>NC_071354.1:212594705-213198038 GCF_943734655.1 Sabethes cyaneus | reverse complement strand
CATAAAACGGGGAATCAGGCCGAGCTGGAGGACTCTGCCATACTGAGAGACGTCCATCGTCGGAACGTGGTCGCCCGTATGAAAAACCTCTTCGAATCGCACGAAACCAGCAAATGGCATATCAACAAAGTCGTTAATATGATCAATCACAATAAACGTCCAACTCCTCTTGCCACCATCAGCATGGAGAACTTGCGCAGCAAGTCATTTCTCGCACCGAAAACCAACTCTGAGCCTCCGGTCGTAAGGCTTCGACGAAAAATTCGATCCCAGCAAAGTCTGTCCGAGTGCAGCAACCGAGAATATTCGGATTTTGCTTCCAGCATCGAGGACATTCTGGACGCGGAGCGTTTCTCCAAACGCCTATCACAATATTCCATTTCGGAATATTTGGACGAGGACAGCTCCCGTCCGAAGGAAGTCTCACCCAGCCCAAATTACAACCGAGTAGCGTACGGCATTAAAACCCTTTCGACGCTGTCACTGTCGGAGCTGCTGCGCGATGACGAACCGGACAATCAGTTTGCGGGTGTAACCTTACGACGGGGTAGCATCGTGCCGGGCATTCGCAAGCCCGTCGAAAACATCGATCAAATCCTGATCGACGAGAATCTGTCCCGCTGTTACTCGCAGTACTCGATCTCGGACCTGGTGGACGACGACGATGTCTTTCTGCAGGACTATTCCGACCAAATGTAAAGTTGTGATAATCATGATTGATTCGCCGAAGGCGAACCAACCGCGACGGTATCTTTCCTTAATCTGTTATTCATATTTTCCTTTGTTAAGTGTATTCAGTCTCGGTGCTAGCCACCGATATCAGTGCTGTGTATTACATTCTAATCGTTTAATGTTTCGGAAAATAAACTTTGATACCTTAAAAGTAGAAGAGTGCAGTAACTACGACGTGGCTGTGATTTATCTTTGTATCCTGTGCTTGTACAGCTTAGACTAAACGTGTATCGGTGTATAGAATATTATTGCCAATGGAAGCAAAACAGAAGAATAAACCTCGGCGCTGATAATTTTTGATTTATCAGCACAATTACGGTGTAGTGTACCGTACCAGTGGCAAAACGGTTACTGCCACCCGCTCCAGTTCTCCGTTATATTTACCAACTAGTCAGTTCTGCGAAATACCCATAATTGCTGCGATGGCAGGTAATTAATCGCATTTTTCTCATAATAAAGTTTGTTTTAATTATTATTGGTCACGTACCGCTGACGGCAGGGGAGAGGGATTACAAGAGCTGTGGGGCAGTTGCTTTCACAAAATATTTGTGCAACATTCGAATCGTTTATTTTGTATTCTATTTCTGCTGTCGATTTTTGGTGATTTGTTGGGGGTCAGGCGAGGAATAGTACAAATTAATCGAAACTGTAACCTGCAAGCTTGCGAAAAAAAACTTGACGTCACCTAGAGATCATCAAAGTTTAATTTAAAATTGTGTCATGTGTGTGCATCACAACCTTAGCAGGTCTGACACTATTTGGAATGTTTCATAACTCGATAAACTTCTACTGGGTTTCATTTAATTTTCAAATGTACATCCAGACTAGTGGAGTTTGCCTTACTCTGAGCTTTTATTACTTTTTCACATTTTGGCACATGTAATGAAAAAAAAAAAATGCAAAATACGATATGGCTACCTCGGTCAACTCGGAGGAAGTCCAAACGGCAAGTCAAAATTTTGATCACTTCTCGTCAATTTACGGGTTCACTATACGATAGTATTCATTTGCTAAACGTTTCTTCCAATAAATTAGCTGTGGCTCATGCAGTATGGCATGTTGCACCGTCTTGTTGAAATCACAGCTGCTCCACATCAAGGGTACTTAATTATGGCAAAAAGTCGGTGATCATGGCCCTGTGGCGGTTATCATTAATTGTTACGTGCTACCTGAATAGTTCAAGATTTCAAGATTTTCAAGATGCTTTGCGCCTAAATGCGCATAATTAATATGATTTAAAATTAATTCGTATAACTGACAGCAACACACATTTTTGTAATGTTTTTCCTTAAGTTTGTTTGAGTGTCATGTTTATTCTAATACACTAGTTGATTGCCCGGTCTTATTCGGGACCCCTTTGTCTCTCAATAACTTGTACATCTGTTATTGTACCGAAAATTCTCGTAATGCAAAGAACATTACCGTTTTTCTTCATTTGAATATGTCTACGCTCTTTGTCAATTCCTCTCACGTTGTCCGCCAACCACTTGTAAATCTGTCTTTTTCGTGGTAATCCTTATAATTCCTTTTTTACGTTTTTAAACCTCCCCCTTTTTAATGGCCACCCTATTCCCCCTTTCAGAAATAAAACAACTTGAACAACTGCTATCGTTCCAAATGCAAGAGAAACGCACCTCTTTACCCATTTGAACCTTTCTCTCCCTTTGTAAGAGACCGTCCCCCTCTTTTATCAACCCCCCAGCATAAAAGAATCATGCCAAAAACGTGTGTTTGACAAACGACGTTTGATGTAGAACAGTTTAGAAGTTCCGGAGCTATGGCGGAACATACATTCATACTCATGTTCCTCGTCCCCCTACATGTCAGTTCCTTCCCGGTGAGCTCCCCCTTCTGTCACGTAGCTAATTATGCATCGGTTTGCTGAAAATCACTATAATGGAAACGAAACAAAGGTTTATTTACCATATATTTCTCCTCGGTGGAACCCCCCTCTTTTCTACAAGTCAGTTGCACAACTACAATGCAAGAGAAACGCAACCCCTTTTACTTATTTAGATCTCTCCCCCCTTTTTAGAGATTCCCCTCTTTTGTCAACTTCGCAGTGCTAATTCCCTAATATCAAGGAACATTTGTGCCAAGTATGATAAAGAACTGTGCAGGCATTTCCAAGTTATGACCTCCAACTTTTATGAACCGCCCCCCCACTTTTGTCAACCCCCTGAGTTTTGATTCCCTTATGCCAAGTTTGATGAAGAACCGTCCAGGTGTTTCGCAGTTACGGCTTTCCCCATCCAGGTGTCTCGGAGATATGGTCTCCCTCCCTATTATGAACCCTTACCTTCCCCCCACCTCTTCTTGCCAATCCTTCAGTGCTGATTCCCTTATATCAAGGAACATGTATGCCAAGCTTGGTGAAGAACCGTTCAGGCATTTTGGAGTTATGGCCGCCCCTCCTCCCCTGTTACGAACCACCCCCTCTTATCAACTATCCCAGAACCCTCAGTGCTGATTATCTTATATCAAGGAATATGTGTGCCAAGTTAGGTGGAGATCGGTCAAGGCGTTCTGGAGTTATGGTGGAACATACAGACAAACATACTAACACTCACTTTTATATATATAGGGTGGAGGATCCATATTTCGCCAGGAGCCATATTTCGTCAGTTGATGAATCCAAAGCGTTTTGGCATATTTTTGGTAAACTTAAAAGAAATTATTTCCTGGCGAAATATGGATCCTCTACTCTACCTAGATAAAATAGATAAAATAAATGAAACGAGTTTTTGTAGAAAATCAAATGTTTGCCAATTGTGTTCAAGCTTGACCAGATTTTTAATGTCGAATGGCATTGATGTGAAAATGTATACATCAAATGTGAAAGAATAGAAATGGGGTTAAATTTAAGCATAATCAAAATTTTGTTTTGTTTGTATGCCAAATGACTTCGAGCTATAAAATCGTATTTCAGCTCATTTAACTGTCCAGTCTAGTTCACAGCTAGTTCAGTCCACAGTTCAGTTTAGTTTGCAGTCCGGCTTAGTCTACTACCTAGTTCATAACCTAGTTTTGTCCAATCCACAGCCCAGTCAAATTTACTCTCCAGTTAGTCTACTGTCCAGTCCAGTTCACAACCTAGTTTAGTTCATTTCACAGCTCAGTCCACAGTTTAGTAAAATCCATTGTCCAGCTCAGTTTGATGTCCGGTTCAGTTCAGTCTACTGTCCAGTTCAGTTTATAGTCTAGCTCAGCCCAGTCCAGTCTATAGCTCAGTTTAGTTCACTGTTCAGATTAGCCTACCGTCCAATCTAGTTTACCACCAAATTCAATCCAGTCCACAGTCCAGTCAAGTCCATAGTCCAGTTTAGTCTACTGTCCAATCCAGTTCACAGTCAAAATCAGTCCAGTCCGGTGTCCACAGCTTAGTCAAGTCCATAGTCCTATTTAAGCCAAGTTCAGAAGCGTGAAAAACTAGCATTACCTGAACAATGTCCTAAAATGGGGTTTTAAAAATAGATAGGGTAGATGCTCCAGTAGTGTTGGAAATTCGAATATTCTATTATTTTTGCAGATTTTGGTACAAGTTTGAAAATTCCACTACAAAAACTATTTTTATGCCAACGTAAGAACCGATAACTGAAGTTTGAAAATTATCAAATAATACTGGTACGGATAGGTTGATACTTACCAAACTTGTACCAAAATCTACAAAAACAATGGAATATTTCTTTGCCACCACTACTGGTGCTACCAGAACTACAGGAACATCTAGCCTATGGGTTAAAATTTGAATATAATCGTAATAGCGTACTACTACTTCAGCGTACGTTACTAAAAACGTGAAGATTTAATTTTATTTAAAAATTGTAGAATGTAGCCCAGTCCAGTTTAATATTCAGTCCAGTGCAACGCACAGCCCGGTACAGTCTATTCCACATTGAAGTCCAATCCAGTCCAGTTCGTAGTCTAACTTAGTCCAATCTATGTCATAGACTACTCCAGTTTCCAGTCTATATCCAGTCCAGCCCACAGTCCAGCTTAGTCTACCGTCCAACTCAGTGCCTAACCTAGTTCAATCCTGTCGACAGTCCAGTACAATCTGATTGGTAGTCTTATCAAGTCCAGTCAAATTCGTGATTCAGTTCAGTCCAAAGTACAGTATAGTTTCCAGTCAAATTCCGTTTAAAGCCCAAGGTCAACACTCCTAGTCTAATCTAATACAGTCCAACCCATAGTCTAGTCCAGTACAGTTCCCAATCTAATCCAGTCTACAGTTTAGTCCAGTCCATAGTCTATTCAAGTCATCAGTCCAGTTTAAGCTACTGTGCAGTCCACTTCATAATCTAGTTCAGTCCGGTCTACAGTCAAATCCAGTCTAGTTCCCAGTTAATTTCAGTCCAGTCTAACCCACGGCGAGTTCAGTTCAAAATCCAGCCTAGTCCCTTGTCTAATCCTGTTCATAGTTCAGTTCAGTCCACGGTCAAGTCTAGCCCGCTCCCGGTCCGCCCAACCCATAGTCCAGTCCAATCCAAAGTCTAGTCCAGTTCCCAGTTAGCTCATTTCCTAGTCCAATTCAAAATCCAATCCGGTTCCCAGTCTAATCCTGTCCACAGTCCAGTTCAGTCCACAGTCAAGTCCATTCCATTTCCTGGTCTAATTCAGTCCAGTCCAGTTCCCAGCCTAATCCAGTCTATAGTCTAGTTCGCTCTAGTCTAGTCGGTCATGTCCGCAGTTCTGTTTAGTATACTGTCTAGTGCAGTGCACAAGTTCAGTCCAGTCCAATTCGTAGTCTAATCAAGTTCAGTTCAATCCGTAGTCCAGTCCAAAGTCCTGTCCAGTCTTCAGTTCAGTCCACTCTACAGTCCAGTTTAGTCTATCCAGTCCACAGTTCAGTGTAGTCAAGTTCAGTGCCAGTCCAACTGATGTTCAGTCCAATTTAAAGACCAGTTTAGTCCAATCCAGTCCATAGTTTGGATCACTGTCCAGCCCAGTTGGCAGGCTAATTAAGTCCAGTTGACTAATCTCAAGATTTTAGTCTTGACCTTGGAATGAGGTCATACATATATTTTAATATTTTTTTGAAACGATGGTTCTACAATTGATGAAGGGACGGTAGGGGAAAGAAAATGAAAATTTTTTGGTGAAGGAGGGGAAAGAGCGGAAAGGAAGGGGGGGGGGGGGGTATTGGTAGCTATGCTTGACAAGTAGTCATTTTGACTCCTACCTTTTGTCCAATGCTGGAAGGTGCATGAGTCGAACCAAGCTGTAATCTGAGATTATAACCGGATTCGAACCCACAACACCCTCCAGGGCATGTGGTTCGCTGGTACTTGTACCTTTGAACCATAGAGGCGCTGGACAAAAGGAGACCGCAAAATCCACTTCTCAAGGATAGCTACGCATGTTGGTTGTGTTATCGACACATATTGTGCCGCTTCCTGCATCAATTGCAGATTACCACCGAGCGAGAAGTTTTAATCTAACTACTATTTACTTTCAGGACGACGACACTGTGCCGGCCCTTACGACTTGCAAGGTACTGCACGTGACGCTGTTCGTCCGTCAGCGTATGTTAGCCGCGTTTCTCGGCGCGGGTTTTCGAGGGAAGGCCCCGTTCCTATGTAATAGACTAATCTCAAGATTTTAGTCTTGACCTTGGAATGAGGTCATACATATATTTTAATATTTTTTTGAAACGATGGTTCTACAATTGATGAAGGGACGGTAGGGGAAAGAAAATGAAAATTTTTTTGGTGAAGGAGGGGAAAGAGCGGAAAGGAAGGGGGGGGGGGGTATTGGTAGCTATGCTTGACAAGTAGTCATTTTGACTCCTACCTTTTGTCCAATGCTGGAAGGTGCATGAGTCGAACCAAGCTGTAATCTGAGATTATAACCGGATTCGAACCCACAACACCCTCCAGGGCATGTGGTTCGCTGGTACTTGTACCTTTGAACCATAGAGGCGCTGGACAAAAGGAGACCGCAAAATCCACTTCTCAAGGATAGCTACGCATGTTGGTTGTGTTATCGACACATATTGTGCCGCTTCCTGCATCAATTGCAGATTATCGGTGCTCGGTGGTAATCTGCAATTGATGCAGGAAGCGGCACAATATGTGTCGATAACACAACCAACATGCGTAGCTATCCTTGAGAAGTGGATTTTGCGGTCTCCTTTTGTCCAGCGCCTCTATGGTTCAAAGGTACAAGTACCAGCGAACCACATGCCCTGGAGGGTGTTGTGGGTTCGAATCCGGTTATAATCTCAGATTACAGCTTGGTTCGACTCATGCACCTTCCAGCATTGGACAAAAGGTAGGAGTCAAAATGACTACTTGTCAAGCATAGCTACCAATACCCCCCCCCCCCCCTTCCTTTCCGCTCTTTCCCCTCCTTCACCAAAAAAATTTTCATTTTCTTTCCCCTACCGTCCCTTCATCAATTGTAGAACCATCGTTTCAAAAAAATATTAAGTCCAGTTCCTTATCAAATTTAGTCCACAGTCCAGTCCAGTCTAGTCTACAGTCCAATACCGTTTACAGCCTAATCCCAGTAAGTCCACAGTCGAGCTCAGTTTATTGTCTAACCCAGTTCAATCCACAGTCTAGCTCAGTCTATAAACTATGCCGGTAAGAATTGTCGGACGGACGTCGTCCGTGGAACTACATGGAACTACATTTTATTGCTTTTTAAGATAAGATCAAACTAGGTGAATAATATCAGAATAATACCCGTGAATTCTCGAGTCTGTTAGCATTTGAAAAAAACACCGCTTCTAACTCTGCTCAGCTCCTTACTCAGCGCATTTTTTTTTGTTAATTTTTTTTTAAGATTATGCATAACTATAATCATTGTGTTATTTTCTTTATAAATGCCTGTTGAATATTACGCCATTATTCACAAAAAGGTCATAATATTTGACAGCTTTAAAGTGAAATTGAAAGTGTTTTATATGCCAAAACACATCGTTGTTAGCACAAATGGTGAGACTGATCTAGAAAAATAACAAGTTTATGATCGAAATCCACTGCGATGATCAAACTACTCAGCATAATTAGAAAGAATTATTAGTTTTAGTCATGTTTTAGCCAAAAAGAGTAATTTCATGCAGTGCTTTCCTTAGAAAAATGCGATTCAGTATTGCGCAGATTTAGGCAATGATTTTTTGTTCATGTTCCAAAATATCTGCAATAATGTATCCTGGAAAGTATACGCGCAACCTCATCGAAATGGCTGAGGGATAGACGCATAAGGGTTCAAGTAGAACCTCTAAACTGCATTGATTGGATTCAAGTGCAGCATCTCGGGGTCCAAACTTACAAGCGCCAATCCATGGAACCATATCATCTGATTTTTTTTCTGAATGACCAATTTTATGGCGCTGTCAGGGAGTGGGGAAATGGTTTCCATATGAAAACACAATATTAAATATTAGTTTAAAGTGTGACGGTCAGTATGCAGAAAACCCGAATCAATTTGCCCTTCACATTATCGAGAAGAAAATGTTCAAAATGAGCCAATCAAAATGGTAACAATATTCCTGTGTCACCTGAACAGCACAAGAAAACCGGATCATGGATTTAATTGTGGTAATGGCTAATACCGGATTTTTAAGGCACAAACAACATGGCATGAGCATTTATTGTTACTTTTTAGATGCGCAGAATTAGGAACAAACTTGCGCAGAAATAGGAACATGCGCAAGAAAGTCTGGAACACTATTCGCAATCTTTCTTCGTGTGCTGCAAATCTCTAATAACAAGGATAACAAAATTTTTAAGACATATTCAAAGAATCGTGGCAAAAAAGCGAATAATGCTTTAGGTACATATTTTTGGCCATACATTAAGAATTTTTCAGTTTGCCTAAATTTACATTTTTCGCATTAAACATTTACTCTTCCCCAAGAGAAAAGTAAGCCTATACTGTCGATAAAAAAGGGCAAAGAAACAAAATAATTTCTTTTATCAGAAGTTCAATATTATTAACTGCTATTTGCCGAGGACAGCATATGTGGCGTATAAACTGCTGTTGAGTAGAAATATAAATTTCGGAAATCGTATGCTTTTGTACCTTTCAGATTTGCACATCACATTTAATTTAGTCATGGTGTGATTCAAATTTCCAACTGATTCAGAGCAGCTCGTTCCGGATTGATCTGCGACCTCTTTTATGGTATGACTCAATCTATTATCGATGCGTACTTTTCTATTCATGTGAACATTAAACTTAAAATTATAAAATAAGTTATTAAAATTTATTCATATTTAAGAAAAACTTTTCAAGGTCAAAAGAAATGCAATTATCTACCAATCTCTTATTTATATCGATGCAACGATGAGAAATGTTAAAATAACTGGAGCATACTTTAGTAAAATTAACACGACGAATAGTTTCGCATCAATTGCCTTTAGCATCAAATCACTTGACGGTTATAGCGGTGTTAATTAGTTTTACTATAACAATATTATTCTTTTTAGTAATTAACACCGTATCAGTAAAAAGTGTTAATAGCCGTTAGTAACTGCTTTTTCTTTCGTTTTGGGATGAGATCTGCTCGTTTGATTTTAAAAAATTGTACTGCAATCACGTAGAATTAGAGATTGTTTCCCCGCTTATCGTTATCAAAATTATATTAGGGCAAAAAAGTTTGCAAAATCGTTTATTAAAGGAGACCTTATTTTCCAGTTAAATGCCAGGAATCTGGTGAATTAGGAACAGATTTGCGTAGTGGGAATGTTGTCCCGTAACGTTTGAATGTGCCAAATGATTTTAAGTTTTTTTTCTGTTCTTGATGGCAAAATAAAGAGTTTTAATCGAATTTGAGAAATTGAGAAATCTAAGGTTCGGAGCCTACCCTATCAGTTCCATCAGATAGATTACCAGACCCATTGTGCCAACCTACTATTTCGCATATATTGATGTTATCTGATATATTTTGGAAAAAATCGACGCATATGATTTGACTGCATTTATGGTTCTGCTCTGAGGATGACCTTAAAAGTCTTCACGATACCTTCAGAGACCCCAATGAAACTGCAAATATACAATAGAAATGACCATAATCACATTTTTTGCTCCGCTAAAAAGGCCATTACCGAGAACTCCAATTCAACTCATCACCACTGTCATACACAGATTCCAGGGTAAAGCAGTTGCATTCTCATCTAATTGCCCGGACCGAACGCATTGACTTCACTCTGGTAAGGTCACCTCAATTGGCCTTCTTTGCAGTGCTGCTCTAGGTTGCTGCTTTTCACGTCAGGCCGATGGCCCCGGCCTGCCTGACTGAATGGCTCATTCCGGTTGACTCTCGGCTGTGATGCTTGATTTGATTTGATTTAATTTTCTGGAGGCAATTCGCGCAACCCAGAGACAGAGACGCGTGAGGCGCACATCACGGAATTTGATTGCCCCCTCCAGAACTGCCATATCACATCATAATTGTTGGCGTTGGAGTCATTTTTTATTTGTTTCGTTTGCTCAAATGTTCGCTTTGCTGGGGCACTGTGCTGCAAAGCTATGCTGCCAACCAACAGTGATCATCATTAACGTAAGAGCGCGAAAAAGTAGTACCAAGCACCGGCTGGGTGATTATTATCATCATGCTCAATCGCATTAATGAGCGCATCTTCTTTCGAAGTAAAAATGAAAATGATATCGCCAGGCGATCGACCGCCGGAAAGACAGATTTCACTGATTTCGAAAAAAAAACAGAATTACGTTTTCGTTCAGTCTCATTTAATTTTGTTTTAATGACGTATTTGATTTCTATCTTCTTTCCAGAATGCCATCCTTGTTGCCAAATCGCTCGAGAGTCCGGTTAAGAACAGCACGCCGCGCCCGTTCAGTCGGCCTGCGGACGTGGAAGGCGGTAACATTTCCGACCGGCTCGGAAAGATTAAGACGTCTTCGGAGAATTGGAAGAATCGTGTCGGTAAGTTGATAAACAAGCTATATAATGTTAATGTACTTTCAATAGTTTCACGATAGGATCACTATCGAAATTCCAAATCGGTATCAAATCGTAAAGAAATCGTATCTTTCATCAAACAGTATGATTGCTGCAAATATTTATAGTTTATTAGTTGTTTGTTATCACTGTAAAACCACTGATAGCACTATCGCAGGTGGTGATTTGTAACGATGGAATCAGTAGACAGCCTGTCTTACAAGTAAAAGAAAAAATTCAAAATTGGACATAGCGAAAGCTTGGCTCGATCCGCGGATCCCCCAGCTTGGATAAAATGGAGCGGTACACAACTTCTTAATCGTTGCTTCAATTACCCTCCCTCGCCTAATTTTGCTGCTCTTTCACCTTCACGCCTAGTCCCATTCTGTTTGGGTCCCATCAACTGAACATCGCAATCCCAGATGATCGACGGTGATTACTACATTACGGTATTGGTTCCATTGAATGGCGCTACAAAACAGATAATATATTACCTTCCATATTCACCAGATCTGGCACCATCTAAATTCTACCTGTTCGCAAACTGTAACTAGTTACCCCGCTCGTCAATTTAATGCCTGTGACTTTTGTTGTGTGGTTATTTGAAGTGTAAGGTCCATGTCAATGTAGTTTTCAGCTTAGCTCGAAGCCAATATTCAATCAGAAGAGTACTCCAAATCGGACAGTTTTTTTTGCACCAGTGCTGATAGGAGACACTTTTCATGTTGCACTTAAAAAATTCAATATACTTTACGCATCTCATGGCAAAAGGTCAAATCATGACTCTATTATGCGAAGTTATTCGTTCGCCGAACGTTTCTTTCAATAAATTAACTGTGGCATGTTGCACCGTTTTGTTAAAAACAAAGCTACTCAAAGTTAAGGGCATTAAAAAATCTAGGTAATCATGGCCCTTTAATGATCGACATTAACTGTTACATTCTGACCGGGTTCATTTCTGAAAAAAAACGGACAGTAATTCCACCGGTCCATAAAGCGCGCCCATTGCTTGGTGCGCATTGTAGGAAGTCTCGGGCGATGCGTGTTTTCCTCGAATTAATGACTTCGCTGAACGACTATGTCGACCGTAAAATAGACGAAGAGCGCGAACTAGGTTCTTGAACTGAATGATGGTTTTCATATAAAATGTGTACAATTGGCAGACGTTGTTTAAGTGTCAGTCTATTTATGATGGAATGGCAAATCAAACAAAGCATGAATCAAAAAGTGTTGCCAAGTTAAAGGTCTATAGCTCTATAAAAAAAATCCTTTACTATCAAACGGGCATGGCCACTAGAGCAAGCTGAAAAGTGACCGTTCAATTAAAAACACATAGGAGCTTTACGATTGACATTCTAATCGAAAACAGGAAGAGATAACTAGACTATTACCTTGTAGAACAAAAATAGAACTGAAGAAACAGTTACAGAGCTTAATGATCTTTTTATACAGCAATTCCTATCAAAATAAAATGGACTCCGATTTTATTCTAAACATGTGGAGGTACTTACTTTTGCGAGCAGCAGAACAAGAAACGATTTTTGTAAATAGAGCTTTTTATAACTAAAATGTATTTTGACCATTAGGGCTATTTTTGTCCTTTTTACTTACATTAATGTTTTCTGTCTGCATTTTCTATCCAAACTTTTTTCTGTTCATCCGAACTTGTTCTGTCGCTTTTCAAATTGATCTCTAATAACATTTTGCCGGTTTTAACTTCATTTGTTAGTTTATCTCGATTTAGACTAATTATCTAATTTTTCGCTATTTGTTTTTATTTTACCACAATAGATCAAAATAACAGCACTGGTGCTAACCTTCCTTATCTAATCTAATCTCACACTAACGTAGCTAATTCTTGAAAGCATCCTGGAAAATAACGAATACTTAAATCAATCATTTTCTTGTCAATAGCCAGGCCAGCTGCGCAGCATGTACCGCAGAGAGAATTCCAAAGAATCAAGTGGAGCTAAAAAAAATAATACCTAATTCCAGTTTTATTCAAATCCCTAAAATCAAGGGAAAGACAGAAAGCGTGGACCTCCCGTACCAAACGCTTCCCATATAGATAACGGTTTATTAACAATCATTGGGAGTATTTTTGCTAATAAAGTTAAATGATACTCTGGACCATCGGAGGTGAACTAATGGCATTTAGACCAAAAGCCAGGCTGCAATTGGCCAAGGATATAGCACCTTATTTTGCACTCTGAAAATAGATTAGACTACCAAAAGTATTAGTTTAAATAATATAACACTCGAAAATAAAGACGTTCAATGGTTGCCTAACGGGTGGCTACCAAAATTTTGTAATTTTTTCGCGGCCATTATGCTTAACAACAAACGGGCTCAGAGAGAAATGAGAGTATGTATGTATTAGCTCTCTCTCTCCTCTTTTTGTTAATATTTTTTGTTTTGTTATTGCTTGCCCAGTTTTGCTAAAAATGGCGTCGAAACCAGAAGCATTTCGGAAGCGCGTTGTACAGTTCTACGAACTGCAACAGAAATCTCGGCAAAAAGTATACGGTACAACATTTAAAAAGCAAATATGTTCGGCTTCGACTGTTTACCATATCCTCAGATGCCCAACAACTATTCGCAAGCAAGGTAGTGGAAGACCAGCCAAAATTATGGACGCAGAAGGACATCGTTCTCTTTCTCGTTTCTTCAACAACAAGCTCTTTGGTTTGGCTTTCAATTAAGATGCACCAGACGAATGTTTGAGGAAAATTTTGATCCCCTTTCTACAAAAACATCATGCAGATGGACAATACGTGTTTTTGCCGGATAGAGCATCATCGCATTACGCCAAAAAAACACAATCGTTTCTGGATACCCATTCGATCCCATTTTTACCGAAAAATCTGCCTCAGTGTGCCCAATCGAAGATTTCTTCGGGATTTTGAGTTCCTTGGTGTACAAAAATAACTGGAGAACAACGAATTGCAAACAATTGATTGGTAGAATCAAGAGATGCATTTGCAAAGTTGACATGAAGGCCGTACAACGCTCCTGTTTTGACGTCAAACGAAAGCTTCGCCGAACAGCCGATTACGGACCGTTTTCAAATGTACACTAATTTTTTTTCAACAATGGATAATGTTTCTTTAATTTCGGTAAATCAGATCTTCATGTATCTTTGTCTTTTTTTTGACAGCTTGAGAAAAAAATTCCAAAATTTTAGTTGCCACCCGTTAAAACTACAGTTGTAAGATCAGGGACTGCAAACTACACGAACCCAACATATAACTTGGCTACTGCAAATTGGAGTATTTCCAGGTATGGCCACGTGGAAGTGCTAGGTAGGGGCTTGGGTTGGCTAGAGCTATGTTGGGCGCTTCTTCCTAGTTGGCTGCCCCATTTCATACCCATGGTCGCAGTGGTGCTAACCTTCTGACAAAAAAAGTGATTTACCTAAACTACATTTTTTTTCGTAAACACTCTTCATTTACAAACAGCTATCCTTCTTCACGTCAAAAACTTTCTTATGAGAAAACTTTTCTTCTTTTAGACCTTTTTAAAGTGCCTTCCAACTACCTATTTATAAGTTTTATAAACTCCAACTTTTAATGATGACTTTCAGTTTTCTATAAATCTTTTCTATCCACTGTATATTTTCTTCTAATTTTCACGATGACACCACTTTGTTTATGTCCATCCTGTCAACTCAATCGTCAATATGCCAAAGCAAAGCAAAGCAAAGCCTAGATGCTACATTCCGTTATCGAAAGTTAACCTTCTGTTTTTATACGACAGATTTCGCAGCCAGCTGTTAGAGTGCAGGACAATTGCTAATTGACTCTAACAGCCTCTCCCAATCGAGTTTCGAACATACGACGACTGGCTTATTAGGCCAGCGTCATACCTCGACGCCAACTGGGAGGCATATCGTCAATATGCCATGTCGATCAAATTCAGTGTGATACGGCAAGGACCTCACTCACCAGTATGGCCAGAACGCTCGCTGCATTCCTGAATAGTTTAGATAGCATTTTTCATTTGGCTCCCTTTTGCCTATTTTCGCTTTTAGACCTTTTGTTAATTCATTACTTTTAAACCACCGAACTGATTTTGAAGATATTGGTATAAAATGAAAGGTATTATTTTAATGAGCTTAAAAAACAATAATATTGCTTGAAGTTAATTTTTTTTGTAATTGCAAAAATATTAAACATATTAATCCACAGAAACCTCCGATTTTTGTATTTTTTCCAGCCATTTGGTACTTTTTAACAAATATTTTTTGTATACAATTCATTTTTTTTACATACAATTTTTTTGTATACAATTAATTGTCTGTGGGCCAAAGAATTCGATAAATGAGTGTACATGTTAACGCTTTTAGCACGAAAAGCGGTAAAAAACAATTTCTTTCGATTTGGTTTCTATTTTGGCAGGTTTTCTCATAGAAAATAATAACGTATATATGAAAAGCAAGAATGGATTTGGTTTTCACGATTCAACTTTAAGTAAAAACGCTTAGTTTTTTTGGCTGGTTTGAAAAAATCTCAATGCTTTTTGTTCACCCTGCGCTAACACTTCGGTTTCCCAACACCCTACTCCGAAGGCCAAAAACTTTATAGAATATTTGTAATGGCCTTATTACATTCAAAAAATAATTTAAAATGTAGGAAGGAAATCGACGCAACATTTCGGAAAGAAATGTTTTGTAGTGTGCACGAAGTTTATTTGAAAAAATTAATGCAATGATGAAAGGGTGTGCCCCCATCATTCTTAAAAGTAAAAAAACGCTCGGATTGACTCTGGACCACTTTAACCTTAAGGCACAGACAAACAGACATAACTCTTGGAAGAAAAATCAACAAAAATTATCGTACCTTACATTTAGCTTGAACACCAGCACCATCTATGATAGACCCAAATATCCCAAATATCAATTGGCAACAGGAGTATCCCTCGAACTAGCAAGTATTTTTTATGGGGAATTCCCCTTCTTTCGCCAAAAAGCGCCACTTTGACCAAAACGGAGACGTTCCCAACTAAGCCCAAATTTGAAATGACGGTTTAATCGGCACGAAGAATGAAAAAAGAGTGTTATGTCTGTTTGTCTGTGCTTAAGGCTTGGCTAGTGAGCAACACCTGAGAATCGCTTGTACCTATTCCAGCGATAGCCGAATTCCATCATGTGTTTATTCTGTTTTACTTGTCTCTGACTCTGTCGTAGTGCAACATAACCTCTTTGTTTGTGAAGTGGAGGAGCATTTGGTCAGAACAATGATAAACTGGATGAAACTGGTAAATTTCGATATGAGTACAAAAAACATTGGGTCGTTAAATGACAGGTGGGACTCCAACCCACGCTCTCTCAGTTGGTACCCGAGTGTTTTTGCAACTAAACTACAGTCGCACCCTTGGATAGTGAGACTTGCGTCAAGGCGGCCTTCCGGCAGCAGACTTCTATTAGATAGTCTCACATCTGATTTTGTCCTTTCAGTTTAACCAGTCCATACAGGCATATGCTTACGCCTCATATCAAAATTTCCCAGTATTATCCAGTTTACCATTCGAATCACCAAACACTCCTCCACTTTACGAAAAGGAGTTTACGTTGGACCTCGACAAAATCAAAGACCCCGACGTTCGGCACTCGACTGCTAGCTCCTACCACACTACAGTTGATAATCGTCTATCTTATAGGCGGTAACTAGAAGAAAAAGAGCAATCATACAAAAATATTACCACAAAATTAGACATGAGATTCTCTAATAGAAGGGCGCAGCTGTAATTTAATTGCCAAAACACTCGGGTACTCGGGTACCGAGAGAGTGTTGATTAGAGTTCCACCTGTAATTGAACAACCCAATATATTTTATATCGAAATTACCCAGTTTCATCCAGTTTACCACTCTTCTTTCCAAACGGTCCTCCACTCCATCCTGTGTGCTGAGTACCTATTTCGTTCTTTTCCTTCGTGAGTTCTCTCGTGGATTCATTCAAACCCTGTGGTGAGGTGGGCAAAGAGTTGGCAATCAAAGTTGGGTTAGCGGAGAGCATCGCTCGTACTTTCTTCGCTTACCTTGCGCGCGCTCCTAGACTTCTGGTCTCGCCAATGCTGCTAACTATAGAAACGATCGTGGCGTTTTCTGCAAGCCACGCGGAAATTTTTATATGTTTATTTCGTTTTTCGAACCATTAGGCACACGGAAGGAACAATTTAATTGAGGTTTTTTTAATTTCAATGACTATGCGCGCACCCTTGGAGAAACTGTACCACGCAAGAAATGTTTTATTGTTGTAGGCCGTCGGAGGTCGTTTTATTTGCTCACCAGCGCGGTTACTTTTGACTTGCCATGAATTGACCGGGATTTAATCCTCTGGGTCCCGGCTAGTTACTAAACTCGTTAAATGGAGGGTCGTTACAATGCGTCGTTAGGATCATAATATGAAACAGACTGCAGAATTTGATATTCTTGTTTTGGTTGGCTGTTAGCCTATTAATATTAAAACATATTTTGTGATCTTTCCAATACTTCGACTCAATTTTTTTCTTCTTCAGGGATTGCTACAATATGTCACATGTTATGTTTGTCACAAACTAATGAAAAACAAACATTTTGTACAAACCTATCATGTAACATATTGTAGCAATCCCCGAAGATGATTAATAATACAGAGTCGAAACGTTGGAAAGATTAAAAAATCTGTTTTATTTTAATAGATTGTCAGTCAATAAAAACGAGAAGATCGGAATGTAATTATATAATTTATTTTAAACGTCCGTTTAATTTTGAATTGTTATTCACAATAGTACCTAAATATTTGAGAATAAAACAATTATTAGGATGTTTAACAACACCAAATGTCAGAAAACACCATCGTTTGCAACAAAGAGTAATGCGCCCATCACTCAGTCATATTTTAGACAAGAAAAATGTGTACAAACATGCCCGAGATAGTGCCCAGACACAATGGGTGAGGTCACTAACCATAAAATATAGGTACTCTGTTATTTTTCTACTTTCAATTCTTAGCTTACTTCTCGGCTTATGGGCCGTTAAAATATCATAAGCGGTAAAAATATAAAATAGACTTATCAGAATATGATACCTTTACGGCATCACAGCAGAAAATGCATTTCACAAACAAACAAATGGATGAATGTGCCACTTTTATTGACGCCACTTGATGTTTACGGCAAAAATAAACATTCCAAATATTTTAAAAATTTTATCATATACCTAGGTAATTGTACTCGAAAACAACGACCTGCGCGGTTTACTCATCGAGGTTCATTAAACACTCCATAAAACATTATGGCAGAGATAAAGAGAGCAACTGTGCGTCAAAGAAAAATCCTTTCCGGTTCACCAAACACGATTTATAGCCTGTAGCCGCACAGCTTGCATTGCTTTAGCTTTAGTTTTGTCTTTCACAAAGACCCCTTTCAGTTTCGATGGTTTCGATAGACAACTATCGGGCGACCGTGTTTACGGTGGCATGAAATTACAAGATTCGAGTTTATCAACAAAGACTGAAACTGACAATCACCAGCGAGCGATTACGGTAGTAAATGAACCAAACTAGGAAAAAAAACAACATGCTTTCAAATATCGCAAAACATTAAAAGTGTACATCCAGTGTAATGCCTCTAACGGTCGCGTATTATGTTCTGCACTTTCTATTATGCGTACTACCTGCCTATTGATAGGGGTTTATAATTTTCCAGCTATTTGCTCAGCAGTTAAAAATTTATGTTTCTTTCTTGTTTACAAACACCATACACAAAGCATTATCGATCGACCGACAATAACCGGTATCTTTTTCCGGATGTTTTTTTTTCAGAACTCTCGGATGCCACCAACTTCACGGTGGCTGGTCGAATGGCCGCCGCCAAAGCACCCAAGTTGCCGTTCATCAAATCCGACACTAAGCAGTCGCCGCCGATGAGCGTGTTCCGCAGTGTCAACCCGCCACAGCTGGGCCTCGCCAAGAGCCCATCGATGATGGTATCTTCGGTGAGCACCTCCTCAATGCTTTACGGTCCTTCGGCTATCCCGAACGGACCATCGCCACCGGCTACGGGTCCCGTAGCAGCACTGGCCGCCGTGGGCCAGCAACTATCTAGTCAACTCAGTCAACAAAGAACCGGAGGTATGGGAGTGGACAGTTTAATGAAGCGTAGCATTAGCGTGCCCGGTGTGCCGTCGTGTGCCACCGGGGTAGCCGGTGGGGATCTGAAGTCCCATGCTGCCGGCGGTTCCAAGGTTTCAATCCCAAAGCTGGACGACGAAAGCTTTGGCAACTTTTTCACCAAAGTCGAGAAAACCGTATCAGCTACTAGCACCATTAGCAGCAGAAGCAGCTTCGCTACCATCAACACCAACAGCAGCCATAGTAGTAGTTCCGGGGCGGAGGTTGTCATCGGAGATTTCGACACGCTTAAGGTCGACAGCCAGCAGCGGCTGACGCAGAAGAAGGTCGTACAGGGCCCGAAACGGCGCGGGGCAATGTCGAAGAACCCCCTCAAGAAGCTAGCGGCCCGGGACGATCTGCAGACGGAGTACACCGAGATCAAAACAGGTATCGCCGACAAAGAGTTGAAGAGACTCAAACTAGAATCAAGTAAGTGTGTGTTGTAACAATTTTTTTCGCCCTCGCTCAGAGCACTCCTTCTCCTCCTCTTCCTGCTGAGGCTGCTGATACTGCTGCTGCTGCTCATCCTTCCCACCACCCACCACTCTAATGTGTGATATTCGCCTGTTATCTGTTTTTGCTCCTTTCCGGACGGCTGCTGTCTCGGAAACGATGACGGCGAAAGTACTTTTGCGCACGGTCGGCGGCGTTAATCACTTTCTAGTAAGCGTACGCAATGGTATCCATACCCCGCCGCGTATGAATGCTTAATTTTGGAATGCATTAACTATCTGTGGTATCTGAGTGATAAATAAATTTTATTGGGTAGATGCATCTCGAATTTCCAAAACAATGCTTATAGGGTTTCCTTTTATTTAATGATCTTTCAGATATATGTTATGTATATTTATGTATACATACAGAAAATTTCATGCCAATCCCTTAAATATTCACGAAGCTACATGTACAGTTGTAACGAGAATTCATAGCGATCGGTTTTCTGGGTGTTAAAATTTTTATTTCGCTTATTTTTCCGATCAAAAACAATTACAGTTTGGCCCAAAGGAGCTAATTTCTTTATCGTGTTTCAACTGAAAATATCAAATGTGGTTGAATACAGAAGTTTTATGTACTAAACCATTCTGAAACTTTATTGATTCGGAAATTAATAAATCTTATCATTTTATGTATCGAATACCAGTTTTGAAGTTTTCATTTTTCCAAGAGCGTTTCATTACCTAAAAGAAAAAGAAATGGAATGAACTGGTGATTAATTGTGCTCTGTTTTGCATTGCATTGCACTTTAAACACGCGAAATGTTTCCAGATAGATGGACCATATTTATTATTTAGTAGTCCACGTGCGTCGCCTCACGTCTTATTGAGAGTGAATCGGCGGTACCCAACCTATTCTATAATTTCGGCGAAAAACATTTTTTCATTGTTATAGCTTCACTATAACGGAGATAACCGAAATGTATGACCAAAACGCCCAAATGTACCTCTAACGTTAGGTAAATTCAATGAGATGCAACTACGTTATTGATGCTGGTCTTGACTACAATCTAGCATGATTGGTTTGAGTCTTCGCTTAATGCGATTCTTACCACAAAAACAAGGCGTCCTACCAGGAGCCTGGATAAGGTTATAGACGAAATAGGACGCTTATAGTATTAGATTAACATGTACAACCACCGACGACGCGCAAAACTCCACCTCACCCGTTTCCCCGGCACCTTTCCTTTCCGCAGCTCAACGCCCACAACCATCATACATACACATATAATATCTAACAGCACTTGTCTAACTTTTCCCAACTTTTCGTCTGCGTCCCGGAACCCCACTCCGGAACGTGTGTTTTGGTTGGTTCTTTCTTTTTCTTCCCTCTCTATCTCTCTCTCACGCAAATCTCCCTCGCAAATCTGTGTCTTCGAATAACAACAACAACCCGCAGTCGCCAAGACTAGCAATCTGGCCATTGAAGCGCTTGCTGGCTTAGCTTCCGTGGAGGATTTCAAGTCGGTCGCACTAAAATCTAGCACCCTTCCGCTGAACCAGAGCTTTGTGCCGTACCGTGCGCTGATGTTGCTGCAGGTGAAGGGCCGGCGGCATGTGCAGACGCGGCTAGTGGAACCGGCGGCACGGTCCATCAACCGAGGCGATTGTTTCGTGCTTGTCACTCCGGATCGGCTGTTCGCGTTCCTTGGTCAGTATGCGAACGTTATCGAGCGTTCCCGAGCGAAGGAGATCTGTGACGTGATCGTACGCGATAAGGATCTGGGATGTGGAGCGGCTGCCGCGACGGTAATCAGCGACGGTAAATTTTGCAACGAACGACAGCTGAGAGAATTCTGGAAGCTGCTAGGCCGCGGACAGGAAGACGAGAAAGCGGACGTGTGCGATGCAGGTCACGCCGACGAAGATGAGCTGATCGAAAGCTGTCTGATGGAAACGAACAAAGTGTACGAGTTTGACGACGATATGCTGGTACCGTGGGAAGAATACTGGGGTGCTGCACCGAGGATTGCAATGCTCGATCCGAAGAAAATTCTCGTGTTTGATTTTGGCAGTGAGCTGTACATTTGGAACGGCAAGAATGCAAACGGGGAAGCGAAGAGGGCAGCAATCAAGCTGGCTCAGGAAATGTTTACACAAGAATATAGCTTCGACATGTGTCAGTTGAATCCGATGAATTTTACGGAATTGTCCGGTGACCGGCAGAGAGATGTTAGACGCGTTTTGAAGGTTGGAACGGTACGTCCGGAATGGTGCCTAATTGCCAAAGTTACACAACACATGGAGACGGTTCTGTTTCGGCAGAAGTTCATAGATTGGCCAGACATTACGGTGCAGTTGAAGGACGATGGGTATCAACTGGGGGAAAATCCCAGCTTGGAAATTAAACCAGTGGATGGGAAAAGGTTATTTGAAGGAGAACCTTATGTGGAACCGAATTTGATACTAGAGAACACGAATTTAGGCAGAGGTAACTTTTATTACGACACCGACTCGATGCGCCATTATGATGTACTTACAATTTCGGTGACCCAGTGGGAGATCGACGAATACGAATACAAGGAAATTCGGGGCAGCTCCTGTGGACATTTTTACGCTGACGAAAGCTACACCGTGCGCTGGATGTATCAGGTGAGTGTTACCGTCAGAGAACTCAGTGGAAAGGTCTCCAATAGAAGCACGGTCGTAGGCCGCGATCGTTGTGCCTATTTCTGCTGGCACGGTTTGGATGCTCCAGCCAATGAAAAGGGAGCTGCTGCCCTGCTTACTGTCGAACTGGACAAAGAAAAAGGGGCTCAGGTTAGAGTTTCACAAGGTCAAGAATCGTCTGCCTTCATTCGATTGTTCAAAATCATGTTCATACACAAGAGTAAGAAAGCCCCCCGAAATGTCTGGCGTTTGTACATTATCACCGGTAACTATCCGGAGGAAACGGTGTGCACTGAAGTGACTTGCAACGCACGGCAGCTTCGTTCGCGTACCACAATGGTACTTGTACATGGCGAGAAAGGACGCGTGATTTTATGGAACGGTTGCAAAGCACTACCTCACACACGAGAGGTTGGACAGAATGTACTGAACGCAATCATCCAAAACAGATTCAGTGAATTATTTGATGAAACTCTTGCCACGATCAGCTCAGCCACTCTGGAGGAAGGTCAAGAAACGCATGAATTTTTTGAAGCCATTGATGGAAGCCAAACTCGTCATCAGTACCATTCGTTGGTTGGTTCTAACCAGGACTTCCGCTTTACTCCTAGAATGTTCAACCTAACCAGTATCAATAATGGTAATTTCGAAGCTACCGAGTTGCAGTACAATCTACGTTCTCAGGATTTAGCATCGCCTTACCCGTTCCGGCAGGAAGAACTGTACAACGTCCGTCAGCCGACGATCTTTATGATTGACAACGGTCACATACTTTGGTTGTGGCAAGGCTGGTGGCCGACAGAGGATGGCACAGGAAGCGACAGCGGTAGCAACAGTGGCAGCGAGAATCACAGCAGCTTCGACAGTAACCGTTCGGGTGAGAACCGTTGGCAAACCGAACGGAGAGTGGCCATGGAAACTGCCGTTGCCTATTGGAATGCAAAACACTGCAGCGCTCCCAAACAGTTAATCCTTGACGAAATTGCGGCTTGCAATGGTAACGAAAATGGTGGTGGCACCACAACCGAACAGTTACCGGACGAGAACGGAAATGGAGCTATCGATGAAGTGGACGAAACATCGACGATAAACACTGCCAACAAGAAAGCAGCCAACGGCGTCGAGGCAAACGACGACGACGACGACTGTGATAGCGAACGGCTAACAACGACGTTGCGTAACGGCGGTGCTGCTGCGAACAATGGTGCTCCCGGTGGACAAAAGCAGCAACTACAGCAGTCGCAGCCGACCGACGGCATCAACGGGTATGTGGTTTGGGCCGGGCTGGAGCCGCTGGAATTTATCGCCATGTTTCCGGACTGGGAACAGCGAGACGATGTCGCCGAGATTAATGTGCAGGTAGGGAAGATGGATCATTATGCAAAAAGGTGTTGGGTATTCTACTAGTTTGTAAGTTTGTTTGGGCTCTTGAACACACTGTATTGTGCTGATGGAAGGTCACAACACACTCCGAACTCATGCACGAGATTCCGGTACTTTAGTGGCATTTTGGGGTAGATTTCTGATTATTTTCTTATAAACTGTCCCAGAAAGTATGAACACCAAGCTTTTCAGTAAAAATCAAGCAAAAATGTTGGAAATTTTACTTTATACTGTTCAAATAAGAGTAAAACAACAGTTCAGTGTTATCAATTTCTGCTATCTATCGATGGTATGCAAGCTGGCGCGATTTGTTGGGAACATTCTTCATGAAGTTCAGCATCACATCAGAACAGACTTCTTAGTGAAAAGTTTTGATACTTTTTCCAGGCCTAGTAAAATTGTTGGACGGTTTCTTCTGGAGAGACATGTTTCCTAAGATGCCGTCCATAAAGATGTCTATGCTCGGAACTCTTCAATTGGTTAAGTTAGGGGAATTCCAAAGCATTTGGAAACGAATATTACATCTTTGAAGATATGCCATTCTACCGTTGATTTCACGCAATGGCAAGACGCTAAGTCTGACTAGAAGACAACAGTATTCTGGGTAGACGTTGGTTTTGTAAATACTCCTTGACGTACATTTAACTTTTTACCAATTTTTTCAACTTGAATAGATGTTTCAGACGTTTAATAATTGCCCTTCTCGAATCGAAAGGTTTTATAGTCGAATAATCCATTATTATGCACTTCAATTTTGCAGCAAGCATCGTATCGTACAACTTTCGCAGTCTGGGTCAAAGCGATACTTATTGTTTTGAGGTTCGTTTTCTTATAGGTATCGCAGATTCAAGCGTTCTTTTGTGCGATAAACATTTGGTTTCAAACGTGTCAACCTTTTCGGCCGTATCCCGTACTAAAACCTTCTTTTGCTCAAACGTCTTCATTTTGTGATAACCTAAACGATAGCTGGCAGGACCTTTTTTACGCGTTTGATTTATTTTCAAAAGAATTATCTTCAATAAACTTCCTTTCTCATTTACAGCTTTCATTTTCTTTAATTTTCTTAGTGACTAGCGAGGTTCTGTGTACCATTTCTGCCCAATATTGTTCTGTTTAAAGCTCACGCTTCGTAAATCGTGTGTAACATAGTTAACACATGTGGATGGCAAGACATGTTTTTGGAAGCCAAAGGATAGTCTACGTATGTGATTACATTCATAAGTTTTATTTCTACATTCATTCGTCCATTTAGAGGTTATTGCAATGGGGTGGACACTTTTGGGAAAGAAAAGGTTTTTTTTGTCCTTAGTACTCTCAGCAATTTGCCATCCTTAGGAGCCATTTCGTAACCTTGAAGTTCGACTGGCGTGCTACTTGTTGGTTTTGTGCGGCTCCCTATGTTTATTCTTAAAATACTGGTTCATAAATTATCTGGTCTGATGTTTGGTTAAACTGATCTTAAGGCCTTCTTCACTAGTCAAAGAAGTATCGATCCCCTTCGCTAAGTGCCAGAGGCAGAGAGAGCGTTGATTCATCTATTTTTTCAAGCGTACTGTTTATTTAAGTTTCTAACCTCTGTCATAAACTTCGCTGACTGCTTTTGAAGGATGTTGCAGTTTGATCTTAAGATTTCTCTTTGGAGCTCTATAGTTGGTCTAGCTCTTTGTTCCACCAAGACTTCAGAAAGTTCGCTTTTTTCTTTTTAATCACAAAGGTAGTATCCCTAACATCTTCATCAAGAATGTCAATCATCTCTTGGATATCGTAAATATATTGTGGTCTTATGCTATTCATTTATTACACCTCACCTGCAACCCTGAAACGAAGAACCGCACAGTTGGTGGTGGGCATTTAAGGGGTGGTGGCTTAGGACTGCTTCGTCTCTTAACTTTTCAAATAGGCACTGTAGGTCATCACACACATTTGTCGTAAAAACTTTGGTTGGTGGTACATAAGCTGAGAAGCAACTTAATTTTTACTAAATGCGCACCTACAGGTTGCATTTTAACTGCTGTTGCTTCGACTGCTCCAACTTGGCAGGCTAAATTCCTCGAATATTACATCTTATTAATTAAAATACCAGCTCCACCGTAACCTTCTTTTTGATACCAGCTTATAAGCTTTCATATTGAACTACTAGGCTTGTTTTATCCAGATTTCCTGCAGGAGGGCTATGTCTGTGCCATTTTTAACCTGTGTCGAACAAAGCTCCTCTCTTTTCTTTGTTGGGCGTGAACTCGTGAATGTTGTTCTGTAAGATATTAAAGTCATTATTCGCAATTTTCAAGTTTATGTTCTATTCTGCTGCTTGTAGGTATTGTTACGTGCGTGTCGACAAACTCGTTTAACTCAGAGAACACGTCAATTAGCAGAAGATCTACTTCGATTTCTGTTCGTGGAGCATTTAATTTTATTTTTAGATTGTCTCGAATGCTTATTATCGGTTTCAGCCACGATCTGTCCTGGAAGTATTTTTGGATGTCCGTTTTTGGCTGAGCAATCATGAGCTCGAAGTCCGCAAATCTGTGTCGATTGGTTAGAAAAACAGGCGCTTGGTCCTTATTTCAGTTCTTTTCGTTGTAAATAACTCGCTCTTCTTGTCCTTTTGGCATTTTGTAAGTTTCTCTGATTATATTATTATTGGTCTCTACATTTCTTCTGTTGCTTGGGCTACCGAGGCCGCTGGGCAAGCCCAATATTGGCATTGCTTCCTCCTCTTGAAGCAGAGCATATGTGTTTGGTGTTTTGTAATATAGAAAGTTGAAAAATTGACATATCAAAACATGGCTACGTAAAAATTTAGATAGTTCATTTTTACATGCTGGAAAAAAATTTCAGCCAAATCGGAGCACTAGATTCTGAGACACACGTACCGCCTGCTGTGAAAAATCATGCTATCGAGAAAAACGCGTTTAAAATTTCGCACAGCGATGCACTTCTTTTGAGGTGACCCCACAGTTTTTGCCGTAACTTTTCAAGGAGATCAGATATCAAAAAATCCTTTTGGCATGATATTTCTGCTGGTATCAGCTACTCGTAAATGCAAAAAAGTAAAAAAAAATCGAATTTCCAGAATAGGGTCTCCCTTAAATATGTGCACCGTTCCTCTTTACTTAAGCTAGGGGCTCCGCTAAACAAATCAAGCTCTAATAAGAACTAATTATTACTGAATTCGAACTCGACTTCTCCTCCCAGGCCATGCGAATCGCAGATATTTGTGAACCTCTAAACCACAGCGGACTAGATAAAAAGGAGACTCCACAATCCCCTATTTCAAACTCTACTAACACTGGCGAGTTGAGCTATTTTTAAACACAAATTGTACCCCTTCCTCCATCTATTATAGTCAAACCACTAAATGAGAAGTTTTAATCCAACTCGTTTTACTAACGGGACGACGACAGGATCTAATCTTGATTCGACGCATTGTGTTCCTGTCTACAGTTGGTGCATCTTGTTTGAATGGTGCACTCTTCTTTTATATTTTCGTGGTGTTGTTCACAGTTGTCACGTTTGAGTTTTCCTCTACAGGTAACGTTTTTATATCCAAACTTCCAGCAATTCGCACGCTGTTTAACAGGGAAAATACAAATTTCTGTTTTGAAATTGGAATAAAAAATTTTAAACATTCTTAGGACGTCTTTCCCTTCCCCCCGGTTATCTTAAGGTTAGCTGTGTGCTCCTTTTGGTTCCGCTTTTTATCCTTTCCACACATTTGATTTCGAACTCTGAGAACATGTTTCGAATTCCCGGAACGAAGCATATAATTTCCTTTTGGAAGACAGGGGTAAAAATTTTGATCAATCAAAATTGTTTGAGATAATTGTGAGTGATGTAATACTGTCCCGAACTAAAAACTATATATCCACTGCTTAACACGGCTTTATGCCTGGTCGATCCGTCTGTACTAATCTGTTAGAGTTTACCTCGACGTGTATTTTGCAAATGGAAGAGAAAAAACAGGTTGATGTCATCTATACCAACCTGAAAGCGGCATTTGATCGGATTGACCGTGTAATACTTTTGCGGAAACTCCAACGACTTGGTGCATCCCAGAAAATGATTGATTGGCTTCACTCATATCTTAGCGATACAGTACTACGTGTGAAACTAGGATCCATTACTTCGTCAGTGTTTAGCAACAAATCAACAAAGGAGTTCCTCAAGGTTGCAAGTTGGATCCTTTGCTTTTCTCATTGTTCTTCAATGATGTTGCGGTTCTGCTAGAACACGACTGCACGCTAGTTTACGCCGATGACCTGCAATTATTTGCTACGATAGGTAATGAAGACAATTGGCGCCGTTTGCAAGATTTGATCAATCTGTTTACTGAATGGTGCAGACTGAATTGGCTTATTATAAGCATAGCAAAGTGTAAAGTTATGAGCTTTTATCGGATTAAAAATCCAATTTGCTTCAGTTATACTATCGACGACATTGAACTTCGCAGAGTGGATCAACTTAACGACCTGGGTGCCTTACTGGACACTAAATTGACGTTCAATTTACACCGCGAATCTGTCATTTCCAAGGCGACTCGACAACTGGGATTTATTGCTAAGATTGGACGTAACTTTAGAGATGTTCACTGCCTGAAATCATTACATTGCGCTTTAGTTCGTCCGCTACTGGAGAACTGTAATTTGGTTTGGTTCCCAAGTTATCTTACTTGGAACCTACGGCTTGAACGTGTGCAACGAAGGTTTATACGGCTGGCTTTACGACATCTACCATGACGGCATCCTGATAACCTGCCACCTGCCAATTTATAGTCAGATGAACTACTCAAATAAATAAATAACAAATATGCATTCTTGACAAATTTACACTCGCGGCTTTTCGTAACACAAAATGGCCAAATTCCAATTCAGCACTTCTGATATTATTTTTCTACGAATTCAAATTTTGGACATCAAATTGGATTAGGTTTACGCCGATCCTAAGGAATCTTGTTGGGACCTTTTTTCTGGCATACTTCCCAAGCACAGATATCAAATTAGTCAAAGTCAATTATTATCAAACCAAAGTCTGAACGTCGTAAAGAATATTTCTCGGGTACTTTTTCATTTCGACGTATCTGCAAATGAGAGATTCTCTTCGGGTCTCCTCTCTTCCGCTTTAACGGCGATACTAATGCATTGAAAAGAAAATTTTCAAAACATTTAGTTAACTAGTGACTCCGGCAACCGATTCATGCAAAGCTGATGTGTCAAAATGCATTAGTATCGCCGTAAACAGCGGAAGAGAGGAGACACGAAGAGAATCTCTCATTTGCAGATACGTCGAAATGAAAAAGTACCCGAAATTTGACCTGTTGGAACGAGGGGGCTTCGTTGTTCAAAATCTTTCAAATTTCCGTGACGGTCGCATTTTTTGATTTTTTGGAATGACACCCTATCTCAAACCTTAACGTAAGACGCATCAGTTTTTCGTCAAAATAACACTTCCTACGATTTTTGCTAACTCCTAACACGGAATGCGAAGTAAATCCAGAAAATGACCGGATAACACGACTACTTGTTCGAATCTGCTACATATTTTTATAGACACATGAATTTTTTAAGCAACTTAACTTCGTCTAAATGTAAACAACAAGACGCAGCCAACTGAATGCACGATCAAATTTTTTCTACACTCTTAAATGAGTTTACATATAAATGGATTCAATAGAGCTAAAATTTGGTTAAAACTACTCAAAATGCTCTTAAAGCGTACCAACTCAGATTCTGAGTAGTTTTTTAACCTAAAGGTAGTAGGAGCACAAAACTGGGTTTTTTGTTACATTGAATTGATCGATTTAGTTTTCTACTCAAAATCAGAGTTTGTGCACTTCAGAGACATTTTTGCTAGTTTTAACCAAGTTTAAGCTAATTCACACCTATTTACAGGTAAACCCATTTAAGACTGTTGAAAGCGAATGGCGTCAAATTTATTTCACTGTAGTTTTTGGGACAGTCAAACGAATCGACAGATTTTGGTTTTTAGATGTTTATCTTAAATCGAAGAACGGTATCAGTGAGCTTAGTTAGCGTAAATATTTTCTCATTAAAGAAACTTCAATAAGCTTTTTCCATCATGTTCAAGAGCCCATACACACAATAGCAATTAAGTGTCGACGACGACAACCGCGACGACGAGAACTCCTATAATAACAAAGTAAACAAATAAGGTCAGTATCACATCATCGTGTTTTTGGTGCTGTTGAATGGCACTTGAATGTATAACTAACTGTAAATTTATTTGTCAAACTCGGTGTGATTTCGCGCAAATCTGATCATCGCTTTCCCTGCCGCGTGCGTGCGCGCAAAATGAAGCTTACAGCCGTTGTGATATTGTTGTTTCTAATAGCCAAATAATCAAATCAATCCTTTGTTGTAAACGAATTCCTCAAGTGAAACCACTGTTGTTTGATTACTCAGTTATGAAGAGGTTTTCTCTAACCACTCGGGTATACTTCTTAAAGCCAGGTTTAAGCATCTAATTTCTTCATCCTGAACGTTTCATTCCTATTCTCGTATATCTCACCAGGATGGCCGTAAAACCGCCCCGCAGCCGATCGCCACCAGCCTGTCGCTGCTGTCCCGAAAGGAGTACCCCCTGGCGGTGCTACTGGAGCGACCGCTTCCCGAAGGCGTCGACCCAACCAAGCTGGAGCTGTATCTTCACGAGCAGGACTACCAGGAAGCGCTCGGTCTGTCGAAGACCGATTTCGACCAGCTGCCCGCCTGGAAGCAAACCAAGCTCAAAAAGGAGCGTGGTTTGTTCTAGAAAACACCACCAACACCCTTCGAATAAATTCTTTACCAACAGGAACCAGAAACCGAGGTGCACAGTCTGATGTTGTGCTTAAAGATTTTAACCATCACTGTTCTTTTTTTTTGTTCTGCCTTTTGTTTTATATGTTTGTCTGAGTCTTCCCTGGCTTCCGCGGGCAGGTGAGCAGGAGTGTCAGACATGATCAATTTTTTGGTTCGATCAAGTTTATTTTTTTTATTTTGTAGTTGCTTATTTTTGTTATTAACTTTTTTTTATATTTCGTTTTTATTAATCGTGGCTTTCGGCTAGATTTATACTTCGATGTTGTGCTAGTGTTTTAAATTGATGGAAGTGCGCCAAGGGCGCCCCCTCGATGGATTGCTGTCCATTGAGTTTCGAAATTATGTACACGAAAATATAAAAACGATTCTAAAACAAACTGAGATTTCCCTTAATTTCAAATTAGATTTCATTCAGCTGCTCTGATTAATTTTAAATTAAAAGAAAGTTCTGACTGCAATTTACCTACGTTAGCTGGACATAATTATAGAAACAAGCTGGAGTGTGTGAAACCAATGCAAGTTAGAGAACGCTTTACCTTATAATTATTATCTCAATAAACCTCAAGCGCAGACGATTTCATTCTGACAGCAGCACGCAAACAAAATATATATTTTCTCGCCATAAATACAAAACTTCAAACAAGAGTGTAAAAATGTAATTGTAGTAATTTTAGTCTTGTGTATATTCTGTAGTTGCTTAACATATTGGATTATCAAGGTGTTTTTGTTTGTTAATGTGTAAAGCAGCAACCTTCCCAGCTATGTATTTGTGTAGATTTTGTTTTGTTTTTTCAATAATAAATTATTCGATGCAAGCAAGCAAAGAAAAAAAAACAAGCCAACCCCTTCTCTCTTGCAGTGATAGTTACGTAAGGAAGTATGTTTTATTAGTAAACGAAGTTAGCTTTTAGTATGCGATTGAGCAACTCCCAACTACGAACAGAAAGAAGCCTGTACTTAAGAGATAAGAGAAAAACAGCAAAGAACTGACATTTGTGGCACCGAGAATTGTGACACACAATTGTGGAGAAGACATTTTATAAAAGCTCTTTTTATGCGAAAACAAAACATGTGTGCCGTAGCCGATGTGAGGAAATAAATACAAACAAACAGCAACAGGCATTAGCAACTCTGTGTTCCATTATAAAACGAACATTACGATTAGCCCACGAAAAATTCCCATCATTAAATACGATTGGCATTGGTATTTGCAAAATGCTACTGGAAAATCGCATATATGTGAATAAAACACACATTTACTTCGCAGCCAGAATGGTATACACAATTTTTTCTAGGATAAAACAAAAAAACAAAAACGCAATAAACACAATCACTAATACAGCCTCATCTACTAGTGTAAAAGATTACTACTCATAATCAACTTCTACCATTGAAAAATATACACATATAAAAAAAAATCAGAATACAACAATGAAAACTTCTTAAAAGAATACACAGCAAAACCGACAGAAAAAGTGTGATCGACGATCGGGTTGAGTGTCCAATGTTTGTTGCAAGGTACTCATTTGATTTCCCAAAAGCATACCTACATCAGCAAGCTGATTGATAACGAAAATAATGTCCACCGTCATTTGAAAACAATAGATAGCAAACATACATACATACACACGAACACACAACACACACCGAAATATGTCAACCAGTTTTGTATATGTTTCTTCGAACAAAAGTAACACAAGCGAATTTGACAAGCAGCTGATTTGAACTGCAACAGTATGTGGAAAATATCACATTGAAGAAAGAAAGAAAAAAACTTTTTACCAACAAAAGCATTGACTGTTTTTTTTTTCTGCGAAAGAAAGGTCACTAATGGGAAACAGAATGTGGTATCCTGATCGAGGTGAATTATGGTGATTTTATCCTGATCGGTGATCGAGGATAAAATGTGTAAAAGTATGCTTACACAAGATTGAATAAGTTGTCTGAAGCATGTAACAGGAACAGCATTGGGGCACTCAATTGCCGGTCAAGTGTGATATCCTCAGAGCCGGTAATTAGGCCGGCAAACCCGTGCGGTGGAACGCAGCCTCGCGCTCCAGGGGGGCCTCGCACTTGGTGGTGACTAGAGAAAAATGTTAAAAATTCTAGTGGACGATCCCTGCCTGTATACAACACAATTCGAAAGCAGACATTGAGGAAGCCTGCAAGTCGTAGGCGGAGCTTAATAGAGGCTTTTGCGCGTTTATAGTGGAAACAAGGCGCACAGAGGTTATATAAAGGGCGATATAATTGCTTAACAAGTGTTTTTCTGCCTCAAACGAAATAGGTTGTATAAGGGGACATAAACCACTAAAACTTTTAAAAATTCCATTATTTTTTTATTTCAGATTTTGATTCTGCAGTCTTTTCCGATTATTTTGATACTAATTTTGTAATGATCCGACCACGGGAAGTGGCCGAAAAACGATCATACACATAAGCATTCCAGTGCGGCGTGGAACAACCTCGACGGAATAAAACGCCGCTCCTGAAAAACCACGATTTTCACCTTTATGTACCTTTTTCTCAGAAACTACACAACGTATTGGAACAAACTTGTTTTGTTTTGTTGGTAGGAGCTTGGCAAAGACTTTTATAACTGTTGAGTTTTGTAAACGTTCTTCCTTTCATGTATTTGGTCTTCGACGCATTTATTTTTATTCCAATCCTCCTAGACTCTGCTTTAAATCTGGCGTAGGTCGCCTCCGCCATTCATCAAAGTTCCTGGCTACAAAGCCTAGGAGTTGGCTACCATTGGTGAAAACCGTGCCTCTCGTTTCGGTGCCCGCTCGTCGGATGACCCCTCGAGAGTGATGTTGAACAGCATGCAGGACAAGCCGTCACCTTGTCTCAACCCTCTCCGCGTTTCAAAGGGACTCGAAAGTGTCCTCGAGAAGCGCACGATACACGTCACTCGATCCAATGTAGCTCTAGTCAGTCGCGTTAGTTTATGGGACTCCCGACATTTCTGCAAGACCTGTCGGACGGTAGAAATATCGATGACAGCAGGCGTAACAGGATCTGGGAGAGTACCTTGTAGGCGACGTTTACCAGCGTTATGCTGCGATAGCTGCAGCAGTCGAGCCAATCACTCGTTTTGTAGATGGGACAAATCACTTCTTCCATTCATTCCTCTGCTAACTTCTCCTCTTCCCAATTCATGCATATAGCCCAGTGGAGAATCGTTGCTAGCGTTTCACGGCCATGCCAATAAAGCTTTGCCGGTAGACAGTCCTTACTTCTTGGAGATCAGGTGCCGGGCCATTACTGTCTTACATGGGCACTTCTAGGTTAACTTCCGTTGCGCCTCCTTCTGTCACGTCGCCATTGCGGTATTTATCGAATAACTGCTTCTATCTGTGGATGTGGGCCACCTCGCACTCGTTCGCGATTAGAATCCCTCTCGTCCCTAAATTTGTCAGGTTTCGGGATATATTTTCGGGAAAATATACACTGATTTTTTCCGGTTTTCAAATTCCAATGGTGAAAATTTCTGGAAAGGGCCTGGTCTGTTAGTGTAGTTGAAAAAACGGCCTTTTATCCTCAACATAACGGGTGACAACTAAAACTTTGGAATTTTTTTCTCATGCTGTCAAAAAATGACAAAGATACATGAAGAAGATCTGATTTACCGAAAATGAAGACTCATTACCCATTGTTGAAAAAAAAATTAATGTACATTTGAAAACGGTTCGTAATCGGCTGTTCGGCGAAGCTTCCGTGATGTACGAACAGGAGCCTTGTACGGCCGTCATGTCAACTTTACGAATGCATCTCTTGATTTTACCAATCAACTGTTTGCAATTGGTGGCTCTCCAGTTATTTTTGTACACCAAGGAACTCAAAATCCCGAAGAAATCTTCGATTGGGCGCATTGAGACTGATTTGTCGGGTCGTGGTTTTTGGGTACGAATGGGTATTCAGGAATGATTGTTTTTTTGGCGTAATGCGATGATCCGGTTAATTGTCCATCTGCATGATGTTTTTGTAGAAACCAGTGTTGCCACATATTCATCTGTACTGGAAGGCAAAAAAATCTTTTTCATCTGTACTTTTGCTTTCAAAAATCTGTACCACTAAGTTTATTTGTTGCATAGAAATACACATGTACAGATTTATTTCTATATAACAAATAAACTTAGTAGTACAGATTTTGTTACAGATTTTTGAAAGCAAAAGTACAGATGAAAAAGATTTTTTTGCCTTCTAGTACAGATGAATATGTGGCAACACTGATCAGAACCCTTCGTGGAATTTACATTATTAGAAAAGGAGAAGGATGTAGGATTGTAGTAATCATATAGAGATATACTGCCTATAAAAGCATAACTGTCCCATATGGAAAAACGTGAAGCGTGGGAAAATGAGATTGAAAGTGGCAGACTTATTTATATGTTGTGTGTCATTATACAAGAATTATGTTACTTTATTCGACAAAAGCACCACGTTACACTAGTAATTGAACTATCCACATAAATTTTGTGGTAAAATTTAACACCAATGCAATATTTTTTTCAAAATTTCGAAGATGGGACAGTTATGCTTTTATTTACAAGCGCAAGTTGCTAAATAAAAGCATGTCTGTACCATATTTTTTCAATTTTTGCCAGTACATAGTGAAAAATAGTTTCTACGCCAAAGTATGCGCTACAGAAACGCTCCTATAATATTCCAAGATCTCAAGGCCGTGATTAAAGAAGGTAAGAAAGCCGTCGCGGTGTTGTACATAAAGTCGTCGATCTTTTTCGAACCAGTGATGCTGGCTTCGTAATCACAAATTATAAATCCTAACCAAGGCTATACCTCGAAAATATTTGAGAAATAATATTCAAACAGAGCAGCCTAGCTGTTAAAGATGACAGCATACTTGATGAAGTTCGAGTTTCGAACTAGTTATTGTTTTGAAAACTTTTCAATCGAAATAAAACATCAGTATAAAGGATATCGTGGAATCAAAACGAAGAGAAAAGCTGTCTATTAAATGCTCTTTTCCCTGACACCGCCGAAGAAAATTGTGCCAGTGAAAGCTTTGCCGATTAAGAAAAGATTGTGGTCGAACATTGAAATGAACTTCGAAACAAACTTACTGTCATATTTCTTTTTTTTTTTTGTTAAGTTTTTATCCTATTCAGGTGGAAATTAAAAGAATATTGTTTTATCAAAGCTATAATGCCTTATGGTTGCCTCAACTGGCAGAAAAAATGTTTATATGGACAATATTATTATGGGACAGTTATGCTTTTATTTTTCGTATGGGACAGTTCAGGTTTGATATTTTTTGGAAAAATTTTCGAACAAAGTCCGTCTAAATTAAAGTTTTTTAGATAAATCTTATATATAAAAATGGAAGTGAAAAAGTTCGACCGCGCATCACTTGAGAACGGAGCGTCCGATTTGAGCCGTCTTTTCTTTATTGTGTTCGTTTCCACCACCGCTATGTTTTTACGGCGAGAAAAGTTGGAAAATTTACTCGGAAGATACGAAAACTCGAAAAATTAGTTTTCCATATAAAACCCGCAACGCATTGTATGCGCCATGTCGTTAACTGCTATGATCATCGTACGATTTTTTGCAGCACCGTTGTCGTATTCAAACAAACACGTGGTTACCTTCATTGGAATCGCCACATCTAACAATGCTGTTAAACATTTTGGGGGTTTACAATTTCAGAAAATAACCAATCAATAGGTCCAACTTATTAATCAACCTAAACTCAAGCCTAAAGTGTCAGCAATAAAATTCGTTAATTTCATTCATTCTTTCATTCATTTATCAAATTTATGAAACAAACACGAATCATTTTTATTCCTTTTTACATCGGATGCGTAGCCAGAAGATCCAGTGCAGGTTAACAAAAGGTTTAAGCACTAAAATCACTAAATTGCCACTTCCCAATCGTCAAATGAAGAATACATTTTGCATATGTTAACGGATTATGAGCATATTCGGTTTAACTGAATATCAAGCTAATAAATCAACAGTAAGAGCGTGTGATTTAGAATTTAAAAAAAATAGTGAACGAAGCAACTATTATACATCGTATTTAAGGGATCAGTCCCGGCGTAGTGGTTAGCATTCACGCCTTTCACGCCGAGGACTCGGGTTCAAATCCCAACCCCGCAGAAGTCACGAATGACCCAAGTTGGTTAAAGTGACTATAATCAAAACAAAAAACAATCGTATTTAACTTTCAGTCGATTTCATTTCGTATTAGACTCTTTAGAAGTGTAAAAAGGTTTATAAAATTAAGCTTTTATGTTAAATTGTTTTAGTGCGTGAATTGCCAAAGGAACAATACAGCGATCAATTGATTTTGTGGAATAATAAAATTTAGTTTGTTTTGAGAATTGAGAATAACAATTATCGAGATTCAGCAATGCAATTTCTTTGGGTAATTCTTATCAATAGATTTATGAATCAAAAAAAAAAATAAAAATCTGATGACTATTGATAGTGAATACATATCAGAATATAAAATTGGCCCTTAAATTATCGAGAAATTCCAAAGTTGCAGCAGACGATATTAGCCGTCGTACCAAATTTTATAACAAATATATTAACATCCAGTATTACGATTTTTAACCAGCAGAGTTTATAAAACAAGACTCAATGCAACTACCACAAACATGACTGTTGATATTGCGGGGATTGGCAAACCAACTTTTACACCGATATGCATTTCTTACTAATGACTTAATACAGTTGTTAAATTTAGACATTCTCTGAAATCCCAGCGTTTAATAAACCAAACGCAGAACTCCTTAGACAACGGCAAAACTTGACTTATACCTAGAAAATATTTCCTTTTCTAAAACGCAGCAGGAGTTCATCTGAAGTTTACATATCGTATATTTAGCCCAATTTGTGGCAGTACTAAGTTTGCCGGGTCTTCTAGTTAGGATATAAATAAGCTACTTTCATGCTTTTCTCAAGATCGATAAAATTCCATATGGGACAGTTATGCTTTTATGGGCAGTATACCTAGTGATAACTCGGCAGAATAAAATATAGGTTACTCGCACTCTCGTTCTACGAACAGATGTTCTCTACAACCAGCAATATTTTTACCTTCTAATCATTCTCCTAAAATTATAATTTCATTTCGTCGTCCTTAGGGGGATCTTTCGTTTCCGTTGCAGTTGCAGTTGATTTTACGTTTGATCGTTCGTTCCTAGGGCTAGTAACCTAGATATCTTTCGTTAGTTACTGATTAACCACAGTTCAAGAAACGTCATTTTTCGTTATTCGGCCATAGGTTATGGGACCAATTCAATAGTTATTTAAGGTTTTTAATGCATTTTTTCCGGAATTGTTGCAAATTTGGAAGACTCTAGAAGCAGGAAATTGTAAGAACTGAAGATTCCGTCAGCAGTGGGGTTGGAAAATCAGTGATTTTGATCAAATCTGCGAGTTATCGCCGCACGCCCAGATCATGACCTGTACAGTTCATGACAAACAATGAATCTTTAGCGGTAAGCACAAGATTTTGTTCCCTCATTAATTCCCAGCAGTCGATCACAGTATTACAATGCTGCTAGAAAAAAAGGTTACTCGTGTTGCGATACACGCACTGCACACAACCGGTCATCTGTAGGTATTTGTTATATTTCTCAACGCAATCAAACAATAAACATAATTTGATGTTTGTCATAATCTGTACAGATCGCGACAATGTATTTGTCGCTTATACAAGTAGTGTTGTCAATAAATCTAAATCTAATTGCTCCTATGTTCTTGATCGCTAGAAGCTGGGGTAGTTCAGGTTGCTGGATAAAGTTTCGAGACGTGGAAACTTCCAGTCGAAACATGAGACTACGCAATTTTTACTCAATAGCAAATGATCGTTTTTTGCATATCTAGGAGAGAATCAGGTAAAATGGACGCTTTGTGAATTCTTCACGGTACGAAATCAATATCATTTAACTCTCCTTATGTTTTTCAAATGAATTGAATTGATGCTATTCGAGTTTATTCCCCAGCCTCAATTTGGTTTTATCATGTTTTTGGGGATGAATTGGGCCAAATGGTCTATTCTTGCATTCCGCACAGTATGGAATGGATGGGTTTTGTCTCTTCTGATGTTTTGACAACATTTGGAACCTAAAAATAAAAAATAAGAAAACTTATCCAATTTAATTCTACTATGTGTATTTTATTCAATGACAGATACGTATTTCGCCTACGACTTGCAGGCTTCCTCAGTGTCTGTTTTCGAACTCGAGGAAGCCTGCAAGTCGTAGGCGAAATACGTATCTGTCATTGAATAAAATACACATAGTAGAATTAAATTGGATAAGTTTTCTTATTTTTTATTTTTAGGTTTCGTATTCTACTAAGACGCTCCAAAAACTTCAGTCAACATTTGGAAACTATTTGAGTTTATTTCGCGGCAAATAAGTGTCTATACTGTTTAATTAACTTTTATCACGATTTTCGGGGATAATAGGGCAAAATGGACCTCTTCCCGAGGTCTGCGCAGGATGGGATGGGACAATCACCAATCGATTCCTTGCATTTTTAACGTAGGAATAGGTATCCTGTAAGATTTCAAAATAGCGGCTTCAATTATTTGGGATTACTAGCTCGTTTTTGCCCATTGTGCAGTGTATATATTTGGGTTTAAGTTCCCAAGAATTACCAATTGCTCGCCTCATTGTGCGAATGCCATGCAAGGTATCTTAACCAGAAAATAATATTTGTAGACCATTCAAGCTTTCACAACATCAAAATCGGAATCCTAAAACCGCAGAGCGCGAGCTCAATCGGCATTTCTACGTTTTGAGAATAAAATGATGGATTTTTTACCCGGGTTTACCGAAGGTCCAGATTCTTGGCATAATGTTTCCACAAGTAAAGTGGGCGTTATATGTTAAGACGAATGCCGGACAACACATCAAAAATGGTGTTCGCCTAGAATCTGGTTGATATCGGACGCAGATGCGCGCTAGGTGCTTATAGACCAAATGGAGATGCTCCTGTAAGAAGTGTTCGACATTGAGAAAAAACTGGACACAAACAGCCGTAGACCGAACCAGATAAGTAGGTGGGACTCGATTAAAACAAGAGTTGATCGATCATTCGAGCATACTGCAGACTGTGATCAACTTGAAGTGATTAACGGATTGTTCAGAAATTAAGTAGACATTATGTTACTAAACAAAACAAAGACATAATGTAACGTAGGCATAGCTTTTCGCTAACAGAATAAGATGATATTTTCTAGCACACTCCAATCGTCGGAGTTCTTACTCTAATATCACATTCAGATTTTTTATTTTTCTCTCTTCACACACGCACACTAACCATAGCATCGTATCGTCAGTCTAACTGCCAAGGGTATTCTCTCCGTAACCTAGTGGAACTATACCATGCATCATTGGAGAGTTCAAATACTCGTTCTGATGAAGGACATTGCCAGTTGCAGCACCAGCTGAACTAACAGTCGACGTCGACGATGATATCGAAGAAGACGATGACGAAGGAGATGAAGCATTTACGTCGACCTGTATCAGTTGTAGGTCCTGCTGGGCAGAATCTGGCACCGTACCAGCTTGCTGCTGGTAGTGGTGACTAGCGGTGTCCAGTGCCGGAATGGTGTAACCATAGAAGTTATCCACCTTCGAAAGGTTGTTGGCAAATCCAGCCGGGCGAATGATTGGCTGTAAAGGGTACGCCGGGTGCTCCTGCAATTCGGTGCCGCTCGATTGCAGTGGCGGTATCAACGAGAAGGCATCCAGCGGTGGCTCCGGTTGATCTCTTTCGACAATCACTACGTCGGAGTTGACACTTTCACAGTGGCGCTCCTGTTCTTCTTGGTCGTCTAATGGTTGCTCCGCAACCAGTTTAGCGATTTCATTCGCAGGAGATCCGTGATCCAATTCGTTGATGTCCTCGTTGGACTCGTGCTTTGCACGATGCAGTTGATATTTAAGTTCACTGATAGATACAAACGCACATTGGGAACATTTGTACAGAAGATTTGATGCCACATCGGCGTGCATTCTTTCCAAATGTTTACGGTACGTTGTACTCTGAATGCTGGTGTAATCGCAGTACGAACATCGGTACATGTGAGCTTCCGAGTTGTGCCTCATCTTATGTCGGCGGATCGCGTTGTGATCGTTGGTGGAATAATCACAATTTTGACATTTAAATTTCTTCTCATCTGAATGTTTTGCAACATGCGAAATCAGTAAATATCTGGTTTTGAACAGCATCCCACAGATGGAACATTTCAGTCGTCCGCTTTTTCCACCGCCGGCCTCCATTCCGGCAACCGAGTGTTTACTTTCGACATGAGCCTTCAAAATTTTCTGATTCGAAAATTTCAGCCCACACTTGACGCAATTCACCGGCTGCAGTGATTGATAGGTGTTGCTTTCCTGTTTTCTCTCCGCCGGATGCCTTTCCTTAGTTGGTTGGCCTAGCTCGCGATGATACCTTCGATGGTTTCTCAGCTGTTTGTTGTTTTTGAAACCTTTATCGCAAATTGCACAGATGAAATTCTTTTCGTCCGAATGAATTTTCATATGCGTGTTGTTTAGTCTGCAAAGCACCGGCGTTTTGAAATTGCACACATTACAACAATAGAGCTCCATATCGATATTATGTTCCCGCCACAGGTGCGTATGGAGTGTATTCCAGTTTCGAAGCTCTTGAGATCCACATTCAGGGCACCGAATGCCCTCGGGTGATGTCCTTTCATTTGGTGGCACATGACATCTCTTGTGGTAGGCTAACGTTTCGGGTTGCCGAAAGCGAGCTCCACAATCTAGCAGATCGCATTTGTAACCTTCCTCCAGGGGGGTCAGGTTAGTGTACAATTTTTTCAGTTTGGTAATCCCAGTCTGTTTAGCCCCTTTCGGACGGCCTCGGCTACGAGTGCGTTCCCGGCTAGGTAGGTCGCTGCTGGAAACATGTGACAATTGGGTCTCGTGTTGATGACTAGTTGATGCAGCGTCAATGTTGATTTGCTCTAGTTGATTGAGGGGTGTAATGGGGTTTGATAGGGACCCTGGAAGACATTGTGATGGCTGGGGCTGCTGCGGAGGTGGCGGAGGAATAACTAGTGGCGAATGATGTTCCATCAAATTGTCGGACACGTAGATTCGACCCTGCTGAGGAAGTGGTGCGGCGGCGAGCGGAGTGACCGGTTGAAGAGGCGGTTCAGGGGAAGTTTTTGCTTGCACCGGTGGATCGAGATTTATAATTTCCTCAGCACATACAAAGAGAATGTCCTCATCGGTTTGATGGTACTGTTGCGAGTCCGGTGGTTCTGCGGGAGGCGGAGGCAGCTGCTGGTGATCGATGAGGTCATTCGCCTGCGTTGGTAACCTAAAATATAAACAGAGTTAGGAATAATTTAATTTTCCACAGTTAAAAACTTTATCACCTCAAGTGATCCGCTTGTCCGGCGTAGGGCACATTATCCGCCGAATTTCCCGGTTCGATTATAATGAAATCATTGTTAAACTCTGGTTGATACGACTCTTGTTCTGTTGGTAAACTTCCACAGATCGAGTTGCAATTCTGAATTTCGTGATATTGGTTTTCCGTCTCGGCGTAGCCGTCCATTTCTTCGGAAGGCGGAGGTTCATCCAGAACATTTCCGAAGTCGTCTTCCTCAAGTTGGTGCTCCGCACCGTGATCGTCCTTCTCCAGATTGACACTTTCCATACTTTGTGTGCAGTTATTACTGGTGTTCGGTGGCAATAAGTTCTGCAACTGAAGCTGATCGATCGTCATCAGATTTAATTCGTCAACCGATTTCAGATGTATCGTTGGTTGCTTCAGCACACTTATGTTTTTGATGAATATTTTACTTTTTCTGGGTTGCGGCAGCGATTGCAACATTGACTCGGACGTGGCCACGGTGATTGCTGGTGGCGTTGCGATCATAGGCGGTGTCGACGAATTGCTACTACAGGTTGAAGTAGGGATTAGTACCATGTTCAAGCCGGAACATCCTCCCATCGATGCTGTACCAACACTATTAATCGAGGTAGCCGGGCTCACTACCTGCGGTGGCGGTGTTGTGTATAAGCTTTCACTGCTGCTAGTACGACTCATTTCACAAGTCGAGCTTATGCTGGGAGGAGTAATCGACAGCAAAGGGTTTCTCAGAATGTCCACGTTCCGAATGAAAATTTTACTACGCGGAGGATTTGCATTTCCAGCATCGCCAATTCCGACCGGTGGCGACTGACTGTTGGGGCTAGGAACAGGAACAATAAAACTATATTTACTTTCGTGCAGTCCGGATGGGTTCTGAAATACATTGTCTACATTCTGAGCGTAGTTTGCGTTTTGCAGAAGTGAAACGTTTCGAATGAAAATATTTCTGCCCTGTTGTTGCTCTTGCTGTTGTTCGGCTTGTTGCTCTTGAGCATGCTGAACGTTTTCCTGCTCAATAACATCCGGTTTTTTGAGCAACTGTACATTCTTAATGTAAATTCGACTTTTGTTTTGTTCCGGAGCAGTCTGTTGAAAAAAATAACTTTTTCGTAATCAAATTACCAAAATATGTCTAATCTTACCGTCAACGACGACACTGAAACCGGAATCGTATTGTTGTGTTGAGTTGTAATACTGGTTGTAGGTTCTTGCGACTCCGACGGAGGAAACCTGCGATTTACTAAAGCTCTCATCTCGGCCGGACACATCATGTGGTCATCCAGTAAATGATGCTCCAAGGAGCTAAGTTTGTAAAACTTATTCTCACAGGCAGGACAAACCATTACTTCCAAATTTGACCGTTGCCTGTTAGCATGCTTAGCATGGGTATGTTCTCTCAAGTTCCGATCTTCTATCGTCACGAAAGGACAAAATTCGCAGCAATAAACAACCAGTTGCGATTCTTCCCGTGCTTCTTGCCGCCGATCATCTGCCAGGTACTGTTCGGCTGTACCGGGCAACTGCACCATCGCCGTCCCCTTCTCCAAAGCTCGCAAATCGCCGAGCTCGCGTTTGATTGGTTCCGATTTATCTTCACATTTGATATCATCGGAACTGTTGTTGGATTGAGATTGCTGCTGGTACTGCTGATTAATTTGTTTCGGAACTTTAACAAAGATGCTGGGTAGGACAACATCGTTAGGACCGGATGGCCCGCTTGGGACTCCGGAAGAAAGCGTTAAAGAGTTGCTATTGGTAGCAGCGGAACTGCATCCACCTGTGTACACTATTGAGTTTGCAGGCGGAATACTAGTGAAAAACGGGGATGTGCTGAAAGTAAGATGGGTAGGCGAATCGGTTCCCGGCAGCGGTGAGTTGATTGTATTCGAAGCCAGCTGTTTGAAAGAAATATCACATTAAGTGTATCTTTTACTTTCCAAAAGTAATTTTCAACACAACTCACCATCGAATCGAACCCAAGGCTCTCGGTGCACTGATTTTGAAAAATATCCATTTTATTGTATTGCTAAAATACACCTATGGATTAAACATGTTTCTTGACACTATTTAAAGAAACTAACTGTAGTTTAACTAAGTTTTACGCACAAAACATTAAATTTTTCTGAGCAGAAATCTTTGTTTACGTTCTGCAACGGGTGGCACTGAAGAAAATGTGTTCAGCCTTCATTTTGACAGATCATTGATGATTTTCGCTTTTCAAGGGGCGCAAAGATTGGCATTGCTTGACGGTGTTAGAAAATAATACACTGAGAAAACTTTTCGTATAGTTTCTATGTGTTTCACACATAGATTTTTTCCACGTTCCGAGTAAACGAACTTTATGTGCCAAACAGTTACCATTTATGTGTTTTTAAAATTTACCTTTAAAATTTGCACATACTATTCATATGCATATTATTTTCATGTGTACTTCTGGGCGGATTGTGTTTATATGTGGCACATAATAATCATAAGGATTTTCATATGGAAGGGCCTTCAAAAGGGCCAATCGGCAAAATTTAAACAAACCGAGGGAGGGTTTCTTTCCCTATGCTAGTCCAGCAGAAAATAACTCACTCGGTTTGTTTGCATTTTGCAGATTGGCCCTTTTGAAAAGTTGGTGCCGAATTGACAGATTCCGCCGTGACGTTACAACGTTTTGACTCTTCTTTGCACAGTATTTCTAGAGAGAATTAGCAAAAGGGCGAATGTCGCAAATGTAAACAAAACGGGTGAGAGTTATTTTTGCTGGAGCAGCATAGGAAAATGAACTCTCACTCGTTCTGTTTGACAGTTGGCTTATCCGACCTTTTCAAATGTTGGTCGACATATATTCGGAAAGAGCATAAAATTTCCTATTAAAAGTGGACAAATTAATAGCATTTGCTTTACCTAGATTGTTTTGGAAAGCAAATACTGCGAAATTTTTCTCTACTGAGACTCAGATGATTTTAATTTCGCACTCTATTTCGAACATTGATGCCATTTGTATTTGTCACACAACTTTAAACACTTTTTTGAACCAAGCTTGGAACCAATTGCATTTTTAGCTAGAGTTCATAATACAGCAAAGTTTCGTTAATTGGTGGTTCGTTAATTGGGTGTTCGCTAATTGGGCTATGTGACAACATGAAGTCAAAATTGTATGGAATTTTCGAGTTTAGACATTTCTAACAACTGTCAGTCGGCCCAATTAGCGAATCAGCTGGAGTGCAATCGTGGCCCAATTAACGAATTCAGGCTGTAATATATTCAGTTTCTTTTTATCAAGAGACATTTATATCGTTTTATTTTAAAAAAGTATTTTAAAATGAAATGTCTGCTATATATTTCTGGACCTACACTCAACCCCCGCTAATATGAAAAACAGCTCGTTCAGATTGGGCGAGTTCATTTTTAATCTGAATATTTGGTAACTCTATTCATTTTCACATACGCGCAAGACGCGCACCCTATGAACTTGTTGTTTTGATTTGACGAAAACAAACGTTTTGAAAACATTTCAAACATGCTCGAATTCTAGAGGTTTGATTTGTAGAAGACGAAATTGGCTCGGCAGTTTCAACTCAAATGGTCTATGTTGAGTGCTGGAGAGAGGTAAGTTGCATATGAGCTATATGCCAAAGCTCCGAAGCAAGAGGAAACGCATTAAGATTTTTTGCTTTTTTTTAATTTACCGGTCAACTTTAACGTCAATTGTGTGTGACGCTTGACCGGTTTTTGATGTGAACGCATTCATACCACCGGGGTACAGATTAAAAATGTTCAGATTAAAGAAGGTCATACCAACGGGGGTACACGGTATATGAATGAATTTCATTTTTGTACAAAAACTAAAACTTTGGATCCTTTGCGAATCCGCAAACTTGGCATCCCTGCAACCAACTCTGACAGATGAGTATTGTGTAAACAAGTGTTTTGCAACAACAATATTTAGTGGGCGAAAATCGAAAACAAATTTTTTAACCTGTGCTGTGTTCAATTTTCTAACTCGTCTGTAAAGGTGATATTTGCTACAGAATATGCAAATTTTCTCGACGATTTAGAAAAAAAAGAGTGAATCCGAATATGCGGAACAAATCAGTAGCGGAATTGCCAGAGCAAACAGCAGCACACAGAACAGAAGTGGAAGTAGAAATCCAAACACGTACATGCTACTTTTTACAGATACTAGCGAACCTAGCGGTAGCGAGTCACTTTTTCCCACGAAAATACACGAACGCATACGAAATCTGCTATGCGATTGGCAGCGAGCGTTCTGCTTATATTGCTGTTATTCGCTTCTATGCGAAAACCCAAAGAAAAACAAAAAAGTCTCTGTTACCAGTTTTGATCGCCGAATCGTTCGGACTTCCACTTCTGTTCTGTGAGCAGCATCTAAGTTGACGACCCTGTTTGCTTGCCGTTTGTTCATTTTCGTCAGAGTATTTAAAGCACAATCCTCCGGAGAACATATTGCTTATTTGGATATTAGTGGAAACTACGTAGCCGATTTCAAACATAAGTTGGGGCATTCTATTGAGCTTGCTGACGTTTCCCGCACGCACACATCGACGCGCGATTTATTGTTGCTGTTGTTAGATTTTACACGTTTGTTTTTGTTTTCACCCAGTTATACCCCGGTAAAAAACATACGTTTGAGTGAAAACGATAAGTTTTTGTAGCCTTTTGCACTGGGTGTAGCAAGCTCTATACAGCCAAGCCACCTCCACGACATTACTATCTTGGTCTACACAGTTTGACAGTAGCCCCATTAAGTTGGACCCCTCAGTATTGTACCCCAAACAACAATGGCGTCGCATTGATTTTCTATGGAGTGATTTCCCGCCCAGTATTTTTGACGTTTCAGATTCAGTCACAGAAAAATGGCGACGTGCCGGGAGGTCGAGCCAAGCAGATTCTTTTTGTGACGATTTCAAGTAGTCAAAAAAGTGTACAGTGCGTTTTGTTACACTCAAAATATTCTGCACATAACTAATAGTAAATTTCCATATGATTTGATTATCATGTGCCGCATATAAACAGAATCCTTCCAGAAATACACATAAAAATTATACGCATATGAATAGTATGTACAAATTTGTCGCGTGCACATAAATGATAACAGTTTGGCATATAAAGATCATTTGCTGGGCTCATTGCAAAAATCTATATGTGGGACACATACAACGAAAAAACTATACACGTGTGTTCAATGTGCAGATCACATAGATATTCTCCTGGTGCTAATCACTACAGTTTCATAGGAATAACACATGAATCATAGGGCCCTATTCTGTAAGTCACATCGAGTGTCACTTTGCTCGACTAGTCGACTTTTGATATTATGTAAGTCACACGCGACCCGGTTTTGTCGAGTAACTCGACTGAGTCCACCGCTAAAAAGCTAGTGACTAAAAGGTTAACAAGTGACGCCTGAGCTAGCTTTGTTTTGGTCGTGCAATGAACCGCTATACTGCCCGTTCTTCTTGCACTCGACACTCGACAGTGACTGAGTCGACCCGTGTTGCTCGACGTGACTTACAGAATAGGGCCCATATTCAATGTTAAAACCATGGGTAAAACATTTTCAGATGACCTGATATTCACATCAACTCATCGTGAAAGCCACGTGAATTTCAAATAGAATGACATTTCATCAGAGTTACGCTTTAATTAAACGTGTAAAACCAGTGAAATATTTATAAAAACTTACACCTTAATTTCATGTGGATTGCAACAGGATATAATCTAATGGTGAAACACGTGGATTTTCAATGTAAAAGAAGTGACTACCATCAAAAACATCCCATCAAGAAGACTGGCAACTCTGCTAAAAGTCGAGCGACAGTAACAGCAATGCTATCTGCCGAGTTAAAGTTGAACTTTCACATACTAGTGTGTGTATATTACAATATGGATGTACACAAACACGTATGCAATGCATTGCCATGCTCGCATACATATTTTCCCACCAATACATGTACACACAGCTTCAACTTTTGTCGGGCGGGTTGCGCTGTTCCTTCTGTTGCTCGTCTTTTGTATGGGTGCGACGAAGAGATGCCAGTCTTCTTGATGGAATGTTTTTGCTACCATGTTGATTGAAGGTTTGTTGGAAAAACATGGTTGTTTAACGTGTTTCCCATATGAAATATTTCATTTCACGTTAAATCGAAGGGAAACCAGTGTAGAAACTATATGAAAAGTTTTCTCAGTGTACCAAAGAAACGGGCAATGAAGTAATTTGCGGTTTCGTCACTAACCAGAATGACATTAGCTGAGGATCGGTTATGTAGGAGTGAGAGGGGAGCGAAGAGTGGAGGAGAGGATCCGGGAGTTTGATATTTGATGTTTTTGATATTATTCCTACTGCAAACAGCCTCAGCGAGGGCCTCAGCTAATGTCAAAAAATCCTTATATGTGTGCATGGTGGAATACTTCATATTGCTGATTGCAAGGCGATTATCCAATCAACGAGTGCACAATCGCTCATAAAAGTGCTATTTTGGCTTACATCGTTTGGGTCTTTTCAGCGCACTTATAGAGCTTGTTAAGCCTAGTGCAAAAGGCTACAAAAACTTATCGTTTTTCACTCAAACGCATGTTTTTTTTACCGGGGTATAACTGGGGGAAAACAAAAACAAGCGCGTAAAATCAATGTAAAATCTAACAACAGCAACAACAAATCGCGCATCGATGTGTGCGTACGGTAAACGTCAGCAAGCTCAATTGCTTGGAATATAACAAAACAGTGCGCCGAAAATACCGAAACAATTTAAAGCCAGCGATTTCGCACTATGTATCAGGGGCTTGCGATGGGTGTCATGTTTTTGTTGCCAACATCTCAGCACATCTCGACAAGGTTGGCAGCAAATTTATCTGTCAGACGGGCGCTTTTCTTGCAATAGCACCCTTCGTTAAGTCGACTGTCAAACACCGTTCGTTAAGATAGGGATAGCACCCCGCTGCCAGAATCGTCGCGGGGGCAAATATCGTTTATTTTGTCAAGTAAATCAATAGCTTATGTGCAAGACAAGCATAATATTGTCAATTGCAAGGAAAATTGTACCATCCAAAGTGCGATATCGCTCATAAAAGTGCTATTTTGTATTAAATTGTTTCGGTCTCTTCGGCGCACTTATTGCTTGGAATATAACGAAAAAGTGCGCCGAAGATACCGAAACGATTTAATGCAAAATAGCACTTTTATGAGCGATATCGCACTTTGGATGGTACAATTTTCCTTGCAATCAGCAATATATACTTATAACTTACATAAAGCCAAGCAGATTCTTTCTGCGGCGATTTCAAGCTATCAAAAAAGTGAGCAGCGCGTTTTGTTACCAAAGAAACGGGCAATAATGAAAATATCGTAAATATATATCGGATTTTTCTTCCAGTGTCTGCAACCCTTCGACCAGTCTAGCGCGTACACCGAAAGTGTCATTTTTGTCATTGATCATCGTTTTTCTGTCATTTTACTCTTCAACAGTGAGAAAATTCGTCTGTGTAGTTTTGTACGCCCCTTTTTTCGTAGACATTCGGTCGGTCGGTCGCCGTGATTTGTTGCAAACTTTCTTCAAAAAAGTGTACTTTTCTTTATTAATTCAGTGCAAAACTCTCGACAATCGTTCTTTAGTGTCGTGTTCAAGAAAATTCGTACAGTTTACGGTAGTGCCGAGTGTATTTCCAGCATTTTTCACTACATCCTGCGTTTGCCTAAGTAGCACTTTGTCTCATCTCGTTCTACTTTGGCTGACGGCTGTTGCTGCTTGCTGGTGGTGATTATCGCACGGAATCCCAAAGAAAAAAGTTCATTTTCGCCTGTGCGTGTTTTGATATTTTCATTCACCATCATTATTTGCGGGTTTGCCGTCGGTAAACAAAACAAACAAAAACTACCGTTAAATCTGACACCGCCGCGCTTGCCAAAAACTAGTTGTGCATACCTACCTACCTATACTGCCTACCTGTTAGTCGTGCCGAAAGTTGTTTCTGCAGGATAGTTTTTTTTGCTCTCGCGTTTAATCCTGCACCTGCATCGAATCGAACACCGGGGAAACGTTTCTGTGTTGGATTACTCATCTTGAGGTTGATGCTGCCATTGCCACTGCATTCGCTGCTGATCTGATCGCTGTCGGTGTGTTACCTGTGTTTGTGTGTGCTGTATGAGGGGTTAAGCTCGCGCAATAAATTTATTAACGACCGCGACCGCAGCCGATATCATCCCGTTTATACCAGTACCAGTACCAGCACACCACTGGAAAGGTAAGGAAAGGAGGCCGCTGTTATTAATCTTGCTCGCCAGCGTCACAATAATAATTTATCGATCCGTGTTTGTTCGGGACTCACAACGGTATTGTCTTCAAGTGGGAGGTAAGGGTCACTTCACCCGGTAGGTGCCCTACTTTTCGCGGTTCTAAGTAGTGGAGATCCTGTACGTTTTGCACCGTGATAAAAAGTGGGATAGTAGAAATTAGGTGGCATTTTTATTGATCTAATCCTTTTAAATGAAACGTTTGCTGATACCTATCATCGCAAACCTTTGCTTAAAATATGTTCAGGCTTTGCTTTCTACGTATCATGGCATCTAATCGCACGAAAACATTATTGTTTGCTTCATTTCATATCTTGCATTCTGTAAATAAATCCTTCCTTGAATACGCTGAAGTGTGGTGCTTTTTGTGTTCACTGGCTTTGCTTCGAAACCCAGAAAATTTTTATCAGGAAACTTTAATATTCAGTAGGCAATGGTTATTACTCATCAAAGTCAAAGCCTGCTTTGTGAAGGAGTAACAAAAAATTGGAATGTAATCAGAAGGATTTTTCGGCAAAACGTGTCATATTTATCACATTTTAAAAAGAGCTAAAATTAACAAATAGATAATTAAAAAGATCAAATCAATACACCGAAGAGTTGACTCATAATTCTTGGAAGTGTGCCACACTGCTATAACGATAACGACAGCAATGAATGGAAGTTATTTACCGGCGGCAGTAAATAATTTGATTTGACATTTATAACGAAAATATTATTGGCGTTTTAATCAATTTCTCATCCAACTTATCTATTACAGATATTTTCGACCCGATTACGGCGATGGCGAGCGATGCTTGAACGGGTCCGGCTAGGTGGCTTCAGTGGTTCGTACAAAGTAAGAAGTGCCGAGCTGGCGCGCGACAAGAAAGTCCAAACCAAAGCGGTGACCGTTCTGTTTCTCGATGAAAGTACCCACACGTTCCAGCTAGAGAAGAAGGCCAAGGGAGCCGATTTACTCGAGCAGGTCTTCCGGCATTTGGAACTAACCGAACGGGACTACTTTGGGCTTCAATTTCAACCGAAATGTGGCACCGGCACAAACGGAAGCAGCTCCGGCAGCGCAGTAAATGGCGGTAGTACCGGCAAAAGCAATCGCTCGGAGTCCTCGGCAGCGTCAGCGGCTTCGGGTCGATGGCTGGATCCCAATAAACCATTTCGAAAACAGTGGAACTCTGTGCGCCTTTCGGGTGATTCCAGTCCGACGCTCGCCTTCCGAGTGAAATTTTACGTAACCGATCCGAGCCGATTACACGAAGAGTATACGAGATACCAGTTTTATCTGCAGATAAAAAGGGACATATTTCAGGGTAAACTTCCGGTGGGTTTAAATACCGCCTGTCTACTCGCTAGCTATACAGTACAGTGTAAGTTTGTGCTTTTAATTATGACCGACGAAACCGGTTAATATTATGAATGACCATTTGCAGCGGAACTAGGCGACTACAATCCACTGGATCATACATTTGGATATCTTAGTGAAATGCAGCTACTGGCTGAGCAGAACGAGGAAACCGAACGGCGGATATCAGAACTGCACAAGCTTCATCGGGGGCAATTGCCGGCGGACGCCGAGTACAACTATCTCGAGCATGCCAAACGATTGGACATGTACGGAATAGACTTTCACAGAGCGACTGTAATTTTTTTTAACTATTTGTGTGGTCTTCGGAAGCAATTAACTCAAATTCATTTGTAGGACTCAACTGGGAAAGAACTGAATCTGGGCGTCTCGTCCATAGGATTACTAGTCTACCAAAACGGTATTCGCGTCAATACCTTTTCCTGGTCTAAGATGGTTAAGGTATCATTCAAACGTAAAGATTTCTTCATTCAACTGCGACGTGAGCCGGTAAGTTAATACTTTGATTCACGTTGGAAGTTAAAAGCACAGTAAATAACTAGTTAAATTCACCAACTTTCATTTCACTTAGTCGGAAAATTACGACACTCTGCTCGGTTTCTGTATGGGTTCACATCGAAACGCGAAAACACTGTGGAAAGCGTGTGTCGAGCATCACTCGTTTTTCAGACTGCAAAGACCGCACCGTTCACCACGTTTCCTGCCATTAACCTTAGGTTCTAAGTAGGTTTCAGTTAATTTTCGCCTCCTCAAATGGTTCATTTTATACTAATCTGTTTGACACGCTTGTTAGATTTCATTATTCCGGCCGTACCGAGCTGCAAGCCGTCCAGGAGAGCAGACAACGTGGCAAGGTTGCCAAAATTTTCATCCGATCGCCCAGCAAACGACTGCTTTGTCCTTCCCAGCCGCAGTCGCCGTTGCTCAACGGGTCCAGCAATGAAGGCAGCAACGGCAACGGGGCAAACAGCAAAAACCAGCTGTCCCTTCTATCGTTAACGAAAGCTACCCGAACGTATGATAAAGTAACCTCGAAGACGCCATCGATTCCGCGAAAGGCCTGGGAGCAGCAAGGCGATGAGTAAGCGCTGATCATCCTAACTTAACCAGCGCAAAGTTAATTAACGTTCTAATTTTTCAGTCCAACATTCATCGAGCACTGTGGCCGCACGTACGACGCCCAGATTCCGAACATGTTCGACTCGCCCCCTGCGTACAATGGCATCAACAACGCGGAGAATGCCGTCCCCAACGAGGAAGGACTGGTGACCATCCGGCTGGTAGCAGACGACCAGGGACGGTTCGGTTTCAACGTGAAGGGTGGCGTCGATTTGAACCTTCCGGTACAGGTTTCCCGGGTGGCACCTCACACGCCGGCAGACAAGAGCACACCGCGGATTTGCGAAGGCGACCAGCTGGTGATGATCAACGGGCGCGACGTCAGCACCATGATGCACGAACAGGTTGTGAATTTAATACGAGCTTCCCGACAAGGGGGTGAGCTAATGCTTACACTAAAACCGAATGCCTTAGTCGACTATACGGAGGAGGAACCACTGTATCAGTATGTTCCGGAGGAGAACGATATTATGCGCGGTGAATTGAACGGCGATCAGTTGTTCACCCAATCCCTACTTTTGCTGAGTGACGGATTAGCGTCCGGCTCTCTGCTGGCGCAATACGAACAGATGTACAGGAAAAATTCTGACCTGGCCATAACGGAAGCCAGAAAGAATGAAAACTTGAACAAAAATCGTTATCGTGATATTTCACCTTGTGAGTATAATTTCAATTCGGTTTAAATGGAACCATCTTATCAAGCATTTAATTTTCAGACGACTGCACCCGGGTAGTGCTGCTGAACGCCGAAAGCGGTGACTACATCAATGCAAACTACGTCAACATGGAGATACCACCAACGGGGACAATCAATCGGTACATTGCAACCCAAGGGCCGCTCTCAACCACCGTCAACGATTTCTGGCGAATGGTTCAGCAGGAGAGCAGTCATTTGGTGGTAATGCTTACCACCGTAATGGAACGCGGTCGTCCCAAATGCCATCAATACTGGCCTTCGGCCGATGAGGAACCTTTCGCTCTATCGGAAGGGTTTTCGATCAAGTGTATCACCGAGAAACCGGACGAAACGGGCAGTTTCGTGTTTCGAGATCTGGTACTGACCGACGAAAAGACGGCCGAAATTAGAACTATTCAACACATGCAATATCTGGCCTGGCCAGATCACGGCGTTCCCGCCGATCCGGAACTGTTTCTTCAGTTTACCGAGAAAGTTCGAGCTGCTCGAAACACCACGCTGCTGCAGGAAATCGAAGCCAGTTTGAAGAATGTAAAGCTAAGAACGATGGATGATAACGGCGGGTTGGACATGTCGGAGCGGCGCATCGTTCACACCGACAGCGATGAAAGTCCAAATGATATGCCATCTTCGACCTCGGTTCATCAGTACGTTCAATTAACTTCATAGTTAAATAGCATCGTTTAAATCTTTATAATTTGTAACTTTTTCAGATACATCAGCGCAGCAAATCCTCCAATTATCGTTCATTGTTCCGCTGGTATCGGACGAACGGGCGTGCTGATTTTGATGGATACCGCGCTAGCACTGATGGAGGAAAAGGAACCAATCTACCCGCTGGACATCGTACAGGCAATGCGCGATCAACGCGCCTGCATGGTACAAAATGTGGTATGTATCTGCCGCTTTAAAAATGCCCTAATCAAAGTGAGTTCCTAACGCCAATCTTGTTGTTGCTTACAGAGTCAGTATCGCTTCGTGTGCGAATGCATTTGCGCAGCTTACAAGAAGATGGTAACGCGGGAAACAACGGAAGCGACCACCGCCGCCGGCACGACGACGTTGAAGTTCGTTGCCACTGCCAACGGTGCGGGAACGGGATCGGCCGTTCATTCTTCGTCCGGTGAGGAAGATACGTCACCGATCGAGGATGAACCGAAGGAGCGCAAGGCACCGCTAGCGGTAGAGACCACCAGTCTAACCACGACACCGACCACCAACAACATAACGCCAACCAACGGCAACGATGAGCCGGCGGCGGCGGCACTCAAAGCGACCGCCGGCCTGCACGTGAGCTCCTGATTGGAAACCGTGGTCTAGGTTCGTCTAGACTTATATATTTTTGCAGAAGAAGAAAAGATTTTAATCGTATATTTAAGTTTCAATATTTACATATTCGTATCATCTCTGTAGATTTACGATTGACAGTTACATATTTATGAAAAGCTATCCCTAGTTTGCCTCCAACAGTAATTATGATCACATATGCATAATCGTATACCTTTAAGTGGTTGTATCAACAATTTTCATATGATTATTCTAACAGTGTTAAAGAAACATTAAAAAATACGAATCGACATTATCACTTTTAAAACGATGATCAGTAGGGTAACATCGAGTAATAGACTGTAATTGCAGCATTATGTAGCGTCTGAATCCGGTGAATGTTTCCTCTGTTTTTATGTTAGCAGTCCGCAACGAATTCATTTTTTCGTAAACTTACAATCGTTTTTTCAACTCCGATTTGATGTTAATATAAATATCTGTACATGAATTTGGGTTAATGTGTTCAAGAAAATAAGAAAACGTGGAAGAAATCCTGCAGAAATTATTCGGAAGTATTTTTCAGCTTTCTTGACTTATAGTAGAATGCGAATGTTAAAAATAATCGAAAAATCGTATCGTATCGAATAGTATGATTCAGTTATATTCGATGCAATTAAATATGAATATATTTTCTATTTTTATATTTATTTGCAGCATTCAAAATTTCCCATTCCCAAAAGCCTTTGTTGGCAAAGAGTGAACATGTGCAAAGAAGAAGGAGGTTCAGAAGGCAGCACCGATTGCTTTACTTTGATACACAAGGCAAAAATGCTATTCGAGAGGGGGAGAAGTTGGACTCCTACTTAACCCAGAGGCACATGCGGCCCTGATAAACTGATTAAGAACACCCAGATTAAGAACACGGGTTAGAAACCTTACTGCAGCGCTAGCTGCAACAGATGCAGCTGACCTGCAGGAGAAAGAGAGTTCATATACGGCTAGATGAATAGTGGAATTGAGAAAATCCTGAAGGGGACATTCAAATTTACTTGGACGACTTCAACGCGAAGATTGGCTCAAATAATGCGGATCTTGAGCACGTTGTGGGACGCTATGGCCTATGAGATAGAGAAGAGAGAGCGGATGGATGGATCGCTCTTTCCCCATAGACCAGCACATAAGGTCACGTGGGTTTCCCGCAGACAGAAATCCAAATTGACCACATCTTCATCAACCGAAATGCAGCGCTGTATCGCATCCGACCATTATCTTGTTATCTTGCCAACGATGCGTAAATTTTGCAGCTTCCCGCGGTATGGTAGTCCGAAGTACCTTCTTCCCCCGCAAAGATATTCACAAGGCCACCTGGAGATCACCAGACCAACGAATAGAAAATCAAATTGACCATATTCTAATCGACGGTAAATTCTTCTCTGATGTTATAAACGTTCGCACCTAGCGCAGTGCGAATATAGATTCGGATCATTTCCTAGTTGCAGTCTGCATGTGCTTAAAACTCTCGACGGTGCATAACACGCGTCGAAGTCGTACGCCGCGACCCAACATCGAGCAGCTACGAGACACCGGAGTTGCCCAGGAATACGCGCGGCAGCTGGAAGCGTTGCTACCAACGGAAGAGCAACTTGGCACAGCAACTCTTGAAGATGGTTGGGAAGGCATTAAGACCGCCATCGGTAGTACTGCTCTAGCGGCACTAGGTACAATGAATCCGAACCGAAGAAACGATTGGTTAGACGGCGAATGCGAGCAATTAGTGCAGGAGAAGAATGCAGCACGTGCGAGGATGCTGCAACACCGTACGAGGGTGAATGTGGAGCGATATAAACAAGCACGGAACAGGCAAAACTCGGTCTTCCGGAGGAAAAAGCGCCAACAGGAAGATCGAGATCGCGAGGTGATGGAAAAACTGCACCGTGCTAACGATAAACGGAAGTTCTACTAGAAGTTAAACCGTTCGCGCAAAGGCTATGTGCCGCAGGCCGATATGTGTCGGGACTCAGACGGTAATCTTCTCACAAACGAACGTGCCGTGGTCGAGAGGTGGAAGCAGTGTTATGACGAGCACCTTACCAGCGAGGTAGCTGAACATGAAGGTGACGATATGACAACAGATCTTGAAGCACGTGCAGAAGACGGCAGAATACCAGCTTCCGACCTCCAGGAGGTAGCACAAGAGATCGGTCGGCTGAAGAACAATAAAGCGGCTGGGGCTGATCAGCTACCCGGCGAGCTGCTGAAATACGGTGGGAACGCACTGGCTAGAGCGCTGCACTGGGTCATTGTCAAGATTTGGGAGGAGGAGCTACTACCGAAGGAGTGAACGGAAGGCATCGTGTGTTCGATCCACAAAAAGGGCGACAAGTTGGATTGTTGCAATCCACGCAATCACACTGTTGAACGCCGCCTACAAGATACTCTCCCAACTTTTATGTCGTCGACTGTCACCATTAGCAAAAGAGTTCGTGGGGCAATATCAAGCGGGATTCATGGGTGCCCGTGCCACCGTGGACCAGATTTTCGCGCTTCGGCAAGTGTTGCAGAAATGTCGCGAATACAACGTGCCCACGCATCATTTATTCATCGGCGTACGACACGATCGATCGAGATCGGCTATGTCAGATTATGCACTACTACGGATTTCCGGATAAACTAACGCGATTGGTCAAGGCGACGATGGATCGAGTAATGTGTGTTGTTCGAGTATCAGGGGCAGTCGCGAGTCCCTTTGAATCTCGAAGAGGGTTACGGCAAGGTGATGGGCTTTCATGTTTGCTGTTCAACATCGCTTTGGAGGGTGTGATAAGAAGAGCGGGTATAGACACGAGTGGCACGATATTCACGAAGTCCGACCAGCTTCTTGGTTTCGCTGATGACGGTGACATCATTACACGTACCTTTGGGAGGATGGCGGAAACGTACATCGGACTGAAAGCTGAAGCCAAACGGATATGACTTGTCATTAATGTATCGAAAACAAAATACATGAAAAGTCGAGGTGGTAGAAGAGTTCGTGTATCCGGGCTCACTGGTTACCGCAGACAACGACACTTCTATCACAGTAAAATTCATAGCCATTTTGCCTTTGGTTCTAACTACTACACCATCGTCCTTGAAGTTTTGTATCGTTTTCGGCATATTGCATGAAATGATTTTAAGCAGCCATTGTTCATTGTTCACATTGTTGATATCGGGAAAAGGTATTTTTTAGTGATTGTTGTGAAAAGAAAGTGTTAATTTAATATCAAAGAATAGTTTCAGTTTGAATAAAACAGTTACCACCGGTGTTAATCATAGAAGGTTACATTTCAGTTACATTCTAGTTGTACGTAACCTTAGCCTTCGACCTGGTTACGGTATCGGTTATACGGTAACCAATATTAAATCTGTTGTAGTCACTTATTTCTTATGTCGTCATTTCTAAGTTACACTGTAACCTATTTTCATTGCCGGTTTCGTTTCGATGTAACTTGATCGTTTTGACGTTTGAGAATAATCATCATTTGTTTACTTAATACCAATGTCTGGGCGGAGAAGATTCCAAGTACCATCAATTAAGTAAATAAACGCATTTACAAGAGCATTTCACAACCCGTGTACCAATTGTTTATCTTTACCATTAGCAATATTCTTCAGGTCTAGTTTTTCCTTAATCCGTTGTGTTTACAAGGAACAGTGAACAAATTGTTGCGAAAATGTTACTAGCCGACTTTTTTTGATTTCGTAACTGCTCGTAACCGAAAATTAACTGTTTTGCGACCAGCAAGTTGATGACAGTTTGGAAAAAGGTTTCATTTGTGTCACTTGATAACTATTTGGTAACTTGTAACTGAAAGGTGACTGTTTTGCGACGACCAAGTTGTTGACAGTTCGAAAAAAAGGTTTCAATTTGGTCATTTGGTAACTACCTGGTAACTTTTTGAGATTTTTGTCACTAGAAAACTAAAAAGTAACTATTTTTAATTTTATGTAACCTAACTCGTTACAAGTATCCTAAATGTAACTGCTGTGCAACCTTTTTGTATTTTTGTATTTTTATGATTAGTTACAAGTGCTACTTGGGAAGTAAGTGGGCAATTCATGTCGCCGACGTAGATGAGAATATACAACCATAAACCGTTGCTTCATCGTACGTACATCAGGCATAGATTCGACTAAATTGGTTGGAATATCATGGCCTTGAAAACGTCATCCACTTTCCGCTTCTATATGCGCGCCGATTGCTTTAGGCGGTCCAGGCTCTTGCTCAAAGTGCATGCGGATTATTTTTTAGCCATGGTGTATCCTTCCAGTTGGCGCATGAAACGGTTTCTTCTGAGTAGCGTTCCATTCAAGTACGCGATTTTGACATTGAAACGCTTGACGATAATGCTCTGCGGCTGGCATGGACAGCAGAGTTCGGAAGGTTTTCAGCTTTGCAACCTGCGCGAAAAGTTTCATTGTAATCGGTGCAGTATTTCCGGGTGAAGCTTTGAGCCATGATTCTCGCCTTGTGTCGTACCACGTTTCCTTTCTCGTTCTTGATCTTGAACGGGTACCGTGGACCCCCGTTCGTTTGACCATTTTTAATCTGAACACTTTTTAATTTGAACCCCGTTGGTTTGCACGACGTGCAAATTAAAAATAGTTCAAAGGTCATTCTCAACATGACATCATTTGTTTATGCAGACAATGCACATAAACACGATTTGTTTGTACTGACCTAGCGTGTTTAATCGGTTTCACATGTCGTTTTCCTAACGATAAAGATAGGAATCCGATCAGAAAATGCAATATTCGCACTTGCAACTGCCAACTAAAACAAACCACCAAAACAATAACAAAGAGCAGGGCGGCCAGTTCACACAGGTTTCATCATATTTCGGGTTACCAGTTGTTCAAATTAAAAAGTAACCCCGTTAGTTTGCATGAGGAATCGTTCAAACGAACGGGGGTCCACTGTATTTGCAACCGATTAGCCTTTTTACCTGGCGCTAGTTGCACCAGCTCCGACGTTCCGTTCTCCAACAGCGTTCGAAATTTACCGTCCACGGGCGGCCTGCCACTGGAACACCCCGTCACTTCGTAACGCTTCCGCTGGAGCTTGAGGATCGCCAATCTTCTCGTCGTTCGTTCGCAGTGGATGGAATGCATATTTTTATGTGATTTTCATTGATTGTTCAGGCACTTTTTGGTAGAGTGCATATCGATTTTTGAAAGCCGATTGCGTAGTCCCCCGGCTGTCAAACATTGTGATGCAACATACGTCAGCAGAATGGCTGCGTATGTGGAAATGAAATGAAAATTTGATTGTGTCATTCATTACGCTGAAAGTTGGAGGAGGAAATTTTGATCTTTTCTGTTGAGGTGTGTTGTTTTTCTGCTAGTTTAGCTTAAAAATGAATTAATCGGTGGTGAAAAGTGTTGCACAATCTATTGTAGACTGTTCTTTAAAAGGTATTGTTGTTTTAAATTTAATTCTTTTGATGAATCAGCTAGAATGGCAAATGACAAAAAGTCGGTCGTTGCACCGAAATGGAAGACATTTTTTTCCTTCACGGCTGCACATTACACAGACGATATAATGCGGCGAATGCTATATGGTATAATGAAAGCTGTTTTATTGCATATAAATGCCATCAAGTGAAACTTTTTGCCTAATTAATCTTTAGCCAGGAACTGTCTCGTTGAGTAGGATTCACGGTCAGTGTTTGCTGGGTGAAAGAAAAGTATCGATTTTCGATAATTGAGAGTTTGAGCGCACACCATATACAATACAACAATCATGAAACTGATTGAAGTGTGTGATTACCCGAAACGCGAAGAAGGCACACAGGAAGTTTGATAATGCTCATTGTGCTTGCTACTTAACTCAGCTACATACATGGACCGCGGCGGTGACCCTCTGCTCTCTCATCCTCCTGTGACTTGAATATCAATCACTCGTTATGCTACTTCTGCAGCAGCTTCGCACTAATAGCAATTCTCTTATCGTCGAGAAAGGCTACACTAAAATTGTTATGACGCTGAGCTGTTTAAGTGGGCGTTTTTATTGACTTCTTTTCTCGTATTCTTTTCAGTCTCTCTTTCAAATTGAGCGTTTTAAACCGGGCGAATAACTATCATCGTTGCTGTGAAAATAAAGCTGGTAGCTGGACCGTGCCGAAAGGGTCCTTCCGATCGAATCGGAAGGTGTAGCAGCGAAAAATGATCGGCGGACTGTTCGTGTATAATCATAAGGGAGAAGTGCTGATATCCCGCGTCTATCGGGATGACATTGGCCGAAATGCGGTTGATGCCTTTCGGGTGAACGTAATTCATGCCCGGCAGCAGGTTCGCTCGCCGGTTACTAACATCGCCCGAACGAGCTTCTTTCACATAAAGGTACTTAGTTAACTTTTATATAATGATTTGGTTGCCTAAACATTTATTTTTGATCAACCTTTTTTACAGCGAGCAAACATTTGGTTGGCGGCGGTAACAAAACAAAACGTTAATGCTGCCATGGTGTTCGAGTTTCTGTTGAAGATTATTGATGTGATGCAATCTTACTTCGGTAAAATATCGGAGGAAAACATCAAAAACAACTTTGTGCTCATCTACGAATTGTTGGATGGTAAATATTTTGTTTCGTTCTGTTGTACCATGATTTTTAGTTTTGTTTTTTCATTTAGAAATTCTGGACTTCGGTTATCCGCAAAACTCCGATACCGGTGTCCTGAAGACATTCATTACTCAGCAGGGTGTTAAGACTGCGACGAAGGAAGAGCAAGCGCAGATCACTTCTCAGGTGACTGGTCAGATCGGCTGGCGTCGCGAAGGGATCAAATATCGTCGCAACGAGCTGTTCCTTGATGTGCTTGAATATGTTAACTTGCTAATGAGTCCGCAGGGGCAGGTGTTGTCCGCTCACGTAGCCGGCAAGGTGGTCATGAAGTCATACCTTTCTGGTGAGTGACGCCTTGTGTTCGAAGTGAACGGCCTGTAACTGTATTTTACTTCTTTAGGTATGCCAGAGTGTAAGTTCGGAATCAACGACAAAATAGTAATGGAGGCCAAAGGTCGCAGTGGCATTTCCGGCAATGCGGATAACGAGGCTTCGCGCTCGGGCAAACCGGTCGTGGTGATCGATGACTGCCAGTTTCATCAATGCGTTAAATTAAGTAAATTTGAAACGGAACACTCGATTAGTTTTATCCCTCCAGACGGTGAGTTCGAGCTGATGCGCTATCGTACGACCAAGGATATTTCGTTGCCATTCCGAGTGATCCCTCTGGTGCGGGAAGTTGGACGTACGAAAATGGAGGTGAAAGTGGTTCTCAAGTCGAACTTCAAACCTTCGTTGCTCGGGCAGAAGATAGAGGTAAAGATTCCGACACCGCTCAACACGTCCGGAGTGCAGTTGATCTGTCTGAAGGGCAAGGCAAAATATAAGGCATCGGAGAATGCGATCGTGTGGAAGTGAGTTTGGTCCCAACGAACGTGATTGGGTGGATTAAATAAAACTAACTGTTGAATGTAATTTTCGCAGAATTAAACGAATGGCCGGTATGAAGGAAACGCAACTGTCTGCTGAGATCGAGCTGCTGGAAACGGATACGAAGAAGAAGTGGACACGACCTCCGATTTCGATGAACTTTGAGGTTCCGTTCGCGCCGTCCGGCTTTAAGGTAAGTTTTGTTTGCAACTATATAAAGTGGGAAAAATCTAAAAAGTAAATAGTAGCATAATGTTCAAATAGCTACTCACCCCTATTCTGTATTTCGAACGGAACTCGTTCGAAACAAATCGAACGAAATAAGACTCGTTCGAAATACAGAATAAGGGTGAATATAATATTAATTTATGTTTATTGAGAATCGTTTGTGAAGAATGATAGAAGTTGTTCGTAAAAAATAATGGGTTAATTTCAAGATCCGTAACAGAACTCTTTTAACCCGCTGTTGATTTACTACCAGAACGTGCGCAAGCTTCGAATCAAAATCGATTATTTTTTACTGTGTTCCTTACTACTGATGCATTACCAATCTTGTTCCTAGAACCAGAAAGCGGAACAAGCTATAATTTGCCCTTGAACAAGAGGCTTCATTCGCATCTCAAGCAAGTACCACTCTTATAACTTGCCCCGGCAAGAGGCTTTCATTGTTAGTAAATGCAGAATGCTGTAGGACCGATGTGGAGGGGCCTGAGAATAAACCCATGCTAAAGTCACTTAACATCGAATGGCCTGATTCTACTAAGATTCGAACCCACGACCACTCGCTTGTCAAGGCAGACTCGGTAACCTTGCGGCTACAGGGCATCCCCTTGCTTCAGTTCATCCAACGGCATGAAAGCGGCTGAGGTCGCACCCGCTATTCTGACATGTGATCTTGACCCATCCAGCGTCGCATGATTTAGCTTAACTAGTTTCGTCGGGACACCATGTTTAAGCATTATCTACCACTGTCTTATTTCGTTTGACTGAATCGTACGCCGTTTTAAAGCTAAACACTTTCTCTTATCTACCCCTACCTATTCGCCTATTCCTTCCCGTTCTCATTAGGTAAATGATGACACGGGCAAAATGGGCCAATCAGATCAGCATAATGTAAACAAACCGAGTGAGGGTAATTTTTTGCTGGACTAGCATAGGGAATTGGCCCTTATGAAAAGTTGGTGCCGATATGATGATTCAAGTAGTTGTAACTTTAGTTCTCCGTGTTGGCCATGGGTTGGTGGTTGTCGGTACAACGTTTGTCTTTAACAGTCCGTCTTCTCTAGTGAACTTTTGGTATAATGGGTTGATGCCAAAAGACCGCATCCTTCTTCGCGTCATACTTCTTGATGAGGGCGGCAACTTCCGGCAAACCCCGTTCACCACGAGGCCCGAAGGAAAGAACAGCGGCTTGGACATTCCTTCCTCACTAAAGAGAATTTACAGAATGACTTGGCTCGAAAACCTGGTGCGGGAGCTATATTTAACGCGAACCTTCTTGCCGAGGGACGTAGATCTCGTCATCCATTATGACCACGATGTCGCGCTTCGCCGGAAAGTTATTTTTCACCAACACCTTCCGACGTCCCTTGTGGCTGAATGCCTACTGTTTAGAAGCAGTCGGCCTCGACTGACGATTCTTCATAAAAATGTCTATTTTGGCCAGATACTTCTTCACCGTTTGGTTGGATACTTCCGCCTCCACGGCCAAGGTGGGGAATAATGAGGCTACCTTGCTATCGGTCCTTGTCTTCAACTTGTGCTATACCATACGGTCACGCAGCATCGTCGGGTGGCCGGAACCAAGCTTTCGTTCAATGCTCTCGCTTTTCTCCATAACGGAGAGGATGTTGCAAAAGCCGAATCGGCTATACCCGGCGGACATATAGGGCTAATGATGTCTTCACTCCGGGGTGGCGTTGGCAGTACGAACAAGTCATTGAGCGTAGTTGCTTGATTGTATTCGCCATGGATGCTGCAAATTAATTGATAACGCAATCATTTTTTGTACACAACAGCTAAATATCGCTAAAATCAATCGATTTTGTTGTTTGCTTACGTTAAAACTTGGTTCTCACCGACGATACTCCGCTAACGGTCTCACTTTCAGGTGGATCACGTTACTAGCAAAACTGAGCGTGGTTATGCCTCCAAAGCTTTTACACTCGAGTCGATATGGATTGCTTTGTATAGCCGATCGCTTCTCGCTTTCGTGTAGTTCAGCCAGGATACCGTCCTTCCCAGAAGCCTTGCTGTTTTTCAGTTCAATAATTGCGCTCTTAATCTTCTCCTGTGTTGCTGGATCCATAGTTTGATTCCTCTTCGTGCTATTCGTGCTTCTCTGTATTCTTTTTATTTATAGTGGCCTTAATTAACTTAATTAATAAGAATTAAAATTAGGAATAGAACATCTTTTAAGTCTATTTAGAAAGTTGCTTGCTGGTGTACCGAACTCGAACAATTCTCCGGCCAAACTCAAAGTTTCCATTTAGCCCATAGGATGTGCGATAAAAGTTGTGCAATGGTAACGCCGTTGATCTCGTCGATCTCTGCTGTGCTCGAAAATTCCATTGAGTAATTTTGCTACAAGGGTTATTTGTTGATTCTTGCGTCCGTTTCAAGCGCATCCAAGTTCAGCAACCGGCAGTAGTTGGTTTCGAGAACGTGACGAATAACTCGTTCTTGTTCACGTTCTAGGAGTGGAGTCCAAGATAGATGATAAGGATATTTATCACCCAGACCATGGTCAATTGCAATGAACCATTTTCGAGGATCTGTCGAACTAAAGCTCCGTAAAGAAAAAAACTCTAGTTGCCGATTAGCTTTCGTAACTATCGCAGATCGATGCAGATCGAATGAGAATTTTTGATCTTTTAGATTACCACATCATTTTCACTCACTTGGTCTGCCCTTTGTAGTACAACACCATCGATTCTATAGTCGAACATAATAGGGAAACGATTGTGGTTGTATGTCATGACGCCACATTTTGCAATGCTAATCGTAAGTCGATTTCGTCTTGGTCTGCATCAATCAATGAAGTTATTCAAAAGGTTTTGTAGGTGCGTGCAATCATCAGGTGGCCGAATTTCATAAAACATTTTCAAATCATCTGCATATTCAAGCTTGCAACCTGAGTCAAGCATAAGTACAATGTCGTTGATATAGAGAGTAAATAGTAGCGGACCCAAGTGGCTACCCTGTGGTACACCGGATGCATTGACGAATGGTTCTGATGTATGTGAACCCAATCGTACACGAAGTGTTCTACCTACCAGATAAGATCGCAGCCAACAGGTCATAACCAGATACCGTGGACCCCCGTTCGTTTGACCGTTTTTAATCTGAACACTTTTTAATTTGAGCCCCGTTGGTTTGCACGACGTGCAAATTAAAAATGGTTCAAATGTCATTCTCAATATGACATCATTTGCTTATGCAGACAATGCACATAAACAAGTTTGTTTGTAGTGATCTAGCGTGTTTAATCTGTTTCACATTGCGTTTTTCCAACGATTAGTGTAGAAATCCAATCGGAGAATGAAATATTCGCTGCTTGCAACTGCCAACTGAATCAAACCACCAAAACAATAACAAAGAACAGGGCACCCAGTTCACACAAGTTCCAGCATATTTAGGGCTACCAGTTGTTCAAATTAAAAACTAACCCCGTTAGTTTGCATGAGGAATCGTTCAAACGAACGGGGGTCCACTGGACTAGACATGGCAGTTTTAATTTACACAGCAGAATTACATGATCAATTCGGTCAAATGAAGCATTCAGATCGGCGTATATGACGTCAACCTGGGGACTCATCACTGCGACCAGTATCGTTGATCTATTGTGATATCGCCCGGGTGTTTGCTGTATAACATGCACTGCATTTTTTGCAATAATCGCTATTGAATGAGCAATATTTCTTTTTCTTCAGCATAAAGCCGGGGTGGCTCGTGCTGTTTCAAGCACTCGTCTCCATTCAACTCGGTCTTGGGCCACTCGTCGCCAATTTCTCAGAGTCGTTTCAGAAGTCGCAAATCGCTTTCGGTGGGGTTGTTAAAGAGAACTATTTTCGTCGCATTGTCGTCCGGCATCCTTACGACGTGTCCGGCCCACCGTAGTCTGCTAACTTTCGCTAGATGTACGATGTGAGTCTCCCCAGCAGTGCCTGTAGCTCGTGATTCATACGCCTTCGCCACTCTCCGCTTTCAGTTTGTACTCCGCCAAATATCGTCCGCAGCACTTTCCGCTCGAACACGGCAAGGGCGCGTATGCCCTCCGTGAGCAGCGTCACGGCTTCAAGTCCATAAAGAACTACCGGTCTAATAAGGGCTTTGTACTTTGTTAGCTTCGTGCGGCGGCGTATGCTTCCTGATCGTAGCGTTTTACGAAGGGCAAAGTAGGTCCAAATTTCCGCTTGGATGCGCCGCTGGATCTCCTTACTAGTGTTGTTGTCCGCGGTCACCAGCGATCCCAAATACACGAACTCCTCTACCACTTCTAGTTCGTCGCCGTCAACGGTTACCTTCCATGGGAGACGCACGTTTGTTTCCTTTGAGCCTCTTCCTTTCATGTATTTGGTCTTTGACGCATTTATTTTTAGCCCAATTCTCCTAGACTCCGCTTTCAATCCGGCGTAGATTTCCTCCGCCGTCGCAAAGTTCCTGGCTATGATTTCGAAGTCATCTGCAAAACCTAAAAGTTGACTACCCTTGGTAAAAATCGCGCCTCTCGTTTCGATGCCCGCTCGTCGGATCACCCCCTTAAGAGCGATGTTGAACAGCATGCAGGATAAACCGTCACCTTGTACCAACCATCGCCGTGTCTCGAAGGGACTCGAAAGTGTCCCAGAGATGCGTACGAAACACATCACTCGATCCAATGTAGCTCTGATTAGTCGCGTCAGTTTGTCCGGAAAACCGTGTTCGTGCATTATCTGCCATAGCTTGTCAGGTGCTAGGATATTACTATCTTCCATGGGCGTTCCTAGGTCAATACCCGTTCCCGCTCGTTCTGCGACTTCGCCATTCAGGTGTTCATCGAAGAACTGCTTCCATCTATTGACCACCTCGCGCGCGTTTGTGATTAGATTCCCTCCCTTGTCCCTAGACATGTCAGGTTTCGGTGTGTAGCCCTTCCGAGTTTGGTTCACCTTCTCATAAAACTCATTAGCTCGGAATAGTTGTTCTAATTCTACACGATCTCTGTCCTTCTTTTGGCGCTTTTTCCTCCTCAGAATCGTGGTCAACTGGTTCCTAGCTCGTCGGTATTTGACCAGGTTCTCTCTAGTAGCAATACTTAGATAGTTTTTCCAAGCATTCCCCATCAAACCAATCATTTTGTGTAGCGGCCACTCCGAGCGCCGAGTGTATTCTGCCAGCACCTAACTCCTCGGAAGAAGTATTCGCGCGTAGTTCTTGGCAGCTTGCGGGTTATCTAGCTGCCTGATGTTGAGCCGAAGAGGGCGGCTTTGACGTGTCCGATAGACGGTGGACAGCTTTGAGCGCACATGTACTGCTACTAGGTAATGGTCAGAATCAGGGCTTCGACCGATCCTTTTTTTCTACAGCAGTCACACCAACGCGCATTCAAGTTCACACCGTCCGTTTAGAGGTGGAATACGAACGCTATGCATAAAACAACTGGCAGTTTGCTCAGTCAAACGCCGAATGCACGCAACAGAATGAACGCTTTTTGACATTTTCGTTTCGATCAAGTTACCTTTACCGTTTGGAGCAGCGAATGACTGCAAAACAGTCAAATGACTGGCAATCACCACGCTAACGAAAAGCAACCGCACAATCGTATGATTCAATACTACAAAAAAACAACCACTACATGTGCATGGAAGAAGTCGGTCGGACTCCGTCCAATGCAAACGAATATTTTGCTTGCGTCGGACCGACGTCCGGGTGACAAACTATTACTGTGAGCAGCCGATTTGGAGACAAAAAGAGAAACGAAAAAATACGTCACCGTATGCTTCCAGTCAGCTTGCAGTTTATATTCTCAAAACGCAAAGCAAAACGGGAGCTTTTGCTGAGATGCCGCATGAATTGTAAGACGGCAGCAGCGCAAGCGGCAGATTGACTGGATAAGAAAAAACAGTCAAATGATCGTTCAAAAAGCGGAGTTTGAATGCGGAAAGTTCGCATTCACGGCAGTCACATTCAACTTGCGATCCCTTTTCAAGCCATGGTCAGAATCAATATCCGCACCCCGTCGGGAGCGTACGTTGGTGATGTTAGAGAAAAACCGTCAATTTGGTTCATTCTACGTTGGTCAGGTGATCTCCAGGTGGCTTTGTGGATATCCTTGCGCGAGAAAAAGGTGCTTCGGATCACCAGGTCTCGGAAAGCTGCGAAGTTTATACATCGTTGGCTTTTATCGTTCGTGTCAGTGTGCAGGCTATGGGGTCCTACTACCGGTCTATACATTTCTTCCCTACCGACCTGGGCGTTCATATCCCCGATGACGATCTTGATGTCCCGTGACGAGCAGCTGTCGTACATTGCCTCCAGCCTCGCGTAGAACGCTTCTTTCTCATCGTCGGGTCTACCTTCGTGCGGGCTGTGCACGTTAATGATGCTATAATTGAAGAAACGGCCCTTTATCCTCAATACACACATTCTCTCGTTGATCGCCTTGCAATCTATCATGCGATCCTGCATTCCGCCCAACACTACAAAGCCCGTTCCCAGTTCGTTGGTAGTGTTACCGCTCTGGTAAAATTGGGCCTTTCCGCCACGGATCTTCCATACCTTCTCTCCTTTGCGACAGATTTCCTGTAGAGATACGATGCCGAGTTTGCGGGGTTCCAGCTGTTCAATCAGCACCCGCTCGCAACCTGCGAAATTTAGCGATCTGCAGTTCCAAGTACCGAGTATCCATTCGTCGTCCTTGTTCCGTCGCCTAGGTCGATGCCGAATATTCCGCTCCGAATATGCTTGAATGTTGTTAGTTTAAGTTTAATTTAGGTGTGTAGCCGTACTGGGGCAACACTACCGAGTCTCGCGATGGGGCTGCCCTATTATAGTGCCGAGACTCACTATACCTCCTTCCCGGTTAGTATACGACCTTAGTTTCCACCGGGGTTGATTACTCGATCTCCGCTAAGGTTGCTCGTATTCCGGCTGGTACCGCTATGGGGTATGGGGCTAACGACTACTATGGGATCTATATTCCGCATTATCCAGTCATTTACCAGAATGAACGATATGCTTATTAATTTTTTTTTTAATGCATGTTGTTCCGGAGAAATATAGTTTTCAATTTGACTAGGCAGTACATTGTCCACAACGATTTAAAAGAGCTTGGATCCAGCTGAAAGGTTTGTTATACGGTAGTTTCTTAGGTTGCGCTTATCACCGGTTTTGAACACGGGGGTCATAAATGATATTTTCCATGCATTGGGACTACACGGTGAAAGAACGATTTATTATAAATCAAACTGACTAAAGTTGGTATGGTATGGTTTGGCTAAAGCATCGATACAGCAACAGTATACAGCTGATAGAATCTTGTGCGGGGTAGCAGCCCCATAGCGCTTTAAATCAAAAGATAAAACTATGCTTTTTTCTAGCCGTTTTCTATCGTTTTTTATCGTGTCCTATACCTATACTGGTCGATATCTCCATTTTCTATATTCATGTTATATGAGAGTTTCGGTATACAACTTTACCGGACTCGCGATAGTTGTATTATGCCGATGGGTCTGCCATCTAGGGTACGTATAGCTTGCGGGTTACAGCATTTTATTTTTAGGCGCTCGCTCCAAAATAAACGCTGTTTGAACCGCCAATCACCTCCGGATCACACTCTTGAGTTCGCCCTACCAGCTTAATTGCTCCAGTATGTACATGAAGCGTTTTCAGGTATACCCATCGACCGCCAGTGTTTAACTTAGATCTGTGACACACCCTTATTCTGCGAGTCACGTGATTCGCTACGAATGTGGTGACTGACTCGGCGACTAGGTGATAAACGCTGGCGCATAGGTGACAAGCCGTGTCACTCGAGTCACCTAAATGATAATGCTAGTCACCCGTGTTACTTAGGTGACAAACCGTGTCACCTAAGTGACAAAGCGAGTCACCTAGGTGACAATTGTCATCTCATTCGCGATTACTAAAAAAAGGCACGTCACTCGCCTCGCAGAATAAGGGTGTGAGAAAGTGCTAGGTAGATCGTTAATTAAAATGATTCACAAAGCTAGCACAGACTCGATGGTCAGGATAAGGGAACGACTCTTAAATATAAAAATCTGGGTAAGCTATGATTGGATAGTTTGAGATTAAACTTAACTCACTGGGAGAAAAATACAAAAATACAAATTTAGTTTTAAATCAAAAAAATGATATTTGGTATCACTCTGTTACAAAATAAGTTTGTGTTCGGATTGCTGTGGCAATTTCTCTTAAAAATATTAACTGTAATGAAACTATGAGTAACGGTTCTAAGTTTATGCTCTATATTTTCTCGTCTTCTCTTTCCTAGGTGCGCTATTTGAAAGTTTTCGAGCCTAAGCTGAACTATTCCGACCATGACGTCATTAAATGGGTTCGATACATCGGACGCAGCGGATTATACGAAACACGGTGCTAAGAACCGCATCGAGACCTTCACCTGCTTCACCAACTGACTCGATATTCGTGGTATTCTAGTAACATTGATAGGAACGAATTGAGAATGATAAGACAACTACTATTACATTGTTCAATAATAATAATCTATTATATAACATGGTCTGAGTTAAAGAAAATTCTCATCAGAAATCGAATTTCGCAAAAAAATGTCATTCGAAGAATCACAAAAGTAAACCAACAGAAACATTTGCATTAATTGTGAAACAGTTTATTGTGAAATATGTATGCATATAAACGTAAAAATATTGAACCCATAGTTATCTAATACCTTAATAAAACGAAAAACTCCTTATTCCTATTTTGGGATTGTGCTACAAAAGTTTTGCAAAAATATTAATACCTACATTTAGCTCCACCCAAAAGAAAAACAAAAGCCGATTTAGATAATGTAGATCGTTAGCAATTATTGTATGAATGATGCTAGGCTATTCTAGAAAAGTATCGTGAATACTAATTGACTGTCCTGTATATGGAAAATGCATGCTTTCCAAGTTCATTGTTTTACAGCTTGTTGTTGTTTTGGCAAATAGTTGAGAATCTCAAATATGCAAGAATTTAATTTTTCAGATTTGATTCTAATATGTCTAAATCTGTATATATATATATGAAGAATTTATCCATTCAGGTATTTTGCGTTTGTTTCAAACTGTAGCCATTCCAGAGTTATGTTGCTTTTTTATTCGCTAAAACCGTTTGTTCCTAACCAGCAAATTAGGGAAATTAAATAAGAATGAACAAATGGCGAATCGACGACAAATGTAGAGCAAATCGATCCGCTTGTACAAAGAACAAAGAGCAACGTGCATAAGCGCAAATAACCGTATCGCTGTAAACGTAGGCCATATTGTACTCTTGCGTTATCCTCTATTAATATAATGCGCTGATGATAATTGTATGTCAAAACTTCACATGATTCATGTGCACATTACGACGCTACTAAGTTTCACACCAGGCGAAACAATCGAAGCAACTAATAATAAACTGTAAAAGAAAATCACAGTCACCACAATCATTCGAAACAAACTGTAAAGACAGCAAAAAAATTAACGAACAAAATGCGAGGACAACGGAACGATGACCGCACCCCCATAATATCAATATTTATGCAGAGTAGGCTGATTTATCACATTACGCATAAGCATTACTAAAATCACGTAGGGAACGGTGCAACACTACGCCAAATGCGAACGTTTTTCTAATGTAAGGCAAGGGCGTTGAAATAAGCGTTTTTCTTTCAAAGCGATGAACATGTTTGGTTTTTAAGATCATTCTGCTGGCAAACTCGACAAAATTAATCAATAAAAGAATGAAAGTCTTTTTTCGATCCCGAAGCAACTTCACTGCAACCACGAGATGTCGGTTCTACATCCTTATATATGATGATGCTATGAAATAATTATGCTATGTATCTAATAAATTATCAAACAAAAAATTTGACATACGGTGGAATAAATTGATGAAAATAGTTGTTAAACCACATGATTTTTTCGTTCTGAAACAACAATAGAAATATTAAACACAAAAGAGAAGATTGCAGGTGAAAACATAACTCACGCTTTTATTGAATTGTTGTGAACTATTTGAAAAAAAAAAAGCGAAACATAAATGTTGAAACATACCCGAATAAGCGTTGCAAGGCTTACAAAAATAATACACCGGTACTCCAACGGTACGCCAACAAAAATATCTATATAGCTAACTTACTATTCCAGATTTTATTTAGTTTATATAATCAAAATTATGTAGCATCTAGGTTTGACGAGAATTAGATGGACAATCTTTCCATTCCGGTGACTTGGTCTATTGACGACTATCTGCTGTACAACTGGATTCAGTGTCTTAAGGATTCTTCAGTTAGACCACGAATATGACCGGTACCCAAGACATGGATTCAAGATCATCATTGGGAACTGCAAACTGCAATGCCCAGGTCGGTCAGGAGGAGGAACTCTACGGCACCAATGAAAAGCAGTTTCTAGGAGCTCAGCGTCAACTTGCTTGGAGCTCGCAAGCAAGGCATCGGCCAAAATGAAATGGCCAAGATCGTGTAAAGTAACTTGGCGACCGGTGTGGATTTCAAGCCTCGACCGTTGTGATACTGTGACGCCTCTGCTCAGGGCAAACAATATTGGAATCCTTTCGATGGAACGCGGGAAAAGCCGAGCGATCTCACGAGCGAGTGTGTACATTCTGATGTAGCCTGGGACGGATCAAGCCGTCCCTTCACTACGATTTACTTTATGAAGCGGAAATCGGAACATTTGGAGAAGGAGTACGTTGATAACTGCCCAGTTCGAAATGCTAATATCAAAGTTGACAGTGGACGAAGCCAGCGAATACTGTTCAGCAGTGAATTCTACAAGAGTAAGATTATTTAGGTTGAAGCCATCGTCGTCTACTCGCCTCAGCAGAACTGCGTGGTTGAGTGATTTAACAGGAAACAGGACGTTAGCGGTAAAAGTAAGAGCTATGTTGATGGATTCATCAATGCCGAAACAAATGTGGAATAAAACAGCTCTTGCAGCAGATCTATCAAAATTTTGTGCTTCGGGATGAAAGCTGTATCACATGGGTTTCGATTCAACTCCGAAAGAAGTCGGATGCCAAGTTTCAAGAAGAAGACAAACACAAAAAATAAAACTTTACTTTCTTCAACAATATTGTAGATAATTTATTGTTTGCTCTCCTACCAGATGGACGTGAAGGCAGCATTTTTTCACGGTGATTTGAAGGAAAATATTTACATTTGTGCACCAGACGGTGTTAGCTCAACGCAGGGAATGGCACGCATGCTGCAAGAGTCTGCTTACGGACTAAAGCAATCGCCTCGGTGTTGCAATCAGAAGTTCACTAGCGAAATTGAAAAGGTGGGTTCATCCAGTCAAGGCAAGATTACTGTCTAAAACTTCAGGTACCTTGTACCTATATGGTCGATGATCTTTTGATTTCTGGAAGTAGGATGGACTTCATCAATAATTGAATAAAAAGCTATCCTCAGTATTCGCTATGGCCGATTGCGGAATACGAATCGGCTATACTCTTCTCCTCTGTTGGGCACTCTTACCACTGCGTCCATTATTTTGAACTATTGTGGTATGCCCCGTTTTATTATTTTTACTATACGCTTCAAGCTTACCTATCACTTATTAAGAAAGTGACAGGCTGGTAGCTGGAGCGAGACATGTGCCAATCAGGGATAACTAGGTTTATGAACCTAGTTACCCTGATCGGCGACGCAAACCAGATCTCCCCTTTTTGAGCTACTGCAGTCTGCGTACTATTTGTGCTCCACAATTGCAGAGCAAGTGTTCTGAGGTTAAATATCATCTTGTAGGAAACCGTGATTCCGAAGATGATATTTGCTCGGACAATGTCCTGTCGCAATACCGGTCTCTTATTGAGACTCAGCAACTTTTGAGTAACCCAGGGTGGATACTCGACGTTATATATTTTTAGATTGTTTGAGCGATTGTAGAGCCATCCTACTGGCCTGGCCATAACTGTTCGGCTCTCCATTTGTTTCAGCCCACCCTCCAGCGCACAGTCAGAGATCAGGCAGAGTGAATCTCTACCCGTGAGTGGAGAGTTGGAGCCACATCTTCGTTTGTCGACTCACAACAAGTCGGTGTGTTGAGGATAGACGAGGATCAGGACTGAACCTCAGCTAGTGCATCGTTCAAGTCCTCCCAAGAAACATTTATACGCTGAATAAAGATTTTAGCAGCCATAATTATTCAGCCATAGCTGAATATGCATTGAATAAAATTTATGTAAACAACTGTACAATACTTATTCAGCCGAAATTGGAGAACTTATACAACCTATTTTAATCGAGGCGGAAAAACACTTGTTAAGCCGTTATATCGCCTCTGTGCGCCTTGTTTCCAGCTTTGCGCAAATTGGTTATTTAAAAACGCGCAAAAGCCTTTATTAAGCTACATTACAGCTTCAAAGCAGCTATTATCAAGCCCGATGCTTGACTTAGATGTTTAAGAGCTGAAAAAAGGTTTTTATTTCTAATACTAAACCATAGTTCAGCCACAGGTTGAATAAATTCAGCTAAAAAACGTTTGATCAGCCAAGAATTGTTACTTGGGTAGCTGCTTTCAAAGCTGCAATGGAGCTTAATAGAGGCTTTTGCGTGTTTTTAAATAACCAATTTGCGCAATGCTGTCAATTCTATTTTTAGAACGAGAAATAGTTTTGCAATGCTTTTTCAGTCGCTTAATCAACGTCTTATCAACCTTTATGCAGCCAAAAAATAATCTATTATTAAATTTAAAAAAGTCATATTTATTTTGCTATGGCGTCGTATGCTATGTTTTAAATTTTGAATAACTTGAATTCGTATATGCAAGCTAATTAAAATTGCATGTCGTCATTTTTCGGGAATTGATCCGCCATCTTCTGATCCATAAGCACTCATCGTATGATCCGCCCCATCTGCATCTGCAGAACAGACAGTGAAAATATCTTTACACTTGAAGCAGTCGATAATGTCGATAACTGACATATATTTTTGCTGCCAGTCGAATTGCGAAACTCTATGATCTGACAGTATGTGTGCTGTGAACCGAATGAAAGCTTAGTATTAGTTTGTGAAGGCACTTTAACACCCTTAAGCAGCTTTAAAGTATTATTCGAAATTTAAAATGTAGCTTATGACAAAGCAAAATAAATATGACGCGTTCCATTTTTGAAATTTAAAAATAGATTAATTTTTGGCTGCATAAAGGTTAATGAGACGTTGATTAAGCGATTGAAAGAGCATTGCAAAATTATTTCTCGTTCTAAAAATAGAATTGACAGCATTGTGCAAATTGAAAAACACGCAAAAGACTCTATTGAGCTCTATTGCAGCTTTGAAAGCGCTCAGAGGTTATATAAAGGGCGATAAAATTGCTTAACAAGTGTTTTTTCTACATCATGCGATATAGTATAAGTATTCTCCAATTTCGGCTGAATAAGTATTGTAGAATTGTTTACATAAATTTTATTCGATGCATATTCAGCTATGGCTGAATAATAACGGATACTAAAATATTTAATCAGTGCATAAATGTTTCGTGGGAGGGCTGTTTATTAAGATGACAAATCGTTTATTCAGCTGGTATAGCACAATTATTGAGGATATTGACGGGTTGTGGAGAGGTTGAAGATGCGCCTAATCTGCTTGTGACACTATTATGTGAAGCAGCTGATTTACAGCACATTCGTTGGCTGCTTAATCACTTATAGAATACAGAGATCTTTGCTTAAATTTATTCAGCGTCCACCACCTGTATTCAGAGACAAATCAGCTGTGAAAAATCTGTGATCTGTGATGATCTGTAGTGACGCGAGGTGCAAAAAGTTTAATCAAGAAAATTTTGGAGGAATTCATTTACTCAATTCAATGTTTACAGATATTCAAGGGGCCTATCCCGGTGCTACCCTACGAATACTAAAAATTTGGGGCTCCAAATATGGAAAATGCATTTTCTCCGTGTGCCAACCATTCTGCTAGATGGTTGGTTATCAAGAACAACTCACGTATATTTTCTCCATATGGCTCCAACCCAATATACCGAAACAGGAAAATATCCCCACCTACTCTATTTCTCTAGGCGAGTTCTCCTATTCTGCCGACCGGCAAATTACACTCCGCGCGTGAATACTGTTTCTCGGTGGAGAGCGTCGCTCGCATTCTTATCTTCTCGCAGCACCGAACTCTTTAGCGTCCAAGGCGGCTAACTCTAGAATCTGCCGTGGTACTTTTTCTGCAAGCCACACAGACATGTTCATATGTTTGTTTAATTTTCGATTCTCCTAACCGCAAGCCATTTAATTTAAACAAGCTGTTTAAGTGAGTTTGTGTTTAATTTCAAATTCGCTGCCCGCCCTGAGCCAACTGGGCCGCGCATTCCTAGAAATGTTTTTGTTACAATATAACACAGTTGGTCGTTCTACTTTCTGACCAACGCGGCTTATTTTATTTTGCATAGCTTGATCGGGATATACTGCTCCGGGTCCAAGCTAGATCCCAAAATTCATAACGTGGAAGATAGGGTCGCTTTCGACTCCAATTGTTTTATATGCAAAATTTCGCATTTAGAACTACATTACATTAAATGTATCACAATTATTTATAGTTTTAAGCGAAAAAATATATAAAACAATTGGAGTCCAAATAGGGCCCCGGGCCTGCACCTCTGGCTACGTGGCTGCCGCTACTCCCGTATCCCGGTTACAACTTGTATCCTTCATCAATGTGACAAGTTTAAGGACTGCCGTGAGTCAGTAATTGTTAACGTAGAGTACAAACTATCCCTTGGTGTTACCCAAATTGAAGGATTTCCGATTTACCGTGTATATAAACTTAAATAAACACTTTGCCTTTTGTCATCATTCGTACCGCACGTATTTTACTTTAGATCGCGTATATATCACAGCCTCTGATTTCCCAATAGGTTATGTGCCCAGCATAGCCCGAGCCTCGTTTTTTTTTCGGATAGTTTACGCGACGGAACGTGTTAAGACGCAATAGGTTTTTTTTTTTTTTTTTTCCTTTTCGCTGCGAGTGGCAATAATTTTGCGTACGGTAAAGGCAGTGGTTTTGTTTCTCGTTGCTGCTTGTTTTGTTTAATTCAGCAGAGATGGAGGAGGATAGAAAAGTGTATCTTTTCGACGGCACAAACTTCAACAACTGGTGTTTCCGGATGGAGATCCACTTGGAGGAGCTGGATCTCGTAGAGTGCATCCGCTCAGAAGTGGAGGATATTCCAGAACTCCGTATTTCGCCATCGGATGCTGCTGAAGTTAAGCAGGAAAAAGAGAGAAATTTGCAGGAAAGGAAAAGGAAGAACGTCAAGTGTAAGTCGGTGCTGGTTCGCAATATTGCTGATTCACAGCTGGAATGCATTAAAGGAAAGCGAACTCCACGTGAAATTTGGACAACGCTTGAAACAACATTCGCTCGGAAAGGCATCTCCGGACAGTTTTATCTACTTAAACGATTGTTGGCTATGAAGTTTATTGACACCGAGTCATTACATGCGCATCTGCTCCAGTTTGAACGAATGGTGCGGGATTTGGAATCGGCCGGTATTAAACTGCAGGAGCAATTGGTGATATTTTTCCTTCTTCAAACGATGCCACATTCATATGGCCAGCTTGTAGTAGTGTTAGAAACTCTATCGGTAGAACAATGTACCCTCGAGTTCGTTAAAGCTCGTTTGTTAAGTGAGAGTATTAAACGGGAGAACATTGACGATAGTGCTGGAAATGTTGAATCGACAGCTTTTGCAGGGAAAAGTGCGAAATCGAATTTTAAATGTTTTTTGTGTGGGAAATTGGGGCATAAGCGATCTGTGTGTCCCCAGCGGTTGAATTCCGGTACCACAAAGAACGAGAGAAAGGAAAAAGCGCATGTCAGTGAGTGGGAAGTTACGTTTGTCAGCAGTTCCGTTGACCAAAACGAATGGTATCGTAGTGATAAGGCATTCAAATGGATCTTAGACTCCGGAGCATCAGATCACATGATTAGTTGCAGTGAATACCTCCGAAACGTAGAAAAACTTACAAAACCAGTGATGATTAAGGTTGCGTCTGGTCAAGTTCTTCAGTGTCATCATAAAGGAAAAGTTGACATGGTGGCTCATATCGGAAAACGTCGCTTAAAGTGCGTAGTCGATAACGTATTATTTGTGCCGGAACTTAATTATAATCTTTTTTCGATCCGTCGCGTGGGAGAACTGGGAATGGAAGTAAAATTTTCGGAGAACACGGCCATTATCACTCGAAATGGTGAGGTAGTATGCACCGGTCGTCGATTGGATCGACTTTATGAACTAGATGTTGATGTACAGTTGCCAAGCGATGCAGTGTTAGTGACGCAGAAAACGATTAATAGTGTCGAGTTGTGGCATAGAAGATACGGCCACATAGGAAAAAGTGGACTGGTGAAGCTGCTAAGTGCGAATATGGTGAAAGGTATATCGCTAAACAAGGAAGATGTACTCGGTGGTGGTGTGTGTGGTCCTTGTATGGAAGGCAAGCAGACACGTAGGCCATTTCAGGATATGAATCTTCCCCGGAGTTCCAGACCACTCGAGTTAATACATAGCGACGTCTGCGGTGCAATCACCCCTGCGACTTGGAACGGTAAGCGCTATTTAGTTACTTTTACAGACGATTACACTCATTTTTGTGTTGTTTACATTCTGAACACTAAAGATGAAGTACTAGATTGTTTCAAAACATATGTAGCTATGGCGGAAGCCCATTTCGACAGCAGTGTTAGCCGTTTGCGCTGTGACAACGGCGGCGAATATGTGGGGAAAGCGTTCGCTGACTTTTGCAGAACCAAAGGCATCCAGGTAGAATTCACAGTTCCCTATACGCCACAGCAGAATGGGGTCAGTGAACGGCTAAATCGCACAATTCTAGACAAAGCTAGAGCGATGATAGCGGATTCCAGTCTGAATCGTAATATGTGGAATGAAGCAGTATATGCGGCAGTGTATCTGATCAATAGGAGTCCAACAGCTGCGCTGACATCGGATAAAACTCCTTATGAGTTTTGGTATGGACACAAGCCGGATATATCCAAGATGCGTATATTCGGGAGCAAAGCATACAGTCTTGTTCCGAAAGAGAAAAGAAGCAAACTAGAATCGCGGAGCAAGGTCAGTTATTTCGTTGGTTACGGTGGTGGCGGATATCGTCTTTGGGATGGCAAGAAGATTTTTATTGCTCGTGACGTTGTGGTAGACGAGCAACCATTACAATTGAGACGCATGGATGGGGATTCCGTGAATGATGGAAAAGCGGATACAAAATCGGATCATTATCAACTGTTTGGACCGTTTTCCTCTAATCCTATAAATGACGATTGTAGTCCGCCTGATGCAGGTGAAATGTATGGTCAGCCATCGGCAAGTAGACCATCGCCAGCAATAAATGATGACTCCGACAATGAAGAGTTTAGTGAAGCGGAAGGTGGATTGTTTAACGAGGATAATCAACATGTTGAAACTCGAGATACTGATGCGGGTGTCGATGTTCGTCGAAGTGAGCGAGTTCGAAAACCACCAGTGAAGCTGGATGATTATTTGTGCATCGCGTATGCCCTGAATGCCGAGACTTTTGTCGAAGATGTGCCTGAAACTATCGAAGAGCTGCGGAAATTGGAAGATTGGCCCGAATGGAAGAAGGCAATCGATAAGGAGATGACTTCTTTAGCTGAAAACGATACCTGGCAATTGGTAGATTTGCCTGAGAAATGCAAGCTGGTGGATTGTAAATGGGTTTTCCGACTGAAGCTAGCTCCTGATGGATCCGTGGAGAAACGTAAAGCCCGACTAGTTGCTAAAGGGTTTACGCAACGGTACGGTTTCGATTTTTCGGAGACGTATGCGCCTGTCGTTAGAATGGCAACCGTTCGCTCGATGCTTGCATTTGCAAATCAGCACGATTATTCTATCCATCAAATGGATGTGACATCCGCTTTCCTCAACGGCTCTTTAAACGAAAACATTTATATGCGTCAGCCGAAGGGATTTGAAGAAGGGGACAAGGTGTGCAAGCTCAACAAATCCCTTTACGGGCTGAGGCAGGCTTCCAAGACTTGGAACGATCGTTTCAATGACTTTATTAAACGGTGTGATTTCCAGCGATGTGAAGGCGACAACTGTCTGTATGTTCGTCGAAACAAATCAGGTCCAGTATTTCTGTTGCTCTATGTGGACGACCTGTTGCTTATTGCGAAGGATGTCAATGAGATAATGCTAGTTAAACGACTGCTACGGATGGAGTTCAAAATGCAAGACCTTGGAAATGCTCGTATGTTTCTGAATTTGCAGATTGATTATGACAAAGAAAAAGGAGTAATGAAGCTTAGTCAGCCACATTATGTGAATGCCGTGCTGAAACGGTTTGGCATGGAGGCGTGCAAGCCCTCAACAACCCCAATGGAAGCCGGTCTCCAACTCCTGAAAGCTGTCTCGCAAGAAAAGCTAGATAAACCTTATCGGGAGCTCATCGGCTGTCTTACTTACTTAGCAGTTACCTGTCGTCCGGATCTAAGTGCAGCGGTGTCGTATTTCAGCCAGTTCCAGTCTAACCCTTCGGAGCATGATTGGAAACATGTGAAAAGAATACTCCGGTATCTGAGAGGAACGCCGGATTATGGATTAGTCTACACCAGAAAAGAATTACCTTGTCGTCAGATCGTGGGTTTTGCTGATGCCAATTGGGCCACTGACATTAATGACCGTCATTCTGTGTCTGGATACCTTGTTCAAATTTACGGATCTACTACAGCTTGGAGTACCAGAAAGCAGAGAACCGTAGCACTTTCGTCAACCGAAGCCGAGTGCTGTGCGTTGGTAGATTGTATCTGTGAAAGTTTGTGGATTTGTAAACTGTTCAACGAGTTAGCCATCTGGGATCAAAATGCGGCACAGATATTTGAGGACAATCAGTCTGCAATTGCTATCGCTCAGTCCGATGGTCCTTCAAAGAAGCTGAAGCATACTGACGTGAAACTACACTTCGTCAAAGAATGCGTTAAGGATGATAAGGTGGATTTGTGCTATATTCCGTCAGCAGATCAACCAGCAGATATTCTCACCAAAGGCTTAACGCCAATGTTATTTAGCAAACATTGTTTGACCATGGGTATTAAGGCGTGATTGTTTGAGGAGGAGTGTTAACGTAGAGTACAAACTATCCCTTGGTGTTACCCAAATTGAAGGATTTCCGATTTACCGTGTATATAAACTTAAATAAACACTTTGCCTTTTGTCATCATTCGTACCGCACGTATTTTACTTTAGATCGCGTATATATCACAGCCTCTGATTTCCCAATAGTAATACGCAGCACGAAGCTAACAATGTACAGAACCCTTATTAGAGTAGTAGTTCTTTATGAACTTGAAGCCGTGACGCTACTCACGGAGGACACACGCGCCTTTGCCGTGTTCGAGCGGAAAGGGCTGCGGACGATATTTGGCGGAGTACAAACTGAAAGCGGAGAGTGGCAGAGGCGTATGAATCACGAGCTACAGGCAGTGGTTGGGGAGACTCTCATCGTACATCTAGCGAAAGTTAGCAGGTTACGGTGGGCCGGACACGTCGTAAGGATGCCGGACGACAGTGCGACGAAAATAGTCCTCTTCAACATCCCTACCGGCACCAGGAACAGAGAGGCCCAACGTGCATGATGGCTAGACCAGGTCGAAAGCGATTTGCGACTTTAGAGACGACTAGGAAATTGGCGACGAGTGCCCCAAGACCGAGTTGAATGGAGCCACCCCGGCTCTATGTTGAAGAAGAAGAAGAAGAAGAAGAAGGAGTAGAAGAAGAAGAAGAAGAAGTAGTAGAAGAAGTAGTAGAAGAAGAAGAAGAAGTGAGTCAGCGCGGGCCATTAAAAGCTCGTCCGTTTTTGGAATAAATCTTATGATGCTTATGAAATTATCGTTGGACGATGATGATAATCAGTTTCGGATCAAGAATTACATCAGGATCAGTCACATGCTCAACCCTTTTCAGTATCTACGTTATTTTGTAACCGAAAACTTTAGGCGACCTCGCATTTTGAGACTGATAGCTGATAGTCAAGTTCCCAACATACAAACGTATCGAAAAGAAGTTGAAGGCAATGACAATCCTCGATGCAATGAATCGTAAGGTAAATATGGTCGGCATATACTAGTCTGCACCTTGTTTCAAGAGCACAGGTGAATTTTAAAATTAGTCTAGATTTATTTTAATTTTGTTTGTCTCAGTGTTGTCTCTATATCAGTTTCCTCTGTTTCATTGTTGTCTCAGTACTCTTTATTTTAATTTTATCTGAATATTGAATATTGAGAGTTTTTCCTAATGTTGGAATAATGTTTATATATTTTTTCCAAACCTTCGCAGAGCTTTAATCATGATGTCTTATTGTATAATATCCAAACTCACAGCTGTAAATTGAAATGTATATTTTAGGATAGAATTTGTAGTATGGTAATATCACAGTTTACAGTAAGCTGTAAAACAATTTTAAACAGTTATCCAAAAAAATAGAGGACTGTGCAGCTTCAAATATATAAAATGGCTGCAAAAGTCAGTTCCGGTTGTGCGCCATATCATTTCACCGCTCGTATTCGATAGCCGAACCCCACAGTTTGGCTGTTTGCTTCGCACACCGTACTAGGCGTATACGTACAGAAGATAACATTCGTATGCATGTGGTGGATTACACTGCGAGTGAGCTGAGAAGGCAAGTGTCTCATCGTATCATCGGTAGGATAGGAAAGAAAAATAGTTTCACCACCAGAACGAGTGAACGGGTGTAGGTTTTCCTTCCTGAGCTGTGCTCGCCAAATGGTAAATTTTCACTGGAGCAGGTACATACAGCAGCACCAGCAGCAGTAGGCGCTGTGTTTATCGGTTCTGAAGTGTTCTGAATTGCCTAGCGGAATCATTGGTTTCTTCCGCGAGTGTCCCAGTTCCGGCTAGTGCAGTTACCTGTGCCGTAGGTTAGCGTGAAAAGTGCCGTGCAGGATTAATCGAACGGGCCAAATTTGTACAGGCAAAAGTGAAAAAACATTGACTAGTCATTTTTCTTTTGGCAGTCGCAGCGTTTTCCCTATAGCAGGCATGAGTGTGATAGTGTGCGAATGTAGAATAAGAGTGAGAGAGGGGATTCTACGTTCTGACGTTTAGTGCGAGTGAGTGAAATGGATTTTGCTGGCAAGTGTGAAATGGAAGAACGAGCAACTGAACGCAGTGGTGGAAAAACTCGGTTAGTGGAAATTCTGACTGTCCTGTTCGGTTGGCTCCGCTAGCGGAACGTGATCCCTGTGTGTTTCGTGAACGAAGAAAACTAGTGAAAAGCAATAAAAACAGACCACACACGGTGCCCCGTATACGTGTGTGTTGGTGAACACGTTGGCCGCCTTTGGGTGGTGGGTGGGTGGTTGTTTGCTGCTGCTGCTGTTGCCGTCGATGAAACTACTGGCATGGGACTGTTTTGAGGAAAATTCAAATGTGATCCTTCGGCTGATAATGGTAGCACGGCAGGCAGCCAGGCAGGCTGGTAAAACATAATGCGTGTGCCGCGGTACATGAGTAAGCTTTTGGGGGTTAGGCAGTAGTTTTTTTTGTGTGTGAATTTTGAAAGCCATCTTGGCGTGACATGGTGGGTACTCATGTTTCGCTTGTGTCGTTTCACCCGTACGTGCTCCGTGGAGAAAATTAACAAATCGGTTCAGTTGAACGTTTTTCGACTAAATGACCGTTACAGAGTATTTAGGGGGAGCAGTTTCGGATTTCAGTTTGCTCAAGTTGGGTATTATAATCGGAGATAATGGGTACTGTTCGCGTTTAGATCCCGGCTACTACTTTTGATGTAATCCTGTTAATTTTGTAAAAGGTTTTTCGGGCAAATAATAAAAGATTTTTAATAATACAGTCAAGATTTTTGAACTTTGGGAACACTACTGCAATGCATGCAGAATAACTTTCTAGAACATTTGAAAGCAAAGAAAAAATCTTGCGCAAAGTTATTGAGCAGATTTGATTTTTAAGTGTTCTTTTCAAAACAAATCATTATATTTCGCAACCAGTAAGAGATAGATAGATACTATTTTCAGCAAAGTTGCTTATATTAGTGTTTGCTGCAACTTTTTTGAAGAAAAAAAATTTTTTGGACGTATTTTAGAAAACAAATTTTTGTATCGTCCTAATAGGTGATTTCACGGTCACCCAAATAAGCATAAGCATAGGGTACCGCCCGTTTGCTGCGTTATTGACCAGAACCGATGAAAATTGCAAAATGATGGCTGGAAAAAGCATGCTTGGGACAGCTTGAATTCACGGTCACTCAAATAGTACAAAAAGATGCGCCATATTTTAATAATCAACTTGTTTAGATGCCACCCTTGAAAAATTACACAAATTTTACGCAATTGCTAATGATTACCTTTTCATGATTTGGGACCATTTGCATCAAAAAATTGTAACTAGGTAGTTGTTTTAATGTTCTGTTAATCAAGCTTCTGTTATGCTCAGGAAACCATATTCTCACACTCAGTTCACCCCACTTCACTTCTCTCACTTTCACTTCACCTAACGTCACGTCGCCTTACAGACTCAACGCGTTTTATATCGTCACTTACCGTCACCGTCACATGGCTAGAGTTACGACTTTTAGAATCGTTAATTGTGCTCTTGCTTAAAATATTGAGGTAAGGTCAGAACGGAACCCATATGTTCTTGACTCTATTATAATTTACTGGCTTTCTCCCTCTATATAAAATTTGCTGTCATAAACATTCAGTACACAATCAAAAATTACACATAATTATGGGTCATTATAACTTTAACTGCCGATCTATATAAGAATATTATACTTAAATTGTTTCTCTTGCGTAGCACTAATAATTTGATCAATTATTAGGAGATATTTAAACGGAAATTGGCAGCTAAAGCTAAAATGACCCACAATTGTGTGTGACCCATGATTGTGTACTGACTGCAATAGCAATTCCCAAAGAGTATTATCGAAATTAGAAGTTGCTCCGATTTTCTTTAAAACTTATATACTTGTTCCTTTTCAGAAAAATTTACCAGTATGATTTATCTACTTCACGTTTGAGGTGGCCTTTTTTGAGTTAGGGTGGTCGGAAAAATCATCTTTTCTCCCATTCTTGCCTTTAGATATTCTTAAAAGTTCATAACTGTTGAATCCGATTTAAATGATTTTTAGTATCAAACGGCAGGGGAGCTCTGTTGCCGCAAGGTTTCCCAAGTCTGCTTTGACAAGTGAGTGGTGGTCGTAGGTTTGAATCCGAATAGAAACGGGTCATTTTATGTGAAGCTACTTTAACATGGGTTTATTCTAAGGCCCCACATCACCACATTCGCCTTGACTTCCATGTATATTACCCCTAAGAAGAGTTTTGATAAAGTGCAAAAGTCACTCGTATATTTATAACTGTAAATAGTACCACAATAAATTATACATTTTCGTATTTTCGATATGTTCCCATGTAGGGGAACTGTGGATAAGACGAACAGGGTGGGTATCAGGTATTAGGTATCAGCATCTTTGACTCGAGCAGCACGTTTCTCAGAATCATGTGGAAGACTTGTGCTTTGCCCATCTTGCCCGTGACATGATGACATTTACCTTGTGAGGACGGGAAGGAAAACATGAGGAATAGGAAGGGGTGGATGAAGGATTTGGACAAACACAAACACATACATACCGAGAGATTTTTGTACCCCCGAGGGGATAATTACTGCAATCCTTAGCTAGTTAACTTATCAATAGTACACCCCCTGGGGAGTATAGTTATGATAAATAAGAGCTTATAGCTCAATACCGCTTTCGGTAAGAAACATCAAAATGTCTCGTTATTTTAGTTTTTTAAAATCCGATTCATTTAAGACGTAGGATCCAAAGATCCCATGACGCAACTGCAGGACAGTTGCAAATTACGTGACAGCATCAATGAAAATTGGCGGCATTTTCAAACCGTTGCACGCCACCAAGCCAGACATCAAGCCGTCAGCCGGTTTGAAACTTCAACTGAATTTTCTCCGGAACAGCTTCAAATTTCTTTGGTGAAATGAACCGGTTTGTGCGGTTGTTGGACACAGCATCGATGCTGAACAGCTTTGCGGCGGAGAACAGGATTATCATTTTTTTCTTTTTCAACAGAGAAAACAATCTCTTTGTACGAGTCACTCTTAGCTCCTTCACTTACTTTACTTTAGTGGGAACGGTCCGTTACCGATCCTACGCCGAACGAATTATGGTCCTACGAATCTGCACCGATAAATCATTGAATCGCACTTTTACCCGCATCGCACTTTTACCCCTCCTTACTCTATCATTTTTTCCTACCTCAACAGAGAAAACAATCTCTTTGTACGAGTGACTCTTAGTTCCTTCACTTACTTCACTTTAGTGACCTACGCCGAACGAATTATGGTCCTACGCCGAACGAATTATGGTCATCCAGTAATGTCGGTTCTGGGCTGCCGTTCACCAATCCCCAACCAGCTGAACGTGCATCGTCTTCGATAGCGCACATTTATCGGGTGCGGCGTCTCCTTCGGAGTCTACGACCTCTTCCTGGTTCTCTGCTGTAAATAGTTTTGGCTACTCTTCCGTGGGGCATTCTGGCGACGGGCCCATCCCACCATAGCCTGGTACATTAGCCCGCATGAATAAAACAGTTTGTTTTGCTTTTCCCGTGCAAACCTTATTGAGGAACCGAAGTAAACTGTTTTATTCTTAAGAGCTATTGTATTACCTTCACTATATCAGCATATTTGTATACTTGGTACAGCTCGTGATTCAGCGCCACACTCCATTTTCTATTTAGCCACCAAGTATGGATCGCAGAGTTTTACTCTCAAAAACCCCAAGCACTCGTCGATCAGCTTCTTTTAGCGTCCATGATTCATGTCAGTAAAGGGCCACGGGGAGGATTAGTGTTCTGTAGAGCGCCAGCTTTGTGTGATTTTGAAAACTACGGGACTTCAGCTGGCTATATAATTCGTAGACAACCTGATTCGCGGTTGCAATTCGTCGTTTCACTTCGCGACTTACATCGTTGAGTAGAATCAATATATATAGAATGCCAGTGTCGCTGTTTTCCTGCAGGACTCATTGTGGTAAACATGATGCTAACAATCTGTATCAAGTCTGTCCATCGGGAACTTCATTGTCAAAGTTGCTCATTGTTATTTATCTGTTCTTTATCTGTGCGCTGGTTGGTGCTGTCATCAGTGCGCTCTCCGCTGTGTTTTTATGCCAGTGAAATGGTTTTAAACGTTCTTTTTCTTTTCGTCCGGATGAATAGAATCCCAAAACTGCGCCCTTTTGCACCAATTTTTTCAGAAATTTGAAGCAAGCGAAGTTTCCAATCACCTTACTTGGCAGCCATAGTTGAAATTTTAAACTGGTTGTCAAAGTTTGACAATGAGATTCCCCTTTCGATGAATCTCAGGCATATATAATGTAAATACATTATCTGAACATGTGTGATGTTTACCACGCGCACTGCAGCGATATTGGCATTCTATATATATTGATTATACTCATCGTTGTCACATGTCACGAGTGTACCAAGGTATATAAATTCCTCCACTACTTCATATCGTTCCCCAACTAACTCCACCTCAACAGCATTTACTTTCCCACGTTCCCTGCCAGCAATCATGTACTTTGTTTTGCTGGTGTTAATGGAAGGAATCAATGCGTTTGCTCTTCGTATTGTACCTTCCAAGGCAATGTTGAATAGCATCCCCTTGCTTCAGTCCATCCAACGTCACCAAAGCGGCTGAGGGCTCACCCGCTATTCTAACGCATGATTTGAATCCATCCAGCGTCACCCGAATCAGAGTAACTAGTTTCGTTTAAAAACCATATTCTAGCATTACCTGCCACAGCTCATTTTGTTTGACTGAATCGTACGCCGCCTTAAATATAAAGTGTCTGCAAGTTGTACTCCCGGAACTTGTCTAGTAACTGACGTAGGGTAAACATCTGATCCGTACTGGAACGACCCTCACGAAAACCAGTTTGGTACTCGCCGACGAAGGACTCCGCTACCGGTCTGAGCCTGCAGAACAGGATACGGGTGAGCACCTTAGAGACAGAATTGAGCAATGTAATTCCACGATAGTTTTTACACTCGAGTCGGTGCCCCTTCCACTCCTCCGGCATTTGTTCTTCCTCCCAGATTCTGACAATGATCCGGTGGAATGCTTCGTACACCGTTCCTTCCCAGCAGCCTTACCCTTTTTTGCTCACTGATTGCCTTCCTAACCTCCTCCTGTGTTGGTGGCTCCACAGTTTGGCCATCGCTTACAATTCTTATCCTGTTCCCATTGGCGTAGCTAGAGGAGGTGCCTGGGGTACCAGGCCCCCTCCAGAATTTAGCAGGCCCCCTCCAGAAATTTTCCCCATTGTAATTAAAAAACCGGAAAAACATTCAGTGTATATATTCCCACCGCGTTGATGTTTTCCTTTTTTGCTAGGTATCGCAAACGCGTAGTTGTTGTCATCGTTAGTAGCCGTCAGTAACCTGATAGCCACCCCGGCTCATGCTGTTACAAACAGTTGTCTCCATTCAACTCGATCTTGGGCCACTCGTCGCCAATTTTCCAGTCTCAGAAGTCTCAAATCACTTTCGACTTGGTCGTGCCATCTTCGCACGTTAAGCCTCCCTGTTCCTGGTGCTGATGTAGCTGTTGAAAAGAGCTGTTTCCATCACACTGCCGTCCGGTATCTTTACGAAATGTCCGGCCCACGATAGCCTACTGACTTTCGCCAGATGACAATGAGAATCTCTCCAAACAGTTTCTGTAGCTCGTGATTCATTCGTCTCTGCCACTCTCCGCTTTCAGTTTGTTCTCCGCCAAATATTGTCCGGTGTGCCTCCCGCTTCCGGCAAGCGACGCTGTGAACAGTTACCGTCCGTATGAGGCACGTGTTTGATTTATCGAGCCTCTTTCTTTCATGTATTTGGGCTTCGACGCACTTATGTTTAACCCAATCCTCCTAGACTTCGCTTTCGTCGGACCACCCCCTCAAGAGCGAAGTTGAATAGTATGTAAAAAGGATTCGAAAGTGTTCCCGAGTTACACACGAAATACATCTCTCGATACAATGTAGCTCTGATCATTTGCCCCAGTTTATCCGAAAAACCGTGCTCTTGCATTATCTGTCATAGCTAGCCTCGATCGAGTGCATCGTATCTGCTTTGAAATTAATAAAGATGTGGTGCATGGGCATATGGGATATTTCTGCAAGATCTGTCGGATGATAAACATCTGGTCCGTAATTGCGCGGGCTCTCATGAAGCCCGTCTGGTATTTCCCTACAAAACCCTGTGCTATCGCTGACAGCCGGCGTAACTGGATCATAATGAAATTTTTTTCGGAAGGCACCCCCTGGGCCCCCTCCAGGGAAATTACCTAGCTACGCCAATGCCTGTTCCTGCGGATCTCCGCGTTTACCTCTCTATTCAACAGTGTCTGGAAGTGCTCCTTCCACCTGGCTGCTACCGCCATTTTGTCAGTAAGCAGGTTGCCACCACTATCGTTGTATGTCACAGGCATGGCAAAATTCCTGCATCTCACCGTTTTGTAGAAACTCCGTGTGTCGTTGCTGGCGTCGTTGCTCCTCGTACTCACGTTTTTTAGACGCGTTGCTGCAGTGAGCATGCGACTCCTGGCCTGGTTCTTTTCATCTGTCACTCTCTGACAGGTCAGGTATCAGGTTAACAAAATAAAATATGTAAGTGCAAGGTATGTATTGCTGTTGCACTTGAAAACCATATTAATCGAAGCGCGACATTCAGTTTTATTCTGATTCTGTGTGTCGCAAATACGTCGCACGTGGTGCGCTGTGATCGCACATTGATGCACTATACAGCGCACCACGTGCGACCTAGTTGCGACACACAGAACCAGAATAAAACCGAATGTCGCACGTCGATTATTGCGGTTCTCAACTTCAACAGCAACATGTACTAAAGCATAGTAAAAATACATTATGAAAGATCTTCTATATAAAAATGGATTTCTGTCTGTCTGGCTGTCCGTATGTCCTTATAGAACCGAAAACTACTGAACCGATTGGCGTAAAAATGTGCATGTAGGGGGTTTTGGGGCCGGGGAAGGTTCTTATGTTGGTTAGAGACCTCTCCCCCCGCTAAGAGGGGGCTCCCATACAAATGAAACACAAATTTCCTCATAAGTCGAGAAGTAATCAAGCAAATGGAAACAAATTTGGCATGTGGGGGTTTTAGGAGGCAGAATTTTTTTCTATTGCGAATTATGACCCCTCCCCCTTTAAGGGAGGGGGGGGGAGGTCTCTCTTATAAATGAAACACAAATTTACTTATATGTCAAGAACTAATCAAGCAAATGGAACCAAATTTGTCATTTAACTGGAAACACGCGACCAAATACTAACTGGAACATACTTTATATGACTAATTAATTGGAATTATATTCTAAATTGGGCTTCAGGTTTAGATTCCGAGAAACTATTTCTGTAAGTGCGATTTGCAACAATGCGAAACGAACATGTTTCGGTAAAAGCTGTGGGCTCGAGCTGTGGGTTCGCTAAATCAATATTTTTAGCCTAATATCTAGATTTTCAAGTTAATCTAATTTTTCATTTTTCAAATTAAGCATTTATTCTTCCCGAATAAATATACCCATCTCTGGTCAGGACATTACTATAGTTTTCACCATTAACATATGTTCCCTCATCACCGAATAGAGTCTGCCGGGTCTCACTAACTAGCTGGTCAATGGACACGTGCTCAGTTTAGCAGCAGCAGCAGCAGCAGCAGCAACCAATCCCACTCCGATAGAAACGTCGAAACGTCGTCGTTCGTAACAATAAACAGCGGCCACATGGAAACACTCGTCGCTCTTCCGCACTTTTCGGCCTGTGACCTAGTGCTCTGCTCTGGTGATTGTGCTGGTGACACGAGAAAATGAGTGAACGAGGAACTCAGCGGGCGAGCTCACAATTGCTTACCTTACATCTCTCACTCACTCACCAGCCACAATGCATGTGGCAGCTGAAGTGTGGGCTTTGTGTATGGAGAGCTTTTAGCCCAGTTTTCCAATAGTATTTCGAGTGGAGTTTCCCGTTCTGATTTCGTGTTGTTTTGGTAGTGTATTTCTAGGACAAAGTGTTGAAACTTACAGTTAATGTAGTGTACTGAAAGTTTATCTAGATAGTTATCAATTGAAACGCGCTTTCGAAGATTTGGAAGAAAGTTTAAAATTTGTTCGGCGGTGATCGCACACACCACGTATACCTTGTTTCTGGAAAATAGTGAAGAAAACTCCTCCTCGTCGCCGCTGCCTGGTCTCCTGCGTTGCCTCGCAGCCAACGCAGTTGGAATATATGGGGAGGAAAATTTGCCACCATCCGTTCTGTGTAGTGGTAATATTGAATGGAGCGCGTGTAAATGTATTTACATAGTTGAAACATTTCACCGTCGCTCTCCCTCTCTGCTTATATACGATCCGGTGAGCCGGTGAGTGTCCGGACGACGACGTCAATATTATCCTTGGACTTCTGGCAAAGCGAACGAACCATCAAAGCGTTACTTTTTGTGGCTGATATTGTCGCGGCAGGGCAAGATTTTCAAGGGTTCAAGTGCACCGGAAGGCAGCTCGTATACCATCCCAGGTAAGTCTAATAGTGTCAACAGATTTGCATAGCATAAGGATTTGAATAGAATAGTGGAGGGGAAAACAGGACCCATTCCGAAAGGCAGTCAGTACAGGCATGAACAATGGTGTAATAGTAGAAAAGAATGAATTATTAATCATAGTCGCACGGTATTACACTCACGGATGGGCTATTATGGGTTTTCTTTCAATGCCTTTGTTCCATCTAGCTAATCAGTATTCCATTGACTGGTACACGAGTGTGGAATTCAAAAGCAATCAACAGGTTTTTGATCATAAATTCAACTAGAGTCACTATTCGTTTTTATTTTTGACCGTCGATTTCTATAGTGGTATGGCGTAGGATGTGTCGTCAAAGTCCTTTAAATGCTAAATATAATACCAACAGGCAAAGCTCCGAATTAAACAATATTCGACTGCGCCAATAGTGAACTATTTTCTTGCCAAATGGCAAAATAATAAAGTTCGTATCAATTCGTAAATAACAGTGCGTTTCCATTCGACTGCTGCTGGTGCCATCAATTGTCCACTTCTTTTATCGATATGTCGACCGAACCGACATGACAGCGTGAGGTGTGTGGGTGGGAAAAACTTTTCCGATTTTATTATTGTTTTCCGGCTTGAGTACCTACATGTTTGTTGAAGTCCAAGTTTGTTTTCGATATGTAACCGTTTGTTGAGCTTCGATAGATGTCTATCGTTTGTTAGTTTGCTGATAAGATTATGCTCTGCTGGATTGGGAAACTTTTCTCTTGTTGACATCTGTTTGGGTGACGTGTGCTTCCGCCTTATATGTACATTTTTTCTCGATGCTACCGTGTTCGACTCTGCTCTATTTATTGCGAGTATTTTTAATTGCATTTATTTTTCCTTTCGATAGTTGAAGTTAGTTGTCGGAATTACATTGCTTGAATCGTCATTTTTTTACAAAGTGTAACGTCACGCTTCTCGATGACATGCTTTGGTTGAATCATATATCTGCAAGTAAAATCTAAGGAAACCAAGCTCGTATGCTGATAACGAAAGAAATACTCTTGCGAATGTTGAGTATTAGTACGTGAAATAGCTTTGTCCGCCTTAAGCAACTGTTCCTATGACAGGGACGGCTCTTGGTGGTAAGGCGGATTCGCACCTAAACACAATGACTACGAACATCTGAGAAAATTCGAGTCGAAACGTTCTTCATGGACCCAGGCAACGCGACAGAAACATGCAATGGATGCTTGGAGCTTGGAACTGCAAACTACTGAATTTCGTAAGGGGCTTCTCGAGCAACTAGAACTCCGACAGGTCAGCATCGAGGTCCAATAAGTGTAGGAAATCTATTACAAAGATGAGAATCTGTTGTGGAATCTAGGATATGTGGATCATCGAGGCATCAAGTATCAGCAAATGTGCGTTCAGAACCATCGTCGGTATGCCATTCGCTAAGAAATCGTGCTTCACGGCTTGACATTTTCCATTTTCGGCATTTGGGTCACTGAATGAGGTTCTGTTTTCCTCAGTGGAGCTAGGTGCTTTGACCCTCGAAGACTAATGGGGCGGGATGTGTTCAGCCATAACAGAAACTCAATGGCAGCACTAGGTGAAGAAACCACGAGTAAACGAAATGGTTCGATTGACGTCAGCAAGCAGGAGAAAAGATTTTGGAAAAAGTATCTAAGTATTTCCACGAGGAAGAATTTGACCAAATTTTAACAAGTACGAAACCAGTTTACCATGATTCTGAGCAGGAAAAAGCGACAGAAGGAGGACCGAGCTTGTGAATAATTAGTACTGCTACTCCGGGCTAATGGCATGCCCAAGTTTTATGCCAAGACGAGTCTCGTAAGGGCTACGTGTCGAAGTTCCACATGTGTAGGATCGTAGAAGGAAACCTAGTCACAAAGGAGAATGTGTGGGGCAACAGACAAAAATAGTTTTTTGATGAGCATCTCAATGACGTTTCAACAAGAGGAGGTGGAATGGAAGTTAACTTGGGAATGCTCACGAATAATATGTGGTATCGCGGCTCTCGATAACGCGAAGATCCGGCGAGAATTCAGTTCCATCTACTGAAAAGACGACCGGTTTGATTGCTGTAATTTCCGCGCCATTTTGTTGCTCAACGCCGCCTGCAAGGTGCTCTCCCACATCTTATTAGGTCGTCTATCCCAAGTAGCGAGAAAAGTCGTAGGAAAACGCTAGGCAGGCCCTGCTACAACGAATCAAATTTTTACAGTCCGATAAATCCTTCAGAAACGTCAAGAATACGATATTCCCACGCAGTATTATTTCGTGAATTTCAGGGCAGCTTACGATACAGTCCAACGCGAAGATCTATGGCAAAAAATGCACGGGAATGGATTTCCACACAAACTGCCGTAACAAAGAAGCTAATCTAGAACGAGTAATGTGCATCGTACGTGTTTCAGGGGCATTCTCGAGTCCTTTCAAATCGCGCAAAGGATTGCGGCAACGGAATGGACTGTCCTGTACGTCATTTTATGGTATGATGCGGCGAGCAGGAATCGAAACGAGAGAAATGATCTCCAGTAAAACCGAGTAAACCGAGGCTATAGATGTTGTTGATCGCCTTAATCATACGCTGCTTTGAAGTCGAGAAATATGCTTGAAGTAGTGTGAAGTCTAGTTCTCTTGATGTGGCACGAGCTGCTAAAGAAGAAGAATGATATGTGCTTATACTACAAGCGACTGGTTTTTGGCAGTTACGCCAACATACTCGGTCGAACCCGACACCTGGTAAAAGTGTCAAACCCGAACCCGACCCGAACCCGACGGGTTCGGGTTTTCTTCGGGTTTCGGGTCTGAAAACCCGAGACCCGACCATCTCTAATAGCCTTGTCCGTTTTAAACAATTTTAGTAACACCTCCGACATCCCTACACAGCACGTAGCCTGAATCAGTCTTGTTAGCTTCCCGGGAAAACCGTTTGCATCAATTATTTTCCAGAGCTCTTAACGGCGGATATTATATTATGCGCCCTTAAAATCGAACGATATTTTTGGAGGATCTGCCGTTACATAGGGACTTGATCTGTTGTCGATTGACAGCCTGGCGAGTAATTTATTGGTCCTAAACCGTTTTTGGGCACCTTCACATCCACCATATAAGGCGAACTATTGACAGGGGAAAAGTTAGAAATAGTATTCCATTGGAACTACGCTCCATAATGGGGCTCCCAACTGGACACTTTTGCTCTCTTTATCATTTAGAGAATGCCGGCAAGGTATCATTCGACACCTACCGCTTATGTAACTCTGAACCTGAAAGCTCAGCGCATTTGCTCTGCAATTGCAAGGCTCTTGGCTTTTGTCTAGGCGTAATTTCTTCGGAAATTTCTTACTTCATACTAAGTAGGACAATCATTATGAGTGTCGCAGTGGCCTTTTAACCTAATTCCCTTCAAGTATAGAAAAAATAGATGGCGAAAGAAGATCTCATTTTTTGGAAAGTGAAGAAGCGTATGGTGCGAGGAATGATAAATTGCAGGTACTGGAAAATTCGATATATGGACCAAAAATATATCGGGGAGTACACTGACAGGTGGGATTTCAACTCACAATCTTTCGGTTGGTACCCAAAGGCTTTTTGCGTTGAGCTTCCGTCACCCGTTAGTATTTGTAGTCCAATATCAAGTTTTGTTCTCCCAATTCTATCATTTCGTATGTGTGCCACACGCTTCCTTACCGATGGATGGTAATTATTTTTTGCTGACTACCCTTTGTTACTACCGCCGAGCAAATAGACAGTTATTATACTCAGGTTAGAGTGCGATAGAACGACTTTGTCCTTGCACGACCGTCTGTGCGGTAAGCTTTTTCGGTTGCACCACCACCGTGTGTGGTTTTAAATACAAATAAAAAACAAAATAAATAAATAATGTTGACGGGACGGCAACCACGATTCACCGTTTTCAGCTATCCGTCAGCCTGGCAAGAACATACCGAGTTGGCAAATAAAACTCCCGTTGTGTAAATACGTGACAAAATCACAAAGTTCGATAACGCAACAAAATTTGATGTTAGACTGGAAGATATTAGACGGTCTGGTCCCTGGTGGTGTAATTGGTTGAACAACACGCTCAACTAGAGATTGGGAGCTGTGAGTTCGACTCTCACCTTCGCTTAGTCGATATTTTTAGTCTAAGATCAAGATTTTCAGTCCATCTTATTTTTGATTTGTCACATTAAACATTTACTCTTCCCGTAAAGAAAAAAGTAAAGTAACTTATTGTCAACCAAAAAAAGGAACAAAATAAATAAAATTGGAAAGAAGATTTGACAAGTTCATTCTTGCTCCCTGCTCCCGGCGATATAACAAACACACTTTTTCATACAGAACACTTCCAAGTAACTTTCCTCCTAGAGAGGAGTGGTTCTTTGAAAGGATTTCTGACTATGTACTATAGCCAAGTCCCAAGTATCGTGTAGCCAAGTAGCCAACTATCGCGAGTGTGCTGATGTTTGCTGCTGTGAGCTGACAATGGGAGAATTCTATTCGCTGAGTAGTTACCGCTAGGGATGGTTCGATCACGTTGACTCAATTTTTATTCATTTGACAGTACCGTCTCAGCCGAGCAAAATGTGACAAAGTTATGTATGGGACATTTGTAGAACTAATTATTGTCTACAATTTTGCTGAACGAAGTTTTGCTGTATCTTTTGTACTTACGATGCTACAATGCTGCTAGTTCATCTCTGGTCCGAACCATCCTTGGTTAGCTCATCGTTTTCCAACTAGAAGTCACTGCAATCATGTGCGGAGTTTAGTTTGCGCTTCAGAATGAATTAATTAAAAGACACTTTTGCTCTGATAGCCGGGTTGTTATAAAACCTTTTCGTACACGCTTTAAAAAAGCACCGAAGTCGGCAAAATTTTGCCAAGATTTGGACAGCTGAGCGTTCGGAAATTTTTTCTATGGTACCAAACGTTAGTATAGATCCGTAAACGTTGATATGCACCACCGAAATTGTCTCCGAACGCTAACTATAAATAACTGTAAATTTTCTAAATACTTAAGTGTGCAAAATAAGAAGCTCGCATTCCTCTTCTGAATGCGTATGTGCGCATGTGTATATGTGTTAGCAAATAAAGACATTCGGTTTTTTCAACAACCGTTGGTCGAATTTGAATAGATTTGGAATCGATATTAATTGGATCGAATTTTCTTCGACCTACCTACTTGTATTTTGGGCCTATCTCTGTTCTCCATATCATGGAGAAAAACTGTTTTACTAGTTTTTACCTACATATAATATTATGCTAGCGCGTTCGTTTCGTGGTGATGAACTGATTCTTCAAGTATGGGAAACTTTATTAGACACCCCCTCAAGCATTGGGGTTGGGGATTGGGGTCTTCCTTCGCATTTTGGTCAGAATGTAGCCTGCTCCTAGACTACTTGCTACATTGAGAGCAAAAGATTTGCCTCGGAAGAGACTCGATGTGCAGTTCCGGATGGATCCACCACAAACTTTGCCATGGAGCCATCCGGAGCTGCACGCCGAGCTACAAATCTCAACACTCCTGCTTTATCCTGGCTTATGACAGACAGCTCGGGTCCCGATCCAATTTCCCCATCACTTATTCACTCTTTTTAGGGAGCCATACGTGGCGGTTCATCAGCGTCATTGGCGGAGTTGCTTTATTTCACGAGGCATCTCAATAAATTCATTTTTATTATTTTCTCTGTCTATTAAAAACTATCGTAATCGTTACAAAGATGATTTAAAAGTTGGATTTTTATTTCACTTCACTAAGCGGTTGACTACCAGAAGCTTTATATGGAAGTTTTATCTTGCACTGCCCATGGATGCATAGTTGACGTAAAAACCAAAATGACCAAAATGTACTTTTTCGGTCCTACGCACTCTTAACTATGTTGTTCACATGCCCAATACTCAAACAACATATGTTTTTTCGAAAATAGTCGAGAAATTTAGGAAAATTGAGCTACTCTGCTATTGGTTTCACGTAATGCTAATGGTTGACGTGATTCCCTGCATAATCAATCAGCATAGCAACCTATTTGTTTTTGTAGCTTTACGCCAAGTTATGTGAATAATCGTTCAAAAAAACAGTCTGTTTATTCGCATAAACTGGCGTTCGCATTTTTTAAACACAATAAATGATGAATGAATCATAAAACCCCATCAGTCCTGTTTTGATGAATAAACTCTACTAAATTGACAGATTATTCGATTGAAAAAGTGTATAGCAAAGATTATATGGCAATTATATGCAGCAATCGTCTCACTCAAATAGGTCAAGTCACCTGGCGATGTAAATGGAACAGTTCAAAAGGATACCAGCTCAGCTAAGGCAGTCAGTAGTGCCGGGATGCTATTTGTGTTGAAGTAAATGACGGATGTTTATGCATTCATCCGTTCGATGGGTTGCGATGGAATCGATAGCAGGTTTCGGGAGATACGCCATGAGAGAAAAATGATTGCGCGATATAACCTTCAGCAGGAGAATCCTTTCGGTTCAGATTTATCTGGAGTTGAATCTATGCAAATCAAGGATTCGATTTATATTTTTTCTTCACACCAACCCGGGGGTGGGAAATTCTTTCAGTAAACCCATACGTGATAATATGATGAATATGTATAGAAACAATTTTGATTGGATTGAGTTCATAGTATGATGGAATTCATTTTTTTGTGCTGTTCTGCCTGTGCCCAAAATTAGATACAAATATATGTATGTTTATCATCGTTACTGTGGATGAGATTTTATTTTGGGAGGAACGTTTCTATATGGATCAAATTATACATTGATTATACTGAACGGGAGTACACCATATTTTTTACATTTAATTGTATTGTATAACATGTAACATAATTTGTAAGAAAGCTAAACATGCGTTGGTTCAATAAGATGAAGATAATATCCCTTTCGACCGAGGAAACACATATTCGAACAAAAAGATATTCTTCGGTGCGTGCGATGCTATCTTTGTGGCAAAAATTTCAAGGTCAACATCCATCCACCCAGCCCCTAGTGCCTTCCTTACTTCTTGTGGGCACACCCCGAGAGAGCATGAGGAGTGCCAAGCATAACGGTGCGATATATGCTACCTATCGTCGACCAACCATCGGGACGGGGCTGAAAACAAGCTTTGTCATCGTTGGTGTCTCGTAAAACACACGCATTTCCTTCCTGCCTGGTTTTGGCGTGGGGGCTTCTTACTCACTGTGTCGAACTGTCGATCGATACATTTTTATGGTGTATGTTGTATACATAGCGGTTGGAAACCGGTGTTCGTAAAATTCCCCAAACCGAAGCTGGCCTACCAGCAGCTGTTGAGTCGGTGTGGAATTTTCATAATTTTGGCTTTAATATATTTTTTCGTTACAGAAAAAAAACTTTTATTGAAATTTTTCCTCTACAATTTTAATGAGAATTTTCTACAGTTTGTACTGGAATTGAAGTAGAATTTAAAAATATGTAGTAGAATTTCAACAAAAACCATTCCCCATTCAGATTCACCAAGAATTTTCTTCACAGGCAAATGTTCTTATTTCCTTTTCGTTTTTCTCACCCGGAAAAGTCATAATAAATTTTTGATAGGTACCTATTCGAATCTAGAGAACTTCTCTGATCGTGATGAATGATGAATAGAGACAAAGCGAACAGAGCGGATACGTTACCAATCGATATCGCTAAAGATTGATGACGAAGAAGTTTTCCGGTATGGGAAAGAGTCGCTGTTGGTGGCGAGGTGTTTGGCCTGCTCGCTGGAAGAAAAGTTGATAACAATCTAAATAATCGACGCTCGTTTAGCACAGCCTAGAGTCGATGGTTTTGGTTTATACCGACCTACCTAGCGCGGCTGAAGATATATACACGCTATCCGTTTTCACAGCATGCCGCCAGAATGCGGGGGTTGAAAGATTATTGGATCGTGGGAAGCCGGATGCCGGGGCAATATCAAACCGGAAGCTGATTAGAAATGTTATTGATTCCACGTAAAGCGTGGGTGCTGCTTGGTGTGTTGCTTCTGAGTATTTGGAGAAACGAGAAAATATGTCTATTCAGTTGGCAGGTCCTTTTCATTTTCAATAGAATTTTCAGCGTGATATATTATCATCAAAATATTTTAGATTAAATAATTTTAATCAATTGTACTATCGATTTAAAGTTTCATTTATCCCGCAATTCCTACATACAGTAAAGATTTGTATAAAAAATTCAATTCAACTTTTTTCAATTACGATCAGTTCTAATCCACCCAAACTGCTCTCTCTATCTCTCTGTTTAGCATCGGAATTGTACTGGACTTTTCACTTGTTTTGGGAGTCCGTAAGCCGGGTTGCGAAAAAAAACGGAAACGATATTTCCCATGTTTGAAGCAACTGAAAAAGCGAGAACGTTTTATGAACGTTAATAAAGATATAGGGTGGATTCTCTGCGTTTTGGGTTTGATTGTGTGTAGGTCAAGGCCGGCCCGTGTGGGCCCGCTGCTGCCTGGCAAATAAAAAAGAACGGAGGATGAGTTTTTTTGTGTGTGAGTTGTTAACGTATTTCGTGCTTCTCGCAATAGATGTGTACTTAATTATGAGCGCTGGTGACGGGGTGGGAACGGGAGGCTTGGTTCTTCGGTGTGGCTCCGGCAAACAGCAAAATGTATCGATTTTCAGTTTGTATGTGTGTACCGCCGAGAGGAGGAACGCTTTTTCCTCGAGGTAAATAAGTTGTCGGTGTTGTTTTGAGCCAAATGAACGAACAACTTCCGGGATAAACGTCGGCATTGATGGTTTATTCAAACGGATAATCATTTTTGGAAAATCAATTATTCATAAATTTAAGCTCACTGCACAATGTAAGCCAATATTTGTAGATGCTACTAGTATTTCGATTTTTCTTTATGTATTGAAATATTTCACCATTGGGGAAATATTTCATCTCATTGATATTCTCGAAGCGGCCAATGTTCTCTTTGATGTCGATATGCTTCGCTGATGCCAGAGAGTCAAAGAACGTCACATATTTTTTGATACTTGTTGACTTTGGTGTCAGCTAGAGACGAATAATTTAGAAAATACTGACAAAGATATCAGATTCATATTTGTATAATCTTTTCTCTGAACCATATGTGAAAAACAGTGAAACTATTATATTTATATATACCCGACATGGATGGCAAGCCGGGAATTTCCTAATACTGGGTACTGTGTCGGTAAATGTTCAGGGAAAATTCAGTTTTCTTGAACATTTACCTGCTTAAAAAATCTATGTCTCAGAAACTAAGCATTGTACAGCATATTTTTAATCAAAATGTGAGTGAAACTCAGAACTCAGAACTCAGAAATCCTCAAAAAATATCATTTAGTGCAACGCAAAAGTGCGGAATAAGACCTTCTGCTGCTTCTAAAGCCACTAAGACTACCTTAACTATTCCCTTTTCGTGGTAATATTATTTTGAATACTTTCTGGCGTCCCTGGCCATCCCATATCCGCAAAATCGACCACACTTAATGTTCAATATTCGATTTTTGAACGAATTCTGATGTTCACAATGAGGTTCTGTTCGTGATAAAACTCAAAGCTGATGCGTGCATAATCGGCGAGGCAGGCGAATAGTGTATGTTCATGTGAGAAGTTCATCGATTCAATCGGTTTTACCGGAAGTATTATGTTGGGTTCAAGCATTGTCTACCACAGCCTGTTTTGCTTGATTGGATTGAGTCGGCTAGTAAAGAGTAGAAGAGCAAACATCTGGTCTGTTGTAGAATGATTTTCTCCAAACCCAACCCAAGTTCATCAACAGTCATTTTGCCAACAGTCTCAATCTACAGGTTAGCCCTAGAGCGGGTGCGCTGGTGTACTGAGTACACACGGGCGAAACACACGGTTTTATAGGCAACTTTCGACCACATTTGTTATTTCTTGTTGCTATATTTTGGCATTATTAGAAAAAGGAAGAGTAGATCTTCGTATACAACCAAAACCTGGTGTGATTTAAATAATATTCCGATGATTTTTCGCGTTTTGCGAAAACGCGTTTCTACGCGTACATTAGCGCGCCCGCTCTAGGGTTAGAATACGGCAGAGCCCTTTATACTCCAAGATTGTGATGTTATACCTCGATATGAAATCAAGAGCTATAGGCACAGCTTGGGGAGAATTCCAACGTATAATGGGTGAGTAGTAATAAATGTCAGTAAAATAAATGGTTACAAAAAGACATAAGGCGCTTGCATAAGTTTTAATTTTTAATTTTGTGTAAAGTGTAAAGTATAACATGTGTCTTAAATTAGTCCAATTCAAATTTTTCTCTCTTTGCTTTAATTATCAATCCCAATCGTTGTTGAAAAGCGTTACAGCTGGCACGCACAATATCCTGAGGCATTTCATCCCAAATCTTCGCCAAACTTTGGTACTCCATAGTTTGCCTGGCATGTAACCCACAGAAGTTAAGAAGATTCAAACCAGCCGGAGAGGCATGCCATTCTTTCGAGGAAATAAAATCAGAAAAATTGTTCTTACACCAAGCCAGTGTAGCGTTCGCCTGGTGAGACGGTGCAGAATCTTTTTGGGTTGCAGTATCCTTTGAATAACCAGTTTATTCCGAGGAATATCAGAAAGATGTGCTGCATATATCCGATCATTTTGTTGGTTGTGGTGGTTCTGTAGCAGGAACATTTTTTCGTCCGAAAACAAATTTTCACAATCACCGTGCCGTTTCAGCAGCGGCCGACATCTTTCGACTTTTGCAACCTTCTGCTCTTCAATTAAACTGTGCACCCGTGGTTTTTATATGGAATGTATCGAAGAACATCTTTCAAAATATTTTTATGGTTGACTGCGTAATTACTGCTTTCTTGGCCATCTTACGTCTATCTAGACTTATCTGGTTTTCTTCGAAATCGCTCTCTTACTCGTTTGATGACTTCCAGTGGCCTTACAATCCGTTCTCTACAACAACCCCACGTCGAAGACGATTTGTGACTTTTGAGATGTCCAACTAGTCACTTTTAAAATTTTTTTGAATCTGTTCCAGTTTTCGCTTGGTGAAGCTTAAATATTTCTCATTTGGGCGTGTAGGGAGGGTTTTTGTCCTTGGGCAACAGCTGCACGTTGTTGGCAGTATACTATTCCATAGCTTTTATTCCGTGATAGCAAGATGCCATATCCGGCTAATAGCACGGAACAATCGTGTTGCTTTACGAAACTGATTTAGTAAATATTCTGACTGATAGTCCCGGTTGCAACAAAAATGACACTTTTTAATTCACGGGTGCAGCTAGCTTGCCAAACCAGACGTTTTATGCGAATTTAGACACTTTCATACTTATTTCTAGCAGCATATGGGTGGCTCGTCGTATCAAGAATTCCTCTCCTACACTGTACTCACTCCTGAACGACTCGTCACCAATTCGTTGAGCGTCTCGACACACGCAAGTCGCCTTCAAGCTGGTCGTACCATCTAGTGCGTTGTCCCTCTTTATTCCTGGTGCCGGTGAGATTCCTGAAGATAACGAATTTCCCTGCACAGTCATCCCGAGCAGGAGCGAAGAGCAAAATAATATTAAAATGTGTTATGGAAATCGAATAACTCGTATCAAAATTTGGTCTTGTTTTGGCTGACATGGGAGTTGGTAAAATAACAAAAAATAATATCAAAATTATGCTCCTTTAAGGCCAAAAGAATAACTACACCTGTTATTTGAATAACAAAGCAATAACATAACTGTACTCTGAGTTTGGAATAACAGATTTTAGTGTTATTAAGGTATTGAATAACAAATGCAGTAGCATATGACATATTAAAAAATCATTTCATAAAATATTTATATTTTTTATATCAATAATTTGTTTTTTATTAAATATTTCGAATAACATTTTAAGGTTATAATAAGATATGAAAACAAAATCAGTTATTAAACTCATCTTACAACCAATGTTTTAAATATCTACTCAATAACAAAATGTGTTATCAATGTATCTCCATAGCCGTTCAATAATAAAATATAGCATTATACTTCAGTTTGATATTGTTTTTATATTATTTTGCTCTTCGCTCATGCTCGGGATCCGGCATCCTTGCGACGTGGCCAGCGCATCGTACTCTCCCAACTTTCGCCAAATCACCATACGATGGGAATCTTTCCAAGTAGCGCCTGCATCTCATTGTTCATACACCTACAACACTCTCCGCTTTCCGTTTGTACTTCCCCAAAAATAGTTCACAACAAACAACCTTTTGTTCAAATACGTGCACGCAAGTCTTCCGTTAGCAAAATTACAGTCTTTTGGTAGTCCGTAGAGGACTACCGGTCAATTTAGCGTTTTGTTCATCGTCAGCTTTGCATGGCGACTTATGCTCCTTGATCGAAGCGTTTTGTGGAGGGAAAAAGCGGGTTTTCATCAGTAGGATGTTGCACTAGCCCCGTAACTTGTACTGTACTCTAATAGCCGGCTGTGAAGCCTGTCGATAAAGAAGGATCAAGTCTTAGAAAGACGTGCAAAAAAGGCAAACCCAAGGCTTTACTTTTTTAGGAGGGAAAAGAGGGCTCGACTTCCCGCTTGAATGCTCCGTTGAATCACCTGTATTATTATCGGTGGTGACCAGAAATCTCAATAATGTAATTTGCTATTGGGGATAGACGACGTAACAAGATCTAGGAGACTCCTTTGTAGGCCGAGCACGTTGGTCGCTCCACCGCTCTGGTAAAATTGGGCTTTGGAGCCATAGCGCTTTTGCAACAGATCTCCTGCAGTGTCAAGATGCCGTACTTTCGAGATTCTAACTGATCGAGCGGAACTCTGTCATTCACCGCGTAGGGGAATGTCGTCGTGGTTGGGTCATCTTTTAATCTACAAATCTCATTTCAAAAGAAACTGGAAATTTAACAAAGGTCTTATTAATAGTTCGTATTCGTACCTTTGTTAAATTTACAAAACTTCTTTTAAAATGGAATTCATGGACCAAAAGACGGCCCAACCACGACAACATTCCCCTACTCTGTGATATATCACAATGTTGCAAATCGAGCGAGAAGTCAACGATGCCTACTCTCACACGAAAGATTATGAGAAGCATAGCATTCAACGCTTACGCTGCTCACGCGAGCGTAACACAAACAGCCGCCGTTGCTGTGTGCAGACATTTTGCTACCTACACACTCGCGAAGGCACAGCTTCATATCGTTTTTCGGCATAGCCCATTCGCGAGTCAAATAATTTGTGAGCAATCGGCTGTCCGTGAGGGCTAGTGGCACACCGGGATACAGATTTTGCATTACTTCGTCCTCGATTCTACCCACGGGCGGGAGTGTGAGCCCTCGCGCGTGATCGGTATCAGCAGCTCGGGTTGCAATGACCAACGAGAGCGACGACTGTAGCTGATGTTGGCTAAATATACACTCGCAAAAACTCGTAATAGTGCATGAATAAATAAGAGCGAGAATCCGAAAGGAATGCTTATGGCGGCGTGTTTGTTGAAATGAGTGCGCGTGTGTTAGAAAATTAGACCACACGAGTGTGGCCTTTACAACTGCTGTATCAGACGCTGTAATGAGCCGCTCCTAACTTGGAGTACAACCGCGCACTTGGTTGAGGAATAGTCCAGAACCGTCCCTGACATGCGAACAGACGCTCAGGGATATTCCTAGTTACTTCAGCGTTCGAATGAGTGCTTCCTCCCCTGTCGGTATACGAATTTAGTTTCTACCGACGTTAGATACCCGACCTCCGTTAAGGTTGTTCGTATTTCGGCTTTGCCGTGAGGAGATAGGGGTAGGTGCTGCTGGATAAGATCACTGCTAAGGACCACTGTTTAATCTATGCTATGTACTATCCATCCGTTCACCAGCCTCGATAGTTTCATATGTTTGATAATACCTCAGTTGCTGTATAGAATTCCTGCCTATAAAACTGTTTGAAGTCCTTCTTGCCATAGGTTTCTGTGTACAAAACCGTTCAATCCAACTCCATCAGCATCATCGTGAGGAACTATCAAGATCGTGTTTTGGCCGTCTTGTTTTGTTTATTGTCGGGATTTGCAGTCACTACAACTTCTTACAAGTCGACAGCCCGATTCGTTTTCTAGCTCGTTGCTTGGCTGTAGACGACACACACGTTGTCGTTTTACTTCCAGAAGGGCAGCAAGGGTAATAGGTTAAATAAGCAAATAAAATCGCGCGTTTTGGACCGGGGACTGTTATGGTTTCGATTATTTATATATGACATTCGAGAGAATTTCGATATTGTTTATTAGACACATTTGACAAGCACAACGATACACCGGGCCCTAGCGCTAGTCAAGAAAAATTTTAACACAAAAAATTACTCGATTTAATTGGGAATCGAACCAATTTCTGCTCATTGAAGGTCGATTAATCAAGTATGTAGTACTCTCTGTTTAGCGAAACGACGTTTCCAGCTTCATCTTTGAAAAAATGGCCCAATAAGGTGTCCTTGTTTATACAATCAAACTGTCTTCTCCGGTATCTAAAAGATATCATGCAGGATTTTGAGCTCCTTATGCAGCAGTTTTGTTGGTGAGCTGAAAATGTGGCTAATCAGAAAAGATCATGTGGATAAACATCAAGACGGATAGTCAAATTTACACTGTTTAGGCTACACAGCTCTAACTTCTGAAATAAGTTTACCATATTTGCTGATGCAAAAAAGTGTAGATTGGTACTACCGAATCGAAGTCGATCGTTTCGGTTCGAATCACCAATTGCGCCACAATTATCCGGACAATTATCTATTTTAACACAAACAGAAAAAAATAAACAATTCAGTACACAGCATTTCTGTGTGGAAGCCAACTTCCACTGAACAACCAAGCAGCTTTGTGTTGCACAGTTCATTAAGCATCCTCTTCAGGTATGCTCTTCGCATACCGCCCAGACCAGACCGGTGCCAGTAGAGAAGGTAATCCACTTGGAATCAAGCAAATCCTTGCCTACCACCCACAAAAGCCTCCGGGCTTGAGTGGTAAAGCCGGACATAAATGAGTTGAATTCATCTTGCTGCCACTCAGTAACAAATCCATCCTGCCTGACCAACCGTAGGCCAAGTGTGGTTCAAAGGCAAAAAGTGAATTATGGTGGCATATCTTCTGGCACGTTTCTGGATGAATAGTAATATGCTCGCTTGCATGACTAAGGAACAGCGAATGTTACCGCTAGGAAATGCAAAAAGAAGACACTCGAAAATGTCCCATTTCGCGTCATTTTCTTGGCTCGTTCGGAAGCTCGAGGCGGGATATAATCGGAATGTCTATACCGGTAGCCACCCACTACTATAGGTTGAGCTGATGCCTGAGCTCAAGTGCTCCGATCTTGCTGCAAGTTTTATGTAGATTTATAAATATTGAGTAAGCCTGGAAGTTTGCTTTCTTGGATATCCACCTCCGCCCGGCTGTGGCCGTACTTTGGCGTTTCGAATCAGCCGGTCCTTGCGATGCTTTGAGGCTAAACGTACTCTGGGACCCTGTCGCCTTTTGTGCTCCGACCAGATGAATGAATAATAAATAACCCCAGATCATTGTAATGACTGTTTGAGGAAAAGGTAGTTTTCTTTTATCCCGTTGTAAGCGGACGCTTACAACAGTCGGTCTTTATGCCGTCTTTTCTTATTGTGCTCCTGGGTGGGACTGTCGTTGTTGTAACTGCAGCAAGTTAGGGGTTAACTCCACACCTTCGAGTAATTCGAAAAAGTAATACCTACCTTATACGAAAACGAATTGCATTGTTTCGGTTTTATTGGCTGGATGGAACGAAACGGCAGATGGATTTGATGGAGTGATTTACGGCTTATTGATCTAACAGTGGCGAAGTAAATTACGCGTGATGAAAATCTGTGTGATGGTATTGAATGAGGCTTATTATGTAGACAGAGCTTGAGTAAATTTGTGTCTGATAATTATATTGTCAAGCAGTGGCAATGTGAGTCATGGGGTGATGCACGATGATAAAATTTCAAATATTCTAAAGGACAGAAAAAAAACATTTCTAAGCACGAAATTAGGATGCAACTTTTGCAAGTATTTTAATGCATCAAAAAGATATACCCAATCCAACATCTTTCGTACGCCACTGTTTGCCACATTGGCTAAGGCCTAGGTCAACTTTCAATGCCAATAAAGTGCAATCAAAATGCTAATTCTCTTAATACCATGATTTAGTGCACAAATCCTCTCCCTGCTCCGCGTTGTACGGTTCGATATGTCGAAGGCAGGTGCTATAAATCCTCTGCCAACACCGTCAGGGCTTGGTCACTAACCGAGAATTTCCCTCCGGCCACCGCACCTCATCTGCTGTTTGAATGAGCATTCAGGTTGTTGGCCGAATCAGAAAGACTGTCAACAGAGTCGAGTCGAGTACAAACACACGCACATGCACACGACCGTTGTGTTATACTTCTACTAATTATATAATCATTATTGTTCGAATGAAATTTCAATTGTCATGAGATTCAGTTTTCTAAATATAACCCATCCTTTCGTTCCGATCCGAGAGTCCACAAAGGTCTATTGGTTTTCAAACGTACCAGAATGCGATCGTTTGGTGTGACCGAAATAAGCGACAAACAGAAACTTATAATAATGCCATTTGGAAATTTATCTAACTGAATATCACATGCAATCCGTACCTACTGGATGTGTTGCTGTTGTTGTTGTTGTTGTTGTCGTTCACCAATTCATAATAAGCGGCACCAGGGATAACAAGGCAGCCCGAAACAACCCGCTGCCATATCAGGACATGGTATCGGAGCAGCAAAGCCAGAAGCAGAGCCGGTAAACCAAGAGGCCTCTATCTCTATGTTCTTGCTCGATGATGTATGCCCGACGTGGGATGGTCGTCAGGTCAGGTCTGCTTTCGTCGGAGCTTCCCGCTGCGCTGTGCTGGCTGGTCTGGTTGGTTGCAAGTAGCTCGTTCGGTCAAGGGTGGTCGGGTTAATTGTGGCAGTAAAATAATTTCCAATTTTCGGAAGGAATAGTAATTCGCTGGTTTAACATTTGTACCAAAAAATCCGCTTAGGCTTTTTAACAAAAAAAAAGTATTAAAGTTTGTCATAATTTGAAATCGGTAATTCCATAGTTCTCTAGCACGGTCCTCACTGTGCTATTTGCAATACTTTTAATACATTTTCAGGCATTGCAGGAGTATTCGATTCGATTGGTATTGATCTTATGTGAAATTGTTTCGGAAATTGAAAGTTTTTGTTATTTTAAGTCATCTCTGGCCAGTCTTCGCGATGCTTTATTGCTCTGATCCTTTTTTTGATGCGAGAGTTGCGATAGTTTTGCGGTTGTCGAATCACTTTACTCGTATTTACGTGCCATTCTTATCAATTGAACGCTCATGAGAATGCATGATGAAAGTTTTGAGCTTGTCTATTGCAATAAAGTGTCACTGTCACTTCGATTATATAGCTAATTCCTGTTCCCGGTGGTAATGGTTGGCTTCCCGACAAGTACTGATTTCTATTTGCTTCTTGAAGTTCTTTCCCCAAATCCCCAATAGCACTGGTTTCTGTGATGAGACGCAGCCTCGTGAAACCCCGAAAGCCAGTAATTTCTTTCACAATTTTTCATCGTATTATTTAACTTAATTGTTGAATAACGGATCTGTTACAGCTATACTATCAAAAGGTAGGAGGTTTAAGTTAGATTCATACTATCTGGCTACCGGTGAGTGTTTGTAACGTGAAACTGTGTGCTGGGAGCACAATAGAATTGATACCAGTCCTAATCCCAATCGACGCCAGATTCTAATTATGACATACTGGTTAGCGGAAATGCATGGTTGCATTTGACGTTAATAAAGCCGGCAGCTAGAACGCGATGGATACTGGAGAACGTCAAGTCAGTGCGTTTGCAAGAGCGAATAGCTACTAAAAACGCTGCTTTTCAACCAGATGACCAAATATTGAGGTTTTAAGGTAAAGTTTTAATCGAAACTGTCCATGTTAGAGCCAAAGGCTCGATTGAAGACTCTTCTTTAAAATTAAATTGAGGCCTTTGCCGTTTGGTGCTATGTAAACTGTATGATAGTGAACCCGAAGAAATGCTCAGTAATCACATTTTCCCGAAAGAAAGATCCGATCCTGTTTTCTTATGAGCTCGAAGGTATAGTAATTGAACGTGTTTCGTATATCAAACACCTGGGTGTTATCTTAGAGCATCATAGCTTAGCTGGTATTTTGTCGCCAAATGTTTAATTTCGAGCACTGCGGAACAATGCAATGTTGAGATTGCCACCCCGTCGCACTAAATACAGTATGAACGGCGTTATCGGCGGTCTGCAGCGGACGTTTAATCAAGTGTCGTCATTTATCGTGGATCTGCCAAACTGATCCACTTAACACTTTTACACTTAACGCTCTTATGGTGGCGTCACACCAAATCCAAAGGATTACCGTCGTTCGGACAACTTAGCAGGCTGGTTATAAGATCAGTGGAGTGGATTTCTTTTCTGGTGTCCGGGGTGTCTGCGTACAGATCCCAGATCAAAAATGAAATGTCCAGTCGGACTGATCTAAGTTACTGCTCGATTTATTGGTTGGAACTTGGCTTTTTATACACGATTACTGCTGACTTGCACAAATCGATCAAGCGTCGATTTGTGTACGCGCCTTCGACTTTGTTTACTAACAGCGCGAGAATCGTTCAGTTTTGTTATTGTTTTGCTTAAGGCAGTCGTACGCTATCGTATGCTATCGTACGCTATCGTACGGTACTATGTGTGTTGTAGCGACAACTGCTAGGAATTTGATATTTGTTTACAAGCATGCCAAGCGTTTGCTGCTTGGTTTGGTATTTAATCATTTACGCGGGGTGTGACTCAGTGCTGCGGTCGCGGACACACCGTTGGGTGATACTTTTGCTGTGTCATCCAATGATCGCATGCGTTCACAGCACACATTATGCGGCTTCCATCTGCCACGATGGATATTGCTCAGAAGATTCGCTTGCTTTTTCTGGGACAGATGAACTACGAAGAATACTCAATCACAATCCCAATCCCAATCCCAATCCCAATCCCAATCCCAATCCCAATCCCAATCCCAATCCCAATCCCAATCCCAATCCCAATCCCAATCCCAATCCCAATCCCAATCCCAATCCCAATCCCAATCCCAATCCCAATCCCAATCCCAATCCCAATCCCAATCCCAATCCCAATCCCAATCCCAATCCCAATCCCAATCCCAATCCCAATCCCAATCCCAATCCCAATCCCAATCCCAATCCCAATCCCAATCCCAATCCCAATCCCAATCCCAATCCCAATCCCAATCCCAATCCCAATCCCAATCCCAATCCCAATCCCAATCCCAATCCCAATCCCAATCCCAATCCCAATCCCAATCCCAATCCCAATCCCAATCCCAATCCCAATCCCAATCCCAATCCCAATCCCAATCCCAATCCCAATCCCAATCCCAATCCCAATCCCAATCCCAATCCCAATCCCAATCCCAATCCCAATCCCAATCCCAATCCCAATCCCAATCCCAATCCCAATCCCAATCCCAATCCCAATCCCAATCCCAATCCCAATCCCAATCCCAATCCCAATCCCAATCCCAATCCCAATCCCAATCCCAATCCCAAGGCCAAACCCTTACTCGGTCCGGTTGTGTATACATTATGGCAACGGCAATTCAACAATAATGGACGCAAACAAACCTCAATCACCGACTCTATCACAGTAGGGCAGGTGTACAAGCACAACTTTGGAATAATTATATATTCATCTTAGTAACGGCAATAGGGTAGCGGGTAAAGCAGAAAGGACTGCAGTACATGTTATGGAACAGCAGTAGATTCCAAATCACGCGAGGGTTTCGCCTAAATTATTGAAATTTTAAAATTCAGTTACCATACACTCTCAGGTTAGATAATGGATCGGTTCTAGCATATGCTGGACTGAGAGGTTTGTTGGAAGAAGACCGGTCATTATAGGAGGAGATGCCTGGTTGGTATAGTAGAGAAGCAGATGCACCAGTGCGAGCCGGAACTTTGCTCTAGTAAAATTGGAAGTAAGACTGTGCGACGAAGACAGCAATATCTTCCCCAGAAATCGTTGTGAATCTATCATCGACGTCGTCTTCTGCAGTCCATCGCTGGTACTTACTTACTTACTTATTCAGCCGAGAGCCGGGGTGGCTCTTGCCGTATCAACAATTCCTCTCCATTGTACTCGGTCCTGGGCTACTCGTCGCCAATTCGTTGCGCGTCTCGGTACACGCAAGTCGGCTTCAACCTGGTCGAGCCATTTAGCACGTTGAGCTCCTCTATTCCTGGTGCCGGCGGGGTTCTTGAAGAGAACGGATTTTACTACACAGTCGTCCGGCATCCTTGCGACGTCGCCGGCCCACCGTAGTCTCCCAACTTTCGCCAGGTGTACGGTGGGAATCTCTCCAAGTAGTGCCTGTAGCTCGTGATTCATACGTCTCCGCCACTCTCCGCTTTCCGTTTGTACTCCGCCAAAAATAGTCTGCAACACCTTTCGTTCGAAAACGGCCAGTGCACGTATGTCTTCCGTAAGTAAAGTTACGGTCTCAAGTCCGTAGAGGACTACCGGTCTGATTAGCGTTTTGTATATCGTCAGCTTTGTGCGGCGGCGTAGCTCCTTGATCAAAACGTCTTGCGAAGGGAAAAGTAGGCTCGATTTTCAGCTTGAATGCGTCGTTTTATCTCCTTACTCGTATTATTGTCGGCGGTGACCAGAGATCCCAAATATACGAACTCATCAACCACTTTCAGTTCATCGCCGTCAATAGTCACTGTCCGTGGGAGGCAAACGTTACTTTCTCGGGAGCCTCTTCCTACCATATATTTGGTTTTTAACGCATTTGGTTTTTCGTCGCTGGTGGGAAGCATGGATTAGAGGGTGTGTGAAGAGTACTCAGAGCAAGCACCAGGCGATCCTGCATACATAGGTACGAACAATTAAAGCCAACGAGTAAAAGTGGAAGACGAATGCTTTCTACAAGGACATTTTCATCGAAGCACTACTCACTGACAATTGAACGAAGTTGAAATAACGGAAACGTTAGAGAAAGCATGCAAAACAACAATGATAAGAAAACGGGAGCCGGGATCCGACAAGTTGAAAACCATTGGAGGGGCTATTTCCGACATGCGAGACGCGATCCATCGATTTGACCACCAATGTCGTTTGGCAAGGTAGGAGACGTTGAAACTGAACGCAGACAGCCGTCTGATGTCCAACAAAGAACTAGGTAATAGCAGCTGAAAAAAAAAACTGAAGGTGAAGAGAGTATTCGGTCCGGACGGCATCCGCAACGTGGCCCAGAAAGCGGCAGTACAGGCTTGCCTGCATATGTTTATTACAATGCTACAGGGATAACTAAGCAATGGCCTTTTTGCAGATAAATAGAAAGTACGGAAGCTGGTGTTTTTGTCAAAGTTTAGGAAACCTCCAGCATTGTAAATATAGACCCATAGCCCATAGGATAACTCGTCTGCTTTGCCTGCTTTGGATATCATCGGCAGATCATAAGCAATTGCGATCGAACAGACTAACAGACACCCTGTATAAGACGCTTATTAGACCGGACCGGTGGGCATGACACAATGCTCGAGGGGGACTCGCAGAGTTCCATGGCCTCGACAACCAGAGGCGCAACAAGAAAGATGGTTAGACCAGATGGAGCGAGATCTGGCGGAGAGTACGCAGTGTCCAAGGAATTGGATAGCGGTAGCCCAAAACCAAATAATTTGAAGGAACATTGCTCATCGAGCTTTGTCTTAGAACGGTGAGCCAACTAAAGAAGTTAGGAAGGCTTACTGGTAAACATTAGGGAAACTACCGGAAGAACAGTTGTTGACGGAATATCTGGAGGGAGCCCAGGGATTCTCGAAATTTGCTTGGGGAGAAGGCATCCAAACAGAAATATAAAGGAAACCTAAGTCTCATCTTGCTTGACACCGAATGACATAAGTGCACGCATACCAAAGGAATATCAAAAGCAAGCAGGAGTCGAACACTGCAACTAACAGTCGATGGACGCGTAGGTCATCTGGTTTCCTCCGTCTAGAAAGCAAGGAGAAGTGAATTTTTATCTAACTGACGGTCTTAATACGTTCCAGGTTATGTGTTTAGATGAGGGCACTTGGAACGTCGTCGGCAGGTCGTTTTCAAGCGTCGTGGTAGAGTTTCAACGATCGCAGATGGCCAACCAGCGATTCGGTAGACCAGAAAAGCGGGGTAATACTCAGCTTTGTTAGATTGGCGATGAATCTACAAAAGATAATATGGATAAAGATGGAATGTCCCTAAATGGCATATAGATCAAAAGTAACGTGATTTGTTCCAAAATTGACGATGTACTTAAGCGGCAATTGGTGAAATCCTGTGATGCTCGTGTTGATTGAAGGGCATTCTCCATTCGAAAGCATCATACCAATATTTCATTCAATATGCAATAGAATAAAACAGACAGAGCGGGAGTAAGATTTTGAATTTGTCACTCTCTAATGTTGGCTCTAGCAAAAGTTTTCGCTTTTGGAAATAAGAAATATCTTGCCTATAAACAATAAGGTAAAATGCTAACCACTGGTTAGCATATTGGCACATGTAACAATTCAAGATTTCATGATAAGCGTGTACAATAAAGTGCGCATTTTCCTTCAGCTCCATGTTCAGGTGGTATGCAAGAACAGGTGCGGTTCGTCCTCGTGAGTCCCAAATCCGAGACTTCAAATGTATTCAACCGATCAACTTAAATAAATTATAATTGCAGGCAAGAAAAATTAAATTTCATGTGCTTTAGTGTCTTACCTTATACTATTTTCAGTAAAACAGAATCTTCCTTGTGCTGACAAACTTACCGACTCGTCCCTACTACGCTTGTGCACTGTTTCAATCGTTCGCGAGCCCCGTCGGCTGGCTGGCGATGGATGGGGAGGTAGTTTTTCCTGAGGTAGCAAGCTTTCCAATGTTTAGTAGCTGGCATTATTAATCGCTGATGGCAGGCCTCCACTAAACTGTAGCTACTGTAGCAGTGGAAGCTGCCGTATTCAGTGCCATCCTCCTGTGCTACCGCTCGCCACCGCCGCGACGGAGTGAATCTGGATCATATTAGGGCCACATGGTTTGTAGGGTTATACGTTTGGTACGGAACAACATCGTCATCATTGTCGTCGACGCTGTTGTCGCTGTCGCTCTCACGCCTCGCCGTGTCGTCGTATCGTTGTAGGTGTGCCTCTGGAGGTGGTCCATCGACGACAACGCTCTCGCTGCTTACCTGTGGCCAATAATAAGTTTTGATCGTCCTCCGGAGCATACCTATAATAAAGCATATGCAAACATACTTGCCTGCCGGACGGGGTAATGTTGGGAGACAAATAAATGTACGAGAGCAGCGACACAACATGCAATCGCAGCCGTTTCAACAACGATAAAACAGAAGGATATGTGCCAGTTTGCCTCCAATCGTCCGAACCGTACTGGAAGCCGGTCCTTGCGTCGCCAGATAGTAGTGACGGGCGGTGGCCCCATGCGAGAGTGTGCTTAGCGAGCGAGCCGAGCGAGATCAAATGATGGCATATGGCAAAAGGCGAGAATAGCGAGATATAAATGTAATGATGAGAATAGTAACACTTTGGAGAATATTAGTCAGACAATAATAGGCTCCTATCGGGTCTTAAATTAGCAATAAATTCTACATAATTAATATTGAGGATGTTTATGCAAATGTGAGAGATCGGTGGTGTGTCACACGGGCATGCAGGATTCGTGTCACGTTATCGATGCGTTGCGGTGGCTGGAAGCGACGGCACGGAAATGGTGGCAGTAGAGTAAGATGGTACAGAACGTTGGTTAATTTAGTCGTTTTGTTGAAATCGTATTCGATTGGTGAAGTCTAATTCAATATGACATATTACCTTATTCTAGGAAATGATGCATTATGATGTAAACAAAAACAATTTAGGCTTCACAGTTTTCGAGGGTGGGAGATAAACCAAAGCAAAAGCTACAAAGTTACCAAATGCAGAAATAAACGAGTTCATCTTAATCACTTTCGTGTTCCACTAAAACAATAGTGTATCTCTGTGGCAATAAATCCAACTAGAGATTCAATTTAAAACCCATTCATTTCCAGTCCCGGGACTCTTTATCGTTTTAACAACTATTAAATCTGTGTCTATACCATAGACAAAACCAAACAGAACCCGAAAACGAATCTTGCCATCCCGAAGGGACAGTGGATGCTAGCTGATGTCCGTACGATGGTCAGCATTACTCACACGTGCAGCTAATTTCATAAAACAGAGTCCACGCAACAAAGCAACACCCCCATAAATATCATCGTTACATGCGATTAATTTCATTGTAATTTATTGTATTCGATAGTATTCCCATGTATCCGAAGCAGAAGAGGTGGGGCCCTTTTCGATTTCCGAAAATGTCCCGTTTCACCCCGAAAAAGTACGACACGGCTCAGCTGCGCCAAGTGCTCCGGGTCCGGTCGTTCTGCTCTGCAATAAGCAATTTCGAACGATTGAAAAACAATCAAATCTGTTATCGGTGGCTGCAACTTGTTATCTGCACACATAAAAGGGTGGCAGCAAATAAACCGATAAGCGCTATCTGTGGCGACTGGAGCTAACCTCGAGCGATTAGGTTGTATTACATCCAGTAATAGTTGGTTTTGAAACTTTGGATGTGACTAGTTGGTTCTTGCTATGATTTATGATATCAATGTTTTTAGCAAAATTGAGAGTTTAACGGAATTTAAGTTTTAATTTTTGCAGCTTAGTCATTATATTTAACATTTGTTGCCGGAACCTTTCGTCTTTCCTTTCTTTTGTTCGACACGCGATCCCAGCTTGTAAGCAAGCGATCGCTTACTTGCATGCTTTTGCACGGTTAAAAGGAGTTGCCTGTTTGTGTCGTGCGAAGTAATCCCAATTAATTATCATTTTTCTATAAAAGATTACCGATAGAATTACTGAAACTATTCGAAGGTGAGTGACCGTATTGAGACGATAGTCTTAAAGTTTTTTTTAGCCTAACAATTAGATATTAGACTTTTTCCGTTTTTTTGTCATTTAATAATGCACTGCGATAAGGGAGCTTTTTGTGTTTCACTTCCAAACAGTAGTAAATCATTGCTGCGAACCGGAGCGAGAAAAATAAAAATTATTCGTAATTAGAGATTTATGCACCGCGCTGAACTGCGCCCGCGGAGAGTTTGCCCTGTAAATTATGGATAGCAGCACACAGCTCGAAATTATTGCGTCATTGATATTCATGAGAGAATGTTTTGGATAATCGTTTTCATTATTATTTTTTGCTAGCGTCCACGGTGTCACTGTTGTTCATATATTCATTACGCCGGTTAGATGAATGGAATCCGGTGTTGGATCAGTGTATCTATTTTGATCCTAGTTTCCTCTGCATCCGGCCTCTAGCACTGGCTAAATCGGGCAGTGTGTTCACGTTTTGCTTGAATACCCTATCACCAGCAGCGGCACTCGGCGGCTTGATCAAATATAGTTGTTCAGATTATCAAATAACAATTTTCGAATGCATAACTTTTGATAATGTTGTTCGATAACTAGGGTTTGTGTATGTATTAGATAATGATGAAAATGTATTCGCTTACGCTTGCTATTAGCGTTATTGATGAGCAGGGACTGGATTGATGTGTTGTGGGTAAACTGATTTATAAATTCAATCGTGCGGTGGTGATCATGTGGAACACATGAAATTATAAAATTTCGATTAGAAAGACAAAGACGGGAAAAATGTATTTTCAAATAATTTAGGTGCAGCAAAAAAAAAAAAAAAAATGCGAATGAGCTCATGAAAAATATGATGCTTGGAGACAGCTGTTAACAAATCTTTTTGAATCATAAAATCTGCTTATATTTCGTTTCTTTAATGCTTTAATGCTTTCTTTAATGCTACCATCATACTTTTTAAAAACTGTAAAAAGTAACCCTGAAAAGGACTGTTTCGATTTATATACTCAGCTGGGCGAAGTCACACTTTACCGTCATTATGCGATGCAGGACCTTTTGTTGGACAGAGCAGGCTTTATCGCTTTCGTATTTTCTGCTTAAAGGGTGTCCCACACAGCGATGTCAACCTTCCAGACATTTTAGCATGCATAAATTTGGGACCCACCAATTATTTCAGTTCCTGTGCATTCTGATTTTACTAATGTTGCTTAAGCTTAAAGTACTCCACTAACTATTCTTGTTATACAAAAGATTAGATTGAGAAAACAAAATACAGCCAAGAAAATGATAGGGTCCCAAATTTATGCATGCACTAATGTCTGGAAGGTTGGCATCGCTGGTCCCACGTCAAATTGCACCACGGAAGAAACGCTGTAGAAATTTACCCATTGAGTATTTTCGCTTGAAAATTTGAGTAGAAGTAGTTTAGAGTGTATTGTTTACACTCTATTTTTATCGCGGTCAGTTTTTCGAAAATTGGAAAAATGGCGTCACCCGAAAAGCAACGTCGCGAATTTGTTTTGCGCAAGCACCTGGAAAATCCCCAACTCTCTCATCATGAATGATGAGACTTGCGTCAAGGCGGACTTCCGGCAGCTACCGGGGCTACTGTACTTCACCGCCCAGTACAAGTTTGATGTTCCGGAGGAAGTAAGGATGCAGAAACTTTCATAGTTTGCCAAAAAATACATGATTTGACCAAGAAATACATCATGTGGCAAACGGAGTGTGTCGTACGCGACTACAGGGACTGTAAATGGGCAGATCTACTTCATGGAGTGTTTACAGAAGCATCTGCCTTCTCTGTCGAAGCAACACGAAGGCCCTACGATCTCCTGACCGGATTTACCTTCGTGCCAATATTAAAAGGATGTATTGGAGTGATACGAAGCCAACGAATACGATACGAAGCCAACGATACAACGATACGAAGCGAGTCACTTTCGTACCCAAGGACATGAACGCCTCCAACGCACCGGAACTAAGGCCCATCGAAAAATACTAGGCTATTATGAAGCAGGGTCTAAAATTTTTCGACTAGGAACCAACACACCAAATTTGAACGAAATCGTAGCACTTTCACATTTGCTACTTTTCTTATTACGGGGACATTAACGACTAAAATTTTTGTAATAATCATTATTTTTTTATTCCAGATATTGATTCTGCAGTCTTTTTCGCTTATTTTGATGCTAAATTTGTAATGATCCGACCACGGGAAGTGGCCGAAAAATGATCATACACATAAGCATTCCAGTGCGGCGTGGTACAACTTCGGCGGTATAAAACGTCGCTCCTGGAAAACCACGATTTTCAAACTTTATGTACCTTGTTTGTAGTAGCTTAGTAAAGACTTTTATTACTTTTGAGGTTTGTAAACGAAACACAGCCAGAGAAAAAAGAAAAAGAAGACAAAATTTTATTTTTTCAGGCATTTTTTCTTTTTCTTTTTCGTTTTTCTCAAGCTGTGTTTTGTTTACGAAGCTCAAAAGTTATAAAAGCCTCTGCCAAGCTACTACCAACAAAACAAAAAAAAAGTTTATTCCAATATGTTGTGTTGTGTTCTGAGAAAAAGGTACATAAAGTTTGAAAATCATGGTTTTCCAGGAGCGACGTTTCATTCCGCCGAAATTGTACCACGCTCTGGAATGCTTATGTGTATGATCGTTTTTCGGCCACTTCCCGTGGACAGATCATTACAAATTTAATATCAAAATAAGCGCAAAAGACTGCAGAATCACAATCTGAAATAATGATTTTTTTTTAGTTTTGGTCGTTTATATTCCCTTAATATATTCTCAGATTTCAGTAAAAAATGTAGGGTGAAACAAGGCAAAACATACCCTTACACGACATTTTTGTGAAACGTTTAATCATCGTTCGATCTTTTCGACTTTTTCGACTTTTTCAACCTTCCCAACAAGCATGCCTTCTTGAAAATCTCTGGTAAAAGTATCGAATAAGCATTTTTCCTGTTCAAAAAAAAAATGCAAAAACCTTGCGTAAAATAGGGCAAAACAGACTACTAGATTATCTAGCATTAAAATAAAATTGTTCATATACCTTTTTCCTAACATTCTTCTTCTGTTCCAACCATGTAATCTCAAATTAGAGAAAGTTTGTGTATGATTCTTTCAAAACTATTAGAAAATAGGGGTGAATGGGGCAAAATGGGTAAAATATTTCCCGTCATTTTCGCGCGTTGAGACCATCACCAATCGATTTCACGCGATTTTTTGCATGAGAAAAGTTATTTTTTACCCCTTAAATTACACATTACACTGTGTAATGTTTAGAAAAGATTTGGGATAAAACACCTCTGGATATCGTGCGTGCCAGTTGTAACGCTTATTAATAACGGTTGCGACCGGTAACTAAAGCAAAAGGAGAAAGATTTGAATTGAACTAATTTAAAACAAGTGTTATGGATATAGGGGAGAGACGTCTACATTGAGACATTTTTTTCCAACAATTTTAAATTTTTTTTTGATGATAGCTACCAACGAGCTGTTTAATCCATTTGAAAGGTATATTCTTCTAGTTGCTTGAAAAAAGCTTCATTCGTTTTGGTTACAAGCTAAATTAATTATAACCACGAATGTGAAGGTGGAATTTTGTCTCACTGTTAACCAATAGGTGGGCAAAGTGAGACAACGAGTATTGTAAACTGTAACTGAGACACCTACTTGAAATCAATTTAAACCATATTTTTGGATAATGAAGAACAATTTAAAGGTCGTGCTGTTTAATGTGTCTACAAAGCATACATTATTGTTGGGTATGATTGAAAATTCCGATTATCTTCACATATAAATTTATACACATATACAGAACAAATCCTGGACACCTGACTTTGAATTTACACTTCACAATTTATTTACAGTCAATCCCTATGGATTAATTTGAAATTGAACACAAAAAAAAATTAAAAAAAAAAAAATGTCGAAAGTTATGTCTCAGTGTCACTTATGCCTCTGTGTCGCACCGTTGCCAATAGGAATGTTTTACGTAAAATAGTGACCTAGCGGAGTTAGGCATTTTCCGTGTGTGATAATTTTTATATTAATTTTATACAATTATTTGTTCGTATTGAATTAACTGGAAACGATTAATTATTCTTGTGCTGATATTCATTTTTAGACGAAACATTCAATAGTTTGATTGCTAATACATATTACGTTTAGACATGTTTTCCAAAAACTAATCGGATTCTGTTTGGTGACGGAACGGACGGAGTTTTTGTAACCGAAAGGTCGTCATTTTCCAGTACCTAAATTGTAACGATGTAAGGCTAAGGACATGCAGAAAAAGCGACCATTCAAGTGGTCTGGTTGCTGTCGTGTCTGCTGACATGTGCATGTGCGGTCTAATGCACGAAGGAAACGACAAACATGCATCGGTCGCTACAGCAGCGCTACTAGTTGGGCACGTGATGTTTCATCGACCAATCAACAGTGCAAATGTACCATGGTGAGAAAGTACTCAGAGTGCGGGTGGATGTGACGTAGCTATGTAACATATAGCGACGCCATGGGAAGGGATCTAATGAGTGACCATTAGAGGGTAATTAAATTGGAATATTGTAACTGTGAGTGTGCACTGCTTCATGAGTTAATAGAGATTACTTTTTACGATCAAATTGGAGTTAAATCGAAAATGACGTTGGGTTTTTTGATAAGGCCCAATTACTCACTTCTATTCTACCAAGTTGCTTATGAGTTGATATATAGCATTTTAATGAAGGTATGTTTTTACAAAGAAAGTAGTAAACGTTTTGTAGCTAATTAATTTGAATCAGTATGACTTTTTATCCATTTTATTTTATTGCAAACCAGGCAACATATAAATTCGTAAATAAATAAGCATTTTGTTAAAGTATATTTCACAACAGACTTAAAAAACATACATACATTACTCATTAATTCATTATCAAATACCAAAATCCTACGCTTAAGAACGCACGCATATATTGTTCGCATTAATTCGAACCGTTCCATCCTAGCAGCTATGCCGCGGACAATTGCAATTAAAGCTGTGTGTGCAAGCGGCGGCACACCGACACGCACAAACACCGATAACGCTAATTGTCCCATATGCCAATTACGGACGGTGAATATCCTCTTGCTTGCCAGTCAGCCAGCATAGCATTCCCTTATCACCCAATGACGACGACGACGACAACGACGCACCGAATGATGCGGCAAGGTGCAAATAGCTCGCTATAAAAATGGTTCAGCTTTTGGTCCATTTCCGGCTGTAATTAACCGGAATCGAAACTCCACTTTTTCCTCTTTCTCTCTCGGGCTGCCATCGACGTGACGGGAATGTTTTTTCGCGCATCAGTCTATAGGTCGAGCAGAAAAAATATTAATAAAAGTATGCATTTACGCATAAGCTCACTGCTTTAACTCTCTCGTACCTGTTCGGCAATACCGGTGACATGACGGGGTGTCAAGAGGTAGCACGCTATCTTTCCGATAAAATTAAATTCAATTCAATTGATGCTGGTGGAATTAAATACTGTAATTAAAAGCTTATTCGTTCAACAAAGTTATGTTCGACTTTTATAGGGGAGAACAGTGCACAGAAAAATTTAAATCAGTCAACAAGTGCTTTTTCAATTACTGTGAACGAAAAAGGTTCGTCGATGATTCGATGACTGTTGAAACTGAAAATCCATTCTTGTGACGGGGGCGACCACCCACCTTGCTGAGGTTGATGCGATGGTGGGCGACAGTTCCGTAAGCCATCGGGCATCGATGGTTTGCTGGTGTTCAGACTGATTTTTACAATCTGTAAACGACAACCAACGAACGAGGTGCTGCTGCAACAGGAACGCGGATAAAAAATTCATGTGATCCTTTCATAGTTACACCTATAGGGTGGCAGTGCACTGCAAAGCCTGCAATGAGTAATTATTCTTTACCCACACGGGGTTGAATGGGTTGAGAGACGAGTCGTCAGCGCGTGGGACAGAACTGGACCTACTAATGGTTAACAAATAACTGTTCATATATGTGCCAAAAATAGAATCTGACACAGTTTCCGAAGTGATTCGTCCAGTGATAGTAAGTCTTAGATGTACTGTTTAATATTCATTAGCATATGAACTGGATATGTGGTAAAGATAAGCATTTCGAAAGAGTAAAATCTTTACGAAAGAGTTCGTAAAGAGTAAACAAATGACTTATATGTTTTCTCATTTGACTCATTGACTCATTCGTTCCTCCGACCAGTACACTCAACTATAGGAGGGACTTTTGCACTAACAAGAGACTTTGGTGGGTAAATATAGAGTTCAGTCTGAAGGAAGAGCAAATGGGGGGCCTGAGAATAAACCCATGCTAAAGTCACTTGACATCGAATGGCTTGATTATATTAAGATTCGAACCTACGACCACCCGCTTGTCAAAGCAGACTTGCTAACCTTGCGGCTACGGAGCCTCCCCCCAACAGATGATACAATGACTAAGCACGTACTTGCGTGGTAGCAAACTGCGTGTGAAGTTTGATGCCTGTGTTTCTCAATTTATGATCGTTTTTGGAGTTGCGCAAGGCAGCAACATGGGGCCGTTGCGCCTCTCGCTGTTTTACAATGACGCAACTTCCTATTCGCTAGCGAATGTAGACAGGTGTATGATGATGACCTGAAACTATTTCTGATAGTTGGAAAAGTTGGCGATTGTCGCCGCTTACATGCTTTAAAAGTTTTGTGACTAATTCGGATTCATTTTCCCTTTCATTTGTCTAACTTGTGGTTGTGTTTACTGCCTTTCCTGGACTTTCCAAGCATTTTTCAAGTATTTAAAATTTGGTATCATTTACCATTTTCGGCTTTTGTGACCTTTACAAGCATTTTTGGTTTTTTTGGGCTTTAGAAACGTTTCACAGTGATTTGAAGCCTAATTCGGGATCATTTTGCCCACCTCGTTTGGTCTTTAGAAGCATATTAAAGAAATTTTAGGCCCAATCTGGTTTCATTTTCTCTTTTCACTTCTTTCTGGTCCAAGTAACAAATTCAGTTTTAAAGTGCACTTGAAGAGGTTTTTAGCACTTGCTTCTTAAAACCGATTATAATACTTCTTCTAACTAATTCTACAAAACTGTGACCCACACTAAAGAAGGTTTTCAAGAATATTTCTAAAGGTCCACTTATGACTTGTAATTTGTATCGATATCTTTTAACACTGTCTTTCAACAGTCACTTAAAACTAAAACAAAACCACCACAAACCTGCATCGGCATAACCGGTAGGGTACCGATACTTGAGAGAAAAAGTATTCACAGATATTGTTTTAAATGAAATAATGAATATGAAATAAATGAGAATTAAAAATAAATAAATAAATTGTTATACACCTGTCTACTTTGTTGTTATCATTTGAACTTTTAATATAGTCCAATTTGATGTCCTGAAGGTAAATTTTTTTGTTAAAGTGTAAACCACTCAATTCTTCAACTGATTTTATCTTTATACATTGAATCTAGTCAAATTTGATATTATGAAAGGGAAGCGTCATAGAAAAGTGAGCAGTCACCCTTTCCTTTTGCATTCATATACTACAAGAATTTGTTTGAAACTGTTGTCTTGCACGGAATCATGGCTGAAGGGATATTTGTGTATGTGGCGTGACGCAGCAATTCTTAAAGTGAGGAAAATCAGTGACTGTCTTACCCGACAATAGTTTTTGAGCGGTTCATTTGCTGCTTCGTGTGAGTTTTTTGCTTACAATTCTCTTCATAGTTTCAATTGTATTTCTATCAAGTATGCATTTAGCAGTAAAGTAGAGCGTCAAAAGGAACCTATAACATGCAGAGGACGTAAGCTAATTGATATTTTAATTGGCTGTCCACATGTTAGCTCTAGGACAATTGTATTTTAAATCAATTTCTCACTATGAATATGAATATATTTTTTTTTAATAATTTCATGAAAAAGCTGGTAATTACCATTTTTTCCATGTTGGGTATTTTTATCACTGCGACCATTTGTTTGATCTATTGTGATATATCCCCCGTTTTATTATAGCTATATTATCAAGATGACGCACCACTATCAGAAGTGATTGTCATTGTTTGACTAATAGCATTTGTCCAGCCCGGTGATGCACTTCGGATGAAGTGCACTACTGCGCTGAGAGTTGTTTTCCAAATATCAGAGGGTTCTAACTCTTTCGAAGAACCTTAATTTTTTATTGAGAATTGCCGGACATCGGCATAATAGGTGTTCCGAGTCTTCTTTTTCTGTGCCACAGAAGCGATACATATCATCTTGAAGTTTTCCCATTTGCTTCAGATGATAGCGGCTCGGATAATGTCCTGTCATAAGACCAGTGATGGTTACCATATTGAAACAAATTGTGTCCAAAGACTTATTTAAAAGAGTTACATCACTATAATATTGGAGGAATCAATATTTATAAACGCCCACATGCATTTGGTTTTTATTTCGAAAGTAGTGAAAAGCCTTGTTCGCTACTTTTCCAAAGGTTTTATCTGAAACTATCATAAAGCGCCAATAAAACTAATATTTCTTGCACAAAGCAACGCACATTTGTCCGAGAGCGCGATTTATTCATCTGTATTTATTGTGTTCCTGAAGAAGACAAGTTGCCCTGAAATAAAACATACTTGACTGTTGTAAGGCAATCAATCTCTTCTAGTATAAACAAAGAAAACGCCAGGGAAGTGTCAAGTCCATAGGAATAATCATGCATCACTATGCTGTACATCTACCTTGTTTTGTGATTTCACCGATTGTTCGGATGACGGAGTGTTCAAAATATGTGTTGGAGAGATTTTTGCTCAATTTTCTCCATATTTTGGTATCCATTTTGACAGATTAGTTGCTTATGCTAGAATGCTCTTTTTTAAGAGTATGATTTTTTTTCAAGCGTTTGCGGTTTTAAGAGACTTTTACTTGTAGCAGTCTTAAGATTAATCCTTTTTACAGAAGAATATCATATAACTTTGTCAAAGCTATTATCAAGTTTTGTGTAAGCTATAAAACGACATTTTTAAACGGGTATTAAGTATCCTTCAAAACCGCTTATAAGGTGAATCTATAATTGTGATTAATGGTAGTTTTATTGTCGGTGTTTCTTCAAGGCTTTTTCAATCATATGTTAGAACTATTAATCAATTAAAACAAAATTATCTTGAGATAAACCATCATAAACCCTGATAGACTTTGCTATGCTGCTGATTAAACTACTAAAGGAAATTAACAAACTCAATTTACTAATGGATAGTTACATGGCTTAGTAGTGTTTGTCGCCTTTTCTGTTCTTAGGGAGCGTTTTACAGCGATGTGAAGCTTAATTTGGGATAATTTTTGTTTTTCGCTTTTCGCCTTCGTCTTAGGATTCTTAGTCACAATCCTGAAAGAGCCTAAAATTGCTGAAAAACGTTTTTAATAGTCAAATTTTGAGCTAATTCAGGATTGTTTTCTTTGTTCATCTTTTCTATTCTTTAGAAGTGTTTTTCAGTGATTCCACAAGCAACAATGAGAGTTTTATTGTACTCTTATGGAGGTTTTCATAGCCAATTTTGGTCTTAAATGACATCATAAGAGTGTAATAAAATCCAAATTGTTACCTGGGTCTACACTTCATTTGGGACCACTTACGCGTTTCATTTTTCTGGCCCATAAAACCGATCCGGAGCTTAATTTGACACAGGTTCCCTTTGTCTTTGCTGTTTTTAGATGCGTTTTCGTCTTTTATGACCGTTTTTTTCGCTTTTTCTGTGCAAGCGCTTCAGAAATTTTAAATTAATTTGACGTATTTAATGTTGATTTATTTTGAAACTACACTTTTTAGCCCATAAAAGCAGGTAAAATTAAAATAAAGCAAATAGTATTAGGTGGGATTGAGGAAAAGCTTTCGTTTATCGAAGCTAAAAGCCAGTGTTTCCATCACTACTAGTCCAAGTACGCATTTGGCAATTTTCGCAACTTTCTCGTTCAATTTCTGGGCTCGGTATGCATTAGACAACCAAATCCAAATTCATCCTTCTATTGCTCCGGTAAGCATCCGGCAGCTTCTCGACGGTGAACTTTTCCGCCCCATTTGCCGTCAATAAATTCCCTTGCCCCCTTCCTTGATAGGAAAAACTTTCCATATGAAATCCAAATCATTGCTATTAGTATCAATTTGTATCCACTTAATTTTAGGCTCTTTCGGGTTTCCCGCTTTCCTCTTCGCTGGTTACCCTACCCTCTCGCTCTCTACGTTGCACGATTGCCAAATTGCTCTTTCGTTGAGCTGTTTATCGAATATTTCGTTGGAAAAGCCAAAAACCGTACGGCAAAGGTGCTTCGGCAAGCTTCCTTCAGCTTGAAACCATCTTCACCAGGAGAGGAAGGAGTCAAACTTCAAATCCATGCAGACTTCGGTAGAGGATTTGCGACTATGGGAAATAGATCCCGCACCATAGTTGGTGGATTAGAGCGTCGTCACAGTCAACTGACGTCGTTGGTTGGCGTCTGTCGGTGTTGTTGTCGTCGTCGTCGTCGTCGTCGTTGTCATCATCGTTTCTAAGCCTATGCTGACTGTGAGGGGCGGTATGGAAAACCAAGCTTTTGGCTAAGAATCGGTTTGATTTTGTGCTGATATCCAATTTGTGCCGCCGCCCGGTTTGTTCTCCGGTCGGAGGAGAGAAAGACAATTTTGCGGTAGAAACTATAGCGGTGTAATCCTGGTGTTGAATAATTTTCCTCTGATTTTTTTGCTGCCGTAAGCAAACGTATGGCTTCGCCAAATCGTACCTACTGAAAGTTTTTCGTTGGAATGAATGTAATGGGAAGGCTCAGTATTCTGTGGAGGTGAGGGATTTTCGAAATGGATTGCGTAGAAATGGAAACTTCCCAATCGGTTGCGCGGGGCTGGTTTAGCGAATTCGATTCTATTGAAGGATTATGTGGCGAATTGAAATTCATTAAAGTGATCATATATCTTTGAGTAATCGGGGCTTTTGTTGGCGTTCTTGAACTAAAACTTAATGTAACAAAAATTAATCAGAATTAAACATCACAATGGATGCTGCTGGTTTGTTCCTAAAATATTCAATGGTATTTCCTCCGAACACAAATCGCATCGAATAGAGGTCAGTTGTATGCGCTTCACACTGCTGGGGTGGTCTGGGATGTAAAATGATTTAGTGAAGCCTCTGTACTACGTAAGCGTTTTGTACAGGAAAAGCCCCCACAGGGAACCGTCACAGAGGCAGTAGTGGAACAACCAGTCGAGGAAAGTCGACAAAGTAGCTTAAAATGATGAACGGTCGTTACACAATGTTTTGGCGCAAAAGAAGAAACATTATTTTTTCGGTTTTCTTCTCTTGCTAGGAGAAATCAGACAGTCGCTAGTGAAAAAGTTGCTCGTTGTCACTGTCGGGGATGTGATTTCAGGGCACCATATGTACATATATATATAGTGTCATGTCAGTAAGCGATGGAGAAAAAATGAGTGTTTCATGATAAATGAGCTCGGAATTTGGGCTGAACTTGTGACGGACAAGCATTCATGTTTAACACGATCTACGGAACGACGGCAGCCAGCATGCGACGGGAGGAAATGTAGCGAGTTGAAGATTTATGATATTATGCAACAGATATCCTTATAATCGCTGGCACTTCATCTCATCGTCGTCGTCGTCGTCGTCATCTTTTCATGATGCGGAGCACATTCTTCAGCATCGACATTTCCTTTACCTTCGCTAGCAGGTGGGGTTTGCATTTGTGACAGAGAAACGACTTTCCTCCAGGGTAATGGATTTATTTAGCATATTTCTCGCTGTACGGGGCCGACTTAACATATGCAAATCTGAACACTGCATTTTGTGGCTCGTGATGCTGGTCGGAAGGTGGTGTCAAAGTATTCATCAATCTTGTTGCTGACGACAGTTAAACTCTTACCGTGTTTGTAATCCCTAGACCAGAAGCAACATTTTCAGGAAAAACTTTTTCAATTCCATCCGGGGATATTTACATAATAAAGTAGGACGATAAAACTTAATCAGTGGTTGCACGACGTTTTTTTTCTTCGTTGAAACTGCATACTACAAGCTCATAATCTTCCCTCTTTAATGGCTGTAATGCATACTTGAAGTTATTTCACTAGCCACTCATTCAGTAGCGTTTTATTATTGTTAATTTTCTCCATTTTTTTCTTTGGATTCTTTCTTACAGGAGGCGCCATATCTCTAGCATAGTCCGGTGCGAGTGGATGCACCTCTTCCTCGGCGGAGCCTGCCAGTAAGAGAGCACTTCCGACGCGGAAACTGCCCGCCGGAAGAGGATGGTGAAAGCAAGTTTTTGCTGTTCATCGTAATAACCACTTTCCGACGTCTGGGCAATGACGTCACAGGCCGTCTACTGTCTCAGCCTTCAGATACGTAAGTTGATATTTTGCACGGTTTGATTCACTGCGTTGCGATACGCTGGCTGGCTAGTGTATACGCCTTTTTGGCGGTGGGACATATTTATTAGCTTTTCTATTTTATGCGTTTTTGAGTGAATTTCCGAAATAGGCACTATGTTTTTGATCAACATCGCCGATTTTTTTTATCTCTTCAAAATCAACAATTGCCCTTGATGATGAAATAATAAAATATTACTGTCTTATAATATTCCAATTTTCTTAGAGGTTTGTGAACGCTATAAAAAAAATTCCTATAGAAGTAAGCCAGGTTTAACAAAGAAAAAAAAATGTATTCCTTTTAAAACAAAAATCAATATGTAGAAAGGATAAATTTTGGCAATTTTATATTTGTTATTACAGCAACACGTTGATTGAACTTCAATCAATGATTAACCGTTAGATAATGAATATAATGGTTGAAAGAAGGGGAACTTTTTTAAACATTGGATTCAAAAACGTTTTGACTTAACTGAAAAGAACAGTAGAAAAGTTTTAAGTGGATTATTGCTGCAGAAAATTTCAAAAATTTAGGCATAATATCCTACAATTTCAGGAGCCTAGATTCTGGCTGAGTCTCAGTTAAAAATGAAGGAATATTGTTTTTTTGTGTTATTTCCTGGTGTGTGGAAGTGCTGGAAATTCCTCAGCTGAATTTAATTTAAGAAGTCATCAGTATCCGTCATTCTAGTTGTGATATTCAGCCCTTTCTTGAGAAGTTTTGGGGAAAAATGATTTTTACTCTTTCTAGATTCCTAGACTCTCCAGCAGGGTTAAATGAGAATGGCTCTTTACAAGATTGTTTCATTCTGACAGCTCGCAATTTTTATGCGGGACATGTCGAAATCTTCTGCATGGCATCGGCATGATTCTCCTTGCATTTTAGTAGTAGGCGGCCGTATGTCCCCGACCCGAGGCGGTTTATAATTCGTTGCACAAAGAGGCCTAAGAGAGATGAAGCTAGACCACGCAGAAGGTTCATTGGAATCTTTGGAATTTTTAAATTGGCGAATCCCAAAGTTCAGAAGGTCCTTGACAATTAGACGAGAGTTACTGACCACACGAATGTGAGTGCGATGTCTCAGCGTAAAAGGTAACTAGCAATAATCTCGTTTGCTTATTTTAGGTTCTTGATGGAAATACCTAGCTTGTTGCGACAGACTTAAGGAATCTTGGACACGGCTACGGAATAATGATTAACTGAGTTTCAAGAACATTGCAGGACATTAAATGTTCACGTTCAGTTCTTATGCAATTTTACAACCCAGAATCCACAGTCCAGCGGATTTCTCCGTGCAGTGTTTGTTTCGGGGGGCTGGCTCTTGTAACGTGGGCTTATTGATTTCGGTACATTAACGAAAGCCCGAGTCGTATTTAGCGCGAAGTAAGCTGAAAGTCATTACCAGAAGTATGGTAGATCGAAGAGATCCATTTGATCTATACTGAATGCGTAACACATAGTCAAAGTTCTCAAATATGATCACCATTACAAGCAGGGAAAAAGCATACATGAAAAAAGCTTAACCAAAGCACTCGCTGGGAAGTGCCTTGTCTACACTTTTTATGCAAGGTATACCAACGTACTGATCACGTACTAATTTTTTGCAAATCATGCCTTTTACGTGAAAAAATTTAAAGTTTGATGGAAAAATCAATCAAATCACAGATCTATATAGAAAAAGTTCGCCGTATTTCTTCATCACATATAGTTTTCTGGCAATGGGAATGATTTACAGAAACGCACTATTTTAATTAGCTAATAACTTTCATTATGCTTCTAAATTTTAAACATTTTCAATCCAGAAAAATAAGTTTTGCAAGAAAATGTGAAGTGATGGATGTTTCCTGTTGAGTGTTTAAATTGTAGCAAAATTGTAACAACATCCTGTTAGTAGAGTTTCGTTAAAATTACATAAGGCCTCAAATTTTCTAACACAAAGATAATTTGAAATATTGACTAAATGTTGGACAAAACCAATTTAAGATTCAATACAGACAACATTAGTTAGTTTTGTTAATTTTGTTTTGATTTTTTTTGGTTCTCTAATTTATTTTAGTGTTCCTATGTATATTGGTTAAATTTTCCGACTACTTTAAGACAATATTTCATTCCAATGTCAGGTGAAATCAGACCACCTCCCAGCTGGCTTGAAATACGACGCTGGCGCTGGTCTAACAAGTCAGTCGTCGTGTTTTCGAATCTTAGCTGGAAGAGACTGTTAAAGTCAATAGGAACGTAGCGCTTTCCCCGCAATTTTTCTGTACTCTACCAGCTGACTGCGAAATTTGTTGAACAAAAGTAGAAGCATAAGTTCCGAAAACGGAATGTAGCACCTAAACTTTACCTTGCTGTACCAGACGTAATTGATTTCGATTCTGATAATTATTTTATATTGATATGACATCTTCAATTAGCTTCAGTTCAGCCGTATTTTTTGAGTTGTTCCTCTATAAACTCCTGCTTAACCTATTAACTTGCTGTATAAAAGTAATGTTTCAATTTATCTTCCGTATAAAAGTAATATTTCAAAGTGGTTTCAGAATCATTAAATTTTGATAGCCACGTTGTTTCAATTTTAAATTCTGGATTTTCTACTATAAACTGTCATTTTAGTAGAACGTATGCATTAAAAAAATTAACTGATTTTGGCAATTTTCTTTGTGATTACCCTGCCACTTAATGGCGAATCCATTTACACATCGTCAATTGTAGCAACCCTGTTGTGTACCGAAAAATTTACAGCGTTGTCAGTTGATTTGAAGTCGCCACGGCGAAAACAGTCAAGCAACTACGCTCGATGCTCTGTTCGTACTGCCTGCTCCATCCCGGAGCGTAAAAGTTGGAGATACTTCGTGTCCGCTGGATATGACCAATCCGGCGTTTACAACCCTCGCCCTTCTGAAAAATGACGAGAGCGCCGAACGGAAGTCTGGTTCCGATCGTCCGTCGGTGTTGTGCGACCGTAAAGGGCAGCAAAAGCTGAAGAGGAACGCTGAGAGAAAGTTGGCTTCATCGTACCGCGCCTTGAGTCGAGAGGACGGAGCAATCGGCCAAACGATGAAGAAGTGCCTGGCGAAAATGGACATCTTTATGCAGAAGCGTCAGTTAACCAGCAATCACCTAGAAGGAGCTACCGAACGTGCTGGTGAAGGCTGCAACGGCGGTGCTTGGTGAAGAAACCTCGAGTGAAATGATTGGTATGACGAGGAATGCTTCAAACGACGGAGAGGAAAAAAGAGCTTGGAAAAACTATCCAAATATTGCCAGGAGGGAGAATTTGACCAACTATCGATGAACGTGGAATGAGTTGACCACGAAGGAGGGAAAAGCGCCAGAAGGAGGACAGACATCGTGATGAGCTAGAACAACTATTCCGGACGAATAACCCGCACAAGTTTCACGAGAAGGTAAACCAAACTCGTAAAGGTTATACACTGAAACCCTATATGTGTAGGGACGAGGGAGGGAATCTAATCACAAACGAGCGCGTAGAAGTAGTTCTTCGATGAGTATCTTAACGGTAATATAGCAGAAGGAGACGCAACGGAAATTGACCTAGGAGTGCTTACAAATGATAACAGCGTGTCAGCTCCCGATCTTGAAGAGATCCGGCGAGAAAACGGTCAGCTGAAAAATAATAGAGTCAGCGGAAAAGACTGATCCCCGGTAGAACACTAGAAAAATGAATCGCTTGCAACGTAATATTTCAAGAGTTCGGGAGGAGGAAAAACTACCGGAGGAGTGGACGGAAGGTGTGCTTTGTCCTATCTTTAAAAAGAGCGATTGCTGTAATTACCGCGGCATTACGCTGGTCAACGCCGCATGCAAGGTGCTCTCTCAAATTTTGTTACGTTGTCTATCTCCAATAGCAAAAGAATTCGTAGGGCAGAATCAGGTTGGTTTTATGGGGTTCGTAATGTTACGGATAAAATTTTTGATCTTCGACAAATCCTTCAGAAATGTCGGGAGTACAACGTGCCAACGCATTATATTTTCGTGGATTTCAGGGCAGCATACGATACAGCCGAGATGTAATTCGGCGAGCGGGCATCGAAACGAGGGGAATGATCTTTCTCAAAAGTAGCCCACACCTAGCCTTTGCAGACGACGTCCGCAGGTCCTCCGCAAGACGCTTCGATCAAGAAGCATACGCCGCCGTACAAAGCAGATGGTGTACAAAACGCTAATCAGACCGGTAGTCCTCTACGGACTTGAGACAGTAACTTACGGAAGACATACGTGCACTTGAAACGAAACGAAAGGTGTTGCGGACACTTTTTGGCGTAGTGCAAATGGCTCGACCAGGTGGGGCTCTTGGTCATAATGAATGATGATACATATTTGACTCTGGACGGCAGACAGGGGACCAGGTACTTTACGTTTCCTACCAGGGAGGTAAGCGATGACGTCACATATATTTCGCACATTAAGTTTCTCAAGAAGATCCTTATGTGGCTGACGATTAGCGAAAAGGGAATGTACGAACCGCTGCTCTTTCCTTCATGGCTTGCGGTAAACGGGAAAGTATATAGTAAGAAGTACCTTCCGGAAGTTGCTGCCTTCATCAATAAGTATCACGCAAAGGAAAATGTGGTCTTTTGGCTGGACCTAGCCTCCGTTCAATATGCTAAGTGGTTACTGAAGGAGATGGACCGCCTAAAGATAAACTTTGTACTGAAGTCCGCCTACCTTTCCAACACCCCCCGGTATGATTGATAGAAAATTTATGAGCGAACCTATAATGGAAGATCTACTGCAATAATTCAGTAGCCAATACGGAGAAACGGTCCACTAACTAACCCCGTACAAAGTGCACCCTGTACAAAATTCCTCTTTATGTTCTCAACGGGCACGAAACGTGGGCAATGCTCGAGGCGAGTGCTCGGAGTTTTCGAAAGACTAGTGCTAATAACGATTTTCGGCGGCGTACCGGAGAGCGGAATATGCAGGCGGAGGATGAACTATGAACAAACTCAGCTCCGTGGTTTTTTTTTATTTTCTTTATTTTTACAATTCATCTGACTTGTCAGTCTTAATGAACTACGCTATAATAAGCTAGAGCTTGTAATCAATCGCTTAAATTTATGCAAAGGTTCACCAAATTCGAAATATTGTTCAACACGACTAAACATTCTAGTACACGATGCAATCAGTTCATTGCGGCCAAATTCAGTGCGGTGAAAGCGGTTGGTCAGCAGTGAGGATGGTCGCAGAGTCCTTTGTGCTGCGCGAAAGTTCACCAGCGATAGTAATTGCGGCGAGTTAATCACGCCGTGTAACAGTTTTGCCACAAACAAAGCTTGTTGGATGTTCCGACGACGTTCTAAGGTATCTAGACCAAGCAAGCGACAGCGATCCGGATTCGGAGGTAGATTTTCCGGGTCCCGCCAAGGCAAACTACGCAGGGCCAATCTTATGAACCTCCTCTGCATTCGTTCAATTCGAAGGTTCCAATAGAGTTGATGTTGAGTCCAAATTAGGCAAGCATTTTCGAGAAGAGGACGAACTAAGGAGCAATACAGGGCCTTAAGGCAATGCGGATCTTTAAAATCTCGTCGAATTTTCGCAATAAATCTCAACTGGCGAGTCGCTTTTGAGATCATCGTTGTACGGTGACGATCGAAAGTTAGTTTCGGATCGAGAATCACGCCAAGGTCATTCACATGTTCAACCCTTTTCAGTATCTGGTCATCAATTTTGTAGTCGAAAACTATAGGCAATTTGATTCGGTGAATTTGATTTTGAAACAATTTATTTCCAACAATATATTTTTAACCATACATTTTTCCAATTTACAAATGTGTCCAAGAGAAGTTGAAGGCGATAACAATCCTTAATGCAACGAATCGTCAAGTAGATTTTAAAATCATCAGCATAAACCAGTCTACATCCTCTTTCAAGGGCAGAGGTAGCGTCGTTAAAGAATAGAATAAATAAAAGTGGTCCTAAGTTACTGCCTTGTGGAACACCAGATTGAATACCAGATGGTGAACACAATAGGTGGTTAAGGCTGAACGGATGCGATGGGCAGGGTATGTTGCAAGAATGGCGGACAACTACTCTGCAAAGATGGCGTTCGCTTCAAATTCGGTAGGAACAAGACGACCAGGGGCGCAGCGAGCAAGATGATTAGACCAAATGGAGCGAGATCTGACGGAGAGCACGCGGTGTGCAAGGAATTGTAGAGCAGTAGCCGTGCAACCGTGCAAGTTGGAGTAACTTATTTCATCAGGCTTTGTCTCAGGATGACAAGCCAACTAAGTAAGTAATATGGAGAAGCAGCTGGTCGCGAAGGCCACGGAAGAGCTGAAGAGCTCGCTGCCATACATCTTTTCATCGGTCATGCCTAAGGTTTCGACTAGCTGTTGCAAGGCCGCCCGGCAGGCAAGAATCTTAATAAACCTTGGATTAATGCTTTTATATTAAGATGGTATCAGTATTTCATTGCAAAAAGGATAATGCATTGAAAATGCAGAAAGAAATTTACTGTCCTTGTAAATATGGTAGCCCTAGAAAGGTCAACCATATTTAGAAGGACAAAATATTAACAAGGGGAAAATAATTGAGTCGAGTGGCTCATTTTAAAATTTTGACGGATCAGTGATCAGGGAGATTTTTTGGTCGTTATTTTGTGATAAATTTATTTTGCATGATTCGTTATCGAAAACAAGAAATATAAATCAAAGTGTGAATAAAAATACTCCAACAAAATAATTTAAAGGCCAAAATAAGATGACGCTAACTCTCGTAAATGATAATATTTAAAATCGACTAAGAGTTTGCCCTACTTTTTAAAAACTCGGTTGATCTAATTTGATTTAACAGTTTCGAACGGCAGCATTTCTCTCCTCTGTTGACCGAGGCCGGGCGGCAATATGCTCTCGTATACCGTTACAGAGTTACAACTTCATGCTACCTAAATATAAGAGAACACAAAGTTAGTTTTATAAATTGCTTCCTGTCATGCATCATACATCATCGAAATGGACCGGCCTGCAACTACTCGGTCGGTACACAGTGCTGCTAGTCGTCGATCCATTTGCCTAAGGACCTCGGTGACTGGGCCCGGTCTCTGAGGTGTAACCGATTTGTGGCTTTACCTACAGTCGTCAGTGGTCGGCACTACCACGAAGTGGTAAATCTAATTCAGCTTTTATCCGCTCCCAGGCAAGAAGAACAGACCAACCGACTAACAGCAACATCTAGAGAGAAAGAGTGTTTTAAGGGAAAAGGTTTCTATTTGTTTTCTCACACCTTGAACCGTGGTAGGTTTTGCGTGGAAAAGACTTCCTTGAAAATCAGTCATAAATTTGCTGTAAATCATTTGTAGGAAGGTAGTTAGTAGGGGAATTATGTATAACGTGCCCCCCGTGGCCAATGTGCCCCCCCTTCGTTTTTCGCTAAACAAGCGAAATTAAAATGCAAAACCACCCAGAAACCATAGTATTTGATGGAACTAGCCTACTATGCAAGTATGACAGTTGTCACATGCTGTAAAAACAAAACAAAAATAAATTTGTTTTTGAGCAGCTTCCGATGTAATTTTTGGCGTCATTTCCATAAGCTATTTTCTTGTCAAAATCTGTAAATAACCGGTTGTTGCGATTCGATTGCGTAAAGTGAACTTCAAAATGGCATCCCTGCTAAAAATAACGGAATGAAACGCTTGACTTGCTTTAACATTTAATATTTTTTCAAATAAGTAAAAGCAGGCCAAAATGCCCCACTTGCGGTGGTGCAATTTGCCCCCCTTGCAAATGTGGCTTTAAAACTATGTAAACAGATCTAAGTTGAAGTCGATTGCCATTATTTAATTCAATTAGTATTGTAGAGTAACCGTGGTGGGAATAATTTATTACCAACGTCCAAATTCTAGGTAATTCAACTACCCGGTACAAAACGCCACAGCTGCGTATAATGTGCCCCATGCAGAAAAGAAAAAGTGCACCAGAAGGCCGAAACTAGGTTTATTTTACATAAAATAACGATATTTTGCAAAACAAAGGAAATAGTTTTACTTTCTACAAAATAGAGTTGGTCTGTCACTGGTAGTAATACTCAAATTACCGCATTGGGCATATTATACCGCAGGTGGGGCATTTTACCCCGCGCAGACGAGAAACACAACATTTAGGTGCTTTTATTAAATAATTCCTAGCATGTTTATTCCACAATACTAAATGAAATAAACAATTGCAATTGGTTGTCAGCTTAAGTACCAACATATACACGTAGTTGTAACGTTAATTTGGGGAAGTATAACGGAGATATATCCATTTATTCTTAGGGGGGGCACATTATACACTTTTCCCCTACGTTCCGAAGTCAAATACTTATTTTCTTTTTATGCTTTGACCACCTTCAAATGTTTATCTGGAGGAGGTGGAAGTGGAACTAATTATGTCCACTAACTACAAGCTACGCTTATTTATTCATATTTCCGGTTCGAGATTTTTGCGCAGTGTAAAGAATTTATTTCTACGATTAATTAAATAATTAGTAAAATAATTAAAAGTAAATTTACTAGTAAATATTACTAGCAAGGATAGTCAAGACAAAAAGTTGAAGTTGAAGAAAGAATGTAACTATTTTCTAAGAGAACAAATCAACTTGACAACGTACATAAATGATTCCCGTCTTGGTGATAACTTTCAAATTTGGAATAATTTCTTGTTCGGAAGATAATTGGCTATTTACAACCCTACGATACTTGCCCGCCGGATTTCTTCCTTAGTTGTGCCTTATTATGCCCATGCCAACGCAAAAATCTTGACATTGGACAATTTATTCAGCAAACATTAAACGCATTTCTCATACATTGGCCGGACAAGGGCGTAGCTAGGAGGGGGTGGAAGGATTTCATTACGTTACTGAAAGCAAGCCGCGAATAAAAACCTTTGTGAGCTTATAAATGTCAGTACCACGATTTTTTATAGTCAAAAAATCTACTGGAGGAAATGATCCGTCAATATTTCTAGTTTTGAAAATCTCACTTCATTTATCTTAACAGTTGTGAAATGTATGAGTAACATGACATTGGCATGACATTTTATTAATTAGCCTGTAATCTTCGAACGCCTCCTCTTCGGTAACGCCACCACTGCTTCGACTTTCCAGTTCTTTGCGCCGCATGGAACACCCCTTTTAGAGATCACACAATTGATGGCACAGCATGGTGGTACAGTTCTGCCTTGACTCGGAAAATCCCACCACGACACCCACTGGTAAAGGGAAACCAACAGCAGCAGCGAGCGCTTGTTTCGCTTGATTTGCTAAATGCTCGCTCGTACATGTTTCCTCCGCCGCGCCTGCCGGTTCTGAAGGCGGCTATCGGGTGGCGTCACAAGTTGATTCCTGCCACGGCACGACCCGGCGGAGTACTTCTTTCGATTCTGACTGCGTTTAGAGTAAATATTTAATCAGTGATGTACAATCGTTAGCACTTACTTCGGTTTAGTGTGACGCGAATGTGTGGTACCGTTGCGCTGACTGGCTGGCTGGCTGTGACTTTTGGCTTTCCTACTTGCAGCCAGCGCTGAGTTTCCGTCCCAATGAATGGGGTGGTGTAGCACGAATCGTGATTTCCGCTCACGAATAACAGCTAACTTCTTGCAATTCTGGTCTCCTTCGGTGGGTTGACTTCTTGTTTCTGCCTGGTGGGTACTGTTGATGAGTATCAGTACATCCATCGTGATCATTCATATGTATGAGGAGGCGCTGGAAGGAGGCGACGGTTAATAAATTTATTCTTGTTGTGTGAAAATGGGATACGAAATTTGTGATTTTGGAAAATTTGTGTTGTTTTTGTGACTTAAATTTTAGCCTTACTGCTTTAGACCGACTATGCAGGCAATTGCTAGTGCACAGATCGATTTAATAACAAACGAATCGAAGTCAATCAATTGTCGAATTCTCTTTATATTTACATATAATAGCCCTGTACTCTTAGTAAAAAAAACTTGTTTTTAAATAATGTTATTAAATCCTCCGTTCGCCATTCTAATTGGTGTCGAATAAATAACGAAAAGATAGAGGTGGGTACAAATTTTCCTGAGGCTTCTCGTTCGTTTCCTATAGAAAGGTACACTGTTCCTGTCATAAGTCATCTTTGGCTTCACAGGTGAGGTTCACCTTTCGTCCTATCTAGTCATTCATGTAAACAGGTGGTGCGGTAATGTGATATGGTAATTCATTTTACTCCGAACGAGGGAAAATGCTTGCCATATTATGTGAGAGTGAATATTAGTTGATAGGGTAATGATGGGTAAATGCTTTGAACGAGATCAGTTGAGTGATGATTATTACTCATCTAAAAGCCTTTAAATTATTTTAAGCCATACATCTTACCTCAGGTTACCGTACGGGAAAGCAATACTGCTACCAGAGTTATGGTAGTCGTACAAACAAATAAATAAAAGCTACCCAATCCTTCACACAGCTAACACAGCAGAAGATAGATGTCTAAACTGTTGACAAATATACCGCGTTAACCGGGGGGAATATTCGAAATTAAACGGTCGTGGGTGGGTGGAATGGTTCAAGGAAAATAAATGTCTGATACCGTAGGGGAGCATCTGGAGAAGCTAGCTGACTTTCATCGTCGTCATTGTGACTGTAATTTATCATCTCGACCTCATGCTGCACACCGACACCGACAGCGCTGCGGATCACAGATTCAATTGAGCAAATAATGGACCCCTTTTCGTGATTTGTGATGAAGATGAGGTGCTAATCAGGTTTGTTGGGTTAACTTTCAAACTGAGATTGTTTACGCAAAAAATTAAGCCGAATGACAGAGACTTAATTCCAAGATAATTAATAAAATTCATTATTCATATAAAATTCTACAACGCAAAGCATCTTTATTCAGTTTAATAAACCAAAGCATTCGAACAGAATCAGTCGAAAATAATTTTGCCGTTACCGTCGTCGTCCTTCTTTATGCCTGTAGTTCCAGTCCTCCTAGGTCAAGTGCATAAAAGTGGAAGTGATTTATTGATAGTTTTATCATCCAACACTTGAGAAAATTAACTTCTTTTATGAGCACTAAAAAGGAACATTTTCTTTTGTCTCTATCTCTTTCGGTTTTCGGCAGCTTCTCTGGTTGCCTGGTGTAATCTTGCCCCCAGCAGCCAGCACCAGTAAAAGGGCCTCATCTTCGTCCGATCTTAGCAGCACACACCCAAAAAGGACGACATACAAAAGCGGGCACGTATGTGAATCGTTTCTTTGGTTGTGCGATTGTGCTTTGGATTTTATTGCACTTCCTCGCCGGAGAGCCCGAAGAGTTTGTCGGTGCAGTGCGGTGGTGGCGGAATGTCCCTTCCCATCCACCGTAAAAGATATGTTTCACCATTTTCTTCCGCCATCCGGTAAGATTAGACGTACCTACCTACAACTTATGCCGGTTGTCTCCGGGGTGCTGAAGAAAATCGTCCCTTAGAAATAGATAAAGCCAGTAAGTAGATGGAGTCTAGACTGGAGTGCTGATGTATGCTGAATTACTAACACAGTGTCGATTAAAATACTCGAAATATGAAACTCCCTATGATAAGGACTCGAGTGCGTGTCAATTGATTGGAATGATAGTGTATTCTAGTAGATTATTCGGAGATTTCTTAGCTATACAGTAATTTTTCTTTCTTGTAATAGAGCGATTGAGAGATTGCTATTGATTGTTGATAATTGAATGGTTAATTCATTTTAAACTTAAGTTTATAGAACTTTGGGGTTGGTTAAAAGACAGTGTAGCAGTGTATTCAATTATCACTGTTTTACTTTCTTGTATCTCTTAATGATGGTTATCATTGCATCATTATCGTTAGGTGTGTCAAATACTCTACTGTCACAAGTTGTTGTAATTTGTCAGTTATTTCTAAAAGATGTTACGATTAAAATTTGGTCGACTTAAGATTGACGCTTTTTCTAATTGTGCATTTAAAAACTTGAGTATCACTCATTTTGTACTGAAGTTTTTGGAGCGTCTTAGTAGAATATGAAACCTAAAAATAAAAAGTTGTGTTGTGTTTAATTTTGACATTTGCTTTTCAGTTATCAAAATGGCGTCAAAGAGGAGTAACGTATTAAAATTGCATCGCAAAATTCCGAACTATTTGTACGTCGAATTTGTAAAAAAATCGTTTGATGTGGTCAAATCAACTGTCACCAACCACGTAGCAAAAATGTTCGAGGCACATTTGTCGCCAGTCAGGAAGCCTGGATCGGACGGAAAGCTGGATGCCTCATCAAAGCCGGGATCGGACGGAAAGCCGGATGCCGCATCGGCTGCAAAAGATCTTATTCGCCCAATATGTTGCAAAGAAGTTAAAAGTATCGTCTAGAAAACGAGCTGTATCGAGTTTAAAAACTAGCCGGATTCCAAAACACAACGATAAGCAAACCAACATGGTCAAAGCACGATCCCGAAGGTCGATTATGTGGCAATAAACAATGAAACCTATGTCAAGGTTGATTTGAAAAAGCTTCCTAGTAGGAGTTTTATACGGCAACCGAATGGTGGCAGACTAGTTGTACCGGTGGCTTGAAAAGCCACATTTTTATTGTAATCGAGACAGTCAACCTAGAAATTTACGGGAACGAGTGTCGTTCCTGCTGCCTTCTTTGAAACACACGGCGGTTCCGTGCTGTTTTGGCCGGATTTGGTATCTGGAAAAGTGGGTTACAACTGATGGTTTAAATTCCGTATGCATGAGATCTCGTTGAATTTTTGGTGCTACGAATTTATCAACACTGTTACAGTTCATCATAATGATTGCCCTTAAACTACAGTTTGTATTTTCTACCAAATCTTTGCTGCGAAATGCGAAATCTTTAAATACACATCGATTGATTATTGTGTCTTAAAGCTTGCCTGAAAGGTTTTTTTCAACAAATAAAACTAGTCGCGTTGTGTGTGAAGCGAAGATAAGACAAAATCAGCTTCAATTATTTGTTTCAACGTTTTCGCGTCCTGCTGCTCCTCAGAGCTCCGCCTAATCGAGAAATATCGTGCTATCATTTAGCGGAACCTGAAAAGGGCGCGAAAAAGTTGGAAGTTAAAAGCAGTTTAAGTCAAACCGGTGTTTCGCGGTGAACAAAATGGCTGTACAGAGTTTGATGATAGGAATTCAGTGAAAGGCTTGTCAATTCGGATTCGATTAACCGGAAGTTCAGCTGAATATTTTTTCTGTAAATCCTAGACTAGGCGCTAACATATCGTTTACGAAACTTGACCAGCGTCGTATCTCGCGGTCAACTGGGAGGCCATTTTTTCTGTATTTTATGCCATGCAATGATGCAATGATCTCTGTGCCTGAGCCACAGCTAAACTATTTCGCCGCTGATTTACTTCCAAAACGTGTGTGGACTTTGCACCAACGACAGTTTAGCCTTTCACAAAACGGATTTTGATGTCTGAGCCACTGCAATTGTGCAGATCGACTGACGTGCCTTGATTTTAGTTACTGATGTGGACACCGTTGTTGTTCAATTCATTCGCATTATGAACAGCTTGATCGCCGATTATGCTTCCATACACCAACCTGCTCGTGAGCCTCTATCGGCAACCGCGCATTTTCGTCGATTAAAACCTGCAAGATCTCCTGCTCTGCACGGATTTCAAAGATTGTACTGTCAAGCCAGAGATACTTTATTCGTTCCTGTAGTAATTTTCGAACCAGCAACAGTCTTCTGTATAAATAGTACACTCTACGAATGCAAGGAAACCTTCACAGGAATCTGAAGACGTTCTGATCATTGATGATAATAAAAAAACTCTGATTCTGATCATTACCATCGGAAAACGAAGATACACAGTAAATAGTAGTCTTGTTTAGTTGCCAACTCGCGTCCTGAAAAGGTGTTCTATTGTTCTTGCTAGACCCCTTTCTCTATTGTTTGATACTTCAACCCAGCAGTGTAAGTTCCCTACCCTTACTTACTCAGGTGGCTTGCCATCCTAAGACAAAGCCTGTTGAACAAAGTTTCGCCATGTAGTTTCTCCATGGTTGAGGGCTACCGCTCTCCAATTCCTCGGACACCGAGTACTCTCCGCCAAATCTCGCTCCACCTGGTCTTACCATCTTGCTCGCTGCGCTCTTGGTCATCTTGTTCCTACCGGATTTTATGCGAACGCCATCTTTGCAGGGTAGTTGTCCGGCATTCTTGCAACATGCGCTGCCCATCGTATCCGTCCAGCCTTAGCCACCTCCTGGATACTGGGTTCGCCATAGAGCTGTGCGAGTTCATGGCTCATCCTCCGCCTCCATATTCCGTTTTCCTGTACGCCGCCGAAGATCCTTCTTAGCACTCGTCTTTCGAAAACTTCGAGCACTCGCAGGTCCTCCTCGAGCATTGTCCATGTTTTATGCCCGTAAAGAACAACCGGTCTAATAACCGTCTTGTACAGGTTGCACGTTGTACGGGGACTTAGTCCGCTCGACCGCGATTGCCGGTGGAGCCCATAGTAAGCACGACTTCCGCTGATAATACGCTTCCGAATCTCATGGCTGGTATCATTGTCCGCCGTTGCCAGTGAGCCAAGGTAGACAAATTCATCGACTTCCTCAAACTCATCGCCGTCGATCAATATACTACTACCCAAGTGGTGTCGTTCGGCCTCGGTTCCGCTGGCCAGCATGTACTTTGTTTTAGACGTATTTACCTTTAACCCAATTTTTTCTGCTTCGCGCTTTAGTCTGGTGTACTGTTCAGCCACCGCCACAGATGTTCTGCCGATAATATCCATGTCATCGGCAAAGCAGCCGAATTGACTAGATTTGTTGAATATCGTGCCCCGCGTGTTGATATCCGCTCAGTTTATAACACCTTGTTGCGCTATGTTGAACAGTAGGCATGAAAGACCATCACCTTGACGAAGCCCTCTGTGTGATTCGAATGAACTTGACAATCCACCCGAAATCCGAACACAGCACTGTGTACCATCCATCGTAGATTTAATCAGTTTGATGAGCTTCCTGGGGAACCTGTTCTCGTCCACGATTTTCCATAGCTCTTTCCGGTCGATGGTATCATATGCGGCTTTGAAGTCAACAAACAAATGATGCGTGGGAAGTTTGTATTCACGGCCCTTTTGGAGGATTTGCCGCAGTGTAAATATTTGATCCGTTGTACACCGACCTTCGACGAAGCCGGCTTGATAAGTTCCCAGAAATCTATTCACAGCACTTTATAGGCGGCATTGAGAGCGGTGATCGCTCGATAGTTCTCACAGCCCAACTTGTCGCCCTTTTTATAGATCGGGCAGATAACCCCATCTTTCCACTCCTCCGGTAGCTGTTCCGTATCCCAAATTCTAACAATTAGTCGGTGTAGACAAACGGCCAGCTTTTCTGGTCCCATTTCAATAAGCTCCGCTCCGACATCTTTTCCAGCTGACTTGTTCTTTAGCTGCATGATGGCCTCCTTAACTTCGCCTCGTTGGGGCTGGCACCTCTTCCACGTTTGTTGCACCGTCGAAATCGCTTTCCCTGCCGCCATGGCTCTCCGCCTGTGCGCCATTCAGGTGTTCGTCGAAGTGCTGCTTCCACCTATCGGTCACCTCACGATCGTCCGTCAGAATACTGCCAGTCTGATCCCGACACATTTCGGCTCGCGGCACAAAGCCTTTGCGGAATCCGTTCAGTTTCTGGTAGAACTTTCGCGTTTCCTGAGAACGATGCATCCGCTCCAACTCTGCATATTCCTGCTCTTCTAGGTAGCGCTTTTCCTCCCGAAAGGTTTGGTTTCGCTGCATCTTCTTCTGTTTGTGTCTTTCCACGTTCTGGCGTGTGGCACTGCGCATCTTGGCGTTCTCTTCATCCATCACTCTCCTACATTCATCGTCAAACCAATCGTTCCGCCGATTCCGGGCCACATACCCGATGGAGCTCTCCGCTGCACTGCTGATGGCTGTTTTGATAGTGTTCCAACAGTCCTCGAGAGGGGCTTCGTCCAGCTCGTCCTCTTCCGGCAGAACAGCTTCGAGTGAATGCACGTAGTTTGCGGTGACGTTTGGCTGCTTTAGCCGCGCGAGATCTAACCGAGGCTGGCGTCGATACCGAATGTTGTCCACTAAGGAGAGTCTTGGGCGCATCTTAACCATCACTAGGTAGTGGTCCGAGTCAACGTTAGCGCTTCGATAGGATCTGGCGTCGATAATGTCTGAGAAGTGCCGACTGTCGATCAAAACGTGGCCAATCTGTGATTTTGTCTGATTTGGTGACCTCCAGGTGTCTACTTGTGATGGATTCTGTGCTGGAAACAGGTACTACGTGTGGCCATATTCTTGAAGGCGGCAAAGTCGATAAGTCTTAGGCCCATTTCATTGGTCCGCTGGTGTGCACTGAACCTTCCAATCACCGGTTTGTATTCCTCCTCCTGGCCGACCTGAGCTTTGAAATCCCCGATGACGATCTTGATATCATGTTTTGGGCAGCGGTCGTATTCACTTTCCAACTGCGCATAGAATTCATTCTGGTCGTCATCGGTACTTCTGAGGTGAGGGCTGTGCACATTGATGATGCTTATATTGAAGAGTCGGCCCTTGATTCTCAACCAGCACTTTCGAGGATTGATTGGCCACCATCCAATCACCCGTTTTCGCATCTCGCTCATCACTATAAAAGCTGTACCCAGCTCGTGTGTGTTGCCGCAGCTCTGGTAGATGGTATGAACTCTATGAACGTACGTACCGTTGAGCTCTTCCAGCACACCTCCTGCAGCGCTACGACGTCGAACTTGCGGCTCTTCAACACATCGGAGAGCACTCGAGTGCTCCCTTGGAAGTTGAAAGATCGGCAGTTCCACGTTCCGAGTTTCTAATCCATAGTCCTTTTTCGTCGCGTGGGTCTATTCCGATTGTTCCAGTAAGAATTTACTTGTTCTTCGTTCCGTGCTTTAGTATTTTTCGTGGTGACGGCTTGCAAAGCCTGCTACACCAACCCCCTGTTTCGCCCGAGGGCCAACGAAGCTCGAAAGAGCACTCCTTTCCTGTCAGCATTCGACCTTGGCTTCCACCGGGGTTGGTTACCCGATATCCACCAAAGTTGCTCGTATCCCGGCTGGTAGGAGGTAGGAATAGGAGTTGCTGAATAAGAGGCTATGAACCACTGTAGGGTCTATTTTATGCCTAAACGTGCACAAGGCACCGACGGTACGCATTATTCAGCCATTTACCAGCCAATGGAAAGATTCAGTTATGTTCCCTCTACACAACAAAGATGATAAGCGCAACCTTGCAAAACTATCGAATTTGTTAAGCTCTAAAGTACTCGAGATAATCGAGAACGTCACTTTGTTCGTTAGCTGTCAACACTATTATCTTTTCAGACCAGCATGTCCCAAAACTTTCACTTTCTTCGAATCTTGTGGATTGCGTCTCTTTCTGCCTCCGTAACATGAACGAAGGAGTACAAATTGATGCAAGGTCTGAGAAACTGGGATTATCCTCTCCTGCTACACTCGTACCAAACACACCGTAGGCTGTGCGTAGGCTGAAGTGTATGGGCTGAGATCGGGTCCGTGTCTTACGATGCATTCAGCAAAGCCTCTGGCGTACCACAGGGGTGCAACATTGGACCACGGTTCTTCCGGCGTGCCCGGTCAACTGTTGCCTACCAACTTTTGCTAGAAGTTACGATGGGAATCTCTGCAAGTAGTGTCTATAGCTCGTGAGCCATACACTTGCGTCATTCACCGCTTTCAGGGTGTACTTTGCCAAATATTGTCCGCAGTACTTTCTGCTCGAACACGGCAAGGGTGTGTATGTCCTCTGTGAACAGCGTCACAGCTTCAAGTCCATGAAGAACCACCGGTCTAGTAAATGTTTTGTGGGTTTTGTCGGCTTCGTATGACGGCGTACCTCTACCACTTCTAGTTTATCGCTGTCAATGGTTATTGTCTGTGCAAGAACTCCTTTCGTGTGATTGGTTTTCGTCACATTTGTTTTTAACACAATCTTCCTAGACTCCTGCTTTCAGTCCGACATAAATTGCCTCCGCCATCGCAAGGTTCCTGGCTATGATATCAATGTCATCTGCCTATGCCTGCCTGACGCCTATGAGTTGGTTACCTTCAGTGAAAATCATGCCTCTCGTTTCTATGTCCGCACATCGGTTCTCCCCCCCAAGAGCGATATTGAATAGCATGCAGAATACGCCGGAGCGATGTGTCAACACTCGCTGCATCTCGAAAGAACTTGATCGTGTCCCCGAGATGCGCACGAAACAAACCTCCCTCTCGATCCTGTGTAGCTCTGATCAGTCGCGTCAGTTCGTCCGGAAACAGAAAATCTGCCTTAGCTGGTCTCGATTGACTGTATCGTACGCTGCTTTGAAATCAATTATGGTGTGATGCGTGAGCGCGTTGTACTGCCGACATTTCTGTAAGATCTGTCGGGTGGTAAAAATTTGATCCGCAGCGTCGTGAGCCCCCATGTAGCCCGCCTGATAAGTCTTTATGAATCCTTGTGCTGTCGGCGAAGGCCGGCATACTGTTACGCCGCAAAGTTCCTTGTGAGTAGCGTTATGCCGCGATACTCGAAACAAAATATATGCAGATCCGTCTGTGACCAACCCATTTTTAATTAAACACGTCCAAAAAACGCTGATAGCTATTACTACTTACTCTCTATTATTTATGTACCATTTTTGTGATATTTTTTGTGTCATTTTTGTACCTTTCTTTTAAAATAATATTTGACGAGCAACATTTCAAAAGGTTCAATGTGCAAATGAGAGATTCTCTTTGTGTCTCCTTTCTTACATATGCAAGCCAACAAGCATTAAGTCACCTTATATGCTACTTAAAAACTACTTCGGCAAAATATACGGATACTTTACTCACAGAGAACAGACTACCAGGTAATTGACAAAAAGTGTGTAAAAGGTTTTTATGTAATCTACGAGTAATCCTTCAATAGAGCACCCCTCGAGCTGTAAGTGGCAAACTAAATCTTGATGTCGCTGCCACCGCTGCTTTGTAACTCCAGCACAAAGAAATATTGATAAAGGTACATGGATATTTTTCGATGCGTTTGGCAAACTATTTCTGGAGTGCGCTACCGACAGATTTTACACGCAAAAAATCGATTACTTCCTTCGAGCCTGTTAATCTGTTCTCTGTGCTTTGCTAACCCTCTCTAATAAGAGTTATGCAGTTAAAAAGCTAATATACAGTAACGTGCAGAAAATAATGCCAGCAAGTGATTGATCTATTGCTTATGGGTTTCATGGGTATTATGGTATATTAGTATTATTTCTTGTATCATTTTTTGCCATTTTCGTATAGATTTTGTATCATATCTGAATTATTTTCTATTCGTTTTTTTTGTATCATTTGATTTGATTTTTTCATTTCATTCTTGTATGGTAAAATTTTTATATTATTCTTGAACCATTTCTGTGTTCACCGTTTCTGTATCAGTTCATTGTCATTTTGGTGTTATTTTAATTTGATTTTGTCTTATGTTCCTTCAATGAATTTAAAGTTTTATTTCATGTTCAAATTATCTATAAGTAACGTTGTTCAGTCGAAAAAATCAGTCTCACTAAAACTTGTTTCTGTCAAACAAGCCTGAACTTTCTTTTTTTGCTGCTCCGACGTTGAAGTAGAATGCAGCACGCGCGACTCTAATGTAAATTACACCTATGACGGGCGGCTGCATGCACTGGGGGGAAGCCCTATGTACCAGTCAAACTTTTAACCAGAAATACCCCCTCGCAAATAAGACAATACGAGTACGGCCAAAAAGGTCGGTGAAAGTTTTCGCGAGCGAAATGAAACGTAATTGTATGTGCAGACTAGGCAATTTTAATGTTGGCGGAAAGTTTCTATTTTTTTTTTGCTTTTTGCATCTTGCTTATTTCGTTCTCATTTGTGCACAGGAAACAGTGCAAACAATAGGAAAACTTTTCAGCGAAAGATGACTTTTGAATTGCGTGTCACTGCTGTACATGAAAACGAAGGAACTTTTTGCTTGATTCGAATTTCGAGAGGTTAATTTTGCAATTCGAAATGGGTACCGGGGTATTGTACCGTATGTTTTTTGATTGAATAGTCAACTTTGACAGCAGTTAATTGCTCTTACAAGTCTTCATTCATTAGGTTGAGGCTTAAACATATGCACCAATGTTTCTTTGTTGGGTGAAATGCGATATTTACGAATTATTTGTTTCATGTAATTTACTTCAATAATATGGTGCGAATTGGTTAGTAAAGTTGGCTCCAATCTTTATGTTCCACAGTTTCCGGCGGTCTTGCCACCGACTCGATAAGAAACGTTAGTGAATTTTGCGAAATACAACGCAGGAAAAGCCATTCGTTTCCCACTCTAATGTCATCTTTATACTATCTAACTGTTCTCTTCAATGATGGCGATATGGGATTATCGTGGAGTTCTGTTGTCTATTATAGGGACGCCGACAAATGTTGGGAGTAGGGCAAAAGGGTTTGTAAGGTCAATTCGGAAAACACTGCCTATGATGTAATATAGTTTGTGATGTTTTAGTCAGATTGATATTTCTACGAGTTGGTACAAAAAAAGAAAACAGAATAATTATTGACTCTAGCAGATCTCTAAAAAATTGTCAAATAGCTGGAATCATACAACCAACTGTAGCTTACAGTCGTGGTTGGTTCTTGTAAAGGTGAAAGCAAATGCCTCCATTAAAACTAGTTTAGCTTTCAGATTGTAACAATCATAAACAAGCAATGTGTAGCTCATTTATTTCCACTGGCACTTTGACATGAAGCTCGGTCGGGATAGGACTGCGTTAGGATGGCTTGAACCGTACAGCAGCACATCGATACGGCACCGTCAACGTTAATGGCTAACGGGTAGGTCGTACATACAACTGCGTGTAGTTGCTCGATATAATTCACATCGTTATTCGCTATACACCAAAGGACTCCATTGGATCCGCGTGAGGCTGGCAGTTTTCACCATCGACGGCATCGTTTGAATGTTCCGGTTGGTGGATTTTCCGAGCACCGTCGCGTTCCAAAAGTAAACGGGCTTTGAATGTGGGTAGTTATTTTCGAAATTTTATTGCCTCTCAGATTTGAATGCAATCAAAATTAGTTAAACATTTAACTGGACAAAAATAATTACGTTCAGTAGGTTTTCTGTTGTGATTAAAACTATGGCAATGCTCATGTTCATCATCATCATTAATCCGCGGATCGAATCAAGCTATGATTAGAGCCAAGCATAACCAGATTCGAACTCAACATTTTTGCCCAGGCCCTGTGATTCGCAAATATTGTCGAACCGCTGAATCACAGCGAACTGGGTCTTGATTAAAAAGGAACGTTATACAAACTTAATAAGCGTTGCTTTAATGACTTCTCCTTAAGTAGTTTTATTTCCGCTCTTGTCCCTTCATGCTTTATTCCGTTATTTGGATACTATAAATTTGATTTTATACTTCTACCGTTCTTTCGTCTATTGGAAAAGGCTATCGTTATCAAAAAAAATAATTTTGTATTGCAAAAAACGAATACTTTTGTTGCCGTTTTTCAAAGAAATTTAGATTCGATGGTGCATGCTTTTTCTTCTTAGCTGCAAGAATATGTCATTTTACTTCTATGGAATGATGTGGTGTTTTTCGTACAATTGAATTTACAACCGTACAGCCAAAGGCATCGCGTCTCACGATACTCGAGTCAAACAACAACAACAACAATAACAACAAGTGCAGCAGGAACAAACGGTTTTGAGCATTCACCCGCTCTTATGTCGTAAAAAACGAAACCCACCACTACGCGGTCCAAGTGGTGTGCACCCAGTCCAGCCCAGGAGCTGCCAGAAAACCACAAAAAATCCACTATAAAAATATTTAATAAAGAGCATCGCGAACTTGTAAGTTTTATTCGAATGTCCTTCTGGTTTTTCTCCGCCTGGTTCACTGTAAATCATGGCCAGACGCAGCAGCCGAAACCGGCGCTACCGCGGGGTCACCAAATTTATTGGACTGTCTCTGAAGTCGAGCTCTCGAGGCGCGATTTCGCAGACCGTACGTGTAGGTACGCCGTATGTGATGTGATGAAACACTGCGAAAAGACGAACATGGAACGGAACGAGGGTTCTTGTTGGGTTGTTTACGCCACGATTCGCGGGACTACGTTTGCGACTTGTATATTCTGATTTAGCAGGACGCATCGTTGTCCGGAAATGACATTTTAGTTTCAATCAAATTTAGATCGTAGTACAGCTCATTGAAATTTTTGGAACAATTAATAGGTTGAAAAACTGATTTCATCGTCTGTCATTTTTCTAAATAAATGTAAAAATCCCCGGTCTCAAAATCATTGATTTAATTGTTCATAGTGCTCAGCCTTCAAGTTTATGTTCCTGATACCGCCAGTGTGCATTCGCGAGAACTGTTTGTCGAAAAGTTTTGTTTTTTTTCGACTCCGGCTCTAAGCATCCTATGGCATCGCGGTTTTCCGCGTCTACTGGTGGGACATATTACAACCGAATCCTTGGCCAGAACAGAAGGCGAAGACCGTTACAACGGGTGGCGTAAGTGAGCATTGCATAAATTTAATCTTTTCGCCGATTTTATGGATGCGGACCGCGAGCAAAAAGCATTAGCAGTTGAGTGTGTACTCTGTGCCTATCGCGACAGTAATAAATGTTTTTAATCAGCAAATTTTTCCGCCTAATGGTGTGCCTTATAAATTGTGGCACGATGAGGGTGAGTGTGGTCATTCTTTAGTGGGAAGCGGAATAGCCTGCCATCACCCGAACTGCAGACGCATTGATGGTGCTTCAGTCGATGATTTGATGAACTTGTTTTAAAACAATCAGTAATTGAAGCTGTTTCTCTTTTGTTCGCAATCTTCTTGGAATGTATTTCATTGAATATTTGAGTAAATTATTTATATGTCTAAACTTTATTAAAGCTAAAAGTCAATTAGTCCTTAGATGGAGCAACACGAGGGATGTGTGTTTTGGAGAAAGGCTGCAAAATACAAAGATTTGTTAACGTTATTCCTACTGCTTGGATCGGAACATATGAGTTTACCACATCAAAAACATCACGCTGAACCTGTAGTAGTTTCTTGTGGAGATCCTCCCCAGGCTGCAATTCAAAGTAGTACGTTCCTGCAGCATGTCGAATCGAAAGCAAATGAGGAACTTCTACCGTGTATGCCTCGGTAATTTCTTTATACTTGTATTCGGTTGTAGTTACTGCGGTAGTTGGAGTTGGAGTTGAAGTTGACGTTGTTGTAGCTCTAGTAGTTGTAGATATTACGGCTGGTTCTGCCGCGTAGTATTGTTCAGCCTCATTTTCTTAGAATTTAGTAAAAATTTCAAAAATATTTTACAGTGCTTACAACATAATTATTTTAAGCCTTACCAGAGTAGTTGTCATAGACCGGTCTACCTTGAACAGTTGAGCACAAGGCAAAAGCAAACAGAATTTGAAGAATCTTTCCTTTTACTCTCATTTTTAATCCAAAACTGAAACTGTTAGCGATCACTTTGAAGAATTTACTGCGAATAATGGCGTTTTAATCGAATCACTGGGGTTTTCCCCAGCAGATTAACTTACACATAGGGTAATTGATCTTGAATGGACCTATTTATCGCTTTTTAACACCACCACTCACACTCCTGCTTAATTTACTGATCATTAATAAATAATATGTGGTGATGTTACTATTTGTTGGAAAGTAGCACCTTTTTTCTACATTATCAGTACTTTAAAAAAGTTTATTTGATGAAAGTTTTATTAAATACCGCCATCCGGGGTGAGATTGTGCCAAAAACCAAAAATGTTTATTTGTGAAAATTTATTATATCTATAGAAACTGGTGTCCTCAATTCAAAATGATGATGAACACAACATATTTATTCATAACTTAGAAAGGAACACAGATAATTTTAGCAAACTATTTAGCCTAAACAGGGTTTCAAAGTTCGCGATCAAAAATACGCGGAAATAACGCTTGTAAAAAATGTCCCGCATAAACCAACCCAAACAAGAAATCGCATCAACTTGCTATCTTGAAGGTATATAAACTAATCATTTACAATGTATTGAAAGAATATTATGCGTTGGATAAGTTTTGACTACGAAAATAATATTTTTCGAAACTTTGTACTTTTCGAGCTTCACGGGGGTGAGATTGTGCCAAGCCAAAATGATCGATCCAATTTGTGGATTTCACATACACAACAAAAATACGTCAGTATATACCAGCACACTCACATTCTTTACTATTGAGCACAATATTTTGACAGATTAAATTGCATCATCAATTTTTGAGGAAACAGCATCATAGGTCTGCTAAATAATTTAAACTAATTTTTACTTTTTCTCTGGAAATTTCAGAATGATGAATAAACGCTCTAATATAAGACGAATATATTATACCGTGTATAAACTGCCAGTTTTAAGGAGGGGAGAGGGGGGTGGGATAGGCCACATGTTTTGCGGCCGCGGGTTCTCGAACGAAGTAATGGTTACTTTTGTTAAATGATCAAATAGGTATGCCCCCTTAGGATACACCCCTTCATATATCTCTCCATTGTTAACCCTAGAAACGCTACTGGCTATATAAAGACTGTCCATTGACTACGAACTCATTTTTAATTATTTCAGGCCTCTCCGGGTTATTTTCGTTCATGCTTTTTGTATGGTGCGTTGTTTTTGGCTGACCCCCTGCCCCTAATAGTCCACTTAGTTCATGGACGGCCCCATGTGAACTACTTTATACTGATATTTATGTGTATTGTTTATAAACATGCTAATGTTCACTGTTTAGATTTTTAGCCTAACTTTATGTTTTTGGCACAATGTCACCCCCTAGAAGGGGTGAGATTGTGCCAAAGTTCATGCACTTCTAGTAAAATTAGGTTTCATTGTAACTAAACCATCTCTACGGTAGTTGTTTATTGAACAATTTAGTATATATTGACAGGTTTGAAATTAACTTAGTTCCTAAATTGTGTGTATAATGAGCTAAAGAACAAAAATATATACTTTTTTGGCACAATCTCGCCCCGGATGACGGTCTATCGTTTTTTGTCAAAGCTTTTTTTTGATCTTGAATGGACCCAAAATGATCTTGAATGGACCTATTTCTGATTTTTGAATGGACCTAAATTAGGATCGTCGTAGTTTCTTCCATGTAAATGAACAAAATAATAACAAATATTTTTTTTTTCAATACTACAACTATACTACTGCTATTTATTAATAGGCCACAAGGTTGAACAGGTTTTACCTTTCTTATATACCGTTAGAAAGGTATGAAAGTCGTTTGAAAAATATGGAATCGGTCCCAGTCGCCGAGGGTCTTGTTTTTATGTTTTAATTTCAGCCTAACAATTGAACAATGTTTCAATGTTTTGGTATGTGTTGTGTATGTTTCTGTGTGTATCATTTGTACATTGGAAATTTATTATTACCTGTTGTTCAGATATGGTTAAAACGATTTCCACGTCATAAAAATTTACATAAAATAACTTGTATTATACGCAGTTTATCAAGTAAAGCGGGAATTCGAGTTTTTGTTTACTGAATATTTCGAAAGATAAGATTTTTACTGACGTAGGACTACGTCTTACTGCAAAGATTCAAAAGGTTTGCGACAGCCCCTGTCGAACATTTTGAACATAAAACCGTTGCAATCATGAAAAATTCGTTGATTAGTGGTAGTTATTCAATTTTTGACACATTTATATGGAATTTATTGCGCAAAGAGGATTTTATTGCCAAACCGGGTAATTTTGTAGGTCGGTTGGGCATCGCAGAGTTTCACCAGGGTGACGAAGTTGGCGTTCTTAACAATCAGAAGTGGCTGCTTCTTTTTACTCAGACGAGTCTGGTTTTGTGACTACAGGAGCCGGTTGATTTTTATTGGCATTAGGCTTTTCGGTGAGCGTGCTAAAGGTGTTTCGAAGCTTTGGTATATGCCTATATGCTTGATTAACGTGTTTAGACTATTTCTTGGCGACATCCATTTAGTACATCACGCATATTTTGACCAAAATCAAACCCCCCTCCCCTTCTTGACACATTTCGTCACACATTCGTGACCCCCCTGAGAGAGTACGTCACGTCAGGGCAACCCCCCGCCCCTCTTCACAACAAAAAAACAAATATTCATTCCAACCTTTTTATTTAAAGCTATCAAATGAATGTCAGCAAATAAAAAAAGGATTATTTTCAAGCTTATAAGTCATCGATTCACGGATTTTGAAGGTGATCGGATGCGCTTCAGAAGTCGCTGATGTGTCGTCGATTAATGTTTCGCGCATATCGACGTCCCTTACATCCATCCACTCAAATTCGTCTGACCTAGTTGAAAGAATCAGGACTTCCTACTAACGTCTTGCAGCAACGTGCCTTGGAAGAACTTTTCTGACGGATTTTGTCATTTTGTGTATTTATTCAATCGTGCAATCATTCAACACTACCTTAGATACGAAATTTAATCCGTAAGTGGCATAACCTTTATCCTTCAGAGAGCTTTTGAGTGAGGGACAGTATAAATTATACCGAAAAACCTTAAAAGCACCCGTGGAATTTCGGTATGAGTTTATGCTCATCGATTGAGTTCAGCACGAATATCAAGGGAAAACATTGCCATGGGTATCTGGTAGCACCCCGTAGCCCCTCAGGAGTTCATGCGACTGCTATTTGGGGTTGCAAAAATCTTTTAGACAGCACGGTACTCAAGCAGCTCTTCAGCGGTGTACTGCATATTCTGTAAAGCCTTAATGGAGAGCTCATACTACATAGAAGAATAAATGAGTCCTGTTCACACATACGTGTTAAGAAAAAGTTTTCATTAAAAAAATTTAACTATTTGTTTTAAAATTCATCAGTACGTTAATTTTATAGAAGCCTTCAATAGTAAATTATAATGTCTTGAATAAATTTTCCATTTGATTTTTTTTCGTGTGACGTCACATAACTTCATACCCCTCCTCCCCCCTACATCACAAATCGTCACGATTAGGTCAACCCCCCTCCCCTTATAAGCGTGACGTACTTTATGGATGCCCCCATATCTGAGTTTTGTCAAAACTTAAGCTAATTTATTGCTGTATTTCTATGGAAAATACAGGACGTTATTCGTTCATGAAAAAAAATTTTTGATTCCTTTTGGTTCATTCTAAGGTCCATTCAAGATCACAAAAGGGGGTTAACATTTTTAAGGAATTTGAAGATTTTACTGGTTTTACTGAACTTTTAAATACCTAAATTGAAATTACACATATTTTAGCATCATTTTAAGAGTATTGTTTTATTTCAAACCAGAAGGGTTCCGCGTAGTAACAGTTTGAAAATACACTATGGTGACTGCCAAAACACTGAAAAACAGCTACTTTTAAATACGCGGTTTTGGCTATAATTTTAATTCAATTTTAGTATATTTACGTTCAGAAATGATTAAAGATAAACATAAAAGTAAAATACAGTACAAAGACTTGATAAGTATGTCCTAAAATTCTTATTTAAAAATAGGTCCATTCAAGATCAGAATTCGACTAGGTCCATTCAAAATCATTTACCCTACTCATAACAGTGAGAAGAGCAATGTGATTTCTCGTGTAAAGCAAAGTTAGAGACAAAACATGCTGGCTTTCCCTGCATTGCCCAAGAGTTCGAAGTATTAATATTATAGATTGTAGGATGCCGTCTTAATCTTTACGTTGGAAATGAGTAGAATGATGATGAGTATCTTATCTTATCTTATCTTATTAATACTATCACAGCCACTATAAAGGATTCCTGGAAATAGTTAAAATTATTTCTTATCTTAGAAATATTTCAAACTATTTTCTTGTCAGTATTGACCAGAGCTGCCACAAATACAGATATTTGTGCATGCATAAATTTGGGACCCATCAATTATTTCAGTTACTGTGATTTCTGGCTCTACTAAGGTTCCTGAATTTTAAAGTACTCCATAAACTGTTTATGTTATTTAAAAAATTAGATCAAGAAAATAAAATACTCCGGAGAAAACGGTAGGGTCCCAAATTTATGCACGCACAAATATCTGTATTTATGGCAGCTCTGGTATTGACATTTGTAAAATATCCTAGATATATCACAAAAGTCAAATCGGCCAGGCCAACTGTGAAGCATTGCCGCAAAGACGATTCTGTGAAATGAATCTTGTGTGAATAATTTATTCATACATAAATACATTTCTGAATCAACAGGGGAGAAAGAAACGGGGACGTCTCGTACCAACCGTTTCGGTTCAATTATTATTGATTAGTTTAGGTTTACAAAAAAAATCTGACAGCCTAACCGTAAGGAGTTTATTCAGGAAATGGGGAATTATTTTCAGTTAAAAGCTATTTTGGTTGAAATTGAGTGTTTGACTAAAAAGATAACATTGAAATAATAGAAGCCAAATGTAAAAATTTTGCCTCCCAGTTGGCATTGGGATTTTTTTGTATGTTATGTGTGTGGATATTATCACTACGACCACCATTTTGATCTATTGTGATCTTATCCAGGTGTTGTTCCGCACTTCGTTGTTAATGCAGTATCGCTATAGAGTGAGCGAACTGCTTATTATCCGTGCTTCGGTGTGTCGGTGTGTTTTCACCCCTTTTTCCCTCTACGCTTCTTACTACTTTTCAACTTGGCATTGAGATACGTCGTATGTTCGAATCTCGCCTGGGAGAGACTGTTAGAGTCCATCGGATCGAGTCTCTTCGAGACGCAGTGAAGGTGCTGCTAACAACTTATCTTGCATGATTTTAAACTTCGCTCTTGAAGTGATCCTACGAGCAGATTTCGGAACCGGTTTTCAGTTTGGTTTTCAGTAAAGGCAGCAAATTTCTTGGCTACGCAGGTGACTTTGCTATTAAAACCAGAAACTTTGCCACTACAGAGGCCATTTGCGCTAAACTGAAAGCGGAGGCTAGGAGGATTCGGCCCAAAATAAACGCGTCGAAGATTAAATATATGAATGACAGAAGCTCAAACGAAACGAACGTGGTTTTTACGCGGACGCTAATCGTTGACGGCGACTAATCAAAAGTAGTAGATGAGTTTGCGTATGTGGGATCGCTGATAACCGTGGACAACACAAATAAGAAGATCCAGTGGTGTTGCTGCTCACCAATTACGAACAGCACAAAGCCGCACCAGCAATTACAGACCGAACAAAGCAGCACCAGCAGCTGACGAAAGAACGATACCCACTATCTTTGAACTTATCCTGTGGGCCAGAAGACGAATAGTATCAGCTTTCAATGGACAGCGAAACAGGACAAATTTTCGGCAGAATAAAACACCGCATGATCGTACTTGACGCAACTAAATTATCTCGGATAACAGTATTCTATTTATACGGACGTTACATTGTTCTAATCTTCTTACATTTAACAAAGCTATTTATCTCGCAGAGAATCCAGTAATAGATTCCGTCGCACTTAATCTCAGATAAAACAAACGGCGTATGCAAACAGGTCATCGAACCTGCTTTGCCCTGCGCAAAATGCTACGATCAAAAGGCATAAGCCGCCCTACGAACCCCCCACTAGACCGATAGTTTTTATAGATTTGACAATACTGAATACTGCCTTTGCCTTTGCGACATTTGGAAGAGTACAAGCTGAAAGCTAAGAGCAGCGGTGGTTCATGAATTAAGGGTAATAGATACTGCTTTTGGGGCGAACCAGCCACTGGTTGAAAGCCCCATTAAAAAAACTTAATAAATAAATAGATACTGCTTGGGGAGACGTACATGTAGCGAAAATCGGTAAACCACGGTGTACCGGACAGATCGTAAGGAAAACAGTTTTTTTATTCTATATTAGAGAGGTTTGCAGCCTTCGGCTGGTTCGCCTCTTAAGGAAAACAGTTTTTCACAACAACCCCACCGGCACCCAGAACAGAGGGACTCAACGTGCGAGATGGCTCGTTCAGGTCTAAAGTAACATTTAAAATTTTTAAATAAAAAAACTGCGACTTCAGAGACGCCTGGGAAATGAGCGACGAGTAACCCAAGATCGAGTTGAATGGTGCTTAAAACAGCAAGAACCAACTCGGCTCTAGGCCGCTGATATTCCTGTGCTCTAAACAGCTGGCTGTGAAATTTCAAGCTTGAAAGTACAGAACAAATTTTCGTCTGAACCCCCTAACCCCCCCCCCCCCCCCACGGCGCTACGCCCATGACACAAAGTGACATAATTCTGGCAGCAATGTGTGATGGGGTGTACAATGTTTCCAAGAGCCACAGCGAGGGAGAACCACGGTACATTTTGTTTTACTCAACAGAAATATGTAGGGTATTGTCGTTATCGTCGGGCCACTGTTATGGTCGGGCCATCACGATTTTACAGTTTTAGTAACTCATGATATCTATGATACAACCATTGTAAAACTTCTTACTGTGATAGCTAACTTTTCACAATATTGTGAGTCTCAATCGTGTATTCAAAACACCCGTACTGAATTCAGTGACTAAATCTTACAAAACAAGTTTTCCAGGCGCAATGAACTTTTCGTCAAGAAATGATTCATGAAATGCAATTATCGAGATAAATTTTGAAAATGTATGAAGTGTGTTGTGCTGCACACGAAGACTATAGAAAAATCACCTCCAGTAAGGTGTTTGGGAAGGCTAAGGTGAAATACTAGAAAAGTGCTATTTGTACAGGTCGGGCCAATTGAGTAGTCATGGTTGGGCCACTATAATTTTAAGCGCAGAAGCGCAATAATCACTAGAGAATGTCAGTCACGTAAAATATGATGAAATGAAGCAAAATTAATACGATAAAAACCTAGATTTTTGTTGTTTTTTTCATTGTAGTTGTACACTTCGGAAAAGGCGTTTGTAGCAACATTGATTTTGCAAGATCGCCAAAATTTCGCAAAAATGCAATTAAAAATACGGTATTTGTACCTATAGGAGCCGTAGTTCGCGGAATTTATTCTTTTCATGTCTCTATACAGAATTTCAATACGAATGTCTTAGATTTTCTGCGGTGGCCCAACCTGTACAACATGGCCAGACTATGACAACGTTTTTTGTCTTCACGTAAATGCCTCTAACTTTTTTATTTTTTAAGCAATCAGTTCAAAACTTTCCGGAAATATACCTTATTCTTAGACCTTTGCAACGATATATTTAGGTTTCCAAAATTCCTTTTGAAACGAAAGTTTTGAACGAAATTCCAAAACGTGGCCCAACCACGACGACACTCCCCTATTTATATGACATTTATTTAAATCACGACCGCGATTTATTTGCTCCTACCGCGAGCAAAAAGCATTAGCAGTTGAGTGTGTACTCTGTGCCCATCGCGACAGTAATAAATGTTTTTAATCAGCAAATTTTTCCGCTTAATGGTGTGCCTTATAAATTGTGGCACGATGAGGGTGAGTGTGGTCATTCTTTAGTGGGAAGCGGAATAGCCTGCCATCACCCGAACTGCAGACGTATTGATGGTGCTTCAGTCGATGATTTGATGAACTTGTTTTAAAACAATCAGTAATTGAAGCTGTTTCTCTTTTGTTCGCAATCTTCTTGGAATGTATTTCATTGAATATTTGAGTAAATTATTTATATGTCTAAACTTTATTAAAGCTAGAAGTCAATTAGTCCTTAGATGGAGCAACACGACGGTTGTTCTGTTTTGGAGGGTGTGTTCTGGAGAAAGGCTGTAAAATACAAAGATTTGTTAACGTCATTCCTACTGCTTGGATCGGAGCATATGAGTTTACCACATCAAAAGAATCTCGCTGAACCTGTAGTAGTTTCTTTTGGAGATCCTCACCAGGCTGCAATTCAAAGTAGAGCGTTCCTGCAGCATGTCGAATCGAATGCAAATGAGGAACTTCTACTGTGTATGCCTCGGCAATTTCTTTATACTTGTATTCGGTTGTAGTTTCTGCGGTAGTTGGAGTTGGAGTTGACGTTGTTGTAGCTCTAGTAGTTGTAGATATTACGGCCGGTTCTGTCCCGAAGTATTGTTCAACTTCATTGTCTTAGAATTTGGTAAACATTTTGAAAATAAATTTTACAGTCCTTATAACATAATTATTTTAGCCTTACCAGAGTAGTCGTCATAGACCGGTCTACCTTGAACAGTTGAGCACAATGCAAAAGCAAACAGAATTTGAAGAATCGTTCCTTTCACACTCATTTTTAATCCAAAACTGAAACTGTTAGCGATCACTTTGAAGAATTTACTGCGAATAATGGCGTTTTAATCGAACCACTGGGGTTTTCCCCAGCAGATTAACGTACACATACTCATAACAGTGAGAAGAGCAAGCGATTTCTCGTGTAAAGCAAAGTTAAAGACAAAACGTACTGGCTTTCCCTGCATTGCCCACGAGTTCGAAGTATTAATATTATAGATTGTAGGATGCCGTCTTAATCTTTACGTTGGAAATAAGTAGAATGATGATGAGTATGTACACAAAGTGACATAATTCTGACATCAATGTGTCATGGTGTACAATGTTTCCAAGAGCCACAGCGAGGGAGAACTACGGTATATTTTGTTTTACTCAACAGAAATATGTATTTATATGACATTTATTTAAATCTTACCTTACCAGCTCTTACCATAATCAATTGGTCCTCAGTGAACTGTTAAGCATAATTTGACAACAATTAGAAAACCTACCTTTTATTCATGTCAATCAAGTTCTAGAAAAACTTTCAAAACCAGAAAAATACCAAACGTGTCTAAAAATTACAAACTTTTGAAACTATTTATGGACCAGTGTAATTCACAACACACACAACTACTCTTAACTGAGACCAATCATGAGGAGCTAACGGAAGATTAAAAGTGATTCACCCGAGCAAGATAGCCCAAGAATCAAAATTAGGGTGGTTGTAAATTGCCCACGCGACGGCTAACCTGCAACTATTTTATTGGTTTTTAATATGATTGGTTTTGCGTTGATCAGAACCTTGAATAATTTTTTATCAGTTACTTGAGTAGCAAGGGAATGCAAATTTTGTACTTGTTTATCTATTTACAAAATCACCAAACTCCAAAGTAAAAAATATACGTACAACAATAACATTACAATAACATTAACGATAGGATTGTCGTTGAAAATTGTTTGCCGTTAATTTGAAATCAAACTATTCGTAGACTTCGTTGAGCCGCATAGCCATGAATCGAATATGGTTGTACCTATAGTTTGTAGTTTGCCTTCCGTCCTTGCAGGTGTAGGAAATTCTAGCTGTATGATGTCGTTCGGGAGCATACAGGTTGAGTTGACTCAAGATAGTTCACTCTCCGACAAATGTCCTGTTACTTTACAAATGTCGGAAGTAAAGCGTGCCCACGCATCATCTTTTCGTGGACTTCAGGGCAGCATACGATACAGTCGAACGCGAACAGCTAAAGCAGATAATGTTCGAGAACTTCGAGACAAGGCCTACGCAGTATAATTTCTCCATCTATTTCGGTCCATGGCAGCTGGTCTACAGTTCCGCGGGCACCTGGTGCTCGCCAGATCTCACTCCACCTGGTCTTGCCACCTTGCTCGCTGTGCCCCTCTTTTTTTTTTTGTGATGGCCCCAGACCCTATATGGTCTTTGCCTCCACCCCATACGCATCTTTGGAGTGGGAGGGACGTTTATCTCTTGGATATTTAAATATAGTTACTTCACATATTGTTGCTTAACTATTTATCAGCCATACTACTTGTTGCATCACTCCCGCGTATGTCCATCACAATACTATTAAATTCTGATAATCGTATTTTCTATGATTTCATATAGATTGGGCTACCATTACTTTTCACCTGTCTCACCTTCGCAAGCAACAGGACCATTACTATTTCACCTGTCTCGCCTTCGCAAGCAACAGGATATTCCTTAGTAAAAAACGGTTCTGCCTTAGCAGACTATAAAGTGAATGACTCGACAAGTTCACAATAATCGTTGATTTAAAATTGGCTTTTCACTGTTTCAATAACCATGCGTTTGAACTGGGTCAAATTCGTTGAACATTTGGCTTCCTGTGGCAAACTATTGTATATTTGAAGTCCTTTATAGAAAAGCGACCTCTGAGTCGTCTGTTCCAAAAAACGAGGCAGTCTAAAGTCAGAAGCACCTCTAGTGTTGTGTCTGTGTATATCTCTACCAAACTGTATTTCTTGTGTAAGATATTCAGGCAATATACCAATTTTCATTTTATGTATGAACATCAAGCTGTTATATATTATTCTTTGTTTCACTGACATCCATTGGAGCATATCTAACATAAGATTCGTTGATGTTAACCGTCCACATCTGAGCAATAGTCTCATTATCTTATTTTGCAACCTTTGAAGCCTTTGCACTTGCGTATCTGACGCCAGCAACAGCACCGTTGCGCAGTAATCAAAATGCGGCAATATAACTGATCTTACATATGTTAGCTTGGACCAAAACGTTAGATATCTGTTTATCCGACACAGTACTCCATACTTTATGGCAATCTTTTTTATAACGTAATCCACGTGTTCAGAGAAATTAAGCTTTTCGTCCACTTGTACTCCTAGATACTTAGAAACAGTCACTCTTTCTATTACCTCTTCGTCTATTTTGAGTTCAACATTCTGAGCAAATTTTTTATTTCCTATAATCATCCACTTTGTTTTCGAAACATTTAAGCTTAGTTTTTTCCGTTTCAAATACTCTGCGATCTGCTTGAGGTCAATTTCAGCATCTCGAATTGCCGTGTCTAAGTTGTCACTGGCCCAATAAATTGTGGCATCATCTGCAAAGAGTTTCAGGTTTCCATGTCTCAAGCAAGTTTTTAGGTCATTGATGTATAAAATAAAAAGTAAGGGTCCTAATACGCTTCCCTGTGGTACTCCCAAATCATTCCTACGCGAATTCGAAACAGCGTTTCCGTATTTAGTCCTTTGACTTCTATTAGAAAGATAACTGTTAAACCACTTCCAAACAGTTCCCCGTATCCCTACGTTATGTAAAAGATCTAACAACTGCGATCTATCAATTGTTTCAAATGCTCTTTTGAAATCCAAAAAAACAGCTACAGTGAATTTTCCTTTTTCAATATTAGTCTTCCAATTATGCAAAATCAGATTTATAGCCGTTTGTGGACCCTCTTCGTCTTGTTCCTACCGGATTTGAAGCGCAAACCATTTTTGCAGGATAGTTGTCCGGCATTCTAGCAACATGTGCTGCCCAACGTATCCTTCCAGCTTTAACCACTTTCTGAATACTTGGTTCGTCGTAGATACGCGCGAGCTCGTGGTTCGCCGTTCGAAAACTCCGAGGTCTCGTAGGTCGTTTTCTAGCAGTGTCCACGTTTCGTGCCCGTAGAGGACAACCGGTCCAATTAGCGTTTTGTGCAGTGTGCACTTTGTACGGGGGCTTAGATTGTTCGACCGCAAGTGTTTGTGGAGTCCGTAGTATGCCCGACTTCCGCTGATAATACGTCTTTTAACCTTACAGCTTTAATTGTTGTTCTCTGTTGCCAGTAAGCCAAGGTATACGAACTCGTCGACTACCTCGAACTCATCCGCGTCGATTACCACGGTACTGCCCAAGCGGGCCCTGTCGCGCTCGGTCCCACCCGCCAGCATATACTTCGTTTTAGACGTATTTATCTTCAATCCAATCTTCTCTGCTTCGCGTTTTAGTCTGATGTACTGATCTTCCACCGCAGCAAATGTTTTGCCAACAGCATCCACGTCGTCAGCAAAGCAGATAAATTGACTGGATTTATTGAAAATCGTGCCCCGCATTTCGATCGCCGCTCGTCTTATAACACCTTCGAGCGCAACGTTGAATAGTAGACAGGAAAGACCATCTCCTTGTCGAAGTCCCCTGCGAGATTCGAATGGGTCCAACAGTCCAACCGAGATTCTCACACAGCATTGGATTCCATCCATCGTAACCATGATAAGTCTAGTAAGCTTACCCGGAAAGCCGTTTTCGTCCAAAATTTTCCATAGCTCTTGTCGGTTTACGCTATCATATGCGGCTTTGAAATTGATGAACAGGTGGTGCGTGGGGACTCGGAATTCGCGGCACTTCTGGAGGATCTGCCGCAGGGTGAAGATTTGGTAGACCGACCCTCCATGAAACCGGCTTGGTAACTTCCCATAAATCTATCGGCTATTGGCGATAGTCGATGGAAGATGACTTGTGACAGCACTTTGTAGGCGGCATTCAGGATAGTGATCGCTCGGTAGTTTTCACAATCCAGCTTATCACCTTTCTTGTAGATAGGGCAGATAACCCCGATTCTCACTTCTCCGGTAGTCGTTCCGTATCCCAAATCTTGGCAATCAGTTGATGCAGACAGCCGACCAACTTGTCCGGGCCCATATTAATAAGTTACGCTCCATTGCCATCCTTTCCCGCTGCTTTGTTGTTCTTCAGCCGCTGGATGGCTTCTTTAACTTCCCTTATCGATGGGGGTGGCACATCCTCGTTGATTGCTACGCCAATGTGGTCAATTCCTCCACCTCGGTCTTCCGCCTGTACGCCATTCAGGTGTTCATCGTAGTGGTGCTTCCACCTTTCGATCACCGCACTGTCGTCAGTCAAGATACCTCCATCTTTATCTCTGCACATTTCGGCCCGCGGCTCAAAGCCTTTTTGCGAGATCTGTTGAGTCTCTGATAGAAGTTCCGTGTATCGTGAAAGCGGTACAGCTTTTCGAGTTCTTCGCACTCCTCCACTCTTTTCCTTGCAGAGTCGGGTTTGCTGCCTCCGCTTCTGTTTGTATCGCTCCACATTCTGACGGGTGGCTCTACGTAGCATTTGAACCCGCGATGCATTCTTCTCAGCCAATATCTGCTGGCATTCCTCGTTAAACCATTCGTTACGTCGATTCGGTGTCACACGGCCTAGGACGTTCTTCGCTACGCTGTTAATGGCTGTTTTTACGACATCCCAACAGTCCTCAAGACCTTCCTTAAGCTCACCCTCTTCCGGCAGCGCGGTTTCGAGAGATAACGCGTAGTTTTCGGCGAGCTTCGGTTGCTTCAGTCGCGCTAGATTATACCGTGGCGGGTGCCGGTATCGTATATTGTTCACAACAGATAGTTTTTGACGTATCCTTACCATCACTAGGTAGTGATCCGAATCAATGTTAGCACCCGGATAGGTTCTGACGTCGATAATGTCTGAAAAGGGGGGCGCTCTCGAGTCCTTCAAGTAGAGCAGTGGGTTGCAGCAAGCGGATAGACTGTCCTGTATGTTATTCAACATCACTGTTGGAACGATCTTCAGCAAAGTAGTCAACTCCTAGCCTTTACAGAAGACATCGACATCATTACTAGGTACCTTGGGACGGCGGAGACAATCTACGCTAGACTAAAAACGTCAAAAACCAGATATATGGTAAGAAGAGGCTCCTGGGAAAACAACATTCGTCTCCCACGGACAGTGACTATTGACAGCAATGAACTGGAAGTGGTTGATGAGGTAGTATATTGAGGATCTCTGATCACCGCCGATGATAATACGAGTAAGGAGATTCATTGACGCATTCAAGCTGGAAGCTGAGCCTACCCTTCGCAAGACCCTTCGATCAAGGAGCTTTCGCCACCATTCAAAGCTGACTATGTACAAAACGCTAATCAGACCTGAGTTAGACTCACAGACTTGAGTTGAGACAGTAACTTTGCTTACGGAGGACTTACATGCACTTACCGTATTTGAACGACAGGTTGTGTAGATATTTTTAGCGGAGTACAAACGGAAAGCGGAGAGTGGCGTGGGCCTCTGAACCACGAGTTGAAGGCACTGCTTGAAGAAATTCCCATTGTACATCTGGCGAAAGTTCAGAGACTACGGTGGACTGGCCACGTTGCAAGGTTTTCTTCAAGGTTCATCTGAAATCCGGTTTTCTTCAATAACCCCACCGGCGCCAGGAATAGAGAGGCGCAACGTGTTAGATGGATGGATGGATGGTTAGATGTTCAACGAATTGGCGTCGAGTAGACCAAGATCGAGTACACTGGAGGGGAATTATTGTGGCTAGTGACAGCGAGCCTCATATGGCGGCAGGTTTCAGGGATCATTCCATGATAGAACACTATGCTGAGCATAGCGTAAGAACTCTTTCTGTACTGCTTCTACCGAATCAGTATTCCTGGGATCCAAATTAGTTGATAAGGACACCAGAAAAATAGACCGTACTAGTGAACTGTACAATGATCCAAAACAGTACGGGTCAGGTAAGTCTTTTAAATAAATCTAGGTTGCTTATTACTGACTTATCTTATCTAGGTTGCTGACAGTTCATTTACAAAAAGAAAAAAGAGCAGTGGTCCAAGGTTGTTGCCCTATGGTACGCCAGAGACCTTCACACTCAGCCTACGATGTGTTTGGTACGAGTAGACATGATCCATACCACGATCAGCTCGACCAAATGCTGCTTTCAGGTCCGGTAGCATATGGGAATCGACTTAATTGGTTCCTACATGGAATAACTCATGATCCTGACTGTATAGAAGGTTAGTGTCTTCGACAGAGTTGTTCAGTACATCAACGGGTTTTCATTGGATTATAGCACTCTTATACAGGCTATATCTTGCGCTGCTGACTACCTAGAAAGTTGCGATCTTCGGGAAGGTTGCTCAAATGACTACCACCTTTAAGATGGCATAAAAAATAGCGCAGGACTGACTCACTACGTGGCGCTAGTGTCTATGTGATTCGTTTATACAGGCTGTATCTTGCGCTGCTGACTATCTAGAAAGTTGTGGTCTTCGGGAAGGTTACTCAAATGACTACCAACTTCAAGATGGCATGGGAAATAGCGCAGAACTAACTCACTACGTGGCGCTAGTGTATGTGTGATATGCTTAGACTGGCTGTATCTTGCCCTGCTGACTATCTAGAAAGTTGCGGTCTTTAGGAAGGTTACTCAAATGACTGACACCTTCAAGGTGGTATGGAAAATAGCGCAAAACTCACTCGCGGCGCGTATATGTAGTATTCTTATACAGGCTGTGTCTTGCGATGCTGAACGCTCGACGCTCAATTTTATTCTCTAGCAACATTCACTGCCTGCAAAAAAATCTATCGTACTAAACCACCAACTATTAATGCTACTGCCATCATCAAGGTGGCAATCATTTGAGCAGCCTTCCCGAAGACCGCAACTTTCTAGATAGTCAGCAGCGCAAGATACAGTCTATACAAAAATATTACATATACACTAGCGCCACGTAGTGAGGCGATTTAGAAATACTACCATCCAACGGAAAGCCCTCGATCTGTTGAACAACTTTGTCGAAGACACCAACGTTCTATACGATCAAGATCACGAGTTATTCCATGTTGGAACCAATTAAGCCAATTCCCATATGCTACGTAGACTCCATTATCAAGGTTTCCATTAACGAAGTCCCTATTAGTGTCCTTATTGGGGGGATTACTGTGTAGGCAAGCCATCTTCTTTATTTCGTGAGTTGACAAATGGCCTAAACAACTTTGGATTGCTGCAGAAGTCTGCTTGCATTCGTACATCTGTTCTGTTTGAATACAGCTGACGGTTGAAGGTTTGAAAATCACTACAGGCACGGTTAAATTATCACTGGATGGCTTGGCAGCGCGATCTTTGAAATGTACGCAAAGCAGAAGATCTTGCACGTTTTACTCGATGGAAATGCATGTTTCTCTATGGGGGTCTGCGAGCAGGTCGGCATTTGGGAACATAATCAGCGATCAAGCTGATCAACTGAAGTGATCAACATCAGAAGCAAAAACCAAGAAACGTCAGTCAACCTGCGCAATTCCTGTGGCTAAACCATCAAAATCCGTTCTGTGGAAATGTCAATGTTTTCGAACGCCGTCGAAACAGAAACCGTCTAAATGCGTGGTACAAGCCACGGAAGCGTAATAGCGTTGGTAATTAATCCAATTATAATTGGAGTTCGGGCAACCGTTTACAGAGATATTCCAAACTAGACCAGACTGGTCCCAAATAGTCGCTGCGAGTGAATCTTCTTGTCAAGTCAGGTTTCCGTTAAAGCTAAATCTGTTACAACAATAAAAAAAGTCATCGATTTTAGTTCGAAGTCCACGCACGTTCTGGAAGTAAATTAGCAGCGCATCAGAGGAGTTCAGCTGTAGATCAGGCACAGAGCTGGAAATTCGAATTGGTTCATCGTAAAATTTGCTACAGGAGTTATCGTACTTGCCTGGTTTAGAATTCCGGTATAGCCTCAGATATCGGTAAAGATTCGGTGGACTGTTGCCTAGAGTAGTATTCTACGTGAAGCAAGTCTAGATTGATGGAGAAATCGGTTATATAGCATTTTGCCGAAACTATTTCGCGGAAAACAATTTAGCAGCATTTAGCAAACTATCCTGCGGAAATCTCTATAACAAATTGAGCAAGGTGTTGTGAACGTTTCCTAGGTAATTCGGGGCAAGACGACTGCAGACCTCGAGAGTCAAAAACGAATCAATAGGTCTCTTATTACATAGAAAAAATACCGCAGAAGTAGGATAATATTTTATATCTATTTTATGTAGTTTTCATAAGAAAAGCGCTTATTTTTGTTTCAAACAATCCATCCTAGGTTTATCAATGTGTGTGTAGATGATGAGTGCTTTTCAATTCGAGTCAATTAAGGATGAAAGATTGCTATCGATATTGCTTTCGTTTCGTTCATAGAGTATCACTTGTCTGCGTTCGAGCCAACCTGACCGGTCACATAAATATCGCACTCCAAAGTTGTTATTGCCTGCTAATAAGGACGTTTTCCGAGGCGACAGCCGAAGCTCACGTATGGGGAAGAAAGCATACACGTAGAAGTCGATTTTTATCTCAAAAACTCAAAAAGTTACTTTTGCTGGCACGATGCCAGCATTCTTTATAGCTCAGTGGTCAGCAATGGAACGGACATGATCTACAATGGCCGGCTGTGCACAATCCTGATGCAGGAAGCAGCGAGTAGAAGATGTTAATTTCTGCTCGAGCCGAACAGTAAATTAGACTCACTTTGTGGTCACAACCAGGGCCAAAACAAACACTGTTTTGAACCGCAAACCGAAATGAGCTAATCTACATAGCAAATTATTTTCTTCTCGTGCCACTGACTGGGGGTACGTGGAAAAGGGAAATTATTTCTGTTTAACTTTTGACCTGACCGGAAATCTATGCCGGTCGGTGAGCTGACCCCTCCCCCCGCCCGGCTTGTTTTTCTTTGGGCAAATTAATAAAATAATTACCACACCATTTGTCACTTGTATGTACTGTCACCGCACTCGGACGTGTGCATTGTATCTTTTTCCACTTCCTTATTCATTCCAGGATTAGTTAATGAAGATTCGGGGTGAGGAAAGATTTTGACGAATTGTTCAATAAAAAGAAAAAACTAAGCTTTTAATAGTTTTAACCCATCTGACTTTCCCAGTCAAAACAACCGGTCTTGAGGTTAGTATCGTTAGTGAGACACAATCGGACTCAAAGTGAAAAAATCTTTCAGGTAGGGTGGGAAAGTGTTGCTAAACAAACGCAAATGCTATGACCGTGTCGGTTGGTCCGTTTCCGTACGCTTACGTTACGTGACTAGTTTCTGTTCACGGTAGAGGAAGTGACTATTTGCGAAAGCCGCAAAGCCGCCGTGAAAGATGGGCAACGGTCAGGATAAAATTAAATTCTCCGGTGCTACAATTTGCTGTGCTTTGTGTGTGTTCATGCCCACAAACAGGCGGCGACTAGACTGCGGGATGAGATCTGTCATCGGGATAAAATAGACACACCGTTAGCAAGCACAGTTGCATGTTTGTTAGGAGGGACATCGTAAAGCAGTGAAGGTGTTTCGTTTGTTTTGTCTGAAAAACTGTAATTTTAAATCCTTCATTTCATCGACTTTTAAAGCTAGACTCTGCTTGCTTCCGCTTTAGACTGGAAAATTATTCTGTCAAATAAATCGTTTAATTTTAAACGTAACTCAATGTTACTTACGGCGCCAGCTGAAGTTTGAAGCGATAGAATAAAGCAGAAATTGGACGTTTATCGTAAATCCAAATGCCAATGTAATAAAGTCAGTACTTTGGTTCGGAAAGTGTTACATCATTTGACTCATTTGAAACAAAAAAAAATGACGTGGCTCAATTCAATGAGGGGTTGATGGATGTTCGTTAAAGCTAGCTTCCGGTTTTGCGTCACGTCAATTTCAGTGCCTTGTGACCCCTCTTTTGGCTTTGGATTTATAGAAAAAGGGCAGCAATCGAACAGGTAATGCCATTCCTCATCCTTCGGCGGATTGTCTCGGAAGCACTTGCTTGAGTCAAGCAAAAGCAAAGCAAAGCCATTCAACTTTGACTGCCACTGCCAACTGTCTGTGCATCGATCTGTTACTATCCGTGGCCGGTCCTGTCTTACGGCTGCTTGATAGTTTCGGGAAGGCGCGCATCCATTGAAGTTGAAAAAAAAAAAGAATTGATTGACAATGAACGATTTCACAGCTGACTGAGGCCTTTCAATCTGATCATATCTGGCGGCGGGTTCGAAAAATAAAACTTTGACGGTTACAAAGTAAATTCTCGGTCGGATAAAACGAAAGAAAGTACAAAACCATGTTGGTATTCAGTATGGCAGGGGTGCAAATCGGTTCGAATTCAAACAAAATGGTGATTGATTTTACGAGCAGGTTTTTCAATGGTTTATGACCTAAAAGTAGGTCTTTGGGCTTTAAGCGTCGCAAGTAGTTGTGACGATTTAAAACCCCAAACAAAGCGCAACATGGGTTCAACAAAAAATTGTATAAATTGTATCACTTATTGTGGGGCGAGTTTGATAACCCACTAAATTGAGGAATGTACTCCATAATCATGGATTTCTTACATTAGATCTCTGAAGTTTTCTATATAATATTGTACTCACAAGTTTATTACTCATTCCCCCTTTCCAGGACCCCCAGCGGAAGAAGGAAACAATGCCGTGTCCACGTCGTCCGGTCTGGCGGTCAGCGCCAACGAGCTCAGCAAAATGGTTACCACTACCACGCCGGTCACCGCACCCGGAGGAGCCATCATTACGGGTTTGGATAGCAAAAGTGTCACCATCACGGAAGCGGCCTCCCGCCAGTTTCAGTCGCAAATCCAGCTTCAGCAGGTACAGGCAGCGGCCGCCCAGGTTCAGGCCCAGGCTGCGGCCACCGTTCAGCCGCAGCACAGTAACATCATTCTGGTGCGTGGATCACGGTCGGAAAATGGACAAATCATTCTGCAAAACACCCACGAACTGCTCAGCCTGTTGAACGACGAGGACAAGCCCATCCTGCTGCAGCATCAGCGGTTGAAGACGAAAACCGCGCCGGAAGTGGCTTCCACTGCAGGCAATACGATTTTGTTTCAACCGGCAATCAAAAGCAGTACCGTCGATGGGACAATCCTGCTGCAATCGGATGGCATTAAGAAAACGGCCATCACCTCGGAGGGTGCCCCAATCTTCCTCCAGCAGCGGCTTAATAAAAACGGGTCCACCGAAGGACCGATACTACTTCGTACGCTTAAACGCATAGATAAATCGCAATCTATTTTGGTAATTCGTAACGCTACAACTACTGCTTCAGTCGCTAATGCTTCCAGTACTTCTTCCGCTTCCGTCGTTGCAAATGCCACCACTGCCGGCGTTACCGTCAATGCAGCGACATTGGCCAGCTCGTCTAATGCTACTATCGTTAAGGCAAAACCTCTGCAGGTACAGAGTCAGTCCACGGTGGGCAACATTGGCTCCGGAACAAATACCGCCACCGTTTCCGGTGCCTCCGCAAGGGAGGAAGCCGATGGCAAGAAAGAATCGGCTACCGGTGCCACGGTAGCAAAAGTCGTTCAGAAGCCGATCAATCTACCGCTCGGAGCAGGTGAGTGTGTATATTTTGTTTCACTTAAATACCATCCATATGCTAGCGTGCGAGATGTGGGAGTGGGAGGAGGAAAATCAACAAACATCACACGATTGGCAGCGATATATCACAACGGTTGCAATTTGTCTCAGGTGGAGAGAGAGAGAGAACGAGTTCCATGGGAAAGAAAGGCTTTTCTGCTAAAGGGCTGGTGGCTGGTGATGGTTTGTTTCCTTTTTTCCGGAACGGATTTGAACATAATTCGCAGCGGTGTGCCGGTGCTCAGAATCATCTTTAAATTTATGGTCTGTTCGTGGATGTTATATTCTCAGATTTAGTTATCAAAGGTATAATTGAATTAGTCAAAATAAGATTTTATTGGCGATTTATTGTTCGTGCATGTTCAAAACTGCTTAAAATGAAATTTTGATTCCCTGGTTATAACAATATCACTGGTGCTGGAAGTATTTTTTGTAGAATACTGAGCAAATTGATTAGTAAAATTGGTGTGTTATTCGAACTTGAAGATGCAAGTCGAAGACGAAATATGTATTTATCAATAAGTAACAATTTGAGTTTTATTACCACTTATTATGGTTTTTATGACCAAAATTACTCATTAAAACGGCAATAAGAGTGCAATTAAACTTACATTGCTACTTTGGCTATACATCTATATGCATTAAATATATAAAAGTGAACGTGAGTATGTATGTAGGGTAAGGAACGAGTTAGGCACCTGTTTTAATCAGTTGTCACCGGTTTTAATCAGTTGAAAATAAATGAGCCAAAAATGCACTTTTTTATTCATATTTTCAAAATCTTTTGATAAGGACATCATCATGAATCACTTAACCATAGTTTCAATCTACACAATTTACTGTGTTTCCGACAGGAAATATGATGAACTAAAAATTGTTGTCCAAAAACGTACATTTTTCAGCTGCTGAAAACAATCGCCGCCTCGCTACTAAGCAATTCGTTACATTTTTCAACACTGATTTGGATTTCAGTGATTCTAACAGTCAAGCACTTAACATTCACATACCAAATTATGCAATTCTATTTTTTCTATTATCTACTGATAATACTGAAAATAAATTCTGAATCGATGGGACCTGTTCAGCAGTAGTAGCAATGGTAGTGAAACTCGTAAACTATCGTGTTGCCAAAAAACTGATTCGAGTCTTGAAATAAGAATTATAGGTTTGAAATTAACTGAAACCTCCAATGGTGAAAACGTAGTTCAATAATTTCAAGAGAAATGTACGTTCATAATTTATTTTTCTTTATTAAAAACAACAGAAAAGGCAGCTTTTTCGATTATTTTTGACGATTTTCTCAGTGATTTAATGAAGCAACGATGTGTTTCAATGTTATTTGCTTTGACAACACTGTTTTATAGTCGACCCGTGTGCGCTGCTATGTTTGCCTCTTGTTCTCCCACCATCCTTACGAACAGCGAGTGAGACATCAAACTCGCAATTTGCCATAAGAACACTAGAGAGTAAAAGAGACGAAGAATACCGTTTGATATTTTTTGAAACGATGGTCACCACGCCAGGACGTGTGTTGTGGGTTCAAATCCGGTTATAATCTCTGATTATAGCTTGGTTCGACCCATGCACCTTCCAGCATTGGACAAAAGATAGGAGTCACAAAGACAACTTGTTAAGCGTAGCTACCTGTTACCGCTCCCCCTTCCTTTCCACTCTTTCACCTCCATTCCCAAAAAAATTTTATTACTTTCCCCTACCGTCCCTCCATCAATTGTAGAACCATCGTTTCAAAAAATAGTAATATTAATGGCTGACCGCATTTCAAGGTCAAAGACTAAAAACTCGAGTTTGGTCAATGAATACCGTTTGCCGAACGGTGCAGTGAGTGTATGACCCGATAAACAATTTAGACAGATGGCATTTTACGCATCTACTGACCAAAAATATCAAATCTATAAATGCAGATACCGATTTAGGTCCCGGATAGGAACGCGAACTTACTGAATAGGGGGAAAAGTTCGAGGGATTTTTAATGGGGGCGTAAAAATATTTAGATTTCAGGACTGCTTAAAAAAGCACCTTGAGGGGGTAAATATGTTCGGTCTGATTAAAATTAGTTCCATTGCTCCAACTTTTAAAGCGAAAAATCAAAAGAGCAACTCGTCTCGAAACACGCAAGTCGGCTTCAACCTGGTCACGTTGGGCCCGTCTATTCCTGGTGCCGGTGGGGTTCTTGGAGAGAACGGATTTCACTGCACAGTCGTCCGGCATTCTTGCGACATGACCGGCCCACCGTAGTCTCTCAACTTTCGCCAGGTGTACGATGGGAATCTCTCCAAGCAGTGCCTGTAGCTCGTGACTCATACGCCTCCGTCACTCTCCGCTTTCCGTTTGTACTCCGCCAAAAATAGTCCGCAACACCCTTCGTTCAAATACGGCTAGTGCACGTATGTCCTCCGTAAGCAAAGTTAATATCTTAACTTCATAGATGACTACCTGTCTGATTAGCGTTTTGTACACCGTCAGCTTTGTGCGGCGGCGTATGCTTTTTGATCGAAGCGTCTTGCGGAGGGAAAAGTAGGCCCGATTTTCAACTTGAATGCAATATTGAATCTCCTTACTCGTATTATTGTCGGCGGTGACCAGAGATCCCAAATATACGAACTCATCAACCACTTCCAGTTCAACGCCGTCAATAGTCACTGTCCGTGGGAGACAAACGTTGCTTTCTCTGAAGCCTCTTCCTACCATACGTTTGGTTTTCGACGCATTGATTTGTAAGCCTATCCTCCTAGCCTCCGTTTTTAGTCTGGCGTATATTGCCTCCGCCGTCCCAGGGTTTCTAGTAATGATATCGAGGTCGGTGGCTAGGAGTTGGCTACTCTTGCTGAAGATCGTTCCTCTCGTTTCGATGCCCGCTCGCCGGAACACACCTTCAATAGCGATATTGCATAACATACAGGACAGGACAGTCCATCCCCTTGCCGTAACCCTCTGCGCGACTCGAAAATACTCAAGAGTGTCCCCGAAACGCGCACGTAGCACATCACTCGCACCAGAGTAACTTTGATCAACCGCGTCAATTTGTCCGCAAGACTGTTCTCAAGCATTATCTGCCATAGCAGTTCTCGTTCAACTGTATCGTATGCTGCTCGGAAATCCACGAAAATATGATGCGTGGGCACGTTGTACTCTCGACATTTCTGGAGGATTTTTCAGAGAGTAAAACTTTGATCCGTAGTAGCACGGACCCCCCCATAAAGCCCACTTAATACTGCCCTACTAATTCTCTTGCTATTGGGGATAGACGACGCAACAAAATCTGGAAGAGCACCTTGTAGGCGGCGTTAACCAGCGTAATGCTGCCGGTCGCCCTTTTTGTAGATGGGACAGACTACACCTTCCGTCCACTCCTCCGGTAGTTTCTCTTCCAGTTCAAATCCTAGAAATTATCTAATGAACTGCCGTTGCTAGCGGTTATTGGCCATTTTTGTAGAGCTCTGCCGGGAGTCTGTCCTTTCCGGAGGCTCTGTTACTCTTCAGCTGACGAACTTCTCGCCGGATCTCTTCGAGATCGGGAGCCGGCACACTGTTGTCGTTTGTAGGCACTCCGTTAACTTCCGTTGCTTCTCCTGTTGCTATATCGCCGTGGAGGTGCTCATCGAAATACTGCTTCCACCTGTGGAAAATTAGCTAAGGGAGCTTATTAAGTTTGTATAACGTTTCTCTTTATCCAACCTGGGGAATCGGCGGATCGAAACAAGCTTTTATAGGAGCCAATTATAATCGAATTTGAAACCAACTTACCAATGACTCTCCCTAACTTAATTATCCGCTCTTTCCCCTTCACGCCTAGTATTGATCGCAGAATTTTACGCTTAAAACCCCAAAGGGTTCGTTGGTCAGCTTTCTCTAGTGTCCATGACTCATGTATGTAGAAGGTCGTTGGGAAGATTAATGTTTTGTAGAGAGCAAGTTTTGTGCGAATTTATAAACTACGGGACTTCAGTTGGTTATGTAGGGGAACTGTGGGTAAGACGAACAGGGTGGGTAAGACGGACAGGTGGTTGATTCTACTAGTTAAGCATTAAAATTCGTATATGTTTTGATGGACATCCAACCATCTTGCAATCTCATGCTGTCTGAACGTTTCCATCATCATTTAGAACTTTCCAATTTTGATAAAGTACAGAAAAACTAAAAATTGGAAATGATTCTGCGTCTGGATGTAACTTTTTTTCCATCGAAATTAAGCTTTTTGAGTGGTTTAATTCCAAAATGTTGCCCATAGCATGAAGTTTTTCGATTGTATACCTTTTCAAGCAATGTCTGCATTGAAATAATACGTAATTTCATTTGCATATGAAAAATTGTGAACGCTTTAAAAAATGTGTAATGATGGGGTGAAATGGACAACTGCTAGTGTGGGTAAGATGGTCAATGAACATATTATAATAAAATGGTTGATTTTGCTTCTTGGTGATATCTCAAGCATATAAATGAAAATTTAACCGGCAAACGTGAACTTCAAACAAATTAGCAGTGGCCGGGCATGAAACAGTTTTTGGAATGCTCGTTCATATTGCCGCTGCCAAACATTTTTCTATTGGCTGCCTCTAGTGGGAGGGGGTGGACTGCCTCCTTCATTTTTTGCACGCTACACTACCATATTTTACGTATTCAATTTGTTGAGGGTCAAAAATAATAATATGCTCTTAGTTGGAGCGATTTACAATACCTGTCCATCTAACCCCCACACATTGTCCGTTTCACCCGCAGCACTAAAAATGTTCACTTTTTCGGACCATTTTTAATACTCAAAATACACATTGAAAAACATTTTTTGTTAAATATTTCACTAGCTGCTTTTGAAAACAATATATTGAACTAAAGTAAACTGCATTTAGGTTTTATAAATTATTAGTTCTCTGTATTATATTAGCTGTTCTTCTTAACCTGTTCGTCTTACCCACAGTTCCCCTAATCCGTAGAAAGCTCGATTCGCGGCTGCAATTCGGCACATGTCACGAGCGTACCAAGGTATATAAATTCCTCAACTACTTCATATCGTTCACCATTCAGCTCCACTTCGGCAGCAACACCGTTTTGATTCCCACGTTCCTGTAATTCGTTTTGATGGTTTCAATAGTAAGTCCCAATTTCGCTGCTTCCAGCTTAAAAGGCCTAAAGGCCTTTTCCACTGCTCTACGGTTGATTCCGATGATATCGACGTTATCTGAAAACCTACAAGTATGTGAGAGGGATTTCGTTTCGCACCTTCCAAGGCAATGTTGAAAAGCAGGTTGCAGATTGCATCCCCTTGGCTCAGTCCATCCAATGTCACAAAAGCGGTCTCACCCGCTATTCTGTCGCATGATTTTGACTCATCCAGGGTCGCACAAATCAGCGTAATTAGTTTTGTTGGAAAACCATGTTCTCCATGAGTCTCCGAATTGTACTTCCGGAACTGTTACCTGACGCAGGGTGAACATATGATTCGGCGTGGAGCGACCCTCACAAAAACCAGCTTGGTACTCGCCGGTGAAGGAGTCCGCTAGTGGTCTTCGTTTACTGAACGGGATACGGGAAAGCTCCTTGTAGGCAGAATTGAGCAATGTTATGCCTCGATAGTTTTTGCAGTCGAGTCGATGCACTTTTTGTAAGCAGGGAAAATAATCTAAAATTAAAAAAAAAGAAGAAAAACTTATCCAATTCAATTCTACTATGTATATATACATAGTAGAATTAAATTGGATAACTTTTCTTCTTTTTACCTTTGTTATACTATATAACAAAGGTTTAGAAATTGGTCGAAAAACGCGAAATAGAACCAAGGCCCGGAGGGCCAAGTGTCATATACCAATCGATAGGGTTCGACGAATTGAGCAATGTCTGTATGTGTGTGTGTGTGTATGTATGTGTGTGCAGCTCATTTTCTATCGCCTGTTTCTCGGAGATGGCTGAACCGATTCATCTGCTATTACTTTTGTTTGAAAGGTATTTATGCCTAGTATATCTCCATTTAGTTGTTTCGTGGTACGACGTTTCGTTTAAAAGTTATAGGCAAAAATGTGAAAACTACGTGACACGGTTTTTTCCGGAACTACACAACCAATTTTAATGATCTTAGTACCAAATGAAAGCTCTTGCTATCGCCAAGCTTTCTACCAAGTTTCATCGAAAACAAATATGCAGTTTAAAAGTTACGCTTAAAAAACTAGTTTTGACAAGGTCCAAATGATCGCCTGTTTCTCAGAGATGGCCAAACCGATTTATGCGCTATTAGTTTCATTTGAAAGGTAATATAGCCGGATAGATCACTATTGAATTGTTTTTTGATTGGACGTTTAGTTTGAAAGTTATGAGCAACCGTATACACCACACCAAAAGTAACTATAATTTATAATGATTTTAACCAAGTTAATTTGCCTATTTTCAATTATTTTAATGTCAAACGAGAGGTTTTGACACTACGAATACATATGCAAAATTTCACAAGAATTGGTTTTTCTGGCCAAAAGATATTAACCCTCGAACACTCGCGCTAACTTTTGTAACACAGTTATTCGCGCGCACAATAGCCCAAAACCAAAAAAAACGTACGCGCTAGATTTTTGACTAGGAAAACTTGGTTTTAAGTTTATCAAACCTTTGGAAGAGTGTTTTGAAATTGAATGCTCTATCGTCTGGTAGCATTTAAATTTTGACTAATCCCCCTAAAAGTAAAACAAAAAAAAATATTTTTCTTCAGTTTCAATATAACACATTGTGTTCTGCAAAGTTTTAGAGCATATTATTACAAGCAATTTTGCTGAAGACTGTAACCTTCTATCTCTTCAGCGAAGATAGAGAAATCTTATTTATTGTAAATGCACTTGTAAAATCAATTTTTCTATTTCGGTTCTTTTTGTAATTGTTGTATGACTTTTTCATGTATTACAAAGTTGTACAAATAGTAAAAATACACAACTTTACTGAATGTAGTATACCTCTATGTCTGCTTGTTTAGGATCTGTAAAACTTTGATTATAGAAAACACCCTAATTTTGACTCCGAATTATTCGACTACCAACAGACGGCAACATTTTAAACATTTTACATTTGCTGATAGTTTTGTTGCATACAGACACCATTTTTCTATATGAAGAAAAGAGATAAAATGCCAGTTGGGGCCAATTGCGGTACACCTCACATGCTTCTTGCTTCGTTTCTGTGATTTTCTGTCGGTTTATGCTGATCTGTTTTCCTAACAATTTAAAGTATTAATGCATCGAATAATTCTGACATTTTGCTCATAACAAGTTTATTGAAGAATATACGTTAGTTAAACAATGATTTGTAACTATATAACAATATGGCATTCAAAAACCTACACATGTTGTACAAAATGCAGCAGCGTGAGTAACCGAAGGTTAATAAAAATTGATGAAATTTATTCAAGAAAACTTCATTGATGTGAACCAAATAGAATGGCATTACAGGAAATTATGCATAGTTTAAAAACCTATAAACTAGACCTTTACTACGCAATGTATATGTTAAAGAATAATATTTCTTCTTACAACTTAATTTTCCTTGCACTTACCCACATTAGTAACAACTTACTCAGCAATTTCATGAGAAAAGGAACTATCAAAATTTATAAGTGCTGCCAATAGATGAATTATTTTCCGAAGACGTGTCGATTTCTATCTCAAATAGCAAATAAGACCGTATAACAAAGGTTCCTTTCACCACTAGGTGGATTCAATCAGGTTTTTAATTTTAGGTTTCGTATTCTACTAAGTCGCTCCAAAAACTTCAGAGGGAAAATAATGCCATCCAATCACTCTTCTGGTATTTGTTCTTACTCCCAGATGCTGATAATGATCCAGGAGATTGCTCTGTACAGTTTCTTGCTCTCCACTTTTAGAAGTTTAGCCGGGATACCATCCTCAGCAGCCTTACCGCTTTCAGCTCGCTAACAGTCAGGGAGCCTGACTGCCTTCTTAACCACTTCCTGTGTTGGTGGCTTCACAACTCGGTCATCGCTCATAATTATTATTCTATTTCTGCTGACCAGACCTCTCCATTCAACAACCTCTGGAAGTGCTGCTTCCACCTGGCTGTTACGCTTGTCGTTACTGGCGAATCTCTCCTCTGCGCTGGCGAGCATGTGCTCCTCGAACTCGCGGTTTTTTAGACGGTGGGTTCTTTTGTCCGCAGTTCTAGTCTCTAGAGAGAGGCATAGTCTCTATTCTGACGTGTAGCCGCAGTGAGCGCGCGGCTCGTGGCCTGATTCTTTTAATCTGTCACACTCTCTCTCATCAAACCCGCTGTTACGCTGTCTTTCACGCGTCGTGTCTACCACCTCTTTCGCAGTTGTTTCAATGGCGCCATGGAGGTTCCTCCACAGCTCACTTATATTTTCCCTTTTTTCCTGCTGTTCTACGATTCGTTGATCAAGTTTTTTGGGCTACTCCACTGCCAGGCTAGCTGTCGTCAATCGCTGGATGTTGGAACGTAGCGTTCTCTCAGTGCGAGCATTCGTCGCGTTCGACAAGCTTGCGTGAATCTTACACACGACGAGATAGTAGTCCCCGAAAAAAATCCGAAAAGTATCGACTGTCTTTCAAGACATGATCGACTGAGAGCTTGGTGTTTTCGAATATTTCCGAAACGTAGAAAGTGGATGCTACAGATGACCATGTGGTCATTATTGGCTCTGACTATGGCTGCTTTGATAAAAAGGTCGGTACACAACTTCTTAAGCGTTGCTTCAATGACCCTCCCTTACCTAATTTTTCACTCTTTCCGCTTCATGCTTGGTCCCGTTCTATTTGAATCCTATCAGCATCCCTGCTCAGGGCTTGAAAAGGGATCGCAAGTTGAATGTGGCTGCCGTGAATGCGAACTTTCCGCATTCAAACTCCGCTTTTTGAACGATCATTTGACTGTTTTTTGAATCCAGTCAATCTGCCACTTGCGCTGCTGCCGTCTTACAATTCATGCGGCATCTCAGCAAAAGCAAACAGTCGATTTCCCGTTCTGCTTTGCGCTTTGAGAATATAAACTGCAAACTGACTGGAAGCATACGGTGACGTATTTTTTCGTTTCTCTTTTTGTCTCCAAATCGGCTGCTCACAGTAATAGTTTGTCACCGGATGTCGGTCCGACGCAAGCAAAATATTCGTTTGTATTGGACGGAGTCCGACCGACTTCTTCCATGCACATGTAGTGGTTGTTGTTATTTGTAGTATTGAATCATACGATTGTGCGGTTGCTTTTCGTTAGCGTGGTGACTGCCAATAATTTGACTGTTTTGCAGTCATTCGCTGCTCCAAACGGTTAAGGCAGCTTGATCGAAACGAAAATGTTAAAAAGCTTTAGAACGCGTTCGTTCTACTGCGTGCAATCGGCGTTTGACTGAGCAAACTGCTAGTTGTGTTATGCATGGCGTTCGTATTCCACCACTAAACGCACGGTGTGAACTTGAATGCGCGTTGGTGTGACTGCGGCAGAAAAAAAGGATCGGTCGAAGCCCTGTCCCTGCGTCTTTACTTTCTTTTTCGGTCCCCTCCTTTGATTGTAAAAAACTACCGTTATAAAAAAATTAACCAATTATAATCAGATTCGAACCCAACATGTATTGTAATGCGTAATCCTTGAACCAGAGAGAGCTGGTTATGGACATATCAAATATGTAAGCTCCATAAAAATCAACACTTTTTTTTAAATTTCATTCTTCAAACATATAAAATCGTTCATGTTCAACATCCAACATTCAGCACACCGCGTTTGAAGAGGAGCTCTACTGATGAAAATAAAAAACCGTGACAAATTGACAAAACCGATGAAGTAATCAAAAAATGATCCGAAAGGAGAAATCGAAACCGAGAAGGTAAAGAACTGTGCTGTGCCTCAGACTCAGACGTTCCCGGGTGCCGAACCGTGAGTTCGAGCTCGAGCATGAGTTGACTTTTCATGCTTTTCCACCGTTTGAGTCGAGAATCGAAAACCAGTCAACGAAAATGAGCCGCCTCTTTGCCAACCAACCGGTGCTGGCGGAGTCCTGTGCCGTCGTTTTCATTTTCTTACGGATGATTGTATTTATTGTGTATTTGCATAACACGAGGATCATCTCATCGGAGAAGCTTCGCAAATCGGTGGAAATAAAAAAAAAGTTGCTCCGCTACAACAACGCACCACCCTCCCTCCTGCTTTGGGTTAGGCTTGGTCGTGCATTTGCTACCTTTTAGTTTTTCTGTCCCGGGCTGGTTGATAAATGTAGAGACGACTTGTCGCCTTGTCTTCGCCTGGAGGATGGAGGCGTTTCTGGTACCATTTTTCACACTTTTGTCGCCTGACTTGGCTCAATGTAGTAGGTAGGTGGTACGTTGCACGAACGACAGCGCCCACCCGGGCGGACGGAGGGGTGAGGACCTCCGACCGGTTCAAAGGGCGACACTTTTAGCAATCTGTTTTCTTTCGATTTCGGATCGAGACACGCTGCAATTTGGAATGCTACTGGGGTTCCACATTTCAACTTCGATCCCGATAGCGATGATGGCGAAATGGCGCGGGAGGTGTCTGTACATTGTCGGGTGGCATTGAATTAATTTTTGATTTTTGTACAAATTCAATTTCTTTCTCATGTTTTCTTTGGTTTCGGCTGCTTGCTCGAGTCGAGTGGAGCGGTTGGAGTTGTTTTCTTTGTGGCAGTGATTTGCGCGGAACCCCTTTCGTCGGCGGTCGACGGAAGCGATTTGTTGCCTGCACCAGCGGTCCTGCGAGGTTGGGAATTGTGATTTGAAATTCGCGCGGCAGTTTGATTTATGGGATAAATTACAAATGGTTTCAAAGGAAAGTGTACATTATTATTTGCGTTGCTGGTTCGAGTGAAACTGATGATTGTTTTATTTTTCTTTGGAGATTGTTTTGTTCACTGATGATTTAAATTGATTTTGAGAGGCACGAAGTATGGTTGAAATTACTCTGACAGTTACAAACTTTCTTAGCAAAATAATATTCACTTATGACATATGTAGTGATATGAAGAATAGTCGAGAAAAACTGACCCTGCTGATTCCAGTGAAGTTTATTTATTTTATATTGCCCACCAGAAAATTTAGGTGTCTACTACTGGAGAATACAAAGACAAAGCCATGCAGGTATCCTCTCGAACAGATATCGTCATTTTTATTCGCTTACAATGGAAACTGCACTGAATTGATGTTCCGTGCGAGTCAGCATTTTTGACTTTTCATATTTTCTCCTGTTTCCTGATACGTTCCACAAGAATGGTTTACGTATTTCACACAAAAACGTGCAGAGGATTTCATATTTTGTCATACATCTGTGGCAAAAGTTGCCAAGTTTAAATCACGTTAAAATTCTCCTGAAAATTGATTGTTGAAATCCAGTTTATTCCTTCTTACTTTCATGTCCCAAATTATATAACTTTCAGTATTGTCACCACCATTCTGTCCGTGCACCGGAAAACATTGGCAACGATTTTTTTTTTGCACAACTTACCTGTAGGCTCTTCTGGGTACGACAGCATTGATGACGACGACGACGACGACGATGACGACGTGACCTAATGAAGTGATCAGGAGAATGTTCAACAAGGGACTATGTTTAGCCGGTGACCGTCCGTTGGGCTCCCAGGAGGAAAAGGAGAGTGAGAACCACCCGTTCATGTTCGCCCTAAGCATCGGTCCTCGGCCTACGCTGGAGTAGGCGAGTATCGAATTCAATTAATGCAATAACCAAACTGCCAATCAATAATTAATTCGATTGGGTGTCGATGATGGGCCCCTGTGCACTTTCGAGTAGCGATCAATTTTTTCCCTTACGTGTTGCCCCGTTTCCGCTTCGAGACGTGTATGAAAGTGTGTATATCGTGCACGTGCGACGAATAAAAAGTTCTCCGTATGAGGTGGAAATTCAGCTAATTGTATAATTGAATATTCATGGAGAAATTCGAAGCTGCTGACGGAGCATTTCCGGAAATGTTGACCGCAAAAAATGATACGATAATATATTTTTTGTTTGAGAAAATTTCCACAAATTAGTCTGTCGTCTATTGAAAAGAAACGATATAAAACAGTGCCGGAAACCGTCTTCCACTTGAGCCATCCGAGCAATTTCCTTAATGGTTAGTTTATTTCCGTACAAAGCGACAACACACAAAAGTGGGCATCGTCGTCGTAAACTCTCCAAACTGATAAATTTCACTATTTCATCCCTCCTCACTATCTTGCTCTCTCTGCTGGCGACTCGCCTGATACGGATACTTGAGTCAGTCTTCAATGAATTCCGCTCCCGGCTCGAAATGAATGGATCCTTTTCACATTGAAGAACGACCTTCTTCTTTACTTGAGCCTCACACAACAGACGAAATACACACAACACACAGATAAATAATCGTTATCATCGTTATAAAATTAACGAAATAAAATTGCAAATTATGAGAATTGTGCAGTGAGAGTGGGGTAGCATTTTCATAGAAAAGTCATAAAAACCGGTGAAGAAAGCATATTTCATTTTAAAGTCTTTGCTTTCGACGAAAACCGGCAGGAGGGGTCGCACAAACGTAGGCACAAATCCTTCGGCGGGATGATTCACAACCCGGCCCGGGTCAGGGCACCCGAATGCCATCCGATAAGCGACTGCTTTTCTGGTGACAGATGGCGTTGACTGTGACGAAAAGGGGCACCGAGACCGGAACCGGGACGGATGGGGGACGGGCAGTCTATCTGTGTTTTGAATGCTAAAGACGGCGATGAAAGTTTGCCTTTTGTTGTAACGTAGCCGTAAATGGCGCTTCATCAGCGTTTTGGCCGGGTCCTTCGGAAGGGTTGTCAAGGTTGACAGATGTTTTGTTTTTCGTTCATTTTAGTAGTTAGGTTTTTCACTTTTAGCTTTTTTTCGGAAACCACTCAATAAGCTCAACGGGAAAATTTTTCGGTCACTATTTTTGTGATAAGTAAATTAATTATTGTGATAAGTAAATAAATATCTCATAAACCAAACAGCGTAGAGTTTGTTTTGAAAATTTTAATAAATTTTGTTTGCATATTCATAATTCGATTGCCATTGGATCTGGACCTAAAAATAAAAAATAAGAAATTTCTTATTTTTTATTTTTAGGTTTCGTATTCTACTAAGACGCTCCAAAAACTTCAGTCAATTGGATCTGGACCCTAGCGGCAATTTATGTTTTATCACGTTCCTCTAGTGGTTTTCATGACCAATTTCATAAAATCACTAAGAAAACTATGAGCTCCACTAGAACCTTCTGATGACTGTCAAAAACCTTCCTTCCGACCCAGAGGCCCACTTGAGCAGAAAATGTAGATTTTTAGTGTCAGATCATCCTAATCGATTTGATTTACAGCGATCATAATAAAATATCCGAAAGAATATTAGCATAGCATAGCATATCATAGCATAGACAACCGTACACACCATGGGTGGCTGATATGGTGTAGCCGTAAGTATACCATACACCTGGCCATGTCCTTACGATTGTAGAAATGGGTACGTTAGTTGAACACCTACTTTAAGTTGATGCGCAAAAACTCACGCAATCTTCATAGGTATTAATGTACCCAGTAATATACGATATGAATACATGTATATGGCCAATGTAAATTATTTTTAAAATTTTTGTCACCCCCCCCCTTGGAAATTGAGATTTCAAGCACCATGAAATTTCAACCTTGATCAGAAGCGCCGAACTCACATACGAATTTCTCTCGCTATTATACGCGATGTCTCTGTTGCAATGCGGTGTGAACCAAATTCAGTTGTGAGCATTTTGCTTACTTCTTCCACAGACGGCATTTCATACAACGAACCAGAGTCCGAAAGAGAATTAACCACCAGAGAAAACATCAGCAGCGAAAAAAGCTAGCACACATTCATGAATTAAGATGGCAAACAAATTGGCGGAATATACATTTTTCCTTCGCGGGGATCGACATTTTCTTAACTAGAAAGTAAAAATCCCAATAAGAATCAGATAAACATGTAGTTTAAATGTGTGTTTTAGTTTAACTTTACGATTTATTTAGAGATTCATTCTCTTACGCTCAGTCACAGTTACGTATCGCACGAGAGAATGCCTATGCTGTTCAATAACGAATTTGTATGTATATGTGTATAGCTCCGGGAAGTAGTTGAAGCAAAGCGGAATGTGATCAAGCGGGAAGAAATATGTGTGAGTTTTGTGCTTCTTGCAATGAAAACAGAAAAACTCACGCGTCAGTTTTTTCTGCATAGGATCAAGCCGACATGATTCACAGTTGATTTTGGTTTTTGGCGAGTTTTGATATTTTGAGTTTTTAACATCACTGGTTAAAAGTAAGAATAGATTTGGTTTTCACGTTTAAACTTTAAGTGAAAATACTGAAAACCCATTTTTTTGCTCGATTAAAAAAATCTCTTTGTTTTTTTTTTCGCCCTCCCCCTCCTTCAGTTGCTCACCACCGGAAGGACAAAAGCTATATAAAAAATTTGTAATGGCCTAATATGAATATATAAGCGTAAAAATAAAATGAAATTGAGCATATAAAGTCAAAAATAGAACAATCTCACCAGCAATCCGTCGAACGAAATATAATTGGTTCATTTGAGTTTCCATCAGTGCATCTAATATAATTAATTTAATTTTTCCTTCTGGTATCCATGTGCATTATTTAAACTTGTCACGGCCAAAATTTTCACTATACAGTAGGAGCTGATGGATTAGCTAAACAAAATAAATCATTAGAATAACATATTAGGCTTACCTGGTCGTGTGGCTCAGCCGTCCGCCCGACCGCAGTTTTGAAATCAGGCGGCCGGGAACCACGCAGCATCGCACCTCCTAGCTTAGCAACTCCATACAGCATTACCGGGCAAGGCCGCGTGGAGGCGCTAGGTAGGGGCTTGAGATGGCAAGAGCTATATTGGTCGCTTGCTTGTTCGCCTTCCCCATTTCATACCCATAAAATATCCGAAAGAATATTTAATAAATTTTCAGCAGTTTATGTAGTTGTGCAGCGTATGCGCACTAAATTTTGTTGTGCATATTGGAATTCAAACTGACGCCCCATCAAAATTTTGCAAGTTTTGAAAACCAGTTGCTTAAACAAAATGAATATATTCGATTAGTCTATCTAAGTCTCTACTAACATCTTTCTAGTAGCAATCGGACATGAAACCAAATTAATAATAAATTTCCTTTTGAAACTCACAATTTGCTTTAATGAATTGTTGTTTGGTGACCAGAAAAAATGCTTGAAAACGGTAATATGGGGCCTCTCATAAAAAATTATTTCGGTGTTGAACTCTAATATTCTTTATAATAGCAGCAATAAATCTGTTTGGTCAGCTTGTTACCATATTAATAGTGCGCCATATTGTATTCCTACGCCGCACTGATAGTAAGTTTATAAGAGATGTGTCACAGCCAACTAGTTTTATCTCGATAATATAAGCAACCACATTAAATTTGTTTCATTAACAGTTTTATTAAGGTTTGATAGCTAGCTATAAGTAGTTTTCGACATGTGTCATTACGGTATTGCGCAACACCAGCATAAAACCAGTGGTAATGATTCGTACCGCAATAAAACCTTTATAAAATTCAAATAAAACCAAGCGGCTTTAGAATTATTACTTGGGGAGGTTGTCCGTCTCCTGTTGCTCCTGAAAACAGAAAAGGACAGAAGGACAGAAAAGAACGCGGGGGAAAACGTGACAAAAACTAGACAAACGGGATAGAAAAAGAGGAAAAACATAAGAGAGAAAAAGTCGAAAAACTGGCATGCAAAATAAGAAAAACTATAGGAAAACGGTGACGAAAGGAGGAAAACGTGAAGGGAAAACGGAAAGCAATAAGATACAAAACGGGAAAGAAGAAAATGGAAGAAAATAAAGGGAAAACGAGACGAAAAAGAGAAGACTGGCAAGAAAAAGAAGGAAAACGCAAGAGAAAAAAAAAAACAAAATGGGAGAGACGAAGGAAAAACGAAGGAAAAACGATAAAGTAAACGAGAAAAGTGAGAAATAACTTGAGGAGAAACACAGACAGAACAGGAGATAGTATAAAAAATAAAAAGTAAAGTAAAGTAAAGGATAAAAAATGGAAAAAGGTGGAAAAATAAGATAAAAAAGGGGAAATAGAAAGGCAGAAAATACGGGAGTAGGAGCGCGGAATTGAGCAACGAGAAATAAAAAAGTAGAAAAGAGAGATAAGAAGAAAAGGAGAAAAAAATTGAAAACTGAAGGTAAGCGGGATAAAACGAAAAAAAAAATAATAAGATAGAAATCGTACAAAAGCATGGTATAATAAGAGGAAGGGCAGAACAGAGAAAAAAATCGGGACAGAAAACAAAAAGCGTACCAGGAAAAAAGGGAAATGACGAACAGCGGAAGAAAAAAGACGAAAAATGATACAGAAAACAGGAAAATCAGGAGTAACACCCTTTTCACAGGACGGAAAATGACGAAATCGAGAAAAGTGTGAGAACAGGAGGGATAACGACAGAAATAGAGGGGAAACAGGACAAAAAAGAATAGAAAACGTAATAGAAAAGGTGGGAAAACGGTAAAAAATGAAAGAAAATTAGATGACAAATATAAAATCGAATAGAAAACAATAGAAACCAAAAAAGAAAAGAAGAATAGTGAGAGAGAAAAAAGAAAACTGATTGAGAAAATGAGAAAACGGGGAAAAAGTCAAACGGCTTGTAAAACGAGAAAGATGAGACAAAATGTGAATGAGAAATGGGAACGGCACGGGAAAACGGGGAAGAACAAGCAAAAAAACTACGGAACAGAAAAACAGACAAAACAGAACAGACCAAAAAAAGGCAAAACGGTAGAGAAAAGACGGCAAAGCTGGAGGAAAAAGGAAAACTGAAGAGCAAAGGGAAATGGGGGAGCTAAAACCAGTATAAACGTGAAACGACGAATAAACGAGGAATCTAAAAGATGAAAAACAGAATGGATGAAGACGAAAAACGAGAAAAAATGAGATAAATAAAGTTAGAAAAAGACACAAACGAAACGAATAAATGAATTATGGAAGTGAAAAAACGGAAAACGGGAAAGAAAATGAATGCAAAAAAAGAAAAACAGGACGGAAAATAAGAAAAAAATGGGAACGGAACAAGAAAACGCTACTGAAAAAAACATAAAACGGAACGAAAAGTGGAAAAACGGAGCTGGAATTTCGTGTTCACGTCAAAATCCAAATCTAACTTAATTTCAATTTTAAGTCAAATTTGGACTATGATTTCAAGTCCAATTTCTAGTACAATTTGAAAGCCAATTTCAAGTCTATGTTCAAATGTTAATCCAAGTCTAGTATTAAGCCAATTTAAATTCTATTTTCGTCCTATTTCAATCCGAATTTCAACTTTAATTTCAAATCCAATTTTATGTAGAATTTTAAATCCAGTTCCAAATAGAAACTTCAAATTCTGTTTTGAACCCGATTTCATATCTAATACCTAGTAAAATTTCCAGTCCAGATTACTCCAGTTTTAAGTTCAATTTGATTAGTTCAAAGCCCAAATTAGTCCAAATTCTAATTTAATGCCCTTTGCCCCAGGAATGTCTTCAAATCGAGCTTCAACTCTAATTTCTAATCCAGTTTTTGGTCTAATTTAAAGTCTTATTTCAACTTTGGTTTTAAATCCTGTGTGTGTGTGTATGTGTGTGTGTGTGTGTGTGTGTGTGTGTGTGTGTGTGTGTGTGTGTGTGTGTGTGTGTGTGTGTGTGTGTGTGTGTGTGTGTGTGTGTGTGTGTGTGTGTGTGTGTGTGTGTGTGTGTGTGTGTGTGTGTGTGTGTGTGTGTGTGTGTGTGTGTGTGTGGGTGGGTGGATTTTTTCAGGCACTCCTGCTTATAGGTTTTGAAATCCAGAACGTTATTTGTTAAGAAAACCTGGGTTTTTTGTCAGCAGCTTCTAGTATCTTTCTACCTTGCCAGATCATGAGCTTTCTTGCGAACTTATCGGCAAAAACGAATTTGACCTTGCTAGGAACGTCACTTCGACCAGTGGTTTTATAGATATTTTGGTAGAAGAAATTGCCATAATCTATCTTTACTTTCATTTTGTAGTTCATGAGGGTGCATTGTACTTTATAAGAACCTCATTGTGCAACTTCCGGAACTCTGCTTCAGTGTTATGGTTGCTTACTGACTCAAAAAGATTGAAATGCCTCTCGCAGACGAATCCTCCTGTCGGTGTTTTGGCTGTCAATTTCAAGGCAATTTCATAATCCGACAGCATAATCTGGGTTTACCATGATCTTTCAATTACTTCAAATGCAGCTTCCGATCTTTAGTTCCATTACGACGCTTGCTGTGTTCCTGCCTGATCCTGATCTAATATTCTTATGGAACTTCGAACATTAAGAATACTAGAGAATAAAAGAGACGACGACGAATTCCGTCTGTCGAACCTGGTAATGCTGAACATAGCACTAGAAGCACTGCAGCAAAATAAACAGCGCGTCCAGATATTAAATGACTCGAGCTTTATGTGTTCAAACTCAATAGTCACAGAGGAACATGATACTAGTTTTGCAAATTTTCGACACATTTCTCCGTCTCTTTCTTGATCACAACATTTTTAGAATTTGGCAGCACTTTCAGCGGAGCGCGAAGTGCAATCTTTTTTGAATGAGACAATCTGTCTTTCGGTCGAAGGATTGGGATAAGAGACTGCGGTGATGAGTGTTGTTTTTGTTCAAACAACATCAAAACATTGAGAGAAATCGGCTACAATACTACGAAGAATGAAGCATAATTATACCGATTGGTCAAGAATTCTTCAGTTGTTTTAATGAAAAATGGATAATTATCAAGCATTTATCATTTGAATAGCCGCTTATGTCATTTGAATGCAAATTGAAAAGGCCTCCTTTCAGTCTCTATACCGTGAAACACTGTTAGTTTGCGCTGACTTTCCTCCAACTTTTTATGCTATTTTAATCTGCTTTAACTCAATACTTTCGTGATCGGGAAGACAAAAATTAGGCAGCTCAAGCCAGCTCCACTAACAAGCGGTTCTCAACTTGTTCTAATAACATCAACCGAAGCACATCAGAACAACTTAAAATAAATCAACTCACACTAAGCGGCGACCCCGGAGAAAACTTTCCAACCGGAGTAAAAACTCAAATATTTGGTCCAAACATTATCCTGTCAGTCATTCCTGCGGAGCAGCGAAGCTTCCCAATCTGCTATTCTGAGGAGTTTTTTGCAAGGACTTCTCTGTTACCCTATCCGAACACCCCCTCGAGCTGGAGTGCAAAGCGAGCGAATGACGATCCACTTCAGTTGAGGGAGTCGTCTTTTGTGGTTTAGAAAAATTGTTTCGACTTGAGCGATCCCCATACTTGTTTTTATTTTTCGCTGCACCTGCCTCCCTATGGTATGTGCAACTTTGATACATGAAACAAGTGCACTTTCAATAGAGAGACGTCACGGTACACCAGAATGCTTTCGATGCTGTAGTTTGATGTTTTTTTTGCGAACGAACCTCTTTCGATGGTTGCCATCCCCTTGTGCTTCCCAAAAGGGGAGGAAGAAACCAACTGCTTTGAATTTTAAATAGTTATAACAACTGGCTTCGTGCCGTCTTTCACCGTTGAAGGTGGATTCAGTGAAACGAGAACTGTCTAGTTATTGAGGAAAATTTTCGCGAACTTCGAAACGTTCGAAAAAAGTCAAACAATAATAATTATTCAGTCAGCTATCAAAGTTTTTATCAATCAATTAAGCGTTTAAATTAATAACCACCCTATCGGATTTGGTTCCGATGAAAAGAAAATTTTGCCAGTCGCTCGCATCGACTAGGTCATAATTATTTAAAATTTTTAAAGTTCTCTTTCACGTACGGAATACTAATGAACATGTCTACCGTGACGTCGAAAATTGACTAAGGACTAATTCTTTGTTTCTGGATGAAATTTAATTGAATTTTAGTATAAATTCAATCATCTATTGAAGTTGAAAAAATCTCGGTAGACAATTGCTGACAATTTAGATATTAAAAATCGTAAAACATGTTGTGTGCAACATCCTCCCGCTTTGTCAAAGAGCTATTTATTATAAAAGAATACTCCGTACTGTAGCTAATCTTTAAATAATATTACCCTGCCGTCTTCGGTGTAAAAAAGGTGTAACACTCATCAAAAGAAGGTTAACCGGCTCCAACTCTTTTGGAATGTCAGTTAAAAAGCAACCTTTCAGCCATGGCGCCGCGCCGTTCAGGGTAGCGTAAAGTTGCAAAGGATGACACGACGACGACGACGACGGTGAAAGTGCACCATTAGTCATTTTGAAGGAAGGTACTTGTGACATAATGCTTAAATAATTTAACCATTTCACCGTTCGGGGCGGGCGGCATCGCATCTAGCTAGTTGGAGAGTGTAACCCGTCGTGCAGCTCGTCGCTGGCAGAACCGCGCGCTGGCCTGAAGTGCACCGTCTCCGTTATCAGTGTCATTATCAAGGATACACTTTCGTCAGCCTGGTTAAGTTTTTCGTGCGGGCTAATGATATTACGAGAGCGCGGTGGGTCGGACGGGTTAGGTACCGCGGCACTTTTGAAGTACTGCGCACTGCTTACTGTTGGCTGTTAAACAGGTCCAGCGTGAGAAATTAAGTTGCTACACTTGACTCAGGGAGGTTTTGTCACATCGAGTGTGAATGCTAAAGGGTTTAGTCTCTTTCTGTTTCGCTTAGTGTCGACTTGTTTCGGAATGCTTCGGTACTGCTTAGTAGGTAGACGGCAGTTGGTGAATTGCTTCTGTTAAGCACTTCGGGATAAGAGGAGATCTTTTGGAATATGATAGGTGTCGTTTATTAGTGTTAATGTTACCACCAAATGCTGAAAATGAACTGCGAAAAATGACTTATTAGTTGTTTTGCAAATTTTGTTCCATGTTTTGTTATGCAAGAAACAAAACCCTTTTTCTTCATTGAGATGTGTTTAGTCTCTTTGTCAGTTCCGCTCCTGTTGTCCTTCAGCCACTTATAAATTTGTCTTCTTCTCGGTAATTCCTATACATGGACACAAAGACTTTTTTAGGTTTTTGAACCTACCTCTTGTTAATGGCCACCCTATTCCCCCTTTTAGAAATCTAGCCATTTGTACAACTACAATCGGTCTAAATGTAAGAGAAACACAAGCTCTTTCACTTATTTGGATTCTCCCCCCCCTTTTGTCAACACCCCAGTGCTGATTCTTTTATGCCATGGAACATGTGTGCCAAGTTTGGTGGAGAACAGTCAAGGCGTTCTGGACTTTTATATTTATAGGTTAGTCCATATTTTTAGACAAATCTTAAAATTATTTTGACCATAAATTTTTTATTTTTAACAATGAGCTTTTGTTCTTCTCGTAAAAATACAAAATAATTTCACCGCGTGTTGATAAGTAAAGAACTTTTTATAAGTACAAATTATTTGCTACACGCTTAAAAAAAGCTCCGAATTCGGTAAAATTTAGCCGTAACCTCAACAGCTGACCGTTCGGTAAGTTTTTTTTATGTAACTAAACGTTATTAAACATCCATAAACATTGAAATGCACCATCGTCATTTTTACCGAACGTTCGGCTGTTGAAATTTCGGTAAATTTTACCGAACTTGTTAAATGTGTAAACTTCAAAATTGTTTGCAATATGTTAAGTGATTTCGATTCTTTTTTGTTTTATTTCGGTTTAACAAAATAACAAATCATTTTATGTAAAACTGATGTACGGAGAATGCTAAGTTGGTTTTTAGTTAGTTTACTTATTCATCGAGATAAATATACACGCAAAAGCAAAGACCAAGAACAATACCAATGAAAAGGTTAAGAAAAAGACCGAAAATACCGATAAGAGATTAATGCAAAGATCAATAAAAACATCAACAATGAAACCTAGACTAGGACTTAAAAAACGGAAAAGAAAAATACCTAGAAAAAGATCTAGAAATGGATCAAAAAAGGGATCAATTAAACGTTTAGCAAAGCAAAAAAAAAAAAAAAATAAGAAAATTACGACCAACGAAAATATTTAGAAGAAAAAAAGATAAAAACCACGAATGAAATGAAACGGCTCAAGAATAGAATCAAGAAAAATGCCAAGAAATCAGCAAAAGACTATAAAAATGACCAAGAAAAGACCAAGAGATAGGACAAAAGCAAAATAGACAATAATAATATCAAATCAAATAATCAATAAATAGAGCAGTACAATTCAAAAAAAATTGGAAAATTACCACGAAAATGATCAATTAAAAGACAGAGAAAGAAAGGCAACAAAAAGATCAAGCATAGGACAAAAAGTAGAATCAAGGAAAGAACCGAAAGAAACAGCATAAAAAGAGCCAAGTAAAATTCCAAGAAAAGGACTAGTAAAACGGTCAGTAGAACTAGTAAGAAAACCAGGAAAAATTGAAAAAAATGCAGAAGAAAAAGGCAATAAAAAAAATAAAATGGAGAAAAAGAGAAAAAATAGCACTAAGAATAGGGCCAAAATAGGAACCAACAAAATATCTTAAAAAGACTAGTAAAAAATTAAGAATAAACCAACACTAAGCGTAATAAAAGATCAAGAAAAAGACATATACGACGTAATAAAAGATGACAAAAAAAGGCAAAAACAAAACCAGAAAAAACCCCAAGATAAGGCCAATAAAAATACGAAGGTGAACGCTAAGAAAAGACCAAAAAGGGACCAGTCAGATAACCAACAGATAGATAGAAAAGGACCTTGAGTAAGATTAAGAAATAAACACATGAATAGACAATGAGAAAGATTAAAAAATGACTAACAAACCAATAAAAAGTAGTACAGGGTTAAGAAATACCTACAAAGATTAGAAAACCAGAGAAAGATTAATGAACAATAATGTAGATTTTATACCAAAACCTTAGAACAGACAGTATCAACAAGACCACGACTAAGACCAAGACCGAGACCGAGTCCGAGACCAAGACCAAGACCAAGACCAAGACCAAGACCAAGACCAAGACCAAGACCAAGACCAAGACCAAGACCAAGACCAAGACCAAGACCAAGACCAAGACCAAGACCAAGACCAAGACCAAGACCAAGACCAAGACCAAGACCAAGACCAAGACCAAGACCAAGACCAAGACCAAGACCAAGACCAAGACCAAGACCAAGACCAAGACCAAGACCAAGACCAAGACCAAGACCAAGACCAAGACCAAGACCAAGACCAAGACCAAGACCAAGACCAAGACCAAGACCAAGACCAAGACCAAGACCAAGACCAAGACCAAGACCAAGACCAAGACCAAGACCAAGACCAAGACCAAGACCAAGACCAAGACCAAGACCAAGACCAAGACCAAGACCAAGACCAAGACCAAGACCAAGACCAAGACCAAGACCAAGACCAAGACCAAGACCAAGACCAAGACCAAGACCAAGACCAAGACCAAGACCAAGACCAAGACCAAGACCAAGACCAAGACCAAGACCAAGACCAAGACCAAGACCAAGACCAAGACCAAGACCAAGACCAAGACCAAGACCAAGACCAAGACCAAGACCAAGACCAAGACCAAGACCAAGACCAAGACCAAGACCAAGACCAAGACCAAGACCAAGACCAAGACCAAGACCAAGACCAAGACCAAGACCAAGACCCTTAGATTGATACTTAGACCACTGATGATCTAACACTTCTCTAATCTAATCTGATCTAATTTTGGAATTTTTCACTTCGGATATGGCCCCGAGTGAAATTTTCAAATGATCATCTTCAAGGAGCCACAGAGGAGGGGGGAGGTTTCTCTATGAAAACAAAATGGTTAGTTTTCGATTTTCCGAGTGATTCCTATATCATTATACTATACAAGGTGTTAGGTAGCTTAGTACAAATATCTCAGGCGGTAATGTAGGGACCACATTTGACGAAAAAAATCCGACCAAAAAGGGACCAGTCAGATAACCAACACATAGATAGAAAAGGACCATGAGTCAGATTGAGAAATCTTATGAAGAAACACATGAATAGACAATGAGAAAGATTAAAAATGACTAACAAACCAATAAAAAGTAGAACAGGGCTAAGAAATACCTACAAAGATTAGAAAACCAGAAAAAGATTAATGAAAAATAATGTAAAGCTTTTATACCAAAACCTTCGAACAAGACAGTATCAACAAGACCAAAACCAAAACCAAGAAGACCAAGACCAAAACCAAGAAGACCAAGACCAAAACCAAGAAGACCAAGACCAAGACCAGACCAAGACCAAGACCAAGACCAAGACCAAGACCAAGACCAAGCCCAAGACCAAGACCAAGACCAAGACCAAGACCAAGACCAAGACCAAGACCAAGACCAAGACCAAGACCAAGACCAAGACCAAGACCAAGACCAAGACCAAGACCAAGACCAAGACCAAGACCAAGACCAAGACCAAGACCAAGACCAAGACCAAGACCAAGACCAAGACCAAGACCAAGACCAAGACCAAGACCAAGACCAAGACCAAGACCAAGACCAAGACCAAGACCAAGACCAAGACCAAGACCAAGACCAAGACCAAGACCAAGACCAAGACCAAGACCAAGACCAAGACCAAGACCAAGACCAAGACCAAGACCAAGACCAAGACCAAGACCAAGACCAAGACCAAGACCAAGACCAAGACCAAGACCAAGACCAAGACCAAGACCAAGACCAAGACCAAGACCAAGACCAAGACCAAGACCAAGACCAAGACCAAGACCAAGACCAAGACCAAGACCAAGACCAAGACCAAGACCAAGGCCAAGGCCAAGACCAAGACCAAGACCAAGACCTAGACCAAGACCAAGAGCAAGACGAATACCTTAAATTGATACTTTAGACCACTGATGAACTAACACATACCGGAAAATCCTTTAAGAAACATCGTCCGACAGATTTTGCTTGGACACTAACACCTTTTGTTATGCATATTGTGGAGGTCATCATTAACATCATCAACAGGCCAAAGGAAAGAGGCCAACCCCAAGAGATTAACTGCAAGAAGCAAACGCCAAGAAACCAACGGCAAGAGGCTAACGGCAAGAGGTCAACGACAAGAGACCAATGTTAGGAGGCCCACAAAAGGGGCCAACGACTAGAGTCTAACGAGAAGAGACTAACCAAAAGCAAGAGGCCGACACTAATAGACCAATATCAAGAGGCCAATACTAAGATATTCACTACAAGAGGCCAGTAACAAGCAACTAACGCCAAGTCTGCTGACAAGAGGGTAGCGCTTAGAGGCCAATGCCAAGAGGCCAACGCTCAGAAGCCAACGGTAAGAGACTAACGGCCAGCGGTCAACGAAAATACCGAGACAATAACTACAAGAGGCCAACGACAAGCGGTCAACGTGAAGAGACTAATGGCTAGAGGTTAGCGCTTAGAGGTCAATGCCAAGCGGCCAACAACAAGAGGCTAATGCCAAGAGGCTAACGCCAAGAGGTCAATGACAAAAGGTCAAAGACAAGACAGCAACGCCAAGAAGTTAACGGCAAGAGGATAATGGCAAGAGGCCAACGTCAAAAAGGAAACGTCAAGCGGTAAACACGATTCTTTCTCCGATACTGGAATTTTTGTATTTTTTAGAAAAGTTTAAAATCAATTTTTATGACTAAAAAAGTTTGAATGTCCGCCATTTTGTTATACATTCGAGTGTTGGGTCAAACAGGAGAAAATGTTATATACTTTCGTGTTATTTTGGAATTCGGATTTGGCCCCGAGTGAAATTTTCAAATGATCATCTTCAAGGAGCCACAGAGGAGGGGGAGGTTTCTCTATGAAAACAAAATTGTTAGTTTTCGGTTTTCCGAGTGATTCCTATATCATTATACTATACAAGGTGCTAGGTAGCTTAGTACAAATATTTCAGGCGGTGATGTAGGGACCACATTTGACGAAAAAATCCGTCTACGCACATGGTCAGATCTCAATCGTTACAGAATAATTAAACATTTTTAATTTTCGCTTCTGTTTCCCTTAAATTAGTTCTAGTACAAAAAAAAAGCATGCTAGCTAACTCGACTCTGATACTTTGATCCGAAAGTTGAGATAATTATTTTACACTGAAAATTGTGCTAAAACCTCCTACTTAATGAAATTTAGAAACTTTCCAAAAGCAAAAACCTTTGAAATAGATGTTCCTCGCGGCGTTTTCGTCAAATTTCTTCTCAAAAGGCGTGATAAAATTGATTGCTTTTGTTTAATTAATTTGAAGCTATGGTACAGTTGTACAGTTCGTTCTTAGACGTAAAACGCCTATCTCTTTTACAATCGATGCAATTTAATTTTAAACTCAACATGTTGAGTGTTAAATTAGTTTCTGAAAACTGCTCACATTCATACATCACCACGCATAGCACACTAGATCACCGCGTGCGACATATATGAAAAACAACAACAGCAACAATCATGTTTTCCATAAATTAAAGATTCGGTCCCACTTTTGCTAGCATAATCATGATATGATTCAAATCCAATTCCATCATTTTTGGAACAGCCATAAACAACATCGAAGAATTTGTGATTTTATTAGTACTTTTTATGGAATTACTGATATGGTTATGTAATATATAATGTAAATTTAATTTATTTTTTAATATTTCTAACTAAATTTAACTGGCATATTTTTATTTTTTTTTCAGGTATGTACAAACCTTTTCAATCAGTGGTAAGGATAACTGTGTATTTCACACGAAAGATACCCTGGATTATTCTGATAAACTATATATATAAATGTTGCTATTTGCAGTAAGTGATACCATTGTTTTATTCGATTGGAGTAAATTTACAATTGATGATAATGTTTGCAGTAAAACTGCGGCATTTTAGTCAACTTTTTTTTTATAGTGTACCGTGCAAGCACCATATTCAAAACAGCGCCTAATTCTGAACAGATGCAAATTTTTCCTATATATTGACAAAACTCTAGCTATTTAAACCGTGTTGATAATAGGAAATCATTTGATGTAGTAATTAAATTGTTTAAATAGCTAGAATTTTATCAATATTTATGAAAAATCTGCAACTGTTCAGAATTAGGCACTGTTTTGAATATGGTGCTTGCACGGTATGCCATTTTTTGATCTATAAAAATGGAAACATCGAATGCAAGTATGTATTGATCGGTGCAGTAAAGTATTTTTTGCCATTATTCGTTTATATCTAAAACCTCTTAAAAATATTTGCGTTTTGATATGATCTACGAACCATTTCAACCGCTTTCCCGACCGACCGACCGACCGATCCGACTTTACTGATTAATACCGCCATTAGTGTAGTAGGATCAGATTAAATATTCAAATTAATTGGCTCACGGTAGCAGCACTTTTCTTTCCATTTTGCGCGGTGACAGTTAACGGCTCATTCTGATTGCACCCTCGCGATAAGAGCGTCCGAACCGAACCTGAACCTGAACAGAACAGAGTGAGGTGAATAAAAAATGAAAAATACTCCACCGTATTACTGCGCCCTATTACACGGACCGCGGAAAGGAAAAAGGAGTTAATTTTTCATCACTGATTGTTGTTGTTGTTGTTGTTGTTGTTGTTAATGTTGGTCGCAAACCGAAGAAACGACAATAACGGTGCGGTGCGGAGCGGTGGTGTGTGGTTGGTCGGCTTCCATTAACCGGTAAATAAATTAGTCAACCGAGAGGGCTGACACGGGCTGGGCGTGCGATCTTTCATCGCGCTTTTAATTTTTATGAACGCTTTTATTATCGGAGATATTTCACTGTTTTGGGACATTTTTTTCTTCGCTTCGCGATTGTAACGCCTACCCTTGCTTATATCCTTAGCAGCAGCGCAGCGGCTGGAGGCTATAAAGGGAGTATAGTGGCGCCCGCCAATGAAAGTGGTCTGTTCCGTTTATGATGCTTTATTTCCAAGGAACGGGTTGTGACTTACGCGTGATGGCTAATCGTTGTAATGACCCATGTAGACCGCGGAATTTTCGGCGGTCTTCCAGGCGACCAGTCGGTGTCCAGCCGTTTGAGACGTGCTTTATTTGAAATTTCGCAGATTTTATGTCCTCGCTTGCGTAAAGATGGATAAAGATGCACGGAAATGACTCTCCGGAGAGGAGTCGTGTTACATTTTTTATGAATTAAATAGATCATAAATTTGTGTGGGCTTGTGTCGTTTAGATGGTTTATGAACGTTTCTTTTTATTTACAGTTGGAGTGCGCCTTTTGAGGATCTTTTTCAAGATTTTTCTTAACAAGTATACATTTAAGTAAATAGTTAGGCAAACAATTATAACCAACGTAGCATGTACGTCGATAGTATAATACTGTAGCAGTGGAAGATCAACAGTTGATGGTCGAAGATGTACTGCTCCACCGTATCGAATGACATATTCCACCCAGTAGACGGCCAATTCTTTCGGAGAAATTGGTTTGTCCTTAAATCGTTCAGATAAGAACTTTGCATTTCGCGCGTAGGATGGATTGTCCAGAACTGTTCTGATTGCTTGTAAAACGGTGGTTTCACTCATTGTAGCATAATTTACTGAAACAGCAAATCCAGCTTGAACGGCGTTTTCAACATTTATTGGTTGATCCCCGAAAATCGGAATACCAACCAAGGGCTTTCCATGATACAGAGACTCCATCGTACCGAGAAGTCCTCCATGCGAAATAAATAGTACAACATTCGAGTGTGCCAAGATGTCATTTTGGGGCATCCATGGTCTAATCCATACGTTTTTCGGGAGATTTGGGAGTGTATCATTCTCGAATTTCCAAAGAACGCGTTGTTTCAGTTTAGAAAATGCTGTCAAAAGGGCCGTTCGTTTTTCCTCTGGAAAGTCAATGGATTTTACATTCGATCCCATAGAAAAATAGATGACACCCTCTTTTGCCTCATCAAGAAACTCCTGAAGGTCCTAAAATCACACAATACTTGTTAATCATTCAAATGAATCTTTAAAATTACCTACAATTGGTAGAGATTTCGGTTCATCAATATGAATTCCACCTACTTCGACCATGTTCGGAGGATATGACAGTGCCGTACTGATGCTAAAATGTTGATTTAACAGCACAAGGGAAACATTTCGCATCTGCTGATCGAACGATAGTTTGGCATTTGGGAACGCGGCATCGTAGATCCGTTTCTGTTGCGCCATGTATCGCCATTTGTAGTACGCACGGTCTACGTACTCCATTGCGGTGTACATAAGACGGTCCCAAAATCGAGCGTGGTCGATTGGTGGTGGCGGAGCACCAACCAGGTGACACGTCCATAAAGAGTTGCCGAAGGCGGAGTACGTTATCAGCGGTGCATCGAAGTGTTGCGCAAACCCGTACAGCGGCTCAGAGATAAACGTTTCCACCAACACGGCGTCAAATTTTTCGTCTGAATTCAACAAACTCACTACATTTGGATGTTTCAGCACAAAATCACAGGTCTTTGCCGGAAATATTTCATACAGAATAATCATCATCACTTCAAATGCCACCGGTCCGGCACCGTAAAAATCGAAAAAGTTTGGTTTCTCGTTTTTGTCGAAATCCTGCATTCCGGTTAGCACTATTTGGCGATAGTTTGGCAGCCGAACATCGGAACGGAACGGAGTGATAACCGTAACTTCGTGGCCGGCTTCTGCCAGTGTTCTCATGATGGCCGTCCCGAGAATGTTGTGCGATTTATTATCCACTGGAAGAACTCCTAGGATTTTGGAACCTTTCGCCGGGTTAATTGAAACGGCCAGCACAAGTGCCAGCACCAGCGCCACGCGTTTCTCCATGATGGTCGTAAGAGCGCGATTACGAGTTGACTAAACTGACGGAGCGCTCCGCTGTTTATACATTTCAAAGCGTCCGACAAACGTGTTTTGCCATGAAAAAGCGGTTAGCTGCAGAAGAGGTGTTTATTTGTATTTTACGTATTTATTTCGAAAGCTATTGAATTTTGGGCGAATCAATATTGGTGGAAGAATTCAAAGCATTGCGTTGAATGATTGTCACCGTATCAATAAAAGTGCATTTGTTATGTGTTGATGAGGTTGCTTGTTACGATGACAGATATGAGATAAAATGTTGCATCAAATTATCTCCTCATATTGTGCTGAACGTTTATGATATGTACCAGTTATTTAAATAATCATCAATTACGATTTTCAGCCATTGCCATTGATTCATTGCCCGTGGAATATCATAAAATCGAAGAGAAATATGTATGTTTAAAGCATTGATAGGGTAGGCGGATGATTTAGATAAGATTGAACGTATGTAAATACAAAAAATAATACAGTACTCTATTCACTATGCCGAACTGATAATATCCACACACAAAAAAAAATGCCGAACTGTACAATTATTGCATACATTACTTTTACAGATTGTACTGCTTCTATGAGGCAATGCTGTTCAATGAGTGTAAGTGAGAGAAAATGAGCGCTGCAACCTTGCTTCTTATGGAAAACTGTTTTTTTAAATTTCAAACTCTATGTTAGGATGCTTGGGTTTCATACTATGTCCGATTATACCGGAACTTGAATTTTTGAGTTTCATCAAACCCGAGTTCGAATTTTATTTTGATCCCAATTTTTTTGGGTGCTTCTAACGTTTAATGGTTTTCGACCGTGTGATATGTTAAAGAAGCTGAAACCACTCGGAATAAATGAAAGATTCATCTTTCGTACCATCAAGCGTTACAAGAAAACCGGTTTTTGAAAAATACTCGCCAAGCCTGGCCGTAAACGCACTGTATGAACAGCGGAAGCTATCAAACGAGTAAGAATGTGAATTCGACGGAAACCAGAACAGACCTTATTCTGCGAATCGCGTGACTTAATACAACGACAATTGTGACTCGCCATGGCGAGTCGAGTCACCTAGGTGACGACCGAGTCACCTAGGTAACAAACTCCGGTCACCTAAGTGACAAACCGTAACTTAGGTGACAAAGTGAGCCACCTAGGTGACAATTGTCACCTGATTCGCGGCGACTCCAAATAGTCACGTCACTCGCCTCGCAGAATAAGGGTGATTGACCTATTCGACAGAAACTTATGCTTCACGGTGGTGGTCTTTGGAACTAGCCGAACGGTGAGAAAGTTGAAGTTTGCTTGAAGAGTCAGAAAAAAGTTCACTTTTTTAATTTTCTTAATGTACACTGATAATAAAACTTGGTTTATATAATACGAAAACGAACGAATTTGCTTTACAAATTCTTCCGTTGTTTTCTACCACGAAGTAGATTCGTAAAATCAATTCTAAATGTTTCGTACATATAAACAAAGCTATATTCGTACGAATTATTGCATTTTACAAAATGATTCGCAGATTTTACGAATGGCGCGAAAAAGCATGCGATAAAAATAACACTAGATTTCGCTATTTTCCGATAGGTGTCAGTATTCTATACTACCGACACCTATCGAAAAATAGCGAAATCTTTTTTATCTTCGAAGAAAGCTGATTTTATTGATTTTAGTTACGAACAGCCGACGACGCCGCAAACCACATAACCACAGCTACTGCATACCAAGCAGGCCATAATTGCACAAGTCTATTTTCTCTTCATACAATCTTCGCATCCCGGGGTGACATTGCGATTCTCGTTTCGAGTGATTTTGGTTCGTTTCAACCACAAATAGGCAAAACGAACCAAAACCGCTCGTAACGCAATCGCAAGAATCGCAATGTTCCCCCGTTTTCGTCGATAACGATGCCAGACAACAACCGTGCATCAAATGGGTTTTGATGCAAGACAGCTACGAATGTGCTATCGTAGAAAATACGAACCATTCGTTTTTTGTGAAACTAACATAAACCAGGCTATTGCAAGCAAAATATAGGATAATCAAAGAGAACATTCATATTTTCATGCAGTGCCGGAGCAGCATGGTTCGCTATAGGACTGACAGATGTTCGAATCTCTAGAACTTTGACTAGAACCGATACATAACAAGCATAAAGATTTCACAAAGTAGAAAAATATTCCAATAATATGCAAAAACCGATTTAGGATACCTACTGTGTTCGATTAGTTAAGTCGTCACACCAACTTTTACAGTATTCTTCAAATTTATTCTTTTTCAATTCACTATTTTAAAAGTATTTTCAAAATACTTTGTAAAACAGCAAATTTCTTACAAAACCTGCCGAAAATTTAGTTAAGTTTTCAATCCAACACTAGCTATAAATTGAATTTACTGGATTTTTTTTAAGAAATATACCGCATCTGACATTTGTTGTCGTTTTTATCACCATCGCAGCAGGTAGCGCCACGGCGGCAGTTTTTACTCAAACAGGTCAATAAGCTGGCTAAGGAACAGGGAAATTCGCAGTAAACCATGAAGAATATTTTGAAAGATGATCTTCGATTGATCTTCCATACAAAAAACAACGGGCGCAAGGTTTGACTGCAAAACAGTTGGTTACAAGAGCCGAAAGATGTCGGCAGCTGCTTAAGCGGCAAGGTTATTATGAAGTTCTGTTTTCGGAAGAAAAAAAGTTTCTGCTACAGGGTGACAACAACCAACAAAATAATCGGATAGGGTAAATGTATTATATTTCGTCCACTAATTTATAATTAACTTTGAGAGTTTAGCTAGTTTAGTTTGGATTTTTTCAAATTTATGTTACCAATTATGGTCAATCAACGTTTTCTCTACAAGAATTTATTATGTTTATCATTAATCGGTTACGTTTTATTATTGGAATTTAAAATATTCAGAAATGATTTAATCTTCGCCCCCCTATATTCAATTTTGGTCTTCCATATGTACTAAATTTTCGCCCCCATGCGGAAAGACGCGTTGTAAACCGTTTTTACATAGAAATATTCAAAAATAATTATTTTGAAGATTTCTGGACCTTAATATGAATGAATAAGACTCACCCTTTCTAACTAACATATAAAAAAGGCAATAAAGCGTAAAATCCAACTAATTATAGGCAGCTACTAATGTTTTACTATGATTTAAACAAGGGGACGAGACTAAAACATCCAATTTTTGTGTGCTATTTTTCGCCCCCTTTTAAAAACAATAAAATCTCTCTAAAATTCACTATTATTACGTGTTAATGCACTTCAAAATGTTTTTTTGTGCTATTTCAAAAAAATATCACAGATAAAACGTATTATAAATAGCATTAATTTATACTATTTCCAAAAAATAAGCTCAGTTTTCTACATCCGAAGAAAATAATGTTGTTTAGTGTGAAAATAGTGGCGGCATTTTAAAGTTCAAAGTTTCAACATAAATAAATTACAAAATTCTACGCAATTGATGTAAAATGAAAATAGATTTGATGTTTGGAAAGGAAACATTTTTTACCATGCCTAAAGGTTTAAATCTTAAAAATGGATTTCTGTCTGTCGGGATGTTCCTTATAGGATCGAAAACTACTGAACCAATCGGCGTGAAAATTTGCATGTAGAGGTTTTTGGGGGCCAGGGAAGGTTCTTATGATGGTTAGAGACTCCTCAAACTTTTTTCCCTTGGTAAATTGAGACCCTTCTCCTCTTTAGAAGGAGAATTATGACTCCTCTCGCCTTTAAGATGGGGAGCTTCCATACAAATGAAATACAAATTTCCTCATAACTCGAGAACTAATCAAGCAAATGGAACCACATTTGGCAAGCGAAGGTTTTTGGAGGCAAGAATTTTTTGTATGATGAAATAGGACCCCTCCCCACTTTAGGAGGGGGGGCCTCCTATACCTACAAATGAAACACAAATTTCCCCATAATTTGAGAACTAATCAAATAGTGGAACCACATTTGGCATGTGAAGGTTTTTGGAGGCAAGAATTTTTTGTATGGTGAAAAAGGACCCCTCCCCTTTTCAGGAGGTGGGGGGCTCCTATATAAATGAAATACAAATTTGCTCATAATTCGAGAACTAATCAATCAATTGGAACCATATTTGGCAAGTGGGTATTGGTATTTGGAGGCAAGATTTTTTTCTATGATGAATTAGGACCCCTTACCTTTTTAGGATGGGGGCTCTCATACAAATGAAATACAAATTTCCTCATAATTCCAGAACTAATCAAGCAAATGGAACCATATTTTTTTTTTCTATGGTGAATTGAGACCCCTCCCCTCTTTAGGTGCGGAATTATTACCCCTATCTCCTTCGATAGTGGGGGAGGAGGTCCTATACAAATGAAATACAAAGGGAGCTGCCCCCCGTAGAGATCACCTCTATCTAGGTTTATTTATTTTCCTAGATCTATACTGACCTCTATTGCTTTCTTTCAGTTGGCTCACCCCTGCGAAATGGTACTTTCTACGAAAAGATTTTCCGTGAAATGGTACATCCCGCGAAAGGTTTTTCGCGAAATGGTATTCTGCGAAACTCTATATTCCGCGTTATGGTTAACCGAGAATTGGTGTTCCGCAAAATGATATTCGGCGAAATGGTTTGTAATGATGGCGAATATTTAAATACTATCCGCTTTATTTTATCAGGCTAAGCAATGGACGGAGTTGTTTTCTATTTTACTGTGAGGAAAATTTGTTCATTAAAACACCCATGAACTCCTCAGAAACTTGCAAAACTCGAGATTGCGATAAAGGTCATCCAAGATTCAGGATTTATGCACAACACAGTTTAATTTGTGGCAATACGAAGTTTGTCGGGTCAGCTAGTATATAATAAAAGCAGCTTTTACCTGGGAGGCGAAAGATTGGGGAGGGGGCGAAGGCTAATGCATCTCCCCTATATGTTGCACGTCTTTCTGATATTCCTCGGGGCAAACTGGCTGTTCAAAGGTCTCAGAATGTTTCCAGGGGCATGGTATGGGGATGTATCTCCAAAAATTTGAAGGAACCATTACCATTCAATGAACCTGGTATTAAAATCAGTACTAAATATTACATCGCTAATATTTTGAAAAACCGTTTGCTTCCCATCGTTTCACCAGACGAAAGCTACACAGGCTTGATGTGAGAACAATTTTCCGGATTTTATTTCTGCGAAAGAGTGACCTGCCTCTTCGCCTGATTTGAATCCTCTCGACTCCTATGCATGAGGCTACAGGCTGGGCAAACTTTCAAGTAACGTTTGGAGAAGATTTGAGATGAAATGCTTCAGGATATCGTGCCAGCTGTAACGCTTTTCAACAACGATTGCTACTGGTAATTCAAGCAAAGGGAGAATTGGACTAATTGAAGATAAATGTTATGGATATAATTTTACACTGTGAGTGTAATGTCTTTTACTCTCTGTACTCTGAATTTTTCAGTGAATGTTTATGGACTTATTTTGTGTAAAAAGCCATTTCTTTTAAAATTTCCCTTACATCAATTAATTTAAATCGCAAAAGTAAATATTTTCCATCTTTCCGCAATGATATCGCATGTTATGCTGCTTCATTAGTAGATGATATTGTTAAAGTTTGTTCTAGTTTAATATTTCTGTCGTTTTAATCCCACTATGGCCATCACATTATCAAGTAAAAAAAATCATATTGAAATATTAAAATATTTTGATTAGGCCATTACAAATATTTAAAAAAGTTTTTGTCCCTCCGGTGTTGGGCCACTGAAGGGGGGGGGGGGTCGAAAAAAAAAACAAAGAGAATTTTTTAATCGAGAAAAAAAATGGATTTTTCGCATTTTTACTTAAAGTTTAAACGTGAAAACCAAATCTATTCTTGCTTTTAATAAATGCGTTGTTATTTTTCATGCAAAAATCTACGAACAAAAAGACAAAAACGAAAGAAAATTTTTTGGCCGAGTTTCGGAAATTTCACTATTTGAACTTCCATTTCTATTTTCGTGCTAGAAGCGTTAATTCAACTCGTACACTCATTTTTCGAGTGTTTTCAGGCTGTAGAGCCCACAGACAATTGATTTTATGAAAAAAAAATTAACTCATGCCATACAAATTATTTTTTTACCCCCAGATTTTTCAAGCCAATTTCCAAGGGGGTGACAAAAACTTTTGAAATTATTTGCAATGGCCTTATTAAAATGAAAACTTTGAAACTTTTAAAATATTGACGATTAATATTGGTTTCCGTTTCACACATTCGCCTGTTCACATATTATTTCTCAGTAAAAAACAGCTTTTCTTGTTTTCGACACGCCCTAATGAAGCAAATAAAAAATATCACTTAGAGGTGAGCGATCAGTGAAGGGCAGATCAGCACTCCCATTAAATAAACAACTTTACACTGACTGATTGTAGACTTCCTACATTATTTAGCTGTCGCATTTGCCTAGGCATCAAACTTGTCGCTTCGAATTAATCAAAGCTGTCCCATAACTTTGCTTGACCGGCTCCAATTCACGGGAAGGTATCCAACCGTAGGTTGTTTCCTCGTGCTAACGCTTTTGAAGCACAGATCGTTGACCTTGACCAAAATGAGTTTTTTATTACCCGAGCGCCGCCCGCCGCGAGCTTCTGCTCGTCATTAACAAACACCAGCGCAGAAGTATGCGTGCTTTTCACGTCTGCTGTCTCACGTCACGTGTTTGATTGCTGATAACTGTATCGTTTCCGAAATATGTTTTAATCATTGCGTTTATATCGATTTAGATTATAAAAAAACTTGCTATTGTTGTCTAGGGTTCCAAAAGAATTTAATCTCTTTTACACGACGTGACTAATACTGAGTTCCATAGTACAAAAATGAGAATTTCTGTATAGTATCATCGAAGTTACACATTTAAACTGTTTTAATTTAAATTATCTACATACAAGCAGATTATCTGCTGGCAACGAACTTACAAATTAGGCTCTTTTTTTCTTTCCACCTGCCGGTGAGCTCTTACGGCATACTTTTCGGTATAACCTCTTCACAATGAACACATTAGTTGCTACGATAACCACCACCAGCAGCAGCATCACGGCATACACATCCACTGAATGGTACTGTAAATATGACAGCTCCAGCGCGGGGGATCGCAACTGTGGTGCTCCACCATGCCGTAGTATGTAGTCCACCCAAAAGACGACAGTTTGCCTTGGAGTCATCGGTTGGTCACGCAACCGTTCCGATACCAGCTTCGCTTTTTTCGCATATAATGGATCACTCAGTACCGTTTGGATAGCTCGTGTAACCGCTTCTTCGCTAATATCATCAAAATCGAGCCGCAAGGCATATCCAGCCCGGACGGACTTTTCAACGTTCATCATTTGATCGCCGAAGATCGGAATGCCTACCATCGGTTTACCGTGGTACAGCGACTCCGTGGTGCCTAGGTTTCCTCCGTGCGTGATGAATAGTTTTACATTTGGGTGAGCCAATACGTCATTCTGTGGAACCCAGGAAGTAATTTTCAAGTTTGCCGGTTTATTGGGTAGATTTTCGTCTTCGAACTTCCACAGGACTCGTTGTTTTAGTTTTCCGAACGCCTTCAGGAATGCGTCTCGTTTTTCTGCAGGAAGATCCTTCGATTGTATGTTGGATCCCATGCAGAAATAGACAACCCCCTCCTTCGCTTCGTCAAGGTAAGTTTGCAGGTCCTGAAAAATTATAAAATTTTTGATTTGAATTGACTAACAAAGTATAGAATTTTGACTTACCTTCGGTAATGGTTTCGGGTCTTCAATTTGAATTCCGCCGACCTCAATCATATTGGGTGGATAAGGTCTTGGACTGCTTAATGTGAAATGCTGGTTCAGGAAAACTAGCGAAACATTTTTCATTTGTTGTTCGAAGCTCTGTTTGGCGTTAGGAAAAGCTAAATCGTAATATTTCTTCTGATTCGGCAGATAGACCCATGAATAGAAGAATCGATCGAATGCGGTAAACGCAGCATTTACAAATCGTTCCCAAAATGTCATTCGGTCTGTGTAGCTGAGTAGGAAATGTCCTAAGTGCGATGTAGGATGGGGACTTCCTACTAATCCGTTGGTCCATAATGAGTTTCCGAAAGCGGAAAAGGTTATTAGATGGGCATCAAAGTGCTGAGCGAATCCATAGAATTGTTCCGCTATGAAGGACTCCAATATAACAACATCGAACTTTTCGTCTGATTTCAAAAGATTCACAACGTTCGGATGCTGCATTGCCAACTCGTACATCCTGCCAGGCATCATTCCGTACAGCATGGTCAGCATGAAAGCAGACGCTACGATTCCACCACGGAATTCGAAAAAATTGGGTGCCTGTTGACTTTCCGCTACTTTCTCCAGAAACCCGGTTAGCACAATTTCGCGGTAATTTTTCGGTAGCTTTTTTGCCGGGTAGGATGTTATCACCGTTACATCGTGACCGGCTCCGGCAAGCACCTTGCCGAAGGCGGATCCGATGATGTCGTGTGATTTACCACCCAGCGGTAGGATGGTTAGGATTTTAGCACCTTCTGCCAAGGTGACGCACGAGATGAACAAAAACGCGAGAGCTACTCGTCCGGCCATGGTGATGGTCAGCTTGATACTGTCTCGCTTAGCTCCTGTCGGACGGGTAAATATTGACAAAATTCCAATCGGTGTGGCATTCGAGACGCGGTGCACAGTGGGTGAAGTTATCACTAAGTTTGGTGAATATTGACGTTATAAATCAGGTTTGTTAGTTTGTTACTTGTCTGCCTGTTTTAAAGTTTTTGTACAAAAACAAAGACTCTTCATTTTTCAGAGACACACAATTGATTCATTTTTTCGGTCACATTTAGTTCACTGTGTTCATGATTTGCGCTTTATACCGCGGTGGAACAGCATTTTGCAGACTCATGCCACTTTAGTGGTGTGTTAATATTATATATATTTATGGTATCGACAGATGTTTTCGGTCTTCTGCTCAACTCAATCCGTTCTTTTTGTTTCCACTCAGAATGCGCCTGCTAAAAATTCGATTATGAAGAAACAAATGCACTCTGTTCTTGTAGATTTTAATAGTTTTAGCTTCAACAACAGTATCTATTTTCATATCGTACAAATTATGCTTGCTGTTACCAAAATTGGACTCTTTACTCTATCAGTTGCCTTAAGCATGATAACAGGTCCTAACGATCGTTCATCAACCAACACTGTCATACAGGTGTGTGGTGCTCCGACATGGAACGATAAGTTATCGTATCACTGAGCAGCATACATTTCTTTGAATCATCTGAAGTTTGACCATGTTACATTCAGTGATTTGTCGATTTCATCATGTATACTTATGAACAAGAATTTTATTTATCCAGTTTACTAAACTGTGAAATACGTTATTTATTAAGATACTAAGCATCATCTCACTGACGGTCCTGGATTCTACCTCATTAGTGACTCATAATACGGTTACATGACTTTTACTTTGGTTGCATCAGTATTATGATGGAACGCTCTGGTCTTTACTACGCTCTCAGGGCAATTGAAGAGATGTGTGCGTAGGCATGTCACACCTTGAATGTATATTGTTAAAGAAATGAGATGATGAAATTATATAATATTTGTAAGATAATTATTGGAAAAATAGTCATAAAGCGCACGTTTGTTTGCAGTTGGACTAATACCGATCGAAAAGCAAACTACTTTTCAAGTAGGGTATGTTGCTGCTTGCGTCGTAATTGCCTATTCTCGTCCTATCCAACACAAATTATTAAAAATATCAGCGTATACATGACACACAATGCAAAATTAGTTACTCTCTAATGTTTTAGTTTGTTGACTAACATACGCGATCAATCAAAGTGTGCAGATCTCTTTAAATGCATCTTTCCATAAAAGAATTCCTAGCAGACAAATTTGCTACATTTTTCCGTGCGACGAAGAAGAAAATGTCGACTAATCGTTTTAATTTCCGTCATTCATAAAATGAAAAAAACTCACGCAACGCGTTATCTTTATTCTACAACCGGGAAAATTTACATGACCAGCAGAAATCTTTGCAGAATAACATTTGTCATGTCGTCCTACATAAACACATGCGCTATAATTTCGTAAACATTGTCGGTATTTTTAGTTCGGACGACGAAAAATTTTGATTGACGGATTATAAAATGGTACGACAAAATAAAGTCAGCTGCGTAATTTCAATAAAATGCTTTAATTATTGCTTTTTAGTAAGGCCATTACAAATATTTTATAAAGTTTTTGTCCTTCCGGTGCTGGGCCGCTGAGGGGAGGGGAGAGGGGGGGGGGGAGCGAAAAAAAGCAGAGATTTTTTTAATCGAGCAAAAAAAATATTGATTTTAGACATTTTTATTCAAAGTTTAAACGTGTAAACCAAATCTTTTCTTGCTTTTAAAATATACGTTATTATTTTTCATGCAAAAATCTACGAAAAAAGACAAAAACGAAAGAAAAATTTTTCGACCGATTTTCGGAAATTTGGTTTCTCGAATTTCCATTTTTGTGTCGTGCTAGAAGCATTAACTCAACTCGTACACTCATTTTTCGAGTTTTTCAGGTTGTAGGACCCACAGACAACTGATTTTATAAAAAAAAATTAACTCATACCCTACAAATATTTTTTTTGCCCGCCGATTTTGCAAGCCAGGGGGGGGGGGGGGGGGGGGGTGACAAAAACTTTTGAAATTATTTGCAATGGCCTAAATTCAAAGTGCACGGATCGGAAAGTAAGTGTGTATGAGTGAAATCAGCACAAGAACTTTTGGAGTATTCATTAAATCCATTCAGGAAATAATGGAAATTAGAGTGACTACTTACTAATTAGAATTTGTCGGAACATCGATCGAGAGTGATCCTATTTAGACCTAGCAATGACACATACAAGTGCATAAATTTGGGACCCTATCCGGAGTATTTATTTTCTTAGTGTAAACTTTCGTATAACAAAAAAAGTGTATGAAGTGTTTTATACTTCTGTAACATTAGTAGAACTAGAACTTAAATGCATAAACAAATTTCAATAGATGTGACATCTCTGATTCAGATCTTATACTGTTGTGTCGTCGTCCTTGCTTGGGAAGTGGAGAAATTTTTTCCAAAGATTTCAGGTTTTAAATTTTAAGGTGAAATGGGTCGTCATTGATTTTGTAAATTTCAAAAGCAGTTTTTTTGCTTGAAACAAAAGTTCTATTTATGAAAATATATTCGCTGTGTTCGGATTGACAAGAAGACTGCAGTGCAGTCCCAGTCCCAGTCTCAGTCCCAGTCCCAGTCCCAGTCCCAGTCCCAGTCCCAGTCCCAGTCCCAGTCCCAGTCCCAGTCCCAGTCCCAGTCCCAGTCCCAGTCCCAGTCCCAGTCCCAGTCCCAGTCCCAGTCCCAGTCCCAGTCCCAGTCCCAGTCCCAGTCCCAGTCCCAGTCCCAGTCCCAGTCCCAGTCCCAGTCCCAGTCCCAGTCCCAGTCCCAGTCCCAGTCCCAGTCCCAGTCCCAGTCCCAGTCCCAGTCCCAGTCCCAGTCCCAGTCCCAGTCCCAGTCCCAGTCCCAGTCCCAGTCCCAGTCCCAGTCCCAGTCCCAGTCCCAGTCCCAGTCCCAGTCCCAGTCCCAGTCCCAGTCCCAGTCCCAGTCCCAGTCCCAGTCCCAGTCCCAGTCCCAGTCCCAGTCCCAGTCCCAGTCCCAGTCCCAGTCCCAGTCCCAGTCCCAGTCCCAGTCCCAGTCCCAGTCCCAGTCCCAGTCCCAGTCCCAGTCCCAGTCCCAGTCCCAGTCCCAGTCCCAGTCCCAGTCCCAGTCCCAGTCCCAGTCCCAGTCCCAGTCCCAGTCCCAGTCCCAGTCCCAGTCCCAGTCCCAGTCCCAGTCCCAGTCCCAGTCCCAGTCCCAGTCCCAGTCCCAGTCCCAGTCCCAGTCCCAGTCCCAGTCCCAGTCCCAGTCCCAGTCCCAGTCCCAGTCCCAGTCCCAGTCCCAGTCCCAGTCCCAGTCCCAGTCCCAGTCCCAGTCCCAGTCCCAGTCCCAGTCCCAGTCCCAGTCCCAGTCCCAGTCCCAGTCCCAGTCCCAGTCCCAGTCCCAGTCCCAGTCCCAGTCCCAGTCCCAGTCCCAGTCCCAGTCCCAGTCCCAGTCCCAGTCCCAGTCCCAGTCCCAGTCCCAGTCCCAGTCCCAGTCCCAGTCCCAGTCCCAGTCCCAGTCCCAGTCCCAGTCCCAGTCCCAGTCCCAGTCCCAGTCCCAGTCCCAGTCCCAGTCCCAGTCCCAGTCCCAGTCCCAGTCCCAGTCCCAGTCCCAGTCCCAGTCCCAGTCCCAGTCCCAGTCCCAGTCCCAGTCCCAGTCCCAGTCCCAGTCCCAGTCCCAGTCCCAGTCCCAGTCCCAGTCCCAGTCCCAGTCCCAGTCCCAGTCCCAGTCCCAGTCCCAGTCCCAGTCCCAGTCCCAGTCCCAGTCCCAGTCCCAGTCCCAGTCCCAGTCCCAGTCCCAGTCCCAGTCCCAGTCCCAGTCCCAATCACAGTCGTCTCAGTAATTATCCCAGCAGTCGTCTAAGTCGTTTCAGTAGTCGTCCCAGTCGTCCAAATTATCCCAATCGTCCTAGTAGCCATCCTAGTCGTCTCACCAGTCATTTCACTCGTCTCAGTCGTCCCATTATTTGCCCCAGTTATAACAGTAGTTGTCCTAGCCGTTCTAGTTGTCTCAGTCGTCTTAGTAGTTGTTCCAGGCGTTATAGTAGTCGTCCCAGTCGTCCCAATAGTTGTCCCGGTCGTCTCAGAGGATGTTTCAGTAATCGTCCAAATCGTCACAATAGTTCTCTTCTCTCAGCCGTCCTAGTAGTCGTCTCAGTCGTCCCAATAGTTGTTCTAATCGTCTCGATTGTGGTCCAGTCGTCGCAGTTGTCCAAGTAGTTGTTCCGGTCGTCCCAGTTGTCCCAGTCGTCATAGGTGTTGTCCTAGTCATTCCAGTAGTTGTCCCAGCAGTCGCCTAAGTAGTTCCATTCGTCGCAGTAGACGTCCTAGTAATTGTCACAGAATATTATTTTTCGGCTATGCAGTCAAATTGCTGATGAGAACGAACGTTGTTTTTCTACTTCCGACGTTTCGATTTATATTAAATATTTGTCAAGGATTAGAAAAATATTGTTTTTCGTCTATCGGCTCTATTCATTTGAGAATTAACGGTCACTTTTTTTATGCGGTGCTAGCATTCGTTTTTACATTCGAATTTTGTATACAATTGGACACCATACAAACCGTTGCTTTTCAAGAAATGGCGCTTTTCTAGTGGTAGTAAAATCAAAATTTCTCACTTATTTATGTTTACCTACCAGAAAAACAATCACTAATCATATTTTATTTGTGGTACAGTTACCTCGTTATACTTAATTTTCATGACTTCTGCCTAATTTTGATAAAAAACAAACATTTCCTACACCTCTCCATACCGTCTTGCTACCAGTCATCCGAGAGCCCTGAAAAGCTGAAGCTCTATAAAGATACATTTATAGGGCTTTATGAAAAGTCTGGCCGAGAGCCACGAGCTGATATGTTTGCGACATTTCAATTCGAAAAATTTAAATTTCGCAACATGAACGCAATAAATAAAAACAATGTTTACCAACTATTTATTGGTTCAGGTGCCAAAGGTTATATTGCGATTAGCGATTAACACAAAAGAAACTGAGATGCATGAGAGAGTAAGGATGTTGTGTTCAGTAAATTTATTGTCGCGCAAAATTCAGCTGTTACGCAAATGTACAATATACGTTACGAAGTAACGACATCTGTTGTATTCAACAGGAAAACATTGATAGTTTCAAGCATACGCATGGAGCATGATGAAACACTTGCGCCAACTTCTGTTATTTATTATCAGAAACTAGAGGCGTTGGCCTATTATCACAAAATATCATATTTAAAAAAAAACTTTAGAAATCGGAAATTTGGTATTATGTGCTACCTTTACTTAAAACTAACTAATTGTCACAGTAGCCGTCTCAGTCGTCCCAGTCGTCCTAGTAGTCGTTCCAGTCGTCCCAGTAGTTGTCCTGGTCGTCCCAGTAGTTGTCCTGGTCGTCCCAGTAGTTGTACCGACCGCCCGAATTGTTCCAGTGGTCGTCACAGTCGTCCCAGTAGTTGTCTCAATAGTTATTCCCGTCGTCCTAAATATTTATCCCGGTCGTCCCAATCGTCCCAATAGTTGTCCCTGTCGTCCTAGTAGTTGTCCCAGTCGTCCCACTGGTCGTCTCAGTCGTTCCAGCCATTATAGTATTCGCCCCAGTTGTTCCAGTCATTCCAGCAGTTCTTTCAGACGTCCTAGGAGTTGTCCCTGTAGCCTCAGTAATCGTCCCGGTGGTCATCTCAGTCGTCGTAGTTGTCCAAGTAGTTTTCCCGGTCGTCTCAGTTGTCCCAGTCGGCTCAGTAGTCCCACTCATCCCAATAAACGTCCTAGTAATCGTTTCAGTCGTCCCAGTGGTCGTCCTAGTAGTCGTTCCAGCCGTCTCGGTCGTCACAGGCGTCACAGTTATTATACCAGTTGTTTCATAAGTTGTCCCAGTCGTCCCAGTAGTTGTCCTGATCGTCCCAGTGGTCGTCGCAGTCGTTTTAGTATTCGTGCTAGCTGTCCCGGTCGTCCCAGTAGTTGCCCCGGTCGTAGATGTCCCAGTAGATGCCCCAGTACTCGTCCCAGTAACCATCCCAGTAGTCTTTCCAGTAGTTCAAGTCGTCCCAGTCGTCACAGGATTTTCCCCAGCCATCCTAGTAGTCGTTTCAGTAGTTGTTCCGTTCGTCCCAGTCGTCTCAGTTGTCCTAATAGTCTCGGTCATTCCAGTACTCGTACCAGTTTTCCCAGTAATCGTCCCAGGCGTGTCTTTACTTATAGCTGAATTATTCACATTATTTTCCTTGCACTCTTCGATTTTTTTCGTTATTGGGTTGATTGTATTAATCAAACGATTAACGAACGTTTCTTTTTGCATGTTATACCTTTCGTACGCTCCACCATAACGAATGCCTGGACGATTCTTTACCAAACTTGATATACATCTTTCTTGGCATAGGGGAATAAGTTTAAGATGATTGATGAAAGAGGGAGTTGACCATTAGGTAACTCCAGAAAGGTAAAACAGGGTTGGGAATTTCCGAAACGAAAATGGTTGTACAAGTGGCTGTAATGGAAGTTCAGTACTAACTGTCAGTAGTAGCTAACTGGCAAACCGACAAACCTCAGATTTATGGAAATCTCGATAATCGCCATCTGGGAATACGCAAATTTTTCGTTAGGTTCAAATCCGGTTATAACCTCCTTTAACCCGTGGATCGTTTAGCTTGGTAAAGGGCAACAAATTACGTACCAAATACGTGCTGCTTCATTGACCCTCCCCTCATCTAATTTTGCGCTATTTCTCCTTTACGTATTGTCCTGACCTATCTTACTCATCGGAAAGACTACCGATATAAAAAATTAATTATTTCCTGACTTTATTGTATGTCAAGACAAAAAACTTTGTCAATATTTTATTTTAATTGAATATTTTCAGGAACAAATCAGAAGAATCATAGTCATCGCCATCATCATCAACTAAGTTGCCATAATCATTATCATCATCATCGTCATCGTCATTGTTATCGTTATCGTTACTATCAGTTTTCCTTTTCTGTTAGATTTATCTTATCACAGGGCAGTAAGCAGAAAACATCAGTCACTAGATAAAGAATATCCACCTGCCGAAGGAAAAAGTTTCAAGCTGTACATCCACAAGGGATGCACGAAAGAGTTGCGTAGGGCTGCGTTTTAATAATTTATTAATGTTGAAGAGTACAATTTTGGTGCAATATTTCTTCTAGTAAATTACTCACCAAACGTTTAACCAACCGGTTGCAATTAAACTTGCTCGGGTAATTAACCACTGCATCCTAGGTAATAATTTTTTTAGTGTATGGAATTGTCGGTCGTGTCAGAAAACAGGCTTGGTACAGTCTTTTTGTTTCGGTTTTGTTCTTTTGACTATGCCACTTCTGATAAGCAGAACTTGAAAAAGTGATATGTGGGATACTTGTAAAGCTAGTTGATATTTACAATATTGTTGAAGTAGTCATTGTCATATCTTCTATATTATTCTTGCTTTAGGGCTGTTACCCTGTTGGTAGCAAAAACAGCGTTTCTTTGCCACAAACGGCACTGTAGTCCTGTTGCGTTATAAACACAAAAAAACTATATTTACTTTAGGAATGTTGTAGATGACAACTAAAAGCTACAAGTACCCAATACATTCCTTTTCAAAATCTCATTGCTAAAGCGATATAGCCAAAAAAGTAAAATCGAAGCAAAATAAATGTGTCAAACCTGTCTGGGAAAAAGGAGATGAAACAGAAAATATATGGTTAAACTTGTTCACTTTCGAAATACTGGAATGACACCCGGTAAGACGTAGTCCTACGCCAAAGCTTCTATCGGCTTCTGATTGGCGCTTGCTTATATACGCATTGCTACAGATAAAGTCAAAGTCACTCAAAAGTGCTGACTCGGTATAACTTGCAGCTTTTCAGAGTAGTACTGTGGACAAATCAATAAAACTTGGTCTTACTTAAACTTTCCACTCCTCAAAATGGGTAGCATATAAATGGCATTACAGCTGATCGTCACACGTCAGTAGTGGACCAAGATTTTTAACAAAATCATTATGCTTCTTAAGTGGCTGTTCGGATTACTGCTTGTGGTTGCCTCCGGTGACGGGGCGAAAATTCTCGGGGTCATTCCAACCGGAGGAAAATCGCATCACTTCGTTGGAGCCGCCTACATGAAACTGCTGGCCGATGCGGGACACGACGTGACGGTAATCGCTGCTTTTCCGGAGAAAAATGTCCCGAAAAATTATCGCAACATTGTGCTGACCGGTGTCGTGGAGGAAATGCTCAGTGAGTGGAAAAACTTGAAATTTTTAAGAGTCTAGATTGTAATTCAAGTGAAATTTTTAGAAATGTTAGGCAACCCATTCGACATAAAAGATGTTTCGCCCCTGTTGAATTCAATCGTGATGAACGCTATGTTCGGGAGATTTATCAGCGAGTACACGTTGGATCACGCGAACGTACAAAATCTAATGAATTCTAATGAAACTTTCGACGTTGTCATTGTGGAGACATTCCTCACCGAAGCCATCTACGGTTTGGCACAGCACTTCAATGCTTCGTTAATCACATATTCACCTTTTGGGAGCTCATTGTGGACGGCAGAACTCACGGGGAGTCCTATACCGTCTTCTCACATACCGAGTTTCTTTCTTGACTATGACGATAAGATGACTTTCTACGAGAGGTTATGGAACTTAGTTTTCAATTGGTGGGAGTATACGTTGTTTCGCACACTTCATTTGCCAGAGCAGAAGTCAATCTATGAGAAAACATTTCCCAATGCACGGTTAACTTTCGAGCAGCAGATGAGGAGTGTTTCGCTTGTGTTGTTAAACGATCACTTTAGCTTGGGATCGGTACGACCTTATTCGCCGAATATGATTGAAGTTGGAGGGGTACAAATTGAAGACGTCAAGCCACTACCTAAGGTAAGCTGAGCAGTCCCGAACCGACCAACATCAAAGTTGACCCTAACAATTTTTTCAGGATATCCAAAAATTTCTTGATGAAGCTGCGGATGGTGTTATTTATTTTAGCATGGGATCATACCTGAAATCCGCAGAATTGTCGATCGAAAAACGAGATGCCTTCCTTAGGGCTTTTTCACAGCTCAAGCAACGTGTCCTTTGGAAGTTCGAGAACGAAACGTTACCCGGAAAGCCGAAAAATTTATTAATCAAACCATGGTTACCCCAAAACGACATACTAGCCCATCCAAACGTGAAAGTTTTCATCACTCACGGAGGACTGTTGGGAACTACAGAATCTCTTTACCATGGAAAACCCACAATTGGAATCCCCATCTTTGGCGATCAAATGATGAATGTTCGTCGAGCAGTTCGCAACGGGTACGGGACGTTGCTGGACTTGAATGATGTCACGGAACAGAGCGTACTGAGCGTCATAAATGAGGTGCTAAGCAACTCGAGCTACAGTGAAACTGCTCGACTAATTTCGAAGCGTTATCACGATAAGCCAATGACGGCGAAGCAAACCGCACTCTATTGGATCGAGTATGTGATAAGGCACCGTGGTGCTGGCCATCTTCGTTCACCGGCAGTTGACCTGGCAGTAGTAGAATATAAACAGCTGGACGTCCTAGCGGTGCTAGTCGTTATCTTGTGTGTGGCAGTATTTGTTAGTTTTCGATTGTTACGTTTTGCTTACCGAAAGATACGAGCGTCTACAACTGTTTCTAGTAAAAAGATAGACTGATAGGTTATTTGTTTTAAATGCGATTATTTATTCTACGTCGAAAAATTACACCTACACAACTAAAACATCATAGTTTGGGCTAAGTATAGCATTCGCAGCATAGCCAATCACACGCCCTTGGAATTAGCAACCTTCGGATAAAGTTCGATAGATAAGAGACTTGGCATATGTACTATGAAAAATACCATTTAATATTAGGAATATGGGTAGGTGTACTATGGAAATGCCTCCATTTCTCTTCACGATTTTTCCAGGCCAAGAGTCGAACAGATATGTAGACTAAGAAAAAACTAATATGACGACCAAAAAAAAAAAATCCACAACCCTGTTTAAACGAATAAAACAATAAAAATATGTGTCCTTTCACTTGTAAGTTCACATGCCTTACTACATTTTGATAAGTTTTCGCTAAATTTAATGTCTTCATGGTAACTCATGTATATTGACACTGAAGGCGTCCCGTGTAAAGAATAAGCATTACCACCTTTCAGTTTACTTCGAGGTACGATGCTGGTCTATCAAACCAGTCATCGTAAGATCGAATCTCGGCTGAGAGAGGTTATTAAAGGCCATAGTATTGTAGCATTAGCGCTGCCATTGTCCAGTACTTTAACAGCTGGCCAGCCTAGGTGCTACACTACGTTTTCGAAACTTAACCTTGACCAGAAGGCTTTGTTTTGCTTGACCAATGCCATTGAGTTGCAAGCCAATAAACATTTAAATCACCCTAAATGCTACTTGAAAATTACTATGGCAAATTATGCCACTACTTTACTTCTAATCCTCTTACAGTAGTGACAGTGCTTAAGCGTGCTTATTTGCAGTAACAGACCTCGTAATCTCTAGACGAGTGCTGGCGCCGGTATTCTCGAGAATTTGCAGGTAATATTTGCAATTCACGTTCGACTTGTTTTCGTTTGCTTCCGTGTTTGACAGATGTTTCCTACTAGCTGCTTCGAAAAGAGATTTAAGGTTCAAACACGAATCGCTGACTTTTGGAATTTTAAAATTTTATTTTATTTTTTATGCTCGAAACAACAGATATATTCACGAATATTTATCATTGTGTTGTTGGGGTTTGTCACCGTAAAATTCTATATGTCCGCTGAAAACATTTTAGTTCTTATTTCTCACCGAAAAAGTCAACAAGAGTAACATATTTATCATTGTGTTCTGACAGACAACATTCGGAACATATTTTTTGTTTTGAGTATAAAAACTGCTTTTGAAATTCCAAAAATCAGTGATTCGTGTTGGAACCTTAACAACACTAAATGATCAGCACGGTAGCTACATTGATATTCAACCAGAATTGTCTACAATTCTCATATAGTTGTAGAGTATATTTTGTACAAGGTAATTAATCTTGAATACAATGGGCACACCAGTGCCACTCTTTGTTTAGTGGTTATGAGGTCTGTTTTTGCAACTGATTACTGCAAAAAGAATTTGAATAGAATTTTGGATGCTAATTTACAGCAGCAATGAAGTCCAAAAACTAATATATAGCAATGTGCAGTAAAAAATGCTAAACGGTTTATTTACGGCTAATGTTAATGCTTATTAGCATTTAGAATCTCTGCTTGACACATACAGCGTAAAGCCTTTTATTAATCGGAGAAGGTATTTTTCGAGAAAGCTGAAAGCCAGCTGAAAGCGAGCTTGAACTTAAAAATCATCGGGGTTATTAGGATCGGGATCAATACATCGATGGACCGAATCAACACCATATGGGCCTACTGTTCCAGACAAACTAGAGTCTGGGAAGGTACTGTCGCTGAATTACGATTTGGCTTGGTCCAATTGACTAGGCCGCGAGCGAAGTATATCATAGAGGGTGAATTTAATGCTTGGCATAAAGTGTGGGACAACCGAAAAAGAAGTCAGAATGGGACCATCCCGGAATCCTTCCTTCGAGCGATTACTCCCAAGTAACAATTCTAAAGCTAAGGTTTACTTGAATTTTATAACGGTTTTATTAGTTACTTCTGGTTTTATTATGGCATTACGCAATATCAAGTGGATACGAGTCAAAACTCACTTACAGCTAGCTAAAAAACCATAGTAAAACTGTTAATAAAGCAAACTCACTCACAGTACTCAATCTCTAGTTGAGCGTGTTGTTAACTCAATTACGCCACCAAGCCGTCTGATATTACAGTCTAACATTAAATTTTGTTGCGTATCACGTATTTACGCAACGGAAATATTATTTACCGACTCGTTTTGTTCTTACCACGCTGGCTGATAGCTTGGTATGCTATTTGGTTATCATATGAGGACGGTGAATCGTGGTTGCCGTCCCGTTAACCGTTGACTATTATTTACTGTTTAGTCAAATGTTTTCCGTTTAATAACAATCATTTCATGCTTCCATGCGATTGTCAACTGGTGTGTAGTGTTCAGCCCAGTAGTTTGCAGTTATCTAAAGTTACCTAGTGCTACAGCCACTCAAAAATCTACCGAATGTGGTATCACCGCCAATCATCAAAGGATGTGTGATTGTGACTTGGTGGTTTAATTCTTTATAGAACTACGAATTAGAAGAAACTGATACACAAGTGTAGCAGGTATACGGAAAGTATAATCTCGACCTCATCTAAAAAAGTCATAAATTTGCGCAACAAACTGTGGAACATTTGAAAAATACCCAGCGTTATCGAATTGCATCTACATTCGTAGCTCTACGCAAGCTTGTAGCGTACACTTTTTAACCAAAGCAAGCTTGTAGCGAAAAGCTTCATTAAATTATGGTGGTAGCTGCCAAGCAACGAAAAGCATAATCGGTTTTGTTGCTGTTTTCAGCAGAGCGTGATAAATCTACTTCAGTTTATGACTTGATTCTTAGTCAGAAGGCAATTTTAATTTTTAATTTGATTTGAAATTGAACTTCAAATTCTCTAAGTTCAAGATAAAGGTAAACATTCTGTTTCATGTTGAATTTGGACTTGAAATTGGAATTGAAATAAGACTTAAAATTGATTTTAAAATGAACCTAAAATCGACATTAAAATGGTATATTACAGTTAAAAGTCCAAAATCGAAAACACAGAAGACATAATTTGTTTTGAAAGACAAAAGCAAAAAGTCAAAAATTTAAAGTAAAAGGTCAGAACCGAAAATCAAAACCAAAATCATGAGACAAAAAAGTTTAATGTTGAGGTTGACAATTGACAGTAAAATGTCAAAAATCACGAATCAACCAGAGTCCAAAAGTCAATATCAAAAATTGATCAACATAATACAGAAACAAAAGACCATTTTTCATTTGAATGTGTCTACCATTTAGCAGCTCCCTTCCTGTTGTCCCCCAGCCACTGAATCTTCCTTATGTCAATAGCTATCCTTTCTCCTCTTGTCGTCCAGTCACTTGTACAATTGCTATCGTTCTAAATGCAAGAGAAATCCTTTACCCATTTGAATTTCTTCATACTTGTAAGAGCCTGCCTCTCCCTTTTGTCGACCCCCTGCGCTGATTCTTTTATGCCCAAAAATAAGTGTGCCAAGTTTGATGAAGAACCGTCGCGGCGTCCCAGAATTATAGCGGAACATACATTCCTACTTTGGTTTCTCGTTCTCCCCTGCTGGCTCTTTCCTACCCAAGCAACAATTGGGGTTTTATTGCGCTCTTGTGATGGCTTTTAAGGCCAAAATTGGTCATTCTTTAAACTGAACTTGGAACCGCTCAAGTTGGATTAGACCTAAGTTGAACTTGAAATTCACTTGAAATTAAATTGAAATTGGACTTTAAACAGGACTTGAAATTGGTCGTAAAATTGAATTTGAACTGGCACTTAAATTGAACTGGATTTATTTTTATGCAATTAATTTTCTTATCGCAGGAATACCGAGCGAAAAAATTGAATTCCTCGGACTCCCGGGTTACCGAGCCCGTATTTGGGCTCGCCGGTGCTTCTTGTCTCATCTGGAGATTTATGAAAGGAAAATCTTCTGATCACTCCCAATGAAAACATAAATGCGTTGTTTCGGAATTTGAGGTAAAGCGTTATCAGCCCATGAGAGTATTGTTGGGTATTTCTAAATGATCTAAAAGCATGAAGAGCCCCGGGTATATTGGATGTAATTTGCTTTTGTAGCAAAACTGGTCATCATGGGAACTGGGTTACTTGCCTTTAATGTGGCAGTTAGTCAAAGACATTCCAGTACTTGAAACCGCGGAAAAATCGTCCTGTTGACAATGATGATTGATTTGAATCATTTTTTCTCATTTGGTTTTAATGATACATAATTAGTATTAAAATTTTTTTTATTTCGCACAAGGAAAATTTCCGGACATTTGGAAACATTCGTTCATGTCCCCCCACTTTGGAATAGTGGAGCTCGCCGAAGTGTCAGGAACTACCGTGGTATTACCAGTTTATCCGCCGCATCCAAATAATCGTGAGCGATGCTTTAATTTGTAGTACTAAACATTACATTTCCTCTAACCAACATGAATTTGTGGCTGGCCGTTCTGTGACGACGAACCTACTTGTATTTACTTCCAATTGCATTACTGAAATGGAGCGCGAAGTGCAAGTAGACGTAATATATATACTGATTTAAAAGCTGCCTTTGATCGCATCAATCATTGCATATTGCTTGATAAAATATTACGACTAGGTGTTTCGCAACAGTTTGTTACATGGTTACGCTCGTATTTGTGCGACAGAGTTTTACAAGTGAAACTTGGCTCGAAGGTATCGTCCCCGTTTACGAATCAATCTGGTGTCCCACAAGGCAGTAACTTAGGACCACTTTTATTTATTCTATTTTTTAACGACGCTGCCTCTGCCCTTGAAAGAGGATGTAGACTGGTTTATGCTGATGATTTTAAAATCTACTTGACGATTCGTTGCATCGGGGATTGTTATCGCCTTCAACTTCTCTTGGACACATTTGTAAATTGGTGCAAAGTGAATAACATGACTGTCAGCGTTTCTAAATGCGAGATTATGACGTTTCACCGAATCAAATCCCCTATAGTTTTCGACTACAAAATTGACGACCAGATACTAAGAAGGGTTGAGCATGTGAATGACCTTGGTGTGATTCTCGATCCGAAACTAACTTTCGATCGTCACCGTACAAAGATGATCTCAAAAGCGACTCGCCAGTTGGGATTTATTGCAAAATTGAACGAGATTTTAAAGATCCCCATTGCCTTAAGGCCCTGTATTGCTCCTTAGTTCGTCCCCTTCTCGAAAATGCGTGCCTAATTTGGACTCCATATCAACTCTATTGGAACCTTCGAATTGCACGAGTGCAGAGGGGGTTCATAAGATTAGCCCTACGTAGTTTGCCTTGGCGGGACCCGGAAAATCTACCTCAATATCCGGATCGCTGTCGCTTTCTTGGTCTAGAGACCTTAGAACGTCGTCGGAACATCCAACAAGCTTTGCTTGTGGCAAAACTGTTACACGGCGTGATTAACTCGCCGCAATTACTATCGCTGGTGAATTTTCGCGCAGCACAAAGGACTCTGCGACCATCCTCACTGCTGACCAACCGCTTTTACCGCACTGAACTTGGCCGCAATCAACCGATTGCATCGTATACTAGAATGTTTAGTCGTGTTGAACAATATTTCGAATTTGGTGAACCTTTGCATACATTTAAGCGAATGATTACAAGCTCTAGCTTATTATAGCGTAGTTCATTAAGTTTGCCAAGTCAGATGAATCGTAAAAATAAAGAAAATAAAGAAAATAAAGAAAATAAACAGAAAAGTTTATTAAATCTATAAGGTACACCGGGGCAAGTGGGACCTAAAAAATGCATAGTTTGGGTTTATTCCACTGTGTTTTCTATACCTATGATTTTTTCAAAATTCTTTCAGCACAGAAACTCTTCAGTGGTATCACATCGAAGGATTAATTACGAAAAAGGCGTATCAATTTACATGAAATGAATCTGGAGGAGGAGCACAATTGCTTTCGGTAGAGCTACTCATGAGAGATAGTCACGCTATATTAACCACAACACTTTATTGTTTCAATTCCAGTTTGCTTAATTATTTCAAATTTACCTTTCCAAATTCAATTAACATCGTTTAGGTGTTACCAAAATATGAACAAACTGCTTGTTCCCTCACAAGCTATGCAGATGGGTTTCTTTTTTGGGGCCCCTTGGTTTAGTCCTCTTCGGTTTTATTTTAAAGCGTTACTGGTATAAATATTATGTAATGGAACTGAAAATGTTCGGTAGTTCATCTAAAACATTATTAAAAATTACTAGTAAAAATTACTAGACAGGAAGTTTTGTACTGAAACACTTTATTTTTAATAGGTCCCACTTGCCCCGGGTGTTTTGAAGTGCCGACCTTATTTCGACCCATTATTTTAATGCTGTTTGTCAAATTAAACTAGTAGTTTTCGTGTGTAATTTGTTAATACATTCATTATGTTTACCTACTGTCAGAAAAACATGTACTTTTACGTAAAGCCTGTGGTCAAAATATCATTTATAGAAAGGTGCGTCAAACTTACAACGCAAATTGAAAATAACGCTCAAATTTAAATTTCTAGAAAGGTTCGGTTGGAGAAAATGAAGTTGAAGAGAGTTATGAGCTCCGTTCCCACTTACCCCGTATTCCCACTTGCCCCGGGGTACTTATCTGAAATAATCAAAATACTGTTTTTTTCCCAAAGTTTTGCAACGATTCTGGCCAAGTAGAGTCGAGGTTATATTTTTATGTTACTGATATTGATGCATATCATGCAAAATCATGCACTATCAGACAACTTTCAGATGATGATGCGGTCTACATTGTATGACCCAGAGCTGATGACCACTGCAAGATGCCTTGTGAAATATGCTTGCTGTGAAGCAAGCTAATCATAGTTCTGCAGCTCTTGAAGTGTATTCGTTTACTAACTGTAACATTTATTCCAAATATCCGAGAAAGATATTGAAAAAATATGTCGTTTTTGAGGAAAGAAAACATGTAAAATCACATCACATATGATAAGAATAGTTGTAAGATTGGTTACACATTGTGTGTTATTGTCTAATCAAGAAAATAGGAAATCTAATTATAATTTATTTATGTCGTTTCTTGTGTGTTGTCTTGTAGGAGTTTTTGGATTAATACTTATACTAATACTAATACCAATACTAATACTTATCTGACTGTTTCCCGATAATTTAGTTCAATCATACGGAGTGGCTTGGTTTATTGTTGTTTACTGTCAAGTTGCGTGACAAAATCACTAATAATCCTATAGAAATTGGTCAAAAATTTAGCTCGCAGCGAAGTAGTATATGGAATTTCGTCTGAGGGTTCGCGAATTGCCTTTGCTGAACACCGAAGACCTCAGAACTCTAGACTGGGTATAGCAGAAGGTTCCCATATACACAGCAAAGGACGCAATTTGTTATCCCTTGGGAATCATTATTGTTTATAAGTATTGATCGCCACCATCTGAAAGTATATATGCGTATGATGTTGATGAACGATACTATCCAATGATGTTAGAATGGTAGTGATGACAGTGTACCCAGTCATGAGTTCTGTAGTTTTCGCTAACTTCCAACTTAGGGTATTAATTTTGTGCACAGTAATTTATGCTCGTTTCTTGTGCTTATCAAGTTTAACGGCCCTTCTTCCGAAGACCTTACGATATATTTTTCTAGTAACATAACCACAAAGTGCGATTACACTTCCGAGAAATGCAAACAACAGTGCATAGACATCGACTAGATGGTACTGAAGCAGCGAAAGGTTCATCGCCGGGGAGCGAAGATTCGCTGAAGCACCGTGCCGATGGACATATTCTACCCAATGGACAACGGTTTGCTGTGGCGTCATCGGTTTATCGCGGAATCTTTCCGATGTCGTTTGAGCATTTCTGCTGTATGATGGATTGGTCAGTACTTCGTTGATAGCCTCGGTGATTGTTGCTTCATTGATATCGTTAAAATTCAACTGAACGGCGTATCCGGCATGAACGGCTCGGGCGACGTTCATCAGCTGATCTCCGAAGATCGGAATTCCTACCATCGGTTTTCCATGGTACAGGGACTCCGTTACGCCCAAGTTTCCTCCATGTGTGATGAACAGTTTGACGTTCGGATGGGCAAGGATGTCATTCTGGGGCATCCAAGATTTGATCATCAAATTTGTTGGCTGATTGGCGATGGTTTCGTTTTCAAACTTCCACAGAACACGCTGTTTCAGCTTTGAGAATGCCCTCAAAAATGCTTCTCGTTTTTCGTCCGGCAGGTCTTTCGATGCCAGATTAGAGCCCATACAGAAGTAAATGACCCCGTCGGTTGCTTCATCCAGGTACTTTTGCAGATCCTAAAATAGAAATTGATTGAGCTGTAGAGCCAGTTAACATTACAAATATGAACCTTTGGTAGTGCGCTGGGTTGCTCTATATGAATACCACCAATTTCGACCATGTTAGGAGGATAGGGTCTGGCGCTGCCAAGTGTGAAATGTTGGTTAAGGAAAACCAGCGAAACATTATTTTTTTGCTGTTCAAATGAAATTTTCGCGCTGGGAAATGCTTCATCATAATAACGTTTTTGTTTTGGCAGATAGCGCAACTCGTAGTAAACTCGATCAAACATGGTAAACGCTGTGTTTACGAACCGCTGCCAGAAGGACATGTGATCTGTGTATTTCAGCATGAAATGTGCAACATGGGAGCACGGTGCTGGTGTTGCCACCAGGTCATTGGTCCACATTGAGTTGCCAAAACTGGAATACGTAATCAATTGCGCGTCGAAGTGCTGGGCTAACCCATAAAAGGATTCCGAAACGAATGTTTCTACCAGGACGATATCGAACTTTTCGTTCGAATTTCGAAGATTGACAACCTTTGGATGGTTCAGAATTTCTTCATACATCAAAGGTGGGAACATTTCGTACAACACTAACAGTACCGCTATGGTTGACAGCATTCCGCCTGACATATCGAACATGTTGTGACCTTGATCAGAATGTTTCTCCAACAGGTCGGCCAACTCGATCTCTTGGTAATTGTTGGGTTTATTTTTCACAGGATTGGCCGTAATGACGGTAACATCGTGACCGGCTTTTGCCAGCGATTTCAAGATTGCAGACCCAATAATGTCGTGAGATTTTCCACCAGTTGGAAGAACGCCTAAAATTTTGGCACCCTCGCTCGAGATCACTAAACTTAAGACGAGAAGCACTACAACTCTGTGGCTGCCCATTTTGAAGCCGAAACTGATACTGTTTGTCGAACTAAGGTTCAGTCTTGGAATAAATAAACTTTCTTATCATTCTGTGTACTACGAATTTGGGTGGGAACATGAATAATCACGAAAATGTTCATTCAGTCCAGTTTTTTATTGGAAATAATCGTTGGTGTCCGTATTTTTTGGTAGGCAAATCGTAATAGACGAAAACTAACAAATACTATCACAAGCAAGATAACGACCAGCACTGATAGCACGTCCAGCTGGTTGTATTCTACTACTGCAAGTTCAACTGCCGGAGAGCGCAGATGACGAGCACCTCGGTGCCTTATCACATACTCGATCCAGTAGAGTGCAGTTTGCTTCGCCGTCATCGGTTTGTCGTGATAACGCTGCGAGATTAGTCGAGCAGTTTCACCGTAGCTCGAGTTGCTCAGCACTTCGTTAATCGTGCTCAGTACGTTCTGTTCTGTGACATCATTCAAATCCAGCAACATGCCGTATCCGTTGCGAACTGCTCGACGAACATTCATCATCTGATCGCCAAAGATGGGAATTCCAATTGTGGGTTTACCGTGGTAAAGAGATTCTGTAGTTCCCAACAGTCCTCCGTGAGTGATGAAAAGTTTCACGTTTGGATGGGCTAGTACGTCGTTTTGAGGCAACCACGGTTTGATCAGCAAATCTTTTGGCTTTCCAGGGATCGTTTCGTTTTCGAACTTCCAGAGGACACGTTGTTTGAGCTTTGAGAAAGCCCTAAGGAAGGCGTCTCGTTTCTCGATCGATAAGTCTGCGGATTTCAGGTACGATCCCATGCTGAAATAAATGACGCCGTCCGAAGCTTCGTCAAGAAATTTTTGGATATCCTAAAATAATTGTTAAGATTTACTTTGATGTTGGTCGGTTCGCGATTGGTCAACTTACCTTAGGTAGTGGCTTAACTTCTTCAATTTGCACCCCTCCTACTTCAATCATGTTTGGCGAATAAGGTCGTACCGACCCCAAGCTGAAGTGATCGTTCAACAAGACTAGTGAAACACTCTGCATCTGCTGCTCGAAACTCACTCGAGCATTAGGAAATGCTTTCTCATAGATTGACTTCTGCTCTAGCAAATGGACTCCACGGTACAAAGTGTTATCCCACCAATAGGCAACCTGATTCCATAATCGCTCCTGGAAGCTCATTTTATCGTCATAGTTCAGCCAGAAATTTGGAATATGCGAAGTCGGCTCAGGACTTCCGGTGAGTTCTGCCGTCCATGATGAGCTTCCGAAGGGCGAATATGTGATTAACGAAGCATTGAAGTGCTGTGCCAAACCGTAGATGGCTTCGGTAAGGAAAGTCTCCACGATAACGACGTCAAATGTTTCACCAGACTCCATCAAGCGTTTCACATTCGGATGGTTCAAAGTATATTCTCCACTAAACTTCCCAAACGAAGTGTACACAAAAAGTGCAGTAAAAATCGGTGACGAATCCTTCAACTGGAATGGATTTCCCAGCATTTCTGTAAAAATAATCACTTGAATCACAACAATTTAACTCGAAAACCAACTCTTTTTCAAACTCACTGAACATCGCCTCCACGACACCGGTCAGCTCAATATTACGATAATTTTTCGGGGCATTTTTCTCCGGAAAAGCGGCGATCACCGTCACGTCGTGCCCTGCTTCGGCCAGCAGTTTCATGTAGGCGGCTCCAACGAAGTGATGCGATCTACCTCCGGTTGGAATGACGCCCAGAATTTTCGCACCCTCACCGGAGGCAGCCAAAAGAACGAATCCAAACAAGCACCGGAGAAGCATACCGAATAATTTGAGTTAAAATCTTGGTCCACTACTAACGCGTGACGATCAGCTGTAGTGCCATTTATAGGCTGCTGTTTTTGTGCGATACATTGCGGTCTTATTTACGCGGTGTCCTGACTGGGTACTGTTTTCATGGTGCTTTTGCTGTTTCACATCCAGTTGAAGTGTGTTCTCATGGTTCTCAGGGAAGCAGTATTTCATTATCTGTACCGTACGTACTGTTGAAGATTGCAAGTTATTCTGACTCAGCATTTTAGAGCGACATTGTCTTCGTCTTGTAGCACGCGCTACGGATAACCGTCAATCAGAGGCCTTTTTGGGTCTGCCGTTCGTTCAGGTGATCGGCACGTGCAAGATTTTTTTTTGCGTCTGATGTTTACCTTGATTAGATAAAACTGTACGCTAGAGCAGAAAGGAGTATGTCCCGTTAGGCATAAAATCGCGAACACGTTAGGTGTAAGGAATGCACATGAAGGATTATAGATGTGATATAGGAAAACGTTAGACATAATTGATGTTAAACTGAAATGGCTAAAAAACATTGTGGATGTTATAAATAAGTAATAATTTAATTTCGTTGATTATTTTTTAGAAGCATTTTCATATCAAATGGTAGAAGAAAAAATTAAATTGATTCAATATGGAGTACTGAAAAATTTGGTGATGTTGTTTAATTGTGCAAAATGTTTGCTAAGTAGAAGAAAATTATATTGAATCGATAAGTGAATTCGCATTTTTTTATTTTTATTGGAAGCTTGGTTTGACATAGAGATTTAAAAAGATAGATAAAGTGCTTCACAAAAACGATAACTGAAATGGAAATAAAAATGGTTAGGTTGTAATGAGAAAAACTTATGGATGACCATCTTAAACGGATATATTATTTCACGCGTTGGATCTGTTAAATGACCGCTAAGATCATGTGAACTTCTACCTTCAGCAGATTTTGTTTAATGGGAGTAGATCGAATGATCTCCCATATCAGATGTCCCGGATCTTGAGGGACCGTTCCGTATTTTGTTAACGTTTTCCGGACGACCAAGTGTCCCGGAAAATGGTCCGCATTGATTAATTTAATTATCATCCCAGTTGAATGTTGAATCGTTCAGCGAAATATTGCAAGTGAGATAGAGTTTCTATCAAAATAGCAAAAAAATTCAAGATGCACTGTACCAACGAAGAATTGTTTAAACATGTTAAAGTTTAGCTTAAAAACACATGTAGTTTTGCAATTAATTGTCTCTAAAAAATTGCTAATGAACCAGTTTTATTTCTCAATGCCATCCAATTGTCCCGCATTGGCTTAGAAATAATAAGAAATAATCACTTTAGTTTATACGAAAAAGGCCAACACTCATTGGCGTAGCTAGGAACTTTCCCTGGAGGGGGCCTAGGGGGTGCCTTCCAAAACTTTGAATTTTGATTATGGTCTTGTTACGCTGGCTGTCACCGATAGCGCAAGGTTTTTTAGCGAAATACCAAGCGGGCTTGATGAGGATCCGCGCAATTACAAGATATGTCGTGAGTACCACCTGTCCGCGCATCACATCTTTATTGATTTCAAAGCAACATATGATACAGTCGATTGAGACCAGCTATGGCAGATAATGCACGAATACGGTTTTCTGAATAAACTAACGCAACTGAGCAGAGCTACATTGGAAATAGTGTTGTGTTTTGTGTGCATCTCGGGGATACTTTCGAGTTACTTTAAGACGCGGCGAAAGATGGGACAAGGTGACGGCTTATTTTGCATGCTATTCAACATTGCACTTGAACGGGTGATGCGACGAAATCGGAATCTAGGACAAGTGTTCTAAACGTAAATGCGGCCAAGACCAAATACTCAAAGGAAACAAACGCGTGCCTCTCGCGGACGGTAGCTGTTGATGGCGACGAAGTAGAAGTGGCAAATGGGTTCGTGTATTTGGTATTTGGCTGGTGCACACGGACAACAACACTAGTAAGAAGATCTAGTTGCGCATTTAAGCGGGAAATTAGGCTTCCTTAGCCCTCCGCAAAACGCTAGGCATACGCGATTTTCGAGCGGAAGATACTGCAGATGATATTTGGCGGAGTACAAACTGAAAGCGGAGAGTAACGGAGACGTATGAGTCATGAGCTACAAGCACTGTTTGGAGAGATTGCCATCGTCGTCTGGCGAAAGTCAATAGGCTACAGTGCAACGAAAATAGTTCTCTTTAACAACTGCACCAGCATCAGGAACAGGGAAGCTCAACGTGATGGCTCGACCAGATCGAAAGTGATTTGCGACTTCCGAGAGTGGGAAATTTGCGACGAGTGGCCCAAGATGTAGTTGAATGGATACGAACGCTTGAAACAGTATGAGCCGAGGTGGCTACTAAGCTACTGACGACGCCGACAACTACGCTTTTGCGATGCCTAGTGAAAAAGAAAATATCTTCACAACGGGAACATATACACTGAGTTTTTTCCCGGTTTCCAATTCCAATGAGGAAAATTTCTGGAGGGGGCCTGCAGAATTCTGGAGGGGGCCTGGTACCCCAGGCACCCCCTCTAGCTACGCCAATGCCAACACTCTAGATGCTTTACAAGCCAACATTATGCGTGTCATCTGCGGAGTACAGTTCTAAATGTTATTCTTGGATAAGACAGTCGCTGATTTTCCTTGGTTTGAGAATTGCTGCGTCACGTCACATGCACAAATCTCGTCAGCCCTGTTTCCGTGCAAGACAACTGTTCCGAACAAATTCTTCCAGTATATGGATGCAACCTGGCAAAAGGAAATGATTGTTCAGTTTTCTATGATGTTTCAATTTCAGGACATCAAATTGGACTGGATCCAATGTTTAAAGATAAAATTAGTTGAAGAAATAGGGGTGGTTTCATACTTTAACAAAATTGTTTACTTTCAGGATATCAAATTGAACTAGGTTAAATGTTCAAACGATAATATTGGTTCAAGAAGAGAGGTGGTCTTGCACTCTGGCGTACTTCCCAAGCACAGATATGAAATTGGTATAGGTTTAAACGCTGTAAAGAATCTTCGACCCGTTAGAAAGGTAGCGTCTTCTTAGTTTTTTTTTATGTAAAAGGAAACCACACTAAACAAACGGTGTGTTCAACTGTCGTCCCTGCCTGTAAAGCAAGGTAATCATGAAGAAAATGTATGAGAGAATTTGACTTAGAAACTTTTCATCAATTTTCACTATTTATTGATTGAAAATGAAAATTGTAATAAAGACCACATAATTGCTACAACTAATATGAATCGATTGGTATTCAAACTATCAAAATCCATTCATAATTGGCAGAGCTATTAGTGTTCAAAATCTTTCATTTCTTCGTGACGCTCGCATTTTTTGGAATTAACCTCCTTACCAGCTACTTTCCTGAGAAACGTAGTCCTACGTCGAAATGCGCATCCGTCAGTCCGTCTCTGTCCGTTCTAGTCCATCCATCAGTCCGCCCGTCAGTCATTGCGTCAGTCTGTCAATTAGTCCGTCCGTGTCTATCCATAAGGCGACATCCATTTAGTACTTCACGCATATTTTGACCATTTCAACCCCCCCTGCCCCCATTGGTACATTTTGTGTTTATTTTGGACATTTCTGATTTTGTCATTTTGTGTATTTTTTGCAATCTTTCAGCATTACCTCAGATGTGAAATTTAATCCGCAAGTGGCACAAACTCTATCCTTCAGGGAGTTTTCGAGTAAGAGACAGTATTCACCTTTTTACGTGCCATAATGGCGGACGTGTTCGTAATATTTGGACAGCATTTTTGACATTTCCCTAATACATCGCATGTTTTATTTCCGTGCGTTCACGGTAAAACTAAAGGAATGTATGGAAAGAAAACGTGCGATGTATTAGGGAAATGTCAAAAATGCTGTTCAAATATTACGCACACGTCCGCCATTATGACTCGTAAAAAGTTGGATAGGTTATACGGAAGAACCTTAAAACCAGCGTGGACTTCGGTATAAGTTTAGGTGTTCATGGATTGAGTTCAGGACAAACATCAAGGGGAAACATTGCCATTGGTTTCTGGTAGCACCCCGTTGCCCCCCAGGGGTTTGTGCGACTGCTATTTGTGGTTGTAAAAATCTTTTAGGCAGGGTAATTATCAAGCCTCCCAGTTGGCTTCGAGGTATGACGCTGGCCTAATAAGCCAGTCGTCGTATCTTCAATAGTTGTACAGCAGGGTTTCGAATTTGGCATGGTTCGATTTTGGCATGCCTCGATTTTGGCAATAAAAGTATCCGTTTTTGGCAACACAAAATATTTCCCTTACAAAAATATGCTTGAATATCAGTCAGTTTCCGCAAACATGCTTTAAATGACGCAAAAATGATGCCCTCGGTGTGGTCATGAACAAAAGTTTGCTGTTATAGAATGTTTCGAACAATATTTTTATTGCCGTAGGACTACGTCTTACCGCTGGTTGCGAAAAATTTACTTGCACCGGACGGATGGCTCTTGGCGGACTTTTCAAGCATAAAATGATTGCAATTGTTGATTAATAATGTTTACTCAATTTCTAACACATTTACATTCAATTTTTTCATATCAAAAAAGGGTCTCGATTTTGGCACGGTTTCGATTTTGGCAACATAAGCGACACGCATTTGTTGCCAAATTCGAAATCCAACTGTATCTTAAAAAGAAGGCTAAATTATAATTCTCCGAAAAAAATTTCCATTTGAATCATGTGACGTTACATAACTTCATACCTTCCCTCTATGTCACAAATCATCACGATAAGGTCAACCCCCCATTCCCTCCTATAAGCGTGACGTATTTTATGGATGGCCCCTAAGTCCCTTTAGCAGTCCTTTTAAATCTATTTATAAATCTATTTGCCAACCTGTCCTTTCGTCATTATGTCCGTCAGTCCATCCGCGTTCATCCGCGATCGTTTCTATCCATCAGTCCGTCTGTGTCCAGTTATTTGTGTTAATTCATTTATATCCGTCCTTTTCTGCCAGTTTGTTCATGTATGTGTTTATATCGCCCGGATGTGCTGTTTGTCCGTATCTGTCCGTCCGTCCGTCAGTTCACTTGTGTCCGACCGTCAGTCCGGCCGTGTCCACCCGTAATATCATTTGTCAGTCCGTGTGAAATTGTGGCGCGTGAGTGTCTGTAAATTACTCTTTTAGCTATTTGCCAGTTCAGCAGTCTTTTCACCCCGGTCTAGTTATCCGTCTAGTTTGTCCATCCATAATTGAATTTTTCTTTCGCGTCCATTCGTTAATTCTTTCGCGTCCGTCCGTCAATTCTTCCATGTCTCTCTGTGTCCGTTCATCAGTTAGTCCGAGTCCATGTCCATGTCTGTGTCTGTTTTCATATCTGTGTTCGTGTCCGAGTCTCAGTCCCAGTCTGAGTCCGAGTCCGAGTCCGAGTCCGAGTCCGAGTCCGAGTCCGAGTCCGAGTCCGAGTCCGAGTCCGAGTCCGAGTCCGAGTCCGAGTCCGAGTCCAGATGTGTTCACTATTCCATAAGCTTTCAAAATTGGCATGCCAGCTGTAACGCTTTTCAACAACGATTTCGACTGGTAAATAAAGTAAAGGGAGAAAGATTTGAATTGGACTAATTTAAGACAAGTGTTAAGGATATACTCACCCTGTCCAAAAAAGGTCCATCCTAACCATTGATTAGTTCGAATAAATCGGGCTATTCCATAAAGTTTGGTAGGGAAATCAAGTTCTCACTAAAAATTTTCATTTTGTCATTTTGCGTCTACACATGATTGACTACAAATAAATAAAAATTAAAGGCATAGTTTTTTAATGTATGTAGTTTATTAATGTATGTCACTGATATTTAGTCTCAAACGTTCTTAACCTTTCATACTTACACCCAAAAGCAAAGCGACAGAAGCTCAAATTAAATTTATCAAAACCTGTCGGCCGTCTCCCGGTTTGGATTACCCGCCGCGATACGATGCGGTTCTGTGGCTTTCATCTAATTCGCTTGTTTCTATACCGTTTGCTTTGGAACAACGCACGTGACAGAACCGGAAATGAAATGTCCCGCGAACTCAGTGCCCGTGCCCGTGTCTACTCGTCTATGGAACCAGCAAACGCTGGGCGGGGGCCGCGCGGTTTGGACTAGACAAGAGTTGTCTGGTTAAACGTACACAGCAGCAAAACACAAACGTATACCATTCATTCTATTGCCATCTTCTTCCCGCTTCCCGCGACCATCCTGAGTACCGCGTGGAAGTCAAAAGTCGTCACAATTTTCGACTTGATTTGAAGTGTCTCAAGCAAAGTACATGGGCAGACATGAAGCGCCACTGAAATAAGTGGGGGCTGTGTTCTGGGGCGGATTGTCAACTGGTACGCTTATTCCGTGAAGTTACGAGCAAGGTTTCAATTATCATCGGTTTTGACACGAACAAAAGTTTCGGGGTGCGGGAAAAGGGAATGTTTTGTTTCCCGGGTTGCTTAATAGAAGAGGAACTTTTCAAGGGGTTAATTGGCCACCAACTGGTTTTCGGGAGGAAGTAGCGGAAACGGACGCAGCAGAAGATGATGGGTTATGCCATGCCGGAGAAGAAAAGTAGCAAATTTAATTTATTCTGTCCTGGGTTTTGGGCATGATCTGCTTTCCAGCGACGACGGCAGCAAGGATTTGCAGCACGCGGTTGCACGCGGGTTTGAGGTTCTTTTTTCCGGTAGTCTGTTGTGCCAACCGTTAAATTATGATCTTGAAGCAACTGAGCAAACAATATAATGGCTTTTGTTTGTGAAAGTTTTCCGCGAGTGGCCAGATGAACTTGCAAACAGGCTCTTTCGATTCGATGAATAGAAATAACAAGCCTTTGCATGATTGGACATAAGTTTTAAAGTATTTACTAATTATGTTTCACGGCTATATCAAAGTGAATTAAATTTACAACCCAATTCAACCCAGCTCTAACTGGAATCACAGGCCGCAAAATTTATTACCGAAGGGAACAGCGTCCGGTCATTGTGTATGAGCCGCTCTAATCCCCCTACTTAAAGGAGCTTGCTGGTGGCACAAATTTTCCTTTGCAAAGCGATTTACTAAGACGCCGGATTTCGATCCGTCAACAGAGCTTATCAGTTTAGTCGGTCAGTGGAAGATTTACACGTTGTTTAGACGCCCACTGTCCAGCGCGCAGTTCGGACGGCTCGCTGCAGAAACCCGAACCTTGCCAAACTGTCTGACAAGTGGTTGCTAATTTGAACCTTTAAACTGTTCACCTACACTGGCCAATCAAAATTATCCTGCTTGATAATCTCGCTTATTGGGGTAATCTGAGCAACCGACAGCACAAGCTAGGGCTCTTGAATCCTTTCCCACCGTTCCCGAACAGCAGGGAAAATAGTTTATTGGGGATCTTTAATGTGATTAACGCCATCAAGAGCGGTAGAGACTGAGCCAATCAAATGATGATTGATGGCGGCGATGATGGGAATGCTGCTGCTACTGTTGCCACTGCTGCTGTTGTCGCCCGTGTGAAACATTCCCTGCGGAGGGTGTCGATGCTGACACGAGCTTTCAGCTCGGCAATTGAAATCAGGATTGCAGCTTCCGGTCCAGTGCGGGTGGGTATGTCTAGATAAGTGTATAGAACTTATATTTTTCTCGGTTCCCGTTGGGAATTATCATAATAAATTGGGAATGAAACCGGCTGAAAGGATGGCTCATTATTATTTAAATTCGCGAGTGGTTATAGATATACAATCAATTACGTTTGGAAATAATGTGTGGATTCATTCGTCCATCAGGCAGTGAATTGAATTTAAATTACCACGGATGAATTCCTCTAAATCGATTTGGCGAATGTGCGAAAGTATCTCGGTAGCGGTGGATCAAATTCAGAAATGGCAATTGTACAGGAAGAAATCAGAATAATCTCCAACGGCATGTTCTTTCATCGTTTTAGGCATTTTATGTCTTAGAGACTTCTTAATAAGATATGGTATACCAATATAAGATATAATAAGATTAAGATATAATAAGATATAATAAAATTTAATATGATTGGTATATCTTTGTGAATTTGGTTAGATTCGTACTTTTTTCTAATGTTTACTATTTGAAGATGGAAAATTAAAAACTATGTTTGAAAAAATAAATCGAATATTTCGAGTAACTTAGTTACTTAATCAGGTAGTCCACTGGTCTGCGCTTTACACAGAAGACGTTTCCAATTGGTTGATAGCTGCTCTGCTTGTCGCTAGCCTTACAGTCCCCAAGCAGTACACTTTTCGCACTTATGGTTACAGAAACTCATTTATGACTAAAATTAGTCATAAATCGGTTGCCACAACTGGTTTGTAACAACTGTGCAGTTAGGGTCTTCGTAGATTCCGCAAGTTGACGTTCACTTGATCAGTCCTAGTACGCTGTCTCTTCTCCTCGCTCTTGCATTGTCGTTCTCGTGAAGCATTTTCACTTCTACATCCCACCGACGTACTCAATTTATCATAGACGGTAATTTTTGCGGAAAAGGCAATGTGTTTTGTTTTGAACGTATTAATGACAAGTCCAACGATCTTGGTCTTAATCCTCAGTTTTTTTTTGTTGTGATTATAATCACTTTAACAGCTTATGTCATTCGTGACTTCTGCCGGGTTGGGATTTGAACCCGGGTCCTCGGCGTGAGAGGCGTGAATGCTAACCACTACGCCGGGACTGACCCCACGTTATTCGTGATAGGTGGCGATGGAGTATTTGGAACAGTAGCTCTGCGAAATCGCGTAGTAATAGCTGTAATCCAGCTTGTCGCCTTTTTTCTCCTCTGGAAAACATTCTTCTCTCAGATCTTGACCATTAGCTACCCCCCTTTATTGGAGATCGGGATTCGGGAAACGGAAGTGTACGTGCTTGTGGTGCGCAAACGGGAGTGCTATCTGTGGCTGTACGAATGTGCCTTCAACTATCTTGAAGAGTAAAGTGTGTGTGCGATCAAAATTTGGCATTCTTTCTTGTGAATTAATATAACAGAAGGTTATATAGCGGAAGTTAATCTAGGAGTGCCTACAAATGATAACAGCGCACAGTGCGTTGAACGTATGGGACTGCGGGACAAAAATCAAAACTGCTAGTTTTAGTCATTTTATCAAGCTAGTGTAATGAAAAAAGTATACTATAACTATAGTTTGTGATAATAGAAGCTAGTATTTGCTTAAATGTCTCAAAATATTTACATAATGGCAAAAATGTCCCAAACACCAAATTTTTATGCAAGCATTGCAAAAGTTTTTCATCATTATATGGGTTGCCGTCGGCTATATAACTACCAAAGTTGTTTGTGAAAGCGGCATTTGTACTAGAAATACTTTGGTTAATTCAGCAATGCCATCTAGTGTTAGATTAAGCAGCACTCGAAGATCAATCTTGGCTGCAGTTTCGGTAATCGAAAAGTTTTTCTTCAGTGCATGAAAGCTTGGAAAGCTATGTTTATGGAAGACGTTTGCACTTCTAAGCAAAATATAGTTTCGCACTAACAAATCTATATCTGTGAATAGGGCTAGTGTTTAAGTAATACTTAAGCCTTTTTTGCCATTCTCAGCCGTAACGGAAAATAAAATAATAATTTTCCGTGGCATAATTTGAGACAAAGTCTGCAGCTCGGCGTTCTGTTTTTGTTGGGAAATTTTTGAAAACCTTTTAATTAGATCCACGAAACGAATTTCCAGCAGGAAAACCGTTATCATCGATTATTCGTCATTATTATCAACCTGAGAAACGGGAAAAAATGGCAATACTTAATACCGATTAAGTTTATTAATTTTTTTAAAGAAATATTTACTCGCTATATGAAATAAAATCGTTTTGAGTTTAATTTTGAACAGTAATAGCACAAAGCTTCATAAACAGTGGTTTCTTCTAACAGGGACAACATAATAACGGAAATCTGACGGTTTATCAGTGTTTGACGTTGATCTACAAATATTGAAATATCTTGCAGAGTTGCAGGTAGTTGCAGCTAAAACCTGTTCGATCTTGTAGAGGACACTTTGAACAATTATTCTGTGTATATTTTAGCTTGGAAGTCGGTGGAACATTTTTAAAATCAGTAATCAAAGTTGGAGTTCTGTTTTTTTGAAGGACAATATCTATGTCGTTTCTATGGGGCGAATTCTTAGGAGTGAGGTCAAAATGAATTCCTTCTATAACCAAAATTTATTCTACTAATCTTGATTGTTATCCTCCATTTTAAAGATTTTGATTACACAAACTATGAAACTTTTACGAGCGTGAAGAATAACCTTCAAAAATGAAAGCAAAATTTGCAAGTAAAATCCACTCTGCAACTTGACAGTTTGAACGCTTGTAATAGTAGTTGTGACGCTTTCCCCAGCAAACTAATACTTGTTTATATAGCAGAAGGCATCTATAAACAATTTTAAATACTTAGTATACCCAATTAAAAAAAAGTGAAAAATGATTTTTGTCTATGGCTCAACGCACTGTGCAGCGTCTCGACTCTCGGTCTCGATGAGATTCGGCGAGAAATCCGACAGATGAAGACTATTAGAACCGCCGACTCCATGCAGAGCTATACAAAAATGGTGAGGAGTCACTAGTAGCGGCCCTTCACTGGATAATTTCGAGGATTTGTGAGAAGAATATACTACCGAAAGGGTAAATGGAAGGTGAGGTTTGTTTTAAAGGCAGATCGGCTCGATTGCTGTAATTAACACTGCATTGGGCTGATCAACGAGGTGCTTTTTCAGATCTTGTTACTTTGTCTTTCCCCAATAGTCACTTGTTTCCTAGGACAATAACAGGTTGGCTTTATGGGAGCCCTTGCTACTACGGACACTCCGACAAATCCTCATCATCCTCATCGTGGCACGCATAATTTTTCGTGGATTTCAAGGCAGCGTACGATAAAGTCGAGTGCGTACAGCTATAACGCACGAGAACGGGCATTGAAATGAGAGGAACGAATTGGAGAAATTGATTACAAAGCAAAGCGTCATAAACCAAATAAATGAGAGAGAAAGACTACGAAGAAAATAACGCTTGCCTCCCGTAGACCTTGGAGAGATTCCCTCCATGACTTGTTAAAAGCAGGGAGGCTATACAGTCCACGTCGTGTCGCAAGTATGCCGGATGACTAAAACGATTCAATATAAAATAACATTTTTAAGCGCGATTTGGCAGTTTTAAGTTTAATATTTTTCTTGCAAACAGAAATATGAAATTAGTTTTCAGGTTCAACCAGCATAGAAGACAAAAAAAAATATACAAATAACCTTCCGGCTTACCGAATCCAAATTGCTAAGCTTTTCGTTCAACTTTTGTCACCAGATTCTGTACAGGCATCCTGTCCACTACGCCTGAGGATGCTACAAGGTACAGGTACAGATATCGTACCATACTTCGACTTCGACAGTTTCATATGGTTGAAAATATCTGTCACTCTTCGTCTTTCAGTTGCCGTAAAAGAATCCTGTCTATTGCGCTGTTTGAATTCTGTTTTAACGTAGATTTCGTCGTCTATCATCACGCAATTTATATTCGTCAGCGTCGTCATATACGGCTTTCAGGATTGTGTCGTCTAGTTTTGTTTATCGTCGCGATTTTGAGTCCCCACTTTCTTAAAAGCTGACAGTCCTGCTCGTTTTTTAGCTCAGTACACGATTTTAGACGTTGCTTCCAGCTTGTCTGTGATGTCTCGGTCTCGGATGGAGACTAGTTGCAGTTCTGCTTGAAAGCGCTGGCCACTCTTTTTGTCGTCATTTTCTTCACGGCAATCCAGTTCGTCTGGACTTATTTGTGTTGTCCGTATTGCGTACGATGATAAGTAGGTGCTATGCTAACGTTGATCAGGGATAGAAGTTCACGAGCACCGATTGTGCACTTTACGGGTTGAGCAACAAAGCCAGCAGAGTTCAGTTCAACCCCTAGATCTTTAATAACACAGACACGTTCAAGGTGGGGCCCTTCGATCTCATAAACGTACACGATTGGAATCTTGCTTCGACTAAAGGTGCACGCTAATGGTAAGATTATTCAAGTGGCACCACTCTGTAAACAGGTAAATATGATCTTGCAGTTACTTGCAGTCTTCAGCAGATCGCATAGTGAGGAACATTTTCAAATCATCGGCATACAATAACTTGCAGCCAGGAGGTATCACAAAGCGAACGTCGTTAAAAAATATGAGGAATCATAACGTTACTAAGTTACTTCTCTGTGGAACTTCTGATCGATTGCAAAAACTGTACGATTCAGTAGAGTCTAACTTTACTGAGAGTTGTCGATTTGTTAGGTAACTCTTAAGCCAGCAGACAAAGCCATGAGAAGGTCCAAGGCGATTCAATGTTTGAAGCAGAATTTGATGATCAATATGATCAAATGCAGCTTTAAGATCTATGTAAATGGTATCAACTTGAGCAAATCTTTTGCAACAGTTTAAATAGAGCTCCAGAACATCTCTTAAGTACCACTGATGGGATTTCAGCTGGACCCGCGGAAAAATATATCTTCTTTTTCGAAAGGCCAGGTTCAATATCAGCTGCAGAAAACAGGACAGGGCCTAGGTCTAAAATGTTTTTGAGGACGTTGCGCGTCGCAGCATCTATTTGAGAGATGAAGCTAAGGTGGTATTAAAGACATTACTCAAATTAGACAAACAACTATTAGTCTAATCATAGTATTCTTGCTTGTGTTGTTATCCGAGGTCACTAGCGATTTTAGATATATGAACTCATGCACCACTTCTAGTTCGTCGCCGTCAACGATTATCAGTCGTTTCCTTTGAGCCTTAACCTTTCATGTATTTGGTTTTTAAAGCATTTATATTTCACTAAATGCATTTATTTTTCAGCGAATTTTTTTTTCTTTGTAATACGGCGATATTTACAATTACTGCAGTCTAGCGGATCACCTTTTTTGAAGATGGGACAAACAATTCCTCGAGAAACAACCCTACAAGCTTTCGGAACTATTTCGACGAGCAAAGGGAGGAATTAGATCTACCTACGCACTTGTCATTGAGCGATAAACATGCTTCTGATACGCTTTCCATATGAAAACTATTTTCCGTAAGCACTTTAGTAGTGTCTTCAGGAATGAAGTTCCTATGACTTGAACATCGCCACATTGGCCAACCTCCTTTTGTTACTAAAGATATGATCAAAGCCTACTCAAAACTAAAGTCGTTCCCAAATCCCTCAAATTGTTTTGACGCAATGCTCTAACAGCCTTATAGAATACCTATGGGCAATTTTTAACTCATCGCTTCAACAAGAGATTTTTCTATCTTCCAGCTTCATCTGGAATCCTTTAAATTCCCTGTTTACAAAACAGGCGATAAAAATCTCATTTCAATCTATTGCGTTATAGCCAGTGTTGCGAAACCCACACTCGTATGGTCTGATTTTCTCACACACGCGTACTCATTCGAATGAACATGCTGGCATAAGCATTCCTTTCGGACTCCCGCTCTTATTTCTTCATGCACTGCAACGAGTTTTTGAGAGTGAGTGTTTAGCTAACAGCTACTGTTGTCGCTTGTTGTTCGTCGTTGCAGTCTGATCTGCTGATACCGATTACTCGTGACGGCTCGCACTCTCGCCCGTGAGTAGAATCGAGGGCGAAGATGAAGAAAACAAAAAGTAATGCAAAATGTGTATCCCGGTGTGCCACTAGGTCTCACGGGCAGTTGACTCGTCAGGAGTTTTTTTTAACTCGCGAGTAAGCTTACCAGAAAAACGATGTGAGGATGTGCGCGAGTGAGTGGGTAGCAGAATGTCTGCACACAGCACCGGCAGCTGTTTGTTTTACGCCTGCTTGTGCGGCGTAAGCGTTTAATGATATGTTTCTCATACTCTTTCCGGTGTGAGTAGTCATGGTTGACTTTTCACTCGATTCGCAACATTGGTTATAGCGGCATTATGCGCTGTTTCATAACTATTTGAACTGCTAGTGCTCAGATTCATTAAGCATAATAGTTGTAATTATATAGTGAACACCCAACATGGTTCCATGTCCAAGCGCACACCAAGGCAGCCATCCTCGAGATCTCTTATGTTCCTGATTTAACTCAACGATCTTGATTTCGCATTAAAATGCCGGAGACTGCTGGTGCTTTTAAAATTATGAAATCGTGAAAGCTGCTAAAGATGCACTAATCCAGCAAACTCAAATAGTAAGCGTCGCTAACTGGTGCGAATTGAACAGGATGACCCTAAATCCCAGCAAATGTTATCTCTTTCCCTAAGAGACGACTATTAGTTTCCTTCGATTACAACATATCTGGTACTAAACGCAACCGCGGGTCACAAGTCAAAGATCTGGGAGTCCTTTTAGGCTTTAAACCCGACTTTAATAGTCATATTATTCACATAACTACAAAGGCATCTGAAACTCTTGGGATTGTGTTCCGCGTACCAATCACATATTGATTGTCTCGTTGTGTTACAATGTCTCAATTTTGATTTACGTCGTCACAATTACTGATACCATCCAATTTTTCGGCTATTTGCAACTCGGACAAATTATGAGCCAGTAACTAGCATGTGTCGTTTGTTTGATCATTATTCAGATATCTTTGCGTTTAATTTGTCATGTGTAGTCATTAAGAAATGATTTTTACGTGCACTTTCTTCATAAATAATATCTTAAGTTGTGATAGGCTAGCCGTTAGTCCTAGTTTCATGTGGATTTTTGTAATTTGTTGATACAAAACATGAGCGGGTTTTATGCCTGTCTGAGAAGGACGTAAGGCAAATAATGACCAGTCTACTCAAATAGACAATTTTGGACGAAATTTTTAGTCGTTTCGGCGTTGAGTTTCTAATCGTAGCCCTTATCTTGTCGCCTAGATATTTACCGGATGTTCTGATCCGTAATTTCTTTTTTCTTATATCGATCAAATGTCATCCATAAGATTAACATAAGAATATTTGAATAGCAGGATTTCATTCTGTTTTTATTTTATTTTCAGGTATGTGCCAAAAATCGTTTCCAATAAGCTTGTGTAAAGGTGAGTAGGAATAGCACTGTTTTCGAATTCACTGTTTGATTTGGTAATCCTTATAGTCCGGTGGTATTTCATTTGTAAACAAGTAATTCAACAGATTGAAAAGTTAAAGGTTTTAATTCTGATTTTTTTTTATTTTATCTTCAAAATCAATCACTCTTTAAAAGCTCTATTACCGAGCCAAACTCAATTCAGTTTCTACATGTGAGAAAGAACTTATTTTCATCGATTCGATTTCTCTTCGTCGACAAAACCGACCACGTGAGCCACGGCTGATGCCTACGAATGAGAGAACCACAACAAACCCAAATGTTACTAATAAAATGCCGTCACATGGTTCCACCGACGACGACGACGAACGGGCAGGAAGCCGTTCGCTCCCGCTCGCGGAAAAAGTATCAACAATTTTCCTGCTCATTTCCGTTCTCTCCAAGCAGTTCCTCTGGTACGCTTATCTCACTCGCACGCCACGTTGGAGCCACTCTTCGCGGATGGTTCTGTTATCCTTGCTGAGAGAGGGGAAAATTTGATCCTTCCACAGGCGGTGAAACTGGGCTTTCCTTTTTCCTCGTAGACGTCACAGATTGCTCGCGAGCCTGGGGAAGGTCTTTCGGTCCTTTTCCAGCGATTGTGCCTTTTTTTTGCTTTGCATGCCAACCCAAGCCTTCGCGGCTGAGGCCCGAACGAACGTCCCCCCTTCTACACCGAACGCGCGTATCTTACGCGTGGTGGCGGAGCAAGGATCTCGCGTGCCATATACAGGCCACAACAATTTTCAGTGTCGTTTATCCTTCTGCCGGGAAAGGAAGTCCCTGTCGTGCCGTTCCTGTAGGGAATCCGTGCGCTTTGGCACCTATGCTCCCTTCCTGTCTGTAGATAAATGTCTGTCTGTTAGGTGTCGTATCCTTCCCCGGCGTCTACATCGCCGTGTGTACAGTCGACGTCGTGTAATCGTGTATGTGTTTTTTCGAGAAACAATAGGAGATTGTTTACGCGTTTCGTCGTCGTCAAGTTGTTGTGTCGGTGTTTGGTGAAGAAAAACTCTTTACGGTTCAGTTTCGCAGTTTGTCCGTCTTGATAAGTGTGTTCTTCGGAAAACTAAATGTGACACCTTGAATTAGAAACGTTCCATTCATAAGAAAATGTGCAACGAATACTGATTTGTACATATCGATGTGAAACTAAATATTGTTTAAAAGACCGTGGAAGTGTCCCAACGTGGTATTATTAATTTCTTCCATTTGGGTGTTGTGGAACGTACTGTGAACAGTAAAAATGATTAAAAATAATTAATCTTAACCATCTACCATAGAATGGTATAAATCCGTCATAGTCACAAAAACGAAAGTTCCCCACTTTGGTAGCTAATTAACATGTGGTGCGCGTCCTTTTAATCAGGCCAAGTTGACTATCCGAACGAAACCAGAACGAAATATGTTTGGTGAAATTAAAAATGGTCTTAATCTCTTCGCAATTCTGGTAATCTTATCCTGAAGTGATAAAGTGTTAAGGCACGCCAACCTCGCACGCACAGTCGAAGAAAGAAAAAAGAACTTTCTCGTATCGAGAAACAAACGCAAAAACCCTTATCATTTATTCGGGTTGAAAAAGGAAAATAAGAGCCAGAAATGGCAGTGAATTAAACTAAAATGCACAATAAAACAATCAACCCTCGACCGTTCTAAAAGCAGTGAACGCAAATGAAAAGTGTTTGATGAAAAACAAATGGAAGCAAAGTGAAAGTGAGAAGCTCATAAAAATTAACCAAACGCTAGTTAAAACGCAAGATTGCAAACTGAACAGTGCTGAAAAGGTATTGCTTGAGAAATGAACCTTTCGAATAAATCTTACCAGCAATTAAACCGAATCGTAAGCGAAAGTGGTAGTGATTTAACGATATGTCCCCTTTTTATTTCCGAGCCCGAGACTGTTTTGGCTGGCCTTTTTCATTACAAAATGCAATAAATTTAGATGTGTATCTTTCTTGGTAAACTGTACGTCGTCGTAAGACAAGGCACTTACACTTTTTCCCTGCGATCCACTGCGGTTTATCAGTGTGGTTTTCACAGGCAGGACGAAACAACAGGTTTCGTGTCTGTTCGCTGTTGGAATTTCTGAGGATTACCACCCACATCGGTGTCAGTTCCGCGGGTGTCGTCCTTACGCGTTCTCTCGTCTTCCGCACTGGGTCTTTCGTAGCCCGAACGAACGAACGGGGGCCTGCACAGCAAGCCGGCAGAGCAAGTGGGACCAAAACGCGAGTGACACAGTTTTTTTTCCTTCTGCTGTTGCTTGCAGCCTATCGTCTGTCTGCCTTCTCAGTGAGCCTGGGAGGAGAAACGCCTTTGGTCTGCTGTATGTATGTGGTTTGCCTTTTCACTCGCACTGTGACTGGTACCTACACGATCCTTTTGGATACCGACCGACCGACCGACCAACCAACCAACCAACCGAGCTGTGCTTGCTGTGCAAAATCGATACCGTGGGAAGAAGGTGCCCTTTTTGCAATGCAAATTTATTGTTTTCGAGAAAAATGTCACCTTTTTCCTCAATGATGATGTTGTAAATCGATTTTTGCTTGATTTTTACGTCACCTGTCGGGTCTGGGTTCGATCCGTGAGGGTCGGTGAAAGTGTTGTGGCAAGAAGTGGTGGAAATGTGTAGTTCTCGTAAAAGAAAGAGTTTTTTTTATCAAGTTACAAGAATTTGAATCAATCCGATTAGTAGGAAAAGCTAGTTACATGTGCATCTAATAAATTGTCAAATTTCTTACCATTCTTTACTGTGGTGCAAAGTACAGCCAGTGCTTTTTCGAGGTCATGTTTATTCTTGGCAATATTGCAATATGCTTCCTAAGAGAACATTTTGAAATTTTTTCGCAGTCGAATAATCCAAAATTTTTATTTATTTTTCACTAGCTATCTAAACATTGTGTGTAGGTTAGCTTTTATTTGAGAAATGTGATTCTTCGTATTCGGGCTCGGCATCTTTATTTCATGACCATTTTCTCCCATAAATTTGTGTATCTAACTTGATATTGGAATTGTTTCCTCCAGCATTTGCGCGTCGGAAAGTGAATTGAAACAAAACACTGAATGTGCGATGTTTTGCAGTGTTTTGTGAATTCAATATGTTAAATTCTGGAAAAGATTTACCGACTAATTCTTAGATTTTGTTAGTAGTTTGTATATGAAATAATTGAAAATTGAAAGTAAACTCAGGTAATTACGGCTTAAACTGCCTTCACATTTTTTTCCCAGTTTTGAAGTTATTTGAAAACTTCCTTGCGTTAAAATAAATGAACAGAAATATCTCAGATAAATATTTTTTTATTTTCAAAACATTATTCGATTGTAAATTATTAATATCAATGTTAATAATTTCAGCAGCAGCTGTTTCTACACGTTAAATGGTTCTAAACAGCAATAATGTTGAGTGAAATACCTACATTTATTTGATTAGTTTAGAAAGACTATAAAAATGTGCAAAAACGTAATTTTAAATGGCATAAAACAAACAATACATTTACAAAACATGAATCAAAAAGTTCCTTTTGCATTTCAATTAATTTTTGTACGTGCTAGTTGCTACCCATGGAAGCATTTTTGTTTTTTTTCAAGACTGCATTCTGGATATGTGCAGTCATGTTTTATTCAAAATAAATATCAGAATTTCAGTGCGAATGTACTTGTATTTGACGAATTTTACACATCATGTATGATGGTACTGTAAAAATCCTTAACCGCGAATGCTTTATGCAATCCAATTACCTAATCGGTCAATTAAAGTTGATATCGATAGATCACAATGTGAATTATCTACAGTCAATTTATTATTCAAATTCCTGAAAGTTTATTATTTTAGTCTGATAGCTTGTGAATCTTATACTGTAATATAAGTTCGAAGTTGTGGAATGCCTATTTTGCTGTCAGTCAATCTTTTGGCAACCTTAAAGCCGAATGATTATCTTAACTTACTAAAAATATCGAACACTTTAAATTGACAAAAAAACTACTATTGCATTAGTAGTTCAGCTGTCATTATTAAGCGGCGTGTTGAAATTCTATAGAATTTCATTTTTTTACTCTAAAACTCTAACTTTCTTGAAAATTTTATTGAAATGTAGAATTTAAACTCGTAAAAATAAAACCGAGATTGCGATATTATCTGTTAAGGAGGTTAAAGAAGCTAGATTCTTAGTATTTCCTAAAGCACAGCAGAAATACAAACAACAACAGTCTATATGTAATAACTCTCTTATTTTTCAAGCAGCCGAATAGTTTATGTTTTAAATTTTTTTTAATCTATGTATGGAAACATTGCACAAAATAATAATTTATTTCTTGAAAATATTTTTCTGTACAATAAAAAAGATATCTAAACTTCTAAAGTTCTACATAAGATTTTATCGTTTTTGATCATTTACTTTGCATTTGAATTCGCCTGGAAAGCCCACGGTATTATCATTAAAATTTTTATTGATTTCTTTTATTAATTATTCATATTTTTCTTTATTTTTTAATCAATCAATATTGAACAAATTAAGCAGCGCAAATTTAAAAAATGCTCTTTTGCGTAGCAGTAAGTAAAGGTTTGAAGTTTTATTAGAATTGGTAGGGATAGAGCTGTTCCTTGCAAGATGTTTCTTAAGGAGAAACGAGTCGTCATTGATTCTGTAAATTTCAAAAGCAGTTTTCTTGTTTGAAACCAAATTTTTGTTCATGAAGATATATTCACTGTGTTTAGATTGGCAAGAAGAATACAGTGAATACATTTTTTAAAACAAAGTCCCTGTTTTGTCTCTAAAAACTTCTTGCAAAATTGGGTTTTCCGACGAAAACTTAATGACTGCTCATTTCCCGTTCAGTCGTTTCCTATTTGTGTTATCTTTTTAAAGATAGTTAAAATTATGCCTTAAAATCTGGCCATGAGCTACTTATGAACACTTTTTCTGATATTTTATGAAAAACCTTTGAAATTTACATTTCTTTTTGTAAAACGAATAAAATCATCGAATAAATTCTATACGGCTCATTTTGAACTAAATTCTTATATAAACTGATTCATAGGCCCTGCCTTTCTCATGTTATTGCAAAAGTAAAATCTGAAAATTATGTGTTAGGGTGTATTTCACCTTCACAGATTTGAAAGTAAAAATCCTAATTTGGTGCCGATTGGTACCTCCTTTTTTAAAGGAAAGACCCGTTAGGCCAAATCCTTTTATTTTCTTTTGCTTAAAACCTCTCGTTTATTACTAAAATAATTAAAAGTAGATAAACTATCGGGGTCAGTCCCGGTGTAGTGGTTAGCATTCATACCTCTTACGCCGAGGACCCGGGTTCAAATCCCAAGCCCGCAGAAGTCATGAATGACACAATCTGTTAAAGTGACTATAATCTACAAGAAAAAAACTATCTTGGTTAAAATCATTATAAATTATTGTTGATTTTGATGTGTTGTACACGATTGCTCATATCTTCGAAATTAAACGTCCAATAAAAAAACAATTCAACAGTGATCTATCAGGCTACATTACCTTTCAAATGAGACTAACAGTGCATAAATCGGTTTGGCCATCTCTGAGAAACAGGCGATCATTTGTACCTAGTCAAAACAGAGTTTTTAAGCATAACTTTTGAAATATTTGTTTGTTTTCAGCAAAACTTTTTGAGAATGTTTACAATTAAAAGAGCTTTTATTTGGTATTAAGATCGTTGGAATCGGTTGAGTGGTTCTAGAGAAACCCGTGTCACCTAGTTTTCACATTTTTGCTTATAACTTTTAGACGAAACGTCGTATCATGAAACAACTCAATAGTGGTCTACTAGACGGTAATACCTTTTAAACAAAAGTAATAGCGAACGAATCGATTCAGTCATCTCCGAGAAACAGGCGATAGAAAAAATCATCACACACACACACACACACACACACACACATTGCTCAAATCGTCGAACCCTATCGATTGGTATAATGTGATTTGGTCCTCCGGGCCTCTGACCAACTACGTGTTTTTCGACCATTTTGTAAATCTTTGTTATAGTATAACTAAAGATTTTTCTCAGCGGCAACAGTGCAAGAGATGTTGCATATGACGATAGCAGACGATAAAAAGTTATAGACACAAACTTTAATTACTTATTTATTTGTTAAAAAGTCATTGAACTCTTAGTGGCAGTGCTTAGAAATCTCATATTCAATTTATGCAATTCGTTTGAATTCGTTTGAATACTGCTCATACAGATGAAATGAACACAGTATTGCCAACCTGACAACAACGAATCGAGCGAATCACTTGCGTTTATATTACTGTTGTTCTCTACATTCATTCTTTCTCAGTAATAGTGAATGAAATCAAATGTGAATCATTCATCAATTTTGAACTGCCGACAACGGCCAATGAAATTGCAATAGACGTAAACATTGCTGCTTTAATTAATTTCCTTCAGCCAGGTTTTGGTTGTCGATCCATGTCAGACAGGTTAGTCGAGCAATCATTCAGCACTGCAATTCATGAATAAATTGCTTTGAAGGGTAGATAACTGAGAGAGATAAACACTGTCAGCAGTTCAGTAGTAGGTACGTGGGCTGACAGATGGAAGTATACTACCAGGGGTAAAACTGTATGCGCTGAATGCGTTTTATATTCACCTTCATGTAGGGCTATCAATTTTTTCGAGCACTGTTTAGTGGTCTTCATGATCATGATATAAAGTTAAATACAATAGACGTAGGATGGCAGAAAATACATTGACATATACATTGAAGTTTTTGGAGTGTCTTAGTAGCAGGGCTTGAAAAGGGATCGCAAGTTGAATGTGACTGCCGTGAATGCGAACTTTCCGCATTCAAACTCCGCTTTTTGAACGATCATTTGACTGTTTTTTGAATCCAGTCAATCTGCCGCTTGCGCTGCTGCCGCCTTACAATTCATGCGGCATCTCAGCAAAAGCAAACAGTCGATCACCCGTTTTGCTATGCGCTTTGAGAATATAAACTGCAAACTGACTGGAAGCATACGGTAACGTATTTTTTCGTTTCTCTTTTTGTCTCCGAATCGGCTTCTCACAGTAATAGTTTGTCAACCGAACGTCGGTCCGACGCAACCAAAATATTCGTTTGTATTGGACGGAGTCCGACCGACTTCTTCCATGCACATGTAGTGGTTGTTTTTTGTAGTATTGAATCATACGATTGTGCGGTTGCTTTTCGTTAGCGTGGTGATTGCAAACGGTAAAGGCAACTTGATCGAAACGAAAATGTTAAAAAGGTTTAGAATGCGTTCGTTTTACTGCGTGCAATCAGCGTTTGACTGAGCAAACTGCCAGTTGTGTTATGCATAGCGTTCGAGTTCCACCACTAAACGGACGGTGTGAACTTGAATGCGCGTTGGTGTGACTGCGGTAGAAAAAAAGGATCGGTCGAAGCCCTGCTTTGTAGAATACGAAACCTGGATATTAGATAAAAAGAAAACTTATCTAATTTAATTCTACTATGTATATTTTATTCTTGACAGATACGTATTTTTATTTAATTTCCAGAAAATACATAAAAAGTAAAATTAAAAATGTATCATCTACGAGAGAGTTATCGTTGAAAGTTATTAGCTGTCAAGCCGAAGTCGAACGAATTGTAAACTTCGTTGAACCGTATTACCATACGGTATTACCGTATTACCATCATTCCATCCTCGCAGGTACAGGAAATTCCTAGTTCTGAGGTGCCGTTCGGGAGCAGACATGTTCAGTTGACTCAAAATGGCGGGACAGACAATATCTCTTAAAATCATTCTAGACAGCAACATGGCTTTAGCGTTGGTACGGCTTCGTTTCAAGTCTCCAAACTCAGCAATCGGTAACGTTCCTCATACGGCGGTAGGTTTCTGGGATCACGCCATGGAAGACTGCGCAAAGCATACCGTAATGTTTTTCCTGTGCTGCTTCGATTCTGGCGATCCAAATGTGTTAGTAACAACACCAGATCACAGATCCGATCTTACTAGTGTATAGTACAATGATCGATAATGGTACGGGTTACGGAACTACTTAGCGATTGTAAAAATAAATTCAAGTTGCTTATTGGCTCGGGAGATAATGTCGTTATAATGTATAAGCAAAGTTAGTACCCTATAGACGCGTTGTAACAAATGTCCCGCCATGTAGCCATGTATCTAAAAGCTTTAGACTTGTTTTTGTGGTGATAGGACATGGTAAAGCACTTTAAGATGCTGACGGTGAGCATGTTACTCGTCCACTAGGCGTTGCAGTTCAATGCAGTCGGAATCGGAAATTTTAATTACCTTAAAGAGTTTACATCGTCGCCATAAAAAAACCGACAGCCAGGTGGCAGGAAAGCTGCTAGTTCATATAAAAAAAAATGGTCCAAGGTTGCTTCCCTCTGGTCCACCAGGGATGTTGCAGAACGAATCGACAAACCGATCGTCACACTTAGCCTACGGTGTGTTTGGTACGATTGTAGCCACTTTCCACAACGGTGCGGAAACCCCCAGCTTCTCATGCTTTGCAAGGAGGATACCGTGATCCACCCGATCAAACGCTGCTTTCAGGTCTATGTACACTGCGTCTATTTGCACGTTTCCCACTTTTCCCCTTTTAACGTTGCGTTTATCACCCTTCTTGTGCACACGAAACTTAAGTGAATCTTTCTATTGGGTGGAGAATTTACACTGCTGGATTGATGCATTGAACAATAGTGAGAGGTCTAGCGAGAGCAGTAGAACACTTTTTCAGGATGGAATACCGTCAGGTCCGGGTCACTAACGGCAGCCTCGACAATCTTCTCAGTTACACGAAAAGCGTTAAGGTTGACAACTTCTAACAGCAACGGAGGCAATTTGTTCCAAGGAAGATGGAAAACTATTAAAAGCCTGCATGAAGTTTGTTGCAAAGAGGTTGTATTTATCGCGCGTTGCGTTGGCTTTACGAGAAACATAAATAATAAAATATTCGTAATGGCCTTATGTATGAGCAGAGTAGTTAAAAGATTCGTGATTTCCTACTTGTCCAGAAAGCTTCAATGTAGATTTTTCGAAATGATTTTTAATCCAATTTGATTTGACAATTTGTTTGATTAACTGATTGTAAATAGTCCAATACAACAAAAATACAGTAATTCACGCACATTTCACATGCTGTTCGAAATGAACATAGATTTTAGCAGTTAATTTTATTTTATTTGCTAGAATGCACGCAAGTTAAGCAATAAAAATATCAAAATCCTACCATCGACTAAATTACCCCCAAACACCGATACAAAAGAAAAGTTATTTCATACACTTAAATAGAAGTCCACTGCCAACAATACCGTTCATTTCCGATGGATTTGTTGACAAGCTTCAATTTCCCGCCGATTTCAATTTCACGTACCAATCTAAAAATAGTTGAAACGCGAAAGTCGATGGCCAATCAGCGAGAACTAGGAACACATTTTCAATTCCCCACATGTCAAAGCTCGTGATCGTCGCAATTCTTTTTTTTCCCGTTCTCTAAAACCAGTGCCAATTTGTGTAGAAAAACGCTACCCGCTTTCTCGTCACCCGAAAAGTAGGTGAATTTCAACTTTCGAGGCAGGCACACATAATAGTCACTTCTCCGGCACAGCCAAAACCAATTATAAAACGAAGCCGCGCCATCGACAAAACGACAAAACCCGAAAAACGCGATTTCCTATATGCGTTTGGTGTCATTAGCCCAACCGGCAGGCCGGTCCTGTGCCACCATTCTTTTCGATATGACCACCAAATTTGACTGTTGATGTCCCGGTGCGAAGCAAGGGGCGAAACGCGACGGTACGGTGGCACCGGCAAATCTACACACCTACATAGCGTGGACATGTATCGAAACGTTACCGCACTTCCCCGCCGGAATCGGAATCGGTTCGTTTCTTCTACACACTCGCACGCTACTGTTATGTTGGTTTCACATATTGACAACATTCTGAGGACAGAGCCACCGACCGACCGAGCGTTGACGAGGCTTCCTGTTCATCTTTTTTTGTGGCGGAAAAACTTCAAAATTCGCAGAAAATGCAACTTTCCAAAACAAATTGTGTGTGTTTTTGGTTTCTAAAAAAAGAAAAACAATCGAAAAACTTACTTCTATGTCTTGTCAAAAATCGCATCACAAATTTATCAAAAAGACTAAACCAACAACGGAACTTCCACACTGACGTGCCAGCAAGAAAAAAGCCGTCACACTGCTAGGTGAACTGAAAAAGGGTGGCAATCAGTTTATCCATTCACTCGCCGTTTGACACACCAAACATTCACGCTTTTTTCCGAACGTTTAGCTGTCGATCCGCGACTGTTCCGGTAAATTTACGCCGGAACAGGAACAGACTTGAGCGTGCCAACCTAATTCACCAGAAATCCAAATATGAATACAACACATGTCTATGTGTCTCCACGTGTCACTCGTGCAGGTGGCACTATCTGATTTATGCTTGGCTTAGAAGGTTTGCCGTTTTTTTCCACTCGTAACCCCTCAAGGGGAACGGCAAGGTGTGCAGGTATGTGCTCGAGCTGATCGCAAACCGGCGTGCATATCTATCGGATTCACATTTGAATTTCTGTCAGATGGAAAATTTGTTTACATGCGTGTTTGGAGCTGTCATCAAACTCCATACGACTGAATTAAAATTTAAAATAAAATTTAAGCATTTTTAATTGCTAGAGGAATAAGCGTATAATTTCGAACAATTAAACTTCTCGTACGCATAGTAAAAATATAACAAGCCAAGGTCAGAGTACAAACGGAACCGTAAACAAGCAATCAACTGAAGTCAACGATCCAAATTGGCTCAACAGTTATGCAAGTAGCTAGGACTAATTTTAGAGCCATCATAACCACTTGGTGCTATTAATCAACAAACCATTGAAACACTCAATATGGCCATTTCGTAACAATAAATGTCCTGCTCGTTTGGTTATTATTAACAGCAATTCCTACTCGCCAGCTGCAAGCACACAAGAAAGCATTTTGTTCAGCTAAGATTTATTGAAACCGATGGAATTGTAACGGTAGAAAACACGTGACCACGAACCAGACCGGTTCGGCCGATTCCGTGCTTAATCCGAGAGTCCGTGCGGTAGTAAATAATATAATTAAATTTTTACTCGCGCGATACCAGCAGCAGCGGTCCCGTCAGAAGGACGACTACGACGAGTTGCATGTAGCCGAAGGCTCAACAGTTTTCCAACCCGGAACTCGGTTCCTCCTGAAGAAAATAATGGCAAACGTCCGGAAGGCTTACAATGGAAACGAAGAAATCGTTAAACAAACCAACCAACCAACCAACCAAACACGGTATGTTCGACAGAGCCCCAGGAGAGTGCGTGTCCGTGAGATTTCCACGATTTTCACTCTCACTTTAATTGAAAACCATTAACGATATGGCCAAAGCCGTGGACTTGAACTGAAGTGTGGCATGTTTATGTTTTGCTCATACATACAAAGGAATGGTGTTTAAGTACGGAAATACATTGCGTGATAGTGAATAGTGCCTGCTTCGAATTCAATTAGGTGAAGAAAGTGCTGTCTTTTACTCCTTTTAGTGATGAAAACGCGTAGGTACTAATGGCTCGGCAAGCTTGGCTATAACAAGAAGAAAGTTAGTTAAAATATTTATGTAACCTAACTATGCCAATATTGCACTAGAAATTTGGAGTTATTTTTAACCAAGCTAATGAACAAGCAAAAATGTCAGAGGCCAACCAGCCACTAGCTGACTGCTTTTAATATAAATATTTGAATTTTAATTTAAATAAAAATATCGAGGGTAAGAGGCACACATTGAGGATTTCCATTTGATTTTGGATAATCTGATTAGAATGAGGATAGTATTTAAAAATACTTTCTATATATGGGTAGTTTTAGTACCAACATCGTATGGAAATTATGCGACATTTTAACAAATTTCTTAACGCAATATCTTATGCAACGACTTGGCATCTTAACTAGCATCTTAAAGAATTGTGACTGTGAGTAGATAATTGTGAACGTGCTTCATAGCCAATATGGTTGAGGCCCATCAGGCCTGGCATGCACTTTTCGCTTCGATTTTGCTCTTTTGATTACTGCACATCTGCCAAGCAAAATTTGAAAAAGTAGTGTATGGAGCATTTGTAGAATTCGTTATTATCTAAAATATTGCTGAAGAAAGTAATGGCTTATCTTTCGTATTCACGGCGCTATGAATTAAGCTGTGACATCTTTCTCTCTCTCTGCGACGTTGCATCGATGATTATACAATAACGACTTAGTGATCAGTTGGACATCGGCTCTCGTCCTGAAGATAGGCATATGATGCCTGAAACCGGTCGACGTGTAAGTTAAAAGTAATTTATTTTATTTTAACGTTTTGTAAGAGTTAGAAATGTCTTGTCCGCGATTGTGTCTAGTGATTGCGATGAAGACTCTTTCGGATTTTTCAAAAAATCTTGAAAAGTTTTTCAAAAATTTAAAGACTTTTTTCACATTTTGCAAGTTTTTGTGTCTTTTTTATCATTATTGGGTCATTCCAAAAATTTTTAAGAAACTTCTCGCTTCTTTTCGGTAATTCTGCCTATAAGGTGCTCCCCCACATTCTCTTCTGTAGACTGAGACCGTTAGCGGAGTCCTTCGTCGGCGAGAATCAACCTGGTTTCCGCGAGGGTCGCTTCACTACAGATTAGATTTTTTCCCTGCGTCAGTTCCAATTCTAAACAATTCTAAAGCCAGTTGACCTTAACCTTAACCAATCAGATTCAGTACAATCAGTTATCGAAAATTGTAAAATTTCAATGGCGCGCTAATTTTATCCACCTATCACGTCAATAGGCACAATAAAATTTAATGCGCACGAGATGCAAACGAACCAAGATTGCTTAAAATTTATTATTTATTCTATGGAATATTTTATTATGGTCGCTAACCAAATCGGTCAAAATGATCTGAGAGTAAAACATTAACTTTTCTGCTCACGGATGTATTTTTTAGTTGACAAAGCTGACAAACTGATTCAGCTTTTACCAGAGCGAAAAGCTTTATTAAATCATGGTGGAGGCTGTCAAGGAGCGAAAGTTTAATCGGTTTTATTGCTGCTTTCAGCAGAGCGTGATACGACTAAGGTGATAAGTTTATAACCTGATCCTTATAGAGGTAATGAAAACATTCTGAGGAGTGGGCCATTTGGTCAGAAGGCAGTTTTATAGCGGTCATCAGAAAGTTCTGATGGAGCTCATAGTTTTATTAGCGGCTTTATGAAATTGGTCATGAAAACCACTATAGAAACGTAATAAAACTTAGAATTGTTACATGGGTTCCTAGATGCAGACTCGTCATCTGTTTGTGGACCAGGGGCGTAAAATGCACTGGTTGATGACAAAAATATGAAGACATTTACCATTCTTTCTTGCTACCACTCTTGCGACATGTTACTGGTGCACAAGCACGGAAAAGAAATGCAAGAACAACGAAAACATCTCTTGGTCTACGTGTGATACAGTCTTCGGTATCGTGGAGAAAATGTCACCAGTCTTGGAGACACTTTTTTTGTATTTTCTTTTGCTGTTGCACACGTAAAACATTCATACCATACCAAACGTACAGCTTTCCCCTAAACAACAGGGTTTTAAATAAGAAGGTTCCCAATACATCTTATTCTCTATCACTTCCCCATACTATTCCAACTACAACTGTAAGCAAAAAGCGGCAAATGCATGTCATTTCTACACGACATTTTGTAAGAATGGTTAGCTGACGTACGAAAATGTTTGCTTATTATCATGTACGTATTCGGACAAGTCACGACACGTACAAGAGACAGGCACTGTCGATACAGAAACAGTACGGGGCAAAGGTTAGAGTCTGACATGGCATTGTATAGTGGTAAATGTAAAGAAAAAATGTAACCGTTTCGGTCCCTGTTATTGACTTACGCGACGTACGATTCAATAAAAAAATGAGCTAGAACACGGAGTTCCGATGAAATTAGTTAAGCTAATTTTTGCGACGCTGTTAAAATCATGCGTCAAAATGGGGGGTGAGATTTCGCTTAAGCTGAAGGAATGTACTCGCTAACCTGCAATTCAATATTGGCTCGAAATATGCAATACGAAGAGCAAACGTAAAAAGGAAATCTCACAGGATTCTTTGTTTTGTGGATCTCGTCGATATCATCGGAATCAATCGTACAGTAGTGTAAAAGGCCTCCAGGCTATTTAAATTGGAAACAAATTTAGGGCTTGACATTAACACCGCCGCAACGAAGTCACGGTTGCTGGCAGGGATCGTGGAAGTCCAAATGGTGTGCGTACTCAACTGGAGCTTAATGGGAAACGTTATGACGTAGTGACGGAACTCATGTACCTTGGTACGCTTGTGTCATATAGCAACGATGTAAGCCTCGAAGTAATACGAGGATTTGCAGCCGCAAATTTTTACGGATTAGCTGAAGTCCCGTGGTTTGCAAATTGATACCAAACTGGCACTCTACAGACCCTCGGTGACCCTTTACGGATGTGAATCATGGATGCCTAAGGAAGATGATCGACGGGTGCTTGGGAGCTTTGAGCGTAAAATTCTGCGACAAAATGGAAAATGAAATGTGTCGCAGATGCATGAACCACTGCATCTGTATCAAGTATACGAATATGCTAATATAGGAAAGGTATTACAATGTGGCAGTGGGCGGTGAGCTGGGCACGTGGTCAGAATGCCCGAAGAAGCCAAAACTACTTTCAGCAGAGAACCAGAAAGAGACAGTAGACTTTGGGGCAGACTCCGCACCCGATGGATGTACGCAGTCGAGGACGGCGTAAGTCCAGATGATGTTCGAGGGGATTGGAAAACGGCAGCCCAGGACTGGCAGTGCCACTGGAATTCTTCCGGCGCAGAGTCGCTTTATTACTGTTATTATGAAGAATTTTAGAGTTCAATTCCGTAATATTTTTTTATGCGAGGCCATATTGCCGTTTTTTATCATTTTTTTTGGTCGTCAAACAACAATTCATCGAAGCAAAAACTGAAAGTTGCAGAAAGGCAGTTACGATTGATCGGTTTTCATGTCACAATGCAACAAAAATGATTTTGCAAGAAACTAAGACTGACTTATCGAATAGGGTAACGATACCAGAAATCGCCGCTTTTTCAGACAGCAAACAAGAAAACCGAGATTCTTTGCCGTATAGTTCCATATCGATGAGAATTGTTTAGCCTACATGAAACAGAAACATTTTTGCTATGTTCTCAGCATAAAACTTAAGCCCAAATATTTGAAAAAGTCGTTGTAAATGTAAAAATTGTGATGCATGTTGAGGCACCAGTTTTCGACCCCCAAAACTCAGTTTTCACCATTTCTGTGCTCCAGTTTTCGCCACCCTAGAAGCATCGTTTGTATCTGGTTCTAGTCTGCAAATTCATTAATATTTACATTTTTTCGAGAAAGGATGTTAATTTACAGTTGAATAGTGAAAACAGAATGGATTTCCGTTGCGAAACAACCGCTTAGGAACGGTCCATTGAAATTCGCCAATGACGAAAGTGGATCATGTTTTGTTTAAAACAACTCAATGTGACACCATCTAAAAAAATTTGAGTTATATAACCATTAAGGGTTTGGAATCATATTATATTGGTTCAGTATATAACTATGTTCAAATTATTGAATATGTTAGGCTAATTATGGCATTCCAAATATCAATGAAAACACTTTAAAAACCCTAGGGTGGCGAAAACTGGTGCCGTCACCCTATATTGAATTTGGTTAAACAATCGGTTTTCAAATATTGCAAAAGTTTTGATGACGCGTTAATTTTAGCCGCCTATCATTCCAACGTACACGATGACATTTAATACGCATATGCTGCACAACTACGGAAACTGTTGAAAATTTATTACATATTCTTTCGGATGTTTTATTATGGTCGCTGTGAATCAAATCGATCAGAATGATCTGACAGTAAAACTTTACCTTTTCTTCTTACAGCTATACAGGGTGTTAGATAACACAGTGCTAATATTTCAAGGGGTGATAGAGGACCAAATTTGACGCAAAAATTCTTTCTACGCATATGGTCAAATCTGAATCGTTACAGAGTTATCAAACAATTTTAGTTTTCGGTTCTATTAGTTTTAAATTAGCTCTGGTACAAAACGATGCTACCACCATCCGGGGTGAGATTGTGCCAAAAACCAAAAATGTTTATTTGTGAAAATTTATTATATCTATAGTGACTGGTGACCTAAATTCAAAATGATGATGAACATAACATATTTATTCATAATTTAGAATGGAACACAGATAATATTAGCAAATTATTTAGCCTATACAGGGTTTCAAAGTTCGCGATCAAAAATACTCGGAAATAACGCTTGTAAAAAATGTTCCGCATAAACCAACCCAAACAAAAAATCGCATCAACTTGCTATTTTGAAGGTATATAAACTATTCATTTACAATGTATTGAAAGGTTATTATGCGTTGGATAAGTTTTGATTACGAAAATAATATTTTTCGAAACTTTGTATTTTTAGAGCTTCACGGGGGTGAGATTGTGCCAAGCCATAATGATCGATCCAATTTGTGGATTTCACATATACAACAAAAATACGTCATTATACACTAGCACACTCACATTCTTTACTATTATGCACAATATTTTGACAGATTAGATTGCATCATCCATTTTGGAGCACACAGCATCATATGTCTGCTGAATAATTTAAACTAATTTTTACTTTTTCTCTGGAAATTTCAGATGCTTTGAATAAACACTCTAATATAAGACGAATATATTATACCGTGTATAAACTGCCAGTTTTAAGGAGGGGGAGGGAGTGGGATAGCCATATGTTCTGCGGCCGCGGGTTTTCGAACGAAGTAATGGTTACTTTTGTTAAATGATCATGAAGTGGTGTATCCAAGAGGTGTGCCCCCTTAGGATACACCACTTCATATATCTCCCCCTTGTTAACCCTAGAAACGCTACTGGCTATATAAAGGTTATCCATTGACTCATTTATAGTTATTTCAAACCTCCCCGGGCTATTTTCGTTCATACTTTTTGTATGATGCGTTGTTTTTGGCCGACCCCTTGCCCCTAATAGTCCACTTAGTTGATGGACGGCCCCATATGAACTACTTTATTCTGACATTTATGTGTGTTGTTTATAAACATGCTAATGTTCACTGTTTAGGTTTTTAGCTTAACTTTATGGTTTTGGCACAATCTCACCCCCTAGAAGGGGTGAGATTGTGCCAAAGTTCATGCACCTTCAGTGAAATTAGGTTTCATTGTAACTATACCATCTCTACGGTAGTTGTTAATTGAACAATTTAGTATATATTGACAGATTTGAAATCAACTTAGTTCCTAAATTGTGTACTGAGCTAAAGAACAAAAACATATGCTTTTTTGGCACAATCTCACCCCGGATGGAGGTAATATCAAAATTTTACTCCTTTAAGGCCAAAAGAATAACTACTTGTGTTATTTGAATAATAAAGCAATAACATGACTGTATTCAGAGTTAAGAATAACATATTTTAGTATTATTAAGGTATTGAACAACAAATGCCGGTGTATATGAGATATTAAAAAATCATTTTATAAAATATTTATAATCTAAAATCTCTTTAATAATTTAGAAAAAAATTGTATGAAATATATCGAATGTCATTTTGAGGCCAAAATAAGATTTGATAACAAAATCAGTTATTAAACTCATCTTACAACCACTGTTTTAAATATCTACTGAATAACAAAATGTGTTGTCAATGTATCTCCATATCTATTCAATAAGAAAATTTACCGTTATAACACAGTTTGATATTGTTTTTATATTATTTTGCTCTTCGCTCCTGCTCGGGAGACGTCACATGTTCGAATTTCGACTGGGAGAGGCTGATAGTGTCAATAAAATCTTTGCACTAGCCCTACAATTGACCAGCACTTTTACAGCTAGTTGCGAAATCTGTTGTATAAAAACAGAAGATCAAGTTTTCAAATCGGAAGGTAGCACCTAGGGTTTGCTTTGCTTTGTTGTAAGCGAAAAACACGATTAATAGTGAAGCTTGTACGTTAAATTTCCAAACGACGCTATCTAAGTCGGATTACCACTGGTGGGGTTCAAGCTTAGATCGAAGTAGAAAGTTGCAGTGTTCAGCTCGGAAGTTGTACAGCGGATGAATGACGATAGAGGGCTCTGCTTTTCTTTATTGAGCTGAAAATTGAGCTCACAATCGCTGTAAAATACTTTTACAGGCCAAATTAAGCCTAAAATCGCATTTGATGGTTTTGCAGATGGTTTGGGAAGATTAAGGTCAAAATTGCTGAAAACTGCTTTAAACAGCAGATAAGGCAAATAAAGAGAAAATTATGCTGAATCATGCTGGGAATAGCCGAAAAACTCTTTCTAACCACCGAAACGTCAATTTTTAATCATTAATTATTTTTTGTTTGTCTTTAAACTACCAATTACTTTCAGTATTTCAAAATATTGTCTTGAAAATGTAGCGACGGATTTAAATATTGTCTCTGGTTAAGTTGTTGATTTGAATTGATTCTATTTCAAAATAATATGCGCTTTTTCCAGGAAGTCGTTAACTAATCTATGAACTTTTTTTTACGTAACTCAATTTGAATTATTCAAACGAATGTTTTGATAAAAAATTGAAATAAGATTTTTCGCCATTCATGATGAAATGTCTTGTAAAACAAATTCCAATCGAGTTTTATCATAAACGAATTGAACGAATAAAATTATACCAACCAAGATAAATGTAAGCGGACATCAAGGCTCATTTCCGATAACGGTCTGGACTGTGCAAATCACCCGAATTATCATCAATTCATCTTTTTCCTGCCACGCATCGGACCGTAGGGCTAGCTAGCCAAACGAAAGCATGACAGCAAAGCAGACCCGTTCCTGCCAGCAAGCCATTTATTGAAAAAGTTTCTTTTCTGATCTATGAATCATATAAAAGCATAGATCCGAACCGGGCCGCTCGTTCCGTGTTTCTTGTGAGACGAGAATATCATCTCATGAACATATTGTCTCGAAATTTTCTTTTCGAGTCGTCCGGTGCTTGAACCGTAAAGGAAAAAGAAAATACCCACAAGCTGCCAGAAATGTCATAAGCTAAATCACCCAATCATTATACTCCTTCGTTTGAATCCATCTTGATGGCAGCGAAAAAGGCTCTTGCTTGAGTAGAATGATAAATTTTTCCGAAAGTATGAAATGGTGAATTGCGCAAGGTTGTTGACATTGTGTCATGTGTGTTGAAAGTAGTACAAGTTTTAGGTTAACTTAACTGTAACAGTTATCTAATCTTTTCAAGATCAACCTCAAATGGAAAATCGTGCGAACGATTTTATGACGTGAAGGACGCCAGTGTTTTTTTTCTCCAAATGGCGCGCCAGATAAGATTCCACCATTGCGAACTTTTTTCTACGGTTGAGTGTTATTGTTTATTTGTACTGTGTATCTTTTTTTATTTTTCGTTTTCTTGGAAGACGGCGTTAATTATATGTGATAAAGATGACGCATTATGTACACGAAATATTTGACTTAAAAAATTGCGACTTGAAAATAATGGAATAAAATTTCGAAATTTACAATCACCGAATTTTCTAAACATCAAACGTGGGTTTGCTCAAAACAGTCCCTTCCCACCTGGGACACCTGGGATGCAGTTCGGTCGGGGCGTACAAACAATGGCACGATTGGGGCGCCGGCATAAACAGAAAACAAACCCGCCTCACCGTTTTCCCCACGGGGCACCGACGACGACCGGCTCCGCATCTAGGTAGTAGCAGCAGCACCGATCGAATAAATCGTTTACATTCCGATTTGCTGCAGCCGAGCCGTGTGCCGTGAGCATTGACGGAAATTTTATTGCCACACTACAGGCCATACCGGTCGGTCGTTACCATCCACCTGCCCGCCCGGATCCTCACGAGTGCTGTGCGTGCTGTGAGAAGCAGTGATAGATAGGTTAAATGCCAAAACTGCGTACTATTTCAGCTCTGGAAACAGTCGCAGTGATCGGCCGAGTGCGGTTATCCCTTTGCAGTGGCTGGCTGGGAACCGATAGGACCCGGGCGGTGTGGGACGAGAGTTGGAGTTGAGTTAAATTCAGAAAATTCTCCAAATAATATGTAAATATAAATCACTAAAATGTTTAGTAGCTTTCGGAATGTGCATAAATGTATGCATAGACTCGTTTTCTGGTTGGGATGATTAGTTCTCCCAGGATGGGCAAGCAGTGGATACCCCCTAAGGACATACTTTAAGGCCACAGTGGAAGGATCCAGTGGCTTACACTTACTTCTATTTGATAATTGTATGTTTTATACCTTGTTTGCTTTCCTCTTTCAGAACGAACTAGGTTTTTCCTGCCAACTGGCAACCCGGTCATTGGGTTCTACGTGGGTGCCAATGAGGATGTACTCTACTGGCTTTCTCACCCACCACCCTCAGGCTAGCTGCCGGCCGATGGTGTCAATGCAATTTAGCTGTGGGTGGCCATAGTATGCAAGCAAGCTAAATAGTGTACACAAAGCAGGTTGACGATACGAGTCCGGAGTCCCTGAAATGAAATGGTAAAATAAATCAGTACCCGAATTAGCCGAAGCATTGAATTCTGAGCTTGCAATTGTGACTTAGGGTACTTTGCACTATTTTGTCCTAGGCCTGGTTCGAAGTGTAATTGCGTTTAGTGTTTCTTCCCACGTTGCATTAATAAAACATTCCTTGTTGAGAAGAATTTCTTTCCCTGCGTTTTTGGGAAAAGAAATGCTCATTCCTATCCAAATTAAATACTCGAGATTCGATTTATCCTCCTAAACACATAAACACGTATGGTTCGTGTTTGTTATTCGCTTTTCTGCTGGCTGACGACGATTGTAGGGCATTTTGTTTTCTCCGTCCGAACGCCCGGCGATGTTTGATTCGTGCTGGGACTAGGGATTGGGAGCACGAGGACGCACGCAGGATGCAAACGATGCCCGGTTGGTAAACTATTTAATTTGGCAACTATCTGGGATCCGTTCCTGGGATCCCTGAATTGGCTAATATGTGTTGATAGGTAATCAGCTTTGACACTTCTGGATGGGAATTTGTTCGGATTCTCGATATAAATTTTCATCAAAAATTTATGGCTAACATTTTATGGACTAAATATTTTAAATCGCCATTCAATCGGCTGGGTGTGTGTGCCTGTGTGTATGTGCAGGTGACGAGCAACGGATGGGTGGTGTTCCCATGGTGAGGGGCAACTCTCCAGCAATTAGTTTGTGATAAATGATTGCAATTTGTGGGAAAATTTGTTGATAGAATTTTTGCCGTTTATTCAAAGGTCGGTGCTGCGTTGTTGTTACCCAACTGGGAGAGGGAGCATGGGGACGACGCTGACGCTGAGCGATGAAATATTGACTGAGACAGCTTGTTGACAGAATTATACGGTGCATGACTGGAGCTAATAATTTATTAATTTAGACACTGAGGGAGCAACTTTTTATTACCGGCTTTCATTGGAATTATGCAATTAGCAAAGTTATTGTCGGCAAACAAGTAGCGGTTTAACGATTCGAAAATTTCTGGTGATTCGAATTGAAATATTTTCCTCTGCTTGAAATCATTTATTTAAACCATTCACCAAATCTGCTTTTTGACTCATTTGTTGTTGTTGTTGACTACGCACATCAAAGTACTTTAACAGGACTGAAGCCTCAATAAATAGCACAAAATTAGTTCCCGGTTTCGAGGTCCATCAATCATTGTTGCAGACGATCGCTTCCACATGCTGCCGAGATATGAACTGAATGGAAGTGTTATCCACGATAACGTTGCCAGTCTTTTTGCCTTCTGCTAAGCAGCACTCGTTATCTTTTTTGGCTTCAAAAGCGCGTTTATCTTTCCTGTATCAAGCTTTTCGTAATAGCTGTGCCAGCAAATATAATAACAGTGACAATAAAATGTAAAAATCATTAAACAAATAGGTAGCTGCTTCTTGCTGCGCCCGCAACTACTCCCTTGGAAGCAAAAGGCTTTTAGCACCGTCGTCGTCGCCGTCGCCATCTGTCGTTGCAGTAAATTAGTTAGTGCGATCGTTGTTGTCGTTGTTATCATGCGGGGGTGGTTTCAAAATACACACTAATTCAGTTTTGAAATATAGAAAATAATCTTGAATAATATAGCGTTGAAGTATTTCACACCAAATGAGATTATTGACAGCACAGCGAAAAATCAACCTTGAAGTGTCTGTGAACTGCTACAACAGTTACAGTTAAGAGAACGAACCAAGCTTGAGATGCTAAAGGTTGAACACGAAAAAATCGAGACACACGAAAAATGTTTTGGGGGAGTACAAATTAATTGAGTCTTTTATTCTTAAACTTTATTAATTTTACTTACTTACTTACTTATGTGTCCTTGTCCGCCGGTCCGGCAGAACAAATGGATGAAATCAGAGATCTCCACTGCTGACGGTTACCCGCCATGGCTTTTACCTGTCGCCAGGACAGGTTCTCGTCTACAGCCCGGATGTCGTTGGCTAAGCTCCGTCGCCATGAGCCTCTGGGTCTGCCTCTTCTACGCTGTCCTTGTGGATTCCAGTCGAGTGCTGCTCTGCAAACCTCGTTCGCTCCTTTCCTCAAGGTGTGTCCGATCCACTTCCACCTACGCTCACGAATTTCTGTGGCTATCGGCCGTTGATGACACCGACGATGGAGTTCCTCATTGGATATCCAGTTATCAGGCCACCAGGCACGAATAATAGGGGCATTAGGGGCATAATGAGCACCCTAACTTGTTGGCTGACTTAAGCACCCAAAATGACAGAATTTTTAAAGTGTCGTCATTGCAAAACATACATTCACTATCGATAATTAAAGGCATATTGTTAACAAATTGAAAAATAATTGATATGATGACGAAAATTGCAATTTAAACTTATGCTTCAAAAACTAAAAATCGGTCAGTGTGTGGGGCACAATGAGCACCCCCTGGGGCATAATGAGCACCCTTATAAACACATGCTTGAAGGGTGTATATAAAAACAACAACCACACACACATGCACACATACTCACACACATGCATATACACATGCATAAACACATACATACACATATACACATACATATTCACACCCATACATACACAAATATAAAACGTGTCAAAACGCCGATAAAACTATTGACCGCAAGCCGCTTAAAGGCAATTAAGCTGCGGAGGTTACCTCTGGAGCACACAAGGAAAGTTTGGGATGGCGCTTAAACTATCTGTGTTTTAGTGTTGAAAACATATGCTTTTCCGATTCCCTCTACCAGCTGGTATACGAGAGTTCTGATTTCACGGGTAGTAATACCGTAGCAGCGAACCTCCATTTACAAAATATGGACCACCAGCTCTTGTTCTGCAACGGGAGCGAAAACAGTTTTGAAGGAATCAATTTGGTCCACCTCCTGCCCCGAGAATACCCTTTCGTATGGCCTCACATACCGAGCTAACGTCTGCCGCAGAATGCTGTGGTACTTGGCGGCTTGTTTTGTGAGTATTCCGTCTTGCCTTAGAGTGGTCAAGGCCTCTTGCAAGGCCTTTTTTAACCAATTATGTCTTCCGGATTCTCTTGGCATGTTCATACCATCACTGTTAACAAGCATTGACGCGATAAACAAAGAAACTGACAGGTTAGTTAATGTGACATAGTGCTCGTTTCACCCCACCTAAGGGTGCCCATTTCGGCCCCAGTCAAGTAGTTAAAGTAAAAATGCGTTTTTACACTAATTATAGTATAAAATCAAAACTTCAATGAAGGTGAAAAGATACAATGTATACATCATGTTGCAGTGTGCACTTGATAGTTCAAGATATTTAAATGATCGTAAAAGCTTATTTTGTAGTGCACCAAAATTATAATTTTTTCAGCGTCTGAGAACCAAATTGAGTTTTTTAATATAACTCCGTGTTTTAAAAGTAGAGATCACTCATTTTTTGATAAATAGATACTGTAGTACCTACAGCAGTGTTTAGCAAGCCATATGATGTTACAAAATGCGTACTTTCGTAGAAAAGGGGGGTGCTCATTTCGCCCCGTGTGCTCATTATGCCCCTAATCCCCCTATATCGCAGGCACCGGTTAATGAATACCTGCAGTTTTTGCGTTGTCTCCGCTGAGACGCACCACGTTTCGCAGGCTTACAGCAGTACGGATTTAACGTTTGAATTAAAGATTCGGGTTTTCGTACGTAGAGTGATCTGGTTTGAGCGCCAAATGTTTCGCAGACCTGCAAAGGCACCCCTGGCCTTCCTGATCCGTGTGGCTATATCAGTCTTGGTACCACCATCGGGCGTTGTTTGGCTACCAAGATATTGAAAGACGGCTACCTGCTCAACTTGTTGTCCCGCTACTGTAAAGTTGGTGGAATTGTCAGTGTTCACTACCATAGACTTAGTTTTCGCTACATTGACTGTGAGACCTGCTGCCTGGGAGCAGGCTTGGCATACACTTTTCGCTTTGATTTTGCTCTTTTGATTACTGCATCTCAGCCATGCAAAATTTGAAAAAGTGATGTATGGGGCGTTTGTAGAATTTGTTATTATCTACAATATTTCTGAAGTAAGCATTACTGTGCATTTTGTATTTATGGCGCTATAAGGCTGCTACCCTCTTGGTAGCAAAAAGAGCGCTCTTTTTGCTACCAACGGCATTGCTGCCCTACAGCGCCGTAAATACTAAAGATAAAACTTCACTTTCTTCAGCAATATTATAGTTAATTACTAGCTCTACAAATGCCCCATACACCACTTTTTCAAATTCTGCTTGGCTGAGGAGCAGTAATCAAAAGAGCAAAATCAAAGCGAAAAGTGTATGCCAAGCCTGCCTGGGAGCTCTCGGAGAGGTCGTCTAGCTTGCTCTGCATATCGTTTCGGCGTTGTGCGAGCAAGACAATGTCGTCGGCTAGGTCGAGGTTATTTAGCTGCTCCATAGTTAGAGGATTCCAAGGCAATCCTCGATTTGGTCTACTGTCAATTGCTCCAACTAATATCTCATCCATAACGATGAGAAACAGAAGCGGTGATAAAATGCAACCCTGTCTCACGCCAGCAGTAACCCTTATGGGGTCGGACAAGACGCCGTCGTGCAAAACCTTGCACGAGAACGCCTCGTACTGAGCCTCGATGAGATGGACTAGCTTATCTGGAACTCCTCTACGCCTAAGTGCGCCCCAGATGTTTTCGTGATTGAGTCGGTCGAACGCCTTTTCGAAGTCAACGAACACCAGCAGAAGAGAGTCCTGGAATTCGTTGATCTGCTCCAATATAATGCGGAGCGTTGTGATATGGTCTACACATGATCGGCCAGCACGGAATCCAGCTTGCTGCCGCCGGAGAGTAGCGTCGATCTTCTCCTGGATCCGGTTGAGGATTACCTTACAGAGTACTTTGAGAGTAATACACAGCAACGTGATGCCACGCTAGTTACCGCATTCCGTTAGGTCTCCTTTCTTAGGGACTTTGACCAATATGCCCTGCATCCAGTCCACCGGAAAAGTTGCGGTTTCCCAAATATTGCTGAAAAGCTGATGCATCATCTAGGCTGACAAAGACGGGTCAGCTTTGAGCATTTCGGCTGAAATACGATCTATCCCTGGCGCTCTATTGGATTTCATACTCTTGATGGCTGCTACAGTTTCATCCAGCGATGGCGCCTTCGAGTTCACGCGATTTATTCGACGAACTGTAGGCGTCGTACGCTGCTGGTTTTGTTGGTCTCTGACATTTGAAACTCGGAAGAGTTGTTCAAAATGTTCAGTCCATCGCTTAAGCTGTTCTGTACGGTCAGTCAATAGCTGACCAGCTCTGTCCTTTAGCGGCATCTTTGTATTCATCCTGACACCACTAAGGCGGCGAGAAATATCGTACAACAAACGGATATCACCATTGACGGCGGCGGTTTCTCCTTGTTCGGCTAGGGAGTTAGTCCAGGCTCTCTTGTCCCGCCTACAAGCACGTTTAACAGCCCTCTCCAGTTCGGCGTATCGTTGACGGGCAGCTGTCTTAGCCGATCTGGTCCGCGCTCGCTCAATGCCGGCTTTCGCCTCTCTCCGCTCGTCGATCTTCCTCCAAGTTTCATCCGAAATACACTCTCTCCGCCCACTGCGCGCTTTGCCGAGGGATTCATCACTGGTCGTGATGAAGGCGTTCTTGATGCCGGTCCATTGCTCTTCGACGGTTCCACCAGGTGGCAACTCCGAGGCTCGAGATTCAAGTTGTTCAACAAAGGCCCTTTTCACCTCAGGATTCTCCAATCGGCGGACGTCGTAGCGGCACCCAACTTTCTCCTCCCGTCGTTGGACACGTGCGACGCGCAGACGTATCTCAGCGATAACAAGATGATGGTCGGATGCAATGTCAGCGCTGCGTTTGTAGCGTACATCAAGAAGGCTCCTTCTTCATTTCCGGCTGATGCAGATGTGGTCGATTTGGTTTATTAATTTTAGATCCAAATAAATCAGATTAATTAAACTATTATCCACCACCTCTTCACGTTTGGCTGTTTTCATCGTAACGTACTATTCAAACGAATAAATTGTACCCCGTAATGGAATCGTCCGGTGTTATCAGTTCATAATCCAGCGGTTTGTAAAACCGTGCAACCGTCACGAAAATATAAAAGATTTTGAACGCTGATAGCTCTGAAAATTATGAATCGATTTTTATGGTATAGATGCTGATCGACTAATAATAAATGTAGCAATTATGTGATTTTCACTAAAACTTTCTTTTTCAACCACTAATGAGTGAAAATTAACGAAAAGTTTCTAGGTCAAATATCCCTATTCATTTTCTACGTATTTTCTTCGCTTCACAGGCAGGGACGACAGTTAAATACACCATCTGTTTGCTATGATTTTGATTACTTTATTTTAAAAAAGGTGACAAATCACCCTCATCCCAACAGGCCAATGATTCTTTAAGACGTTCAGACTTACATTAACCGTTATGTGTGCGACAAAAAAAACACCTTTAGCAGGGCGACAAGGGTACCCGGGTACCCAAAATTGATATTGTTATAACATCAACAATTTTAAACCGATTTTTATGAAATAGGTGTCATTTGATTCGTTAATTAATCTAGTTTTGAATTACTTGGCCATTTGGCCATTAAAAGACATACGGGGCCCGAAAATCCGGAATTCCGGCAGAGTGTCCGCTGTGAGGTAGAGAACTGATTGTATTGTAGGAAAATCAGTCATGCGGATATAAAAACTCTAAAAATTCATACAATGAACTATTTCATATAATGAGATGAATCAGGTTGGCCATTCCGGAGTAGGTTCCTATGGGGTCATGGGTGGCCAGTCTAGGATTGGAGGTAAAACCAGGCAATATGGGTATCAAAGTTCTTGGAATTAGTTCGGTAGGTGATATTTTTTACATTTCGATATATTTTGATTGATTATTTCGAAAATGGTTTCTACGGGGTCACAGATGATACCGCAGAATTCAAGATAATGCATTTTCAGAACAGTTTAAAACGTAGAACCATCCGTTATACATTTGGAACCAGTTCCAAAATTATTAATCAGTACTAAACTGGCCATATCGGTTCAAAGCGTCTAATAGATCCGCTAAACCAATTTTAATATTGGATTAGGCACCCAACTGGCCATCTGTAACCCTACAGAAACTCAATTCTGGAATGGCCAATGCAATCTAAAGTCACCAATTTATATAATAAAATGAAAAAAGAGTCCACAATGTCAAGTTCAAAACTAATAGCTTTACTGAAGGCTGATATTCTTTCAAAACAAGCGGCTTCCCTTGTTTTACCGGACGTTGCTCCGGGATTACCGATTCCCGGGAAGTATATGTCATTTGATAGCCAAATGCTTTATTTAATCAAAACTAGACAAATGTACGAATTAAATGCCACTGGTTTCATCCAAATCGGTTCAAGATAGCCAAAGTTATGTACATAGCAAATCATGGGTACCCGGGTACCCTTGTCGCCCTCCTACGTAATAAAAAAATTCAAGTGCCTCTCATGGCTAATCCCCTTTATGGATATGCACCAAAAATACCTCAATTACTTAAGATCAACGAGTTTTACGATGTCGCAAAATTTCAATGACGTATGTTTTAAACTGAATGAGTTATAACTATTTTAAAACTGAAAAGGTACCCGGGTACCCTGTTGCACACATAACGGTTAATTTGATATCTGTGCTTGGAAAGCACACCAGAAAAAGTGACAAGGTCCTCTCGTTCTAACAAAATTTCTTGGGACCGCTAAAACCTACACTAATTTGATGTCTGTGTTAGAGAACTGCGCCAGAAAAAGTAATAAGTCTCCTTATCCGCGGACGATGATAAACCTAATCCAATTTGATATCCTGATCATGATAAGCAGATCAAGAAATGTCCTGGGCTACTCGTCGCCAATTCTCGAGTCTCGACAAATGCGAGTCGGCTTCAACCTGGTCGAGCCACAGTTTTCATTGCACAGTCGTCGGGCATCCTTGTGACGTGACCGGCCCACCGTAGTCTCCCAACTTTCGCCAGGTGTACGGTGGGAATATCGCCAAGTAGTGCCTGCAGCTCCTGGTTCATAAGCCTACGCCACTCTCCGCTTTTCGTTTATGCTCCACCAAAAAAAGCCCGAAACATCTTTCGTTCAAATACGGCAGACGCACGCATATCTTCCGTAGACAAAGTTACAGTCCAAGTCCGTAGAGCTTTTTACATCGTCAGCTTTGTGCGGTGGTGTATGCTCCTTGATCGAAGCGTCTTGCGAAGGAAAAAGTAGGCTCGACTTTCAGCTTAAATGCGTCGTTACTCGTATTATTGTCGGCGGAGACCAGAGATCCCAAATACACGAACTCATCAACCATACCCAGTTCATTGCCAACAATAGTTACTGTCCGTGGGAGACAAACGTTGCTTTCTGTGGAGCCTCTTCTTATCATATATTTGGGTTTCAACGCATTGATTCGTAACCCAATTTTCCTAGCCTCCGTTTTTAGTCTGGCGTAGATTGCCTCCACTATCCCAAGGTTTCTAGTAATGATGTCGAAAACGTCTGCGAAGGCTAGGAGTTGGTTACTCTTGCTGAGGATCATTCTTCTTGTTTCGATACCCGCTCGCCTGATCACACCTTAAATAACGGTATTAAATGACATACAGGACAGGCCATCCTCTTGCCGCAACCCTCTGTGCGATTCAAAAGGACTCGAGAATGCCCCCGAAACGCGCACGTAGCACATCACTCGCTCCAGGGTTACTTTGATCACCCGCTTTAGTTTGTCCGGAAAACCGAACTCGTACATTCTCTGCCATAGCTGTTCTCGTTCAACTGTATTGTACCCTGAAATCCACGAAGATATAATGCGTGGGCACATTATACTCCCGACATTCCTAGAGGATTTGACGAGCGTGTAAATTTTGTCCGTAGTAGTACGAGCCCTCATAAAACCCGCCTGATACTGCCCTATGAATTCTCAAACTATTGGGGATAGATGACGCAACTAAATCTGGGTGAACACCTTGTAGGCAGCATTGATCAACGGGATGCCGTGGTAATTACAGCAATCTAGCCGTTTGCCCTTTTTGTAGATGGGACAGACCACATCCTCTATTCACTCCTCCGGTAGATTCTCCTCCTCCAAAATCCTTGAAATTATCCAGTGAAGTTTCGCTGCTAGCGGTTCTTGGTCATTTTCGTTGAGTTCTGCCGGAAGTCGGACCTTTTCGGCGACTCTATTATTCTTCAGCTGACCGATTTCGCGCCGGATTTCGTCGTAATCGGAAGCCAGCACGCTGTTATCGTTTGTAGGCACATCTGAGTTAATGTCAGGCTTAGCTGTGTAGCCCTTGCGAGTTTGGTTCACCTTCACGTAAAACTTGCGCATGTCATTAGCCCGCAATAGTTGTTCCAGCTCCTCACGGTCTCTGTCCTCCTTCTGGCGCGTTTTCCTCCCCAGGATCATGGTCAACTCATTCTGTGCTCGTCGATACTTGGCCAAATTCTCTCTCTTGGATATGCTTAGATAGTTTTTCCAAGCTCTTTGTTTCCTCTCTATTGCTTGTTGGCATTCCCCGTCAAACCAATCAATTCGTGCGCTTGAGATTTCCTCACCTAGCACCGTAGTTGCAGCCTTTATCGACGGCCGTGCGTATCATACTCCATCCGTTTTCGAGGGTCGAAGCATCTAGCTCCACAGAGAAAAGCACATCTTCATTCAGTACGTGCACGTAGTTTTCGACAACTTACCGGTTGCCTAATTGATATCTCATCTCAACAAGATTTCTTAGGACCGCGATAAACCTAGTCCGATTTGATGTCCTGAAGGTGAACAGTTAGAGAAAGGTGAGCGACTAACCCTAGCTTTCGATGGATTGTTTTCACATACTGCAAGAATTTATTCAAAACTGATGTGTTATATGAAAACGGGGTTGACGGAATTTTTATGCATGTGATGCAGCAATTTTCAAAGCGTGGAGGAATTAGTAGCGACTGTTTGATCCGAAAATAGATTTTGGGCGTTTAATTTGTTGCTTTACAATTAGTTGCATGCAATTGGTTATATACTTTCGATGCTGTCTAGTATGAAATAACTGATAACTAATAACTGAGTGAGTATCAAAAAGAACTATTAATGTGCAGAGGACGTTAGCGAATTGATGATATTTTAATCAATGTTGCAAATCGTGCGAGAAGTCAAGGTTGTCTACTCTCACGCGAGTGAGTATGAGAAACATAGCATTCAACGCTTATGCCGCACACGCAAGTGTAAAACAAACAGTCACCGTTGCTGTGTGCAGACATTCTGTTACCTGCACACTCGCGCACGCACATCGTCACATCGTCTTCCTGCATAGCTTATTCGCGAGTCAAATAACTAGGATTCAGGTTTTGCATTACTTTTTCTCGCTCTCGATTCTATTCTACTCACGGGCGGGAGTGCAAACCTTCGCGAGTAATCGGTTTCAGCAGCTCGGGCTGCAACGATTAAAATGACTCACAACTGTGTGTGACCCATGATTGTGGACTGACTGTATATGCCGATACGCGGTCGTGACGTTAACCATTTTGGAAAGTAAGGAAGTATTTGATGCGAAGAATGAGTAATGGGATGAACTGGAAAATTTCTGTATAGACCAAAAAGGGGGCTGCCCATTTGGCATAAAGTCATTTAGCATAATGCTATTTGGCATAACGCCAAATGGCATAATCCATTTGGCATAATTATAAGGGGTCATTTGGCATAATTCCTCAAACATTATTTTATGACCTAATGGTCGCTTTCCTAGATGATTCAGGACGAGTCGGCCTAGGCAACGGCGAGTGTTCGCCGGTGACCCGCCGTTGGAAGCGCCGGCCACTGCGGGGTGGCAGCCCCCCGCAGAAATCACATCAGTCCAGGTTTATTTGTTTCCCTAGGCTTACTGACCGCTAGCTCTTTCCTTCAGTTGGGTCCGAACCAGCGACAGCGAGTAAGGACGGATCACACTTTCTTTGTGACGCGATCGAAGTCTACGGGCTTAATTAGTTGGATTACTGCGAAATATAGTTTCCGTTATAGTTATCCGGAATTTTCCGCATAACAGTTTTCCGTTAAATGGTACATTTCGCGAAAATTTTCCACTAAACAGTACTTTTCGCGAAACAGTATATTCCACGTTTAGGCCAATTGCGAATTTGTACCCTCGCAGCTACCAAAGTTATGAAAACATCGAATTATAGGGTACCCTTGTCGCTCTGTTACGTAATAAACAAATCAAGTGCCTCTCATTGCTAACCCTCTATTTAATGGATATGCACGAAATTACCTCACTTGCCTAAAACCAACAGGTTTTACGATTTCACAAGATTTCCGTGACGAATCTTCCAAATTAAATGAGTTATAACAATTCAAAGCTGAAAAGGTCACCGGTAAAATGTTACATACATAAAGCACCAAACAACGAAATTTGGCTAGATGATCAATTACGCCAAAAAGTCGTTATGCCAAATAACCATTATGCCAAATGACCATTATTCCAAAAGACTGTTATGCCAAATGGCTTTATGTCAAATGGCGTTATGCCAAACAGCATTATGCCAAATGTCTTTATGCCATATAGGGTAGCCCTGCTGAGGTTGCTGAGTCGTTGTTGGTTCTTTAATTTTGACTTTGTTAGCTTAGTTTCGCCGCTTGGCGTAACAAGTTCCTATGTCCTTCCACGTTTTGATTCTAGGAGTCTCAACAAAGAGGTCCTTATCAAAGGTTGTTATGTTCCCTTTCCGCTCACAAATTTTTATCTTCCGTACTACTACAGAAACTTTCAGTTGGGCTTGAGGCACGACATTTGTCTAACAAGTCAGGCATATTCGAATCTCGACTGGAGATGCCAATAGGATCGTAGCTGGCTGCGAAGTATGTCGTATAAAGACAACTACAGAATTGTGTTGACCTGCGCGGTACCGGACTAATGGTCACTATTGGTACACTCCTCGCCAGGGTTGCAAACAGGTTTTACGAAAAGGTGGCCAAAATGTCTAGAAAAGTCTGACAGAAATCTGGTAGTTTTTGAAAAAGAGAAGGTTTTCGGGAAACACCTTGGAAGTTTTGCTCACCGCAGATGTAAAATTTCTCATGAAATGAGCATTGAAAACCCTTTTGCCAATCTGGCACATGGCCAAATATCTGAAAGCTTTTGAGTTTTATCTGTTTGTCTGGCTCGACATCAATAAGTCGGGAATGTCCAAAAAAAGCGAGACCACTGTCTCTTAAAATTGGTCTCGAACCTAGTTCGCGAGCGGCTTTTCGATGAACTTCTTGAAGGTCGGACTCTTGATCGATGAGTCCGTGTTCAGATCGAAGGACATCTTGCCTTTTTGGGTGCACCCAGACCTCACCACGCTCTTTCCTAGCTCCTTTAATACCAGGTTTCCTCTCCCTTTCCGGAGAACTGTCGCGTACGTCGCTTTATTTGTAGCTTCGAATATTTTCTTCGGCTTCTCTGAACGTGGATTTAGGGGTCTGATTTTACACCACTTTTTTTCTCAAAAGCCTCGATCATCGTTAGTGTCCGCGGGGCTACCCCATAGGGCATAAAGTAATTTGGCATAAATCCATTTGACATAACGGTCATTTGGCATAATGGTCATTTGAAATAATGGTAATTTGTCATAACATCTTTTTGGTATCATTGATTTGGTTGTTTAGCCAGATATGGTTGTTTAGTGCTTGCAGACACAAGTCAGTAAAAGAGGCAGTTTCCAGAGACTAATCCATGCAAGGAATAAGAAAAACTAGCTCGTAGTCGGAAAACCTAATGAAATGAATAAACCGCAGTGGCCGTGTTAACGACAAATAGTCTCGGCCTGCGGTCTTCGCGCTCTGAATCATGTAGAAAAGCTACCATATGGTCGTAAAATGATGTTTGTGGAATTATTCTAAATGGCGGCCATGTCAAATGGCCTCTTATGATTATGCCTGATGGTGTTTTGCCAAATAGTATTATGACAAATGACTTTATGTCAAATGGGTGGCCCCGGTTTCTACTAAGAAGACAAGCCGGAATTGCATACTATGATTAACAAGGCTACTATCTACTGTTAACTATCGTTGTGATTGATGTTTGCCAGGAATCTTTGATTGAGGGGATAAAGTGTAAAGTGTTGGAACCTAATGCGCGATGTTGCGAAACATAAACTTATCTTTCTTCCAATTTAATTTTCATTTTAGAGACTTTGTTCTACATTTTTAAAGAAATGCGAAATAGACTGTAAGCCTAGCAATAAATGACTTATAAAGCCTAATGTCATGATTTGGTCCGCACAAACGACCCAATTTTTAGTAAATAAAATCTAATCATCACCTCATGGGCTTGTTTTTCAAATGACTAATCGTACCATTCTTAACACCTCCGAACGTAATAATCTTCGCCTCACCCTCTTACCTGCCCCTCCCAAAAGCTATCCATACCCAAATAGTGAAATCGCACGTATTTGAGCGCTAAATCGGATATGTAATGGTGGTGGTGGTGGTGGTGCTAGAGCGCTGGCTAGTGGTGTTACCGACTTACACTGGATACCTAGGCACCTGGATTTGGCCGGTTTCTTTAAATAATTTAGATAAAGTATCATGCGATAAAGCCCCATAGCACTCACTGACACTGGTCTGGTGAGGAGGATTGGGCGATTTGCGCGGCGCAGCCCGGCTGCTATCTACGCCGGGGGTGAGCTGCTCTCAGTTTTGACGTGGTCTCCTAAACCCACTGACAGAGTTTTTTGCTCTCTCCCCATTGCCCGTTTGCGTTTTGAATTTTCTTACCCGGGGCAAGTGTCCAAAAATTTTGCCGAAAAACCCAATCAGCCATAAATTAATAACCTATCTATATAGTGAGTAACAACGATTCGATGCCGGGTACGATTTAGCCCTTGCCGGGAAGAAACGGCTGCCCAAATTGCATAAATTTGTGTTGCCCGCCAGACAGTATCGGAATTCGATTGGAAACATCAGGGATTATCTTGTGCTTAGTCAAAGGGTCGTAAACTAGTTGATCGGATTTGATGCTTTGTCCTCGCTTACGGTTCGGTTCGGAGTCTCATTTGGAAATCGAAGCCAAAGAAGAGTTTTTCATTTTTTCTCCACCGCATAGGTTTTAGCAGCCAAAGAAAATAACTAGTCTAGTGAATCGGTATCAGTAAAAATCACATAGAAGACGATTGCCAGTGTGTGTTTATCGGGACCGAAGGAAATCAAATGGAAATAAGAATCAAAGTGTAAAGCTTTCCCGTGTATGAAGTCTCCTCATAAAACAGCTAAAACATATGTTCCCAGAAGGCATGCTCTGTTGAAATGGCTGTTCTAAAAAAGGACCCACCGGAGACGTGTCACAAGTGAAAGCGTGCGAAAACAACTCAAAGCGAGAAAGCTCCATTTACTGTTAGCCCTAAAAACGTCAATTTGCGTAAAAATAAAATCAAATAAAATTGCCGATTGGATCAGTGTAAATACGATAAATAAAGTAATAAAATCGGAATAAATAAAGAGCTTTAACGTGTAAACATACGTGTCGTCAGAGGAGAAAAAAAAACGAGACTGTCACCCAGTGAAATGAAATAAAAACAAGTACAAACAGTGTTCAATCCAGCAACGATAGGGACAGATAGTGCGGGTCACCACCCCGAAATAACCTCCGAACGGAAAGTGATAAAAATTATGCCCCCCGTCCGAAGATGATGGGGAGGGAAAATCACAGCATCATCGAGTTCGAGCGAGCGATGGTGACAGTAGTGGCGGCGGTGGTGTCAGTGAGTGGTGCAGCAGTAAGTAGAACCAGCTGAAGCGAAGTGTTGAGTGTAATAAATTTCTGTGGTTACCCCTTTTCCGATGGTGTGCGGTTTACGCTCCAGAAGCCCACATCGGATCGGCGCTGTACTGGGTAATTCAAGAAGAGAAACGAACAGCGGCAACCCCGAAAAAAAAATCATAACATTTGAGCTCCGGGTAACAGTTGTTGACAGAAAATGTGCGTAAATGAAATAAAGTAAAATTAATATGAGTAAATTCCATCGGTTTCGGGTTGAACTGTGTAGTTGTTGTATTTTTATTTTCTTCGATTCGTACGCGAGCTTTTCCGTGTGCGAACACAGGGGAGGGGGGGGATCGTCATCGTCGGTCGGTCGGTTGGATTTACTGTTTGTTGTTAGGAGGTAAAAAAAATGTGTGTTAATAAAAGCATCCAAAATGGACTATAAATATCGGGTCGCTGCTAGGGTTTTTCGGTGCCATCGGTTTCGTTTTTATTTATCACGCTTTCGGTAATGTCAGCTGGATAATTATGAATTATAACCCTATAATTATATGATAAGTTCATGTTAGGTCGAAACCACGGTTGATTATTTACTTGAACTCTACTCATAGTTTTCTTGCTTCGCGAATTAGAGGATTTAGTGCTATCTGTCTTTGTTTACCGTGCATGCTGAAGAAACGAAACCAGGACCATGTCGTCTCGATAATCACTTAATATATTTTGATGAAATTCTTCCAACGTAAACATTACACTCGTAGCTAGTTTCAGTTGAAATTTCTTCAATCTTTACCTGCAGGTTAGAAAATTACAAACTAATTGATGGGTCTCATATTTTTCGAGTACAGTCTTTTTTAAAATTTATAATCCATAATTGGTGCCATTTTGACATACATACATTTTTTATATGAAAACCCCCATAATATGGACCTTTTTAGGAAAAGTGTTGTTAGATATCATAAGTTAATGATTGATGCTAATTTATACGGTCATAAAATTTATACAGTCTGATGGTTAGACCTTAAGTCGGATGTTAGTCGTATATTAAAAAATTGTCTGCATTGAAACTGGACTCTAAAATTAAGCTCGAAATCTAATATACAGTTGGACTTGGAATTAAAATTCGACATAAAATTGACCTTGAGTAAAATCTGAAATTGTCATTAAAATTAGACTTAAAATTGAACTTCAAGTCGAACATAAAATTAGTCATGAAAATGGACTTCGCCTACGTCTGTGTCTGTTTTCCAACTGATTTTCGTTCGAGTTCGAGTTCGAAAACAGACACTGCTGAAGCCTGCAAGTCGTAGGCGAAATACGTATCTGTCGCGAATAAATATACATAGTAGAATTTAATTGGAAAGTTTCTTTTTTATTTAATTTCATGTTTCGTATTCTATTAAGACGCTCCAAAAACTTCAATACCTGGTTACGTCCGAACAACCGCAGGGGAAGTGGGTAGGAATGTTAGTGATAGCATCTACTTTTGAAAGTTCAGGGGACCCAAACTACCTTCATAGATGTTGCAGGCCATGTTGCAAATTAAGCGAGAAGCAAATGATGCCGACCGGTATGCGATCGAGTATGAGGAGTATCGCATCCGCCGCTTATTCTACTATCGCAAGCGTACGACAAACAACCGCTGATGCTGTATGCATACTTTCTGCTACCGACACACTCGCGAGCACGCTACCTGGTAGCATCGTTCTGCATAGACCGCTCATGACTCCTGGATGTATGGCTGCAGATTTTGCTCTACTTGCATTTTTCTTCTTACACTCTCGCTTCGCATTCGCGAGTGAGTAATTTTGTTGGCACGAGGCAGTTGCAATACGACTAACTTTCGATTAAGCCTAAAAAATATCAATTTATGTTGCAAATCTCTATATTTTACACATTTTTTTAAACAGATTGGAATGTCCGTTTTCCTTCAATAGACCATGTGGTATACAATAGAATAGCATCCGGATCCATTATAGGAATTCTAGTGTATTTTGCATGAAGAGGGTTCAATAATGGCGACATTTCGCTTTGATAACCATAAAATGGACCTCAACTTATTGAAAACGTCGATTTTAAGGCATTAATCATTAAATTCAGCTAAAATTTTATAAACTGAACAGTGAAGTATTTTTAGTACTTTCTGTTTCATGTCATACTATATATCCTCGGAAATAAGAAGCACAAGCTAATAAACGCCGAAACAGTACCCGAGGTCCATTATAGGTAAAGGTCCACTATAGGTTAACTTACCCTAGCTTTACAATAAGTTGGACTTGAAGCTTTACTTTAATTGGACTTGAAATTAATCTTAAAAGTGATCTTAAAATTGAATTCATATTGGACTTGAAACGCAATTTAAACTGGACTTGAATTTGGACTAGAAAAAATTATTTTTTCGCAATTAGGCTTATATAAATTTGAAAAAAAGTTTATGTCACCCCCCCCTTCAAAAATTTTCGAAATGTGAAGGGGCAAAAAAATAAAGTGTTATATCATTATATTGTATTCTTTAGTGATAAGCAGGTTTTTTACAGTTCAGCGAGTTTACAACTCTAAATTATCCAATATGTGCAAAGTTAAAGCAATTATCTCGTTATTCTTGATCAAGTTTTTTCACCAACTAAGCTGTGTGATTTCTGCTGCAAGTGACAGGTTAATATTGTACTTAGCCTAACGTCGTCGTCGTCCGACGTCAAAAATTGAGATGCTTGCAATAAGACTTTTGGCTCTACTTACTTTAAATTTTGTTCCACTTCAATTCATCTTGTTTCAAAAGAACCGAATTAGATTGAGTCAAAAATCAATCAAACAATATATTAGTGAAACTCGGTATCGCTTTTGACGGAGGTATTCCGAATTGCAGTGAGATTATTTTTGCCCGTCATATATACAAATAGCAATACGATAGATTAAACACTCCGGAATATCAACTATCGGTGCTTTCGGGGCTCTAAATTGATCATTTTATTCCATAGTGTCCAAGTACTTACCCTAATTTTAGATGTTAAGGGCGTAAAACATAAAGATGCAGTTTTTTACCATGCGTTGGATGCATGCAGAAAGGATGTCACTGAACTGTTCGTAACTTGAAATTTTCTGACTATTGGCATGTTATGATTATTATTGGGATCAATGGTGGCCCTACCATAACAGCCCCGGCACCAGCACCATAAAATTCCCGGAGATAAATAAGGATTTCCGAATCTCAACTGGAAGAGACAGTTAGAGTCAATAGGATCGTAGCAATTGGCCTTGCAATTGTCCTGTACTCTAATAGTTGGCTGCGAAGTCTGTCATATGAAAACAAAAGGTCAAGTTTCGTTAACGGAAGGTAACATCTAGGCTTTGCTTTACTTTTAAGGTTTTTCTATGCGCAGTGAGTACTCATCCGAACTTTCCGGTAAGTTCATCGTTTGGTTATCAATCTTGCTGAACGATTTGAGAGTGTTGCGAATTTAGCACTGTGTTTTACTAAGCCACCTAGTTAGCTTCGAGGTACAATGCTGGTCTAATAAGCCATTCGTCGTACGTTCGAACGCTAGACGGTTCTTGCTAGATAGAGTCAGTAAGATCGTTGCACTGGCCCCGTAATGTTCCTTTACTTTAACAGCTGGCTGCGAAGTCTGTCGATAAAGAAGGGTAATGTCTAAAGACGGTATAAACCCGAAGCTTTGCTTTAGCTTTTATGTGTTTTACTTGCTGGAAAGTATCTTGGGATATGATGAGAAAAAAGGAAAGTAATTTTCTGAGCCAAAATAAGTGGAGAGGTACAACGAATTTTTAAACTTTGCTTGGCTGTGAGACGGTATTATCAAATCTGGCTTTAGTTTTCAGAAGGTCGCATAATCAACCCTTTTGCATGCATTATGAGACCTTTCGAAAACTAATGCCAGAAATAAATCAAAAATAAGTCAAGGTGATCGAACCTTCACTGCCAGAAGCAACTTAAGATGCCAAAGAGTTGGGAGCTTTTCCGATCGTCAAATAGTTGTTATCGAAACGGTTTGCATCCTTAATATACAAAGGAAAACACGTTATTGTTGGAGAACAAGCATCAGCTCAGGAACGGCCTGATATTCAAGACTAAAAGGTTGACCAAAAAACAAGCGGTTTCCAACGTGAATAGTTTCAGAGATTTGTTTTCTTGAAATATGTCGGTAGCACAGCATATGCGTTCCAAGCAAAAAAGTTGTTGTGACCCAAACAGTTATTTTCCACCATGATTATGATTATTCAAATGAAAGTCAAGTTATACGTTTGTGGCTTTCTAAGGCGATCCTGTGGCACTCCACTATTATCAAACCAGTTCAACTTAACCAGGATGCTTATTTTATGTGCTTGGGTCGAAAAATTTTGAAGGTTGGTTCGGTTTAAACTAAACTTTATGTACTGTACAAAATTCTGGTTTTAAATATTCAATAATATGCAAAAATAAACACTGGTTTCTACTCTTTTGTTTAGCTATTGAAGGTTTGATATTATTATTTTTTTCTTGCCCCCCCTTCAACAATATTTTGAGACCAGGACATAAACTTTTTTTCAAATTTGTATAAGCCTTAATTCACTTATCGCAAAAATAGCCGCCGGTTAAATTAAAAACTGCAGATTTCCGGGATCATGATGCTTTATTAGGCACCTCTCGCCAGTACAATTCGTACAGAGGTTTCATAATCGGTAAAGCAGAATTCAGGACCCAGGGAGAAAATATGTATGTGTTTTTCCTATATGTACATTGTTTTCACGTACTTTCACTCTGATTTCGCCACATCCTAGGTAAGCTTCCAGGGTGAATAAATTAATGGGGGTAATAGGGTTTCCATTCTTCTACCCAAAACGGCTCGTATTTTCTGGACCTTTTGTTACATATCTTTGTCTAGTAGAAGTAACATTTGGTTAAACTTGTTTTTGTGGTTCATTTTCTCTTACCAGAAGAGTCAAATAGTCTTTGCTAGAGTCTGTCAGTCGTAATTGTCCTGTGCTCTAACAGCCGACTGTGAAATCTGTGGGTAAAGAAGGGTCAAGTCTTGAGGAAAAATAAATCAAAGGGTTTGCTTTTGCTGTACTTTTTCTTATAAATTTGAAGGGTGTTTTATTCATGTACTGACAATCTTACGTTCACTCACTGTTGTTTATCTTTTACTCTATTCTTGACAAAGACTCCAAACATATAGTCGAAACGTTGGAAAGATGTTGAAATCCGTCCTGATTTAATAAGTTAATGAAAAAGAAAACATATGTGCACTTTCCGGTCAGGCCTGTTCTTGCTCATCTTAATCACAAAGGGAAAGAGAAATCTGCTTCTCACAGTGCTCCCGAAATAGTGCCAAATACGGCTTTCTCTTTCAACAACTCATCTTGCGCAAAAAGGGCTCAACTACAAGTAGAGCTAATCTTTTCATTACACACTAGACTAGAGACTAAATCTCGTCCGATTTTTGAATAGGTCTACAAATGAAAGACTCTCTTTGTGTCTTCTCTCTTACGTTGATCATCGCTGCATAGGAGCATATCAATGCAATTTTTCTTAACAAATAGCTAGCTTATGACATCTGTAACCATTTCATGCCCAAAAGTTGCATTCAAGTGTATTGGCATCATCGTGATGAAATTAAAAGAGGAGACACGAAGAGAATGTCTCATTTGCAGATAGGGCCTATTCAAAAATTGGGCTAGAATTGCTCCGTTCGCCAAAGAGAATATTAGGTTGGTCAATTAAACGACTGAAACGATTTGCAGCGTGAGCTTGAGTATGCGTTTTTTAGTGCTCCGGCAAAAAATGTAAGTTGAAACAAAATTGGCGCTCATTGTGATGCAGAAAAAGAGAACGGGAAAGATAGAGGAATGAGAGATAGAGACAGATATAAAGAGAGAAATATAGAGAGAAAAAGATAGAAAGAAATATTGGGAGAAAGACAGGGAGAGAAACATAGAGGAGAGACAGAGAGAGAAGAGAGAAGAGAGATAGAGAAGAGAGATAGACAAAGAGAAGAGACAGAGAGATAGATAGAGGGAGAAGAGAGAGATAAAGATAGAAAGAGCGAGAAATATATAGAGAGAGATAGAGAGATAGATAGATAGATAGATAGATAGATAGATAGATAGATAGATAGATAGATAGATAGATAGATAGATAGATAGATAGATAGATAGATAGATAGATAGATAGAGAGAGAGAGAGAGAGAGGGAGAGAGAGGGAGAGAGAGGGAGAGAGAGGGAGAGAGAGTGAGAGAGAGAGTGAGAGAGAGAGCAAACAAATTCTGGCAATCCATGGACATATTTGTATATGTTCTGTCCTGAAGATGAACCCTTCATGAAGATGAAGATGGATACCCTTCGAAACGACGTCGATTATAACGGGTGGCCCCCAAACTCAACAACAAACGAGCTCAGAGAGAAATGAGAGTATGTATGTGTTAGCGCGCGCTCTCTCTCTATCTCTCTCTCTCTTTGTCTCTCTCCTCTTTTTATGCTTTTATGCTTGCAAAGTTTTGCTTAAAATGGCGTCGAAACAAGCGGCTTCTACGAACTGTCATAGAAATCTCGACAAAAAGTATATGGTACAACTTTTTAAAATCGAATATGTTGCGGCTTTGACTGTTTACTATATCCTAAGATGCCCAACAACCAGCAACAACCTTCCAAACAATTGAGCATGCATAAATTTGGGACCCACTAATTATTTCAATTCCTGTCAATTTTGGTTTTACTAATGTTGCTTAAGCTTATAGTACTCCACTAACTATTTTTGTTATACAAAAGATTAGACTGAAAAAATAGAATACTGCCAAGAAAATGATAGGGTCCTAAATTTATGTATGCACAAATGTCTGGAAGGTTGGCATCGCTGCCAATAACTATTCGCAAGCAAGGTAGTGGAAAACCAGCCAAAATTATGGACCCAGAAGCGCATCGTGCTCTTTCTTGCGCCTTTAACAACAGGCCCTCTGGTTTGGCTGTCAATTAAGATGTGTACCAGACGAATGTTTGAAGATAATTTTGATCCCGTTTCTACAAAAACATCATGCAAATAGACAATACGTGTTTTAGCCGGAGCATTACGCCAAAAAACACAATCGTTCCTGAATACCCATTCTAGGCTATTTATACCCAAAAACCACGATCCGACAATTCTGTCTTAGAGCGCCTAATTGAAGATTTTTTCGGGATTTTGAGTTCCTTGGTGTGCAAAAACAACTGGAGAGCCCCGAATTGCAGTTGAACAGTTGATTGGTAGAATCAAGAAATGTATGCGCAAAGTTGACATTGAGGCGAATCAGACCTTCTTCATGTATCTTTGTCTTTTTTGACAGTTTGAGAAATAAATTCCAAAATTTTAGTTGTCACCCGTTAAACTAAAAATAAATATTTTCGCACCTGACCCGTGACAAAAAGCCAACCAAAACTTGAAACGAAAAACAAACGGTTGTTTTTCATCGGTAATGATAACTTGGCTAGTTGATTCAGATTTTTCTGCAGTAGTGAGAACACAGAACGAAAAAATGAATCACACCTAAACAAAAATGAGATATATTTTTCCATCAAATAAAACGTAAATAGCCTAACCCGTTTTTAAAGATTTATTTTTATTTCAAGCCAAATGTAATAAATAATCATTTAAGTGAAATAACATGTAATTTTATATGATTTGCGATGCTCCATTTATGTGCATGTCGAAAAACGTAAATTTACAAGATAGAATGCCTGGATATACACGTACATTCCGAGGTCGCCTTCATGGACAAATAGCCCCGCATGGATACTTTTAAATATCCACACTTCCAGAATAATTTTCATTATTTTGGCGCGTATTTGGTTTAATAAAATTATTAAAGTCAATTATAATTGAAATAAAAATAATATCGTTCTATATTACAAATGTTTGCTTTCACCCGTGCATTGCATATCTCTAGTGCTAGTGGCTCTAGTACTCTCGCAAATTCATGAAAAGTATCGATTAATCTATATAGAAAAGTAATTTTATCGATATCAATAACTATCGATAATTTAACAGCAAGAGTTCCAAAATATTGCCCACTATCTACAATAGCTGGTCAGTGATTTGCAATTTGCATAGCAATTACTCGCGGCAGCAATACACGAATGAAAACAGAATACTTATGCTCGTTTGCCGAACTTTGGGAAATGGCGTGTGTAGTCAAACCAAAATCGTAACAAATTTTTAGTTACTCTCCGACGTTTCGCTTTTTTCAAAGCTTTTTCAAGGAATCGCTATGAACATTGGTATTTTAACTACTTGACAATTTGATAACGTAACGGTAATGATTTCGTAACAGCTATATAACAGCGTCGTAACAGAAACATGCAGTTTTTAATTCATTTGTTGTTAACGGTGCTCGAAAAAATTGACGGTGCTGCATGAAGGCAAATATAAAACGCATTCAACGTATACGGTTTTACCCGTGGTAGTATACTTTTATCTGTCAGTCCATGGACATGACATCTGAACTGCTGACAGCGTTTGTCTTTCTCAGTTTTCTACCCTTCAAAACAATTCATTCATGAATTGCAGTGCTGAATGATTTCTTGACTAAGCTGTCAGTCAATTTTCTAGGTCTTGACTGATAATTTAGATCTCAAAGTTTAGTTTTTCAAACTACCTGCTTTTTAAAATCAACCAAAACCCGGCTGAAGAAAATTAAATAAAACTCCGGAGCAATGTTGGTATAGGTTTTTTTTTGTAATTTCGTTTGTTGTTGTCGACAGTTTAAAATGAATCAATGATTCACATTTGATTTCATTCACTATTGTCGAGAATGAATGAATGTAGAGAACAACACGAACATAAACGCAAGTGATTTGCTCGAACCGTTGGTTTCAGGTTGGCAATGCTGAGGTCATTTCATCAGTTCTAGAAACAGCAAAGAATGAGCAGTATATTACATCAATTCCGGCGTATTGCATAAATTGAATATGAGATTTCTAAGCACTGGCTGTTAACCTCCAGCTCCAGGTCGGTGTTAAATCACTAAATTTTAACTTTATTGAATGAGGACGTTATGAAGAATTTTTATATCATTTTTCCTAAATTCAGTAGACACAAACCTACAACAAATCAGCCGAATATATTTTTTGACGCAGACCTGTCTTTTTAATCGGATTGTTTGTTTTGCTTTAAACTGCACACAACAAAAATCTCCTGCTGGACTTGAAATCAAAAATTTTATCCAGAATCAGGCGGAAACGAATCTTATCTTATCTTCCTAAAATCCATTTGTGCCATTTTACTTAAGTAGCGGCCTATAATAATCGAAGCGCATGAAGCTTAAATCTAAGAAGAAGTAAGTGATAAAAATCTGCTAGAACTGTTTCGTGCTAGGATCGCTGGATGGAATTTTAAGTAGTGTCACGAAAAAACACGCCAGGTGGAATTTCGTTGGTTATTATTTTTAACTGCAGAAACGAACTGCGCGAACTATATCTTACCTAAAGGTCAGTTGCTGTTTAGATCAGTAGGTTTTAAGGCAATTCGAAATCCCCAATCTTCTTGACATACAGTCCAACCGCTTGATTGAGTACTGAATCGATTTTCCTACGCTCAAGCACTCTTCACGGTGTGTTCGAATTACACCCACCCACAGCTAGTAGACAACACATCGTATTCACGTGATTGCTTAGTCAGGACAAGCAAGGACCATGGTTTCACGATTGCATTATGTCATACGTACATACATACCGACGTGTGCATCCCCGATAACAAGTACTTTTGGTACAACGCGCACTACTAGTGGTATGTAATTAAATGCCTCCTCTCCCACTGACCCTGATGGTTCGTCTCATCCAGCAACATGTGGATACCTACCGGTATACCAACAATCGACCATCGGTCGTGAGTTTACAAATTCTTACCGCCCCCGCACAAGGGTCCCTCATGTGCATCCGGAAAAGCTCGCCCACCGTTCCGGCTCACAATGAGCCGATGTAAAATCCAAAACTAACAAGTATTTTATTTATTTACTCTGGACAGCGTAGTTACATGAAATTGTGTGATAAAAATGAAATATAAATAGCCGAGTACCGTTCGTGAGTGAGTGAAAATTTGTGAAAATTGTTACGCGCTAGATAATTGACTGCCTGCTCCTGAAGGCTTATGCGATGAGTAACAGTGACATGTTTGATTAGTATTTCATATCAACAACGGGACTGAACAAGAACCAGACATGATTGTGTTTAGTTTAAAATGAATTACTCGTAGTGGGTGTTATCTTTAGAAACATTATGAGTGTAATTTATTCGGAGTTTGTGGTGCGAAACAATGTCCCTTGTTTTAATTACGGTAGAACGGTTGATAGCGGCCCTTTCGGGTCGGTGGGACCTCAAAGGAAGAAACAGAAGTATGATTTATTTCTGTTGGTCGCTTTATTGATTTCGAATATATGCGATTTTAATATGCGTGACGGAAAGCCCATATTAATCAAGCGGTTCATTATTTTCATTACCGTCATTATTATGGTCGAGGTCGAGCGGTCAGCAACGCGTTCAGTTTCCGTCGGCCACAGGCTGGCATAAAACGGTGCGGTTCTTTTGGCGGAAGGTCCAAAATAACCGGTTTAGTGCGCTGTGTGACACTGTATTAACTGGAAATCGCCCCGGAAGAGGCGAAGGTGCAACCGAAGCCACAAAGAAAAAAGCGTGACTAATAATGGCCGATTATCGTCATCTGCCACCACATCACCAAGCTCGTGGTGGTATGTACCACCCATTGGCAAACCACGGAATGCTCTATCCACCTCAGCCGGCACATGCCGGCTCGACGATGGGAATGCAACAACAGCAGCAGCAGCAGCAACAACAACAATCTCAACAGCAGCAACGTCAACAGATGAATCCTCATTCCCACCAACAACAACAGCAGCAACATCAGCAGCAGCAACAGGCTCTCGGTCACCATCCGGGGCCACCGATCCCACCACCTTTACCTCCGATGTTGCACCAGCAGCATCCGCTCAATCATCATCCCCACCCGCACGCGGCAGTTCATCATCATATGCTAACCCGGCACTATCTCGGGATGCACGCCGGACATCCGCGGCTGCACGGTATCAACATGACCACCAGTATGCCCCTGAATGCAAGTAAGTGGAATTTCTGTTCTGTATCTCAGGGGATATTTTGCTTTATTAGTGATCGTTCCAGGATGGACTCGTGGGAATGATTTATACATAACTTTTAAAAAATTGATTTCTAAAATTTTTGTTATGAACATTGGGCCGGTTCGACATGTGCATAGGTTTTAATTCATAATTATTTTTCTCGAAACAAACCAGGAAATTTTAAAATGTTACTTTGATTTTCCCCACTTTGGTGATCGAATATTCCGTAATCTTTTAAGATTACTAGCTTATATTTCAGCACCATATAAGTTTTCCGACATTTCAGTTGTGAAAGTTCATCTTAGATTGAGCCAATTTGCTCTGCTCTAATGATCCATAAATCACAACCGCAGCAGATGGGTTCTGGTAAAATTCGAGAAGCACGTCCATACCACAACTGCAGTTGGGCCGTCATCTAAAAAAGAAAATGATTCAGTTTAGGCTAAACCAAACGAAGAAAAAAAGATTATTACGACAAATATATAAAAACCATTACCGAAAATGAAGCCAAACTGTAAAACTTTAATCCCCTCGCACCATCGATTGTGTATCGCTTTCGCTGGTCGGTCTCCTTCCGAGGGTTTCCTTCGCGTTTATTGGATGGCTATAAATTTTTATCACTTAACAAGATCATAATTTGAAACCCATCCTTCTTCATCGGACGGGACCGGGGACTCTGGCAGGGGCTGGGGGGTTTGAGACATTTTGACACATCTTGAATTTTTATTGAACGATCGTTCGTTCTATTTATTTTGCTGTTGGTTTTTCTCCGACTTTTGTCACATGTGTGATGATGGATTGCAAGCGAAGACGTGCCTTTTACTTTGTTTAAAAAAGTGAGTTATTGAGTGACAAAAATTCCTGCATTTTGTGTCACTCTCGGTTGGTTGGTTTTTTAATTCAGTTTTGAAGGTCATTGTTTCATAAACAACTGTTTTCTAACTCATCACAATGTCGGTGAGTTTTGATTTGCTAGCAAACGACTGAAAAACTCCAACATTTCTCAAATTTTATCCACGTCCAAAACTTGCTCGAACAAGTATTTTGCTGGCAAAGAAGTAGATTTCAACTAGCATGTTGCAAAGTCCTCGGTCTCCTTGCTACCATCTGTACCCTTCGGACAAAACTGGATACCACGAAGTAAGTCGGAACTTTCATTCCGTTTTCGTCAAGTCAAGCAGCCTAGGAAAGAATCCTTAAGACAAACAATAAATTTTAACCTGCTTTTGTTTTCCTCACCAGTTGATGGAGCAGCAGACGAGCAAAGAAAGGGCGAAAAAATCAAGAAAATGGAAAGTACTTCCCTGCCAAGCCGAACTTTTCCCGGTGGCCGTTTTTCTTCGTGATCCGGGCGTCGACGATGGATGACAGGGGTGGGGGGCAAACTTGCCAAAGGGCATCATCCCCTGGCGGATCCCCGACGATTTGGCGAATGACTTTTGCTCCAGATTTTGGACTTTTTAGTTTCCGATGAAAAATTGCATTCGTTGGAGTAATGAATGTAAGACATTTTTATAAATCATGCACCGACCGGCGCGGCGGCGGGCGGGGTGAAGCGCTCAAATGGTGTTGCCAAATGGTGGATTATCGGAGAGGTAGAGTTGCTGCGGGCGGTGTCAGCTTACGTCTGCTGAACACTTGTTTTTTTTTCGCACAGCTAACTGCGAAGCTACTGAAGGAAACTTTTTACCGATGTGACTCCCACTTTTTTAATTTTTCAAAAGTTTTGCACAGCACATCCTTCCACTGGGCAGGTTTCGGGGAACAGGCCAACCGGTCCAGTTAGTTAGTTGCTTCGTTGTTTTTACTCTACACAGTAGTGTGCTCAGATCTGGAAATGGTTGGAATTAATTATAATTTAATCTCAATACGTTTTTAAATGTTATGAACAGAGCAAATATTGATTTCAAAATATAATTTATTGACACATACCAACAAACTGAACCCACTGTGAACCATTAAGCGATGTTTGTGTGAGTCTCTTTTTCAGTTCCTTAGTTTCACGTAACTTTTTTTGTTTCCCTCGAAAAATCGAAGAATCGCAAAAACTTCAAAATAAAGCAATTTAATTTAGTTAGTTGTGTTGATTGTTAATTTTATCGATTCTTAGTTCTTGTCCCGTTCGGGGGGTATCTACTGTTGTGGAACTTTGTCGGTACATCGCAGCCGGTGAACTAAGAGCTAGACAGTTTATCCAGGCCAGTCGATCCGTTCGGCTGTGTTTGGCCCCAAAGTAGCAAGATTTCCAGCAAACTGTTGTCCACCAAGGGAACCATTCAACGGGTTTAAAAGTACCACCAGTCGAAAAAAGAAACAAAAATCTTGCTCCTGAGTTGCGTCCCCCTGGATAAAACAGAGTGAGAAACAAGTGTTGAATTTTTAACCAACTACGAGAAGCAAACCCACCACCAAATCCAGCTCACTGATTTCTATCATCCACAAAACGTTCGGGACGGCTTGAGAGGTCAAACCAACGACCGAAACGGTGCTCAGTTGACTCGCCCACATCTTGTGCTGTTGCCCCGAGGTCCTTTCGGATGTTATATACTTACATTGTAGGTAGAGAATGCACGTTTACTTTTTTCTTGCTCCGTCGTCCATCCGCCGGCGCGGTTGAAGCCTAGTTTCCTATTTCTTACACTCGTCGTTCCCGCTCGCTCGACACATATGCGACCAATAAATGTCACCGGCGGTGGTTGAAAGAGTTGGTCCGTTTCCGTTTTCCGAGCCCTCGCTCTTTTTGCGATTAGCGCTGGTGACATGGGTTTGACTGCGCCGCAAAAAGTGTGTGGTTTGTAAATGAATCTCAGCCGGAAAGGAAGGGTTGTCAGTTTAGAAATGTTCTCTTTGGGAATTCAGTTCGTTAATTTCTAGATTATTGGTCCAACTTCAGACAAATGTAAGCTTTTCAACTTTTACAACTACAACTTTTTCTTTTAGATAGAAAAAGAAAATAATTTATGGGAGATTGCAATATTATTTTTTTAAAACACATACTGAGAAATTCGCATTTCATAAAAAAATCAACCAACAACAACAACAACAACAACAACAACAACAACAACAACAACAACAACAACAACAACAACAACAACAACAACAACAACAACAACAACAACAACAACGACAACGACAACGACAACGACAACGACAACGACAACGACAACGACAACGACAACGACAACGACAACGACAACGACAACGACAACGACAACGACAACGACAACGACAACGACAACGACAACGACAACGACAACGACAACGACAACGACAACGACAACGACAACGACAACGACAACGACAACGACAACGACAACGACAACGACAACGACAACGACAACGACAACGACAACGACAACGACAACGACAACGACAACGACAACGACAACGACAACGACAACGACAACGACAACGACAACGACAACGACAACGACAACGACAACGACAACGACAACGACAACGACAACGACAACGACAACGACAACGACAACGACAACGACAACGACAACGACAACGACAACGACAACGACAACGACAACGACAACGACAACGACAACGACAACGACAACGACAACGACAACGACAACGACAACGACAACGACAACGACAACGACAACGACAACGACAACGACAACGACAACGACAACGACAACGACAACGACAACGACAACGACAACGACAACGACAACGACAACGACAACGACAACGACAACGACAACGACAACGACAACGACAACGACAACGACAACGACAACGACAACGACAACGACAACGACAACGACAACGACAACGACAACGACAACGACAACGACAACGACAACGACAACGACAACGACAACGACAACGACAACGACAACGACAACGACAACGACAACGACAACGACAACGACAACGACAACGACAACGACAACGACAACGACAACGACAACGACAACGACAACGACAACGACAACGACAACGACAACGACAACGACAACGACAACGACAACGACAACGACAACGACAACGACAACGACAACGACAACGACAACGACAACGACAACGACAACGACAACGACAACGACAACGACAACGACAACGACAACGACAACGACAACGACAACGACAACGACAACGACAACGACAACGACAACGACAACGACAACGACAACGACAACGACAACGACAACGACAACGACAACGACAACGACAACGACAACAACAGCAACAGCAACAACAACAACAAGAGCAACAACAATGGATATTAAACTGTATAAAAATAATACCAAAATGTTACAAAAATAATACAAAATAGCAATAACATGATAAAACCAGACAGAAATATGGCTTAAAAATGACACAAATTCAAAAATTACATAACAATTTTAAAATTTATATAAATAAAATACAAGAATGACACAAATAATGACAGAAATTGACCTGAATATGACATGCACATGACACAAAAACTGACACAGAAACAGAAACTGACGTTTTACAAATTGGATACATCACATTATTGCATTAAAATTATAAGATAATGGCACAAAAATAACCCAAAAATGATAAAAAAAGTCTTGAACTAGGATACAATAATGACACAAATGATTCGAAAATTTTATAAATCCCGCATAAAAATAACACAAAAGTGATAAGGAATATTATAAAAATAATATTGAAAATACATAAAATTAATACCAAAAATGTACAAAAATAACAAATAAATGATACAAAAAATAGCACCCAAATGGTGTTAATTTGATACAGACATGATACTAGATCTATATTGTATTTACCATATTGGAATAAAAATTATACGATAACGATACCGCAATGTAATAAAAATAGAGCTAAATGACACAAAAATGATGTAAACATAATACCAAAATGACAAAAATATGATACGTGTACGACACAGACGTGAAACTGATAATGACAGAAAAATAACTCTGAAATGACATAATTGTGACACAAAAGTAACGTAGAAAGCTATAAAGAACATGAAACAAATGGACATGAAACAACATAAAAATGATACTGGACTGGCAAGAAAGTAATTCTAAAATATGCAACAAAAACACAAAAATATGCAAAAATAACACAAAAGTAGTACAAATGTCATGTTCAAACTATCAAAAATGATTAAAAATTTTATTCAACATTGATACAAAAATGGCATAATTGATTGAACAAAAATGACCCAAAAACATTAAAAAGTAATACAAAAATTACATTAAAATGATACCAAATTGGCTCAATAAAAAACCTATAAAAGGCATAAATATCTATATATAAAAATGGAAGTGAAAAAGTTCGACCGCGCATCACTTGAGAACGGAGCGTCCGATTTGAGCCTCCTTTTCTTTATTGTGTTCGTTTCCACCACCGCTATGTTTTTACGGCGAGAAAAGTTGGAAAATTTACTGGGAAATAGGAAAACTCGAAAAATTAGTTTTCCTTATAAAACCCGCAACGCATTGTATTTGGCTGCTATGATCATCGTACGATTTTTTGCAGCACCGTTGCCGTATTCAAACAAACACGTGGTTACCATCATTGAAATCGCCACATCTAACAATGCTATTAAACATTTTGGGGGTTTACAATTTCAGAAAATAACCAATCAATAGGTCCAACTTATTAATCAACCTAAACTCAAGCCTAAAGTGTCAGTAATAAAATTCATTAATTCCATTCATTCGTTCATTCATTTATCAAATTTATGAAATAAACACGAATTATTTTTATTCCTTTTTACATCGGATGCGTAGCCAGAAGATCCAGTGCAGGTTAACAAAAGGGTTAAGCACTAAATTCACTAAATTGCCATATCCCAATCGTCAAATGAAGAATACATTTAGCATATGTTAACGGATTATGTGCATATTCGGTTTAACTGAATATCAAGCTAATAAATCAACAGTAAGAGCATATGATTTAGAATTTTTTTAAAAATAGTGGACGAAGAAACTATTTACGCCTTTCACGCCGAGGACCCGGGTTCAAATCCCAACCCGGAGAATTCACGAATGACCCAAGCTGGTTAAAGTGACTATAATCAAAACAAACAAAAAATCGTGTTTAACTTTCAGTCGATTTTATATCGTAATAGACTCTTTAGAAGTGTAAAAAGGTTTATAAAATGACGCATTTATGTTAAATTGTTTTAGTGCGTGAATTACCAAAGGAACAATACAGCGATCAATTGATTTTGTGGAATAATAAAATTTAGTTTGTTTTGAGAATAACAGTTATCGAGATTCAGCAACGCAATTCCTTTGGGTAATTCTTATCAATAGATTTATGAATAAAAAAAAAATAAAAATCTGATGACTATTGATATTGAATACATATCAGAATATAAAATTGACCCTTAAATTATCGAGAAATTCCAAAGTTGCAGCAGACGATATTAGCCGTCTGACCAACTTTTACAACAAATATATTAACATCCAGTATTACTATTTTTTAACCAGCAGAGTTTATAAAACAAGACTCAATGCAACTACCACCAACACTACTGTTGATATTGCGGGGATTGGCAAATCAACTTTTACACCGATATGCATTTCTTACTAATGACTTAATACAGTTTGTAAATTTAGACATTCTCTGAAATCCCGGCGTTTAATCAACCAAACGCAGAACTCCTTAGACAACGGCAATACTTGACTTATACCTAGAAAATATCCCTTTTTCCAAAACGCAGCAGGAGTTCATCAGAAGCTTACATATCGTATATTTAATTCAATTTGTGGCAGTACGAAGTTTGCCGGGTCTTCTAGTTATATATACATCCCAAAAATAATTAAAAATGACAAAAATATGAGAAACAAAACATAAATTACAAAAATAAAACAAAAACTAATAGAAAACTGGCTCGAAAATGACGCAAACATAACACAAAAATAACACCAAACAGTTATAAATAATAATAATACAAATATGCCACAAAAAAAACATAAAAAAAGATACCAAAATGGTGCAATAATAATCCAATATGGCATAAAATGATACAGAAATAACACAGAAATGAGATAAAAATGACCAAAATATGACAAACAAAACATAGGATACAATAATAAAACAAAAAATGATAGAAAATTGGCTCTAAAATGACATTAATATGACACAAAAATAAGTCCAAAATGATACGAATAAAAATAACACAAATATTTCACAATTACACATAAAAATGATACCAAAAGGTACAAAGATAGCCCAATAATAGCACAAAAATAATACATAAATGGTACAAAAATGATAGAGAAACGACAAAAATATGACAAACGTAACATGAAATATAAAAATAAAATAAAAAATGATAGAAAATTGGTTTGAAAATAACATGAACATGGCATAAAAATAACACCAAAATGATACAAATAATACATTAAGCGTTAACACCAAATTGTTTTTCGGTATCCAAAAATTGGTCGGTGTTACCGGTACTACCGGTACTACCGGTTAGACTGCCCTACCTACGATGCGTTTTAGCGAGTGTGCATTTAGCTATCAGCCATAATCATCGCTCTCGTTCGTCATTGCAACCTGTGATAGTTGATACCGAACGCTCCCAAAGGCCCGTCGTATTACCGGCGAGTAAAGCGAGAGCGTAAAAGGAAAAAGAAAAGAAGAAATAAAGCAAAATCTGCAGCCATGAGTAGGATACGCTTGCGGATCCTCGACTATTCACGCGCTGTTGGTTTCGTGAGCGGACTGCGCAAAACGACGCTACGAAGCTGTGTGCTCGCGAGTGTGTCGGTAGCAGCTTGTATGCACACAGTAACAGCGGTTGTTTGTCGTACACTTGCATCAGTGGACTAAGCGTTGGATGCTATGCTTCTTACACTCGTTCGCATATGGGTCGGTATCCTTTGTTTCTCACTCGATTTGCAACATTGCTTAAAGCTGCAATAATAATTTTCATCATTAAAGCCATTAATAAATTTTGACAATATAAATTATTTTAACTCTCTTTTTAGTGTTTAAGGTGAATCCGTACTTCGTAGCCGTACTTAATTTTAACTCAGAATGAGGTTTTAACTGTCGCTGACTCAAGTTTGATTCGTTTCAATTTGTTGGGATGTTTATACTGTACTCTTAATACTCTTAATGAGTCTACCTGTAAACAGGTCAGATTTAGCTTGGTTGAAATTTCTCAAAATGCCTGTTGTATAAACCAAATTTTGGGTAAAAATCCAGCCAATTTTGGCTGCTTGTTGTCCATAATTGAATGATTCTCAGTGACAAATAACGCACTTTTAAGTTCCTGCTACCAATTTTTTAGTTGAAAAGCTACTCAATTTTTTCACAGTTTCAACTAGATGATGTGGCCGTCAATCCAATTATTCCGCTTGCCTATATCTGCTATAAAGACCAAATCGCCGACTTTCAGATCGTGGGAAGATATTCTCGTACCAATTTTTTGCCAAAAAATTGTCTAGAATACATTTCGTACAATTCCAATTGCTGCGCAGACAATAGATTGCCTTCGTAGGCGCCTGCGGTGTTTGTCGTATACCACTTGAGTACCTAATAGAGTTTCTTGAGCTTCCAGTTCAAGCGGTAGGTGGTCTGAAGTTGAACATAATTCTAGCTTCTAGTATGATAGTTTCAAATGTCTCCTCGTTTGGTATTCGTGGAGCATTTACGAAAGGCTATTTTTACTGAGCGGACCAGCCGCTCCCAAACTCCACCCATATGAGACCCGGCTGGTAGCTTGAAATACCATTTGGTAATGGTATTCGTGAAAGATTCGGCACAAAAATCGCTGATTTGTTTCATTTAATCCTGTAATATTGAAGTTGGTATGAACCAAAACTGAGATGAATAATTTGGAAATATAAAGTTTTGTGATACCGATCGATCAAATCGATTTAGGACGCTTTAATACAAAATTAAAGACGTGTCTTGAGAATATTTTTTAATGCATTAAAATTAAATCCAAATTAAAGCTATATTGCATCAATAAAATTTGCTTCACGAACCTCCTGCTTTGACTAATCTAAAGTGCTCCACTTTCTGGTAAGGTCTGACCAATTGTGCTTCCTTCGTAGCGGTAGTGGAACCAGTCGAGAAAAGTAAACAAAACTCTTGCAACACTTCCCTAAATCGAAACGAGTCGTTCCACACGATTCCAACATCATCCACTTGTCTCGGTTTGCCATTCAAATAGGTGCATTTCCATTTGGAACACTTCCACTTTAGAACCTAATCGATATTAAAAAGAAATCCTTATGTCTTCTAGCACTTTTTACTACCTTACCAACTCCCTCCCCACCTCACCCACCGTAGCGCGGCAGGGGAGGCCAGCAGTGCAGCAGCAGCTGCTGTCATCGCGTTTCGACCCCCAATAAAAGTGTCTCTTTATAGAGATGTTTCCTTTTCGGGCTCAATTTGCTCGGTCACGGGTTCCACCGCCGCGCTGTGTCGGTCGGTGGGACTTCCTGGTCGTCGTTTTTTCTTGCATTCATCCAGGTTGACGGCTGGCTGGGATCGTTGGTAAAAGGAGTGTGACATCCGCCGCCTCACACACACGAGAGGGAGCGAAAGCAGATCGTAAATATAAAAATAAAAATGTAACGGCAATAAAACCCGAGTCGTTGGTGCTCCAAAGAAAAACTTACATTCTGGCTGCCTGCTATAGTTTAGAAAAGAATGTAGTACCAATGCCTGCTTCTTTCTCGTGGTTTTTTGCGTCTCTTGCAACGAAGTGGCAGTTGGCTGGTTGGTTTAGAAATGGAAAATATTCAAGTTTTTCAATCGCGTCGCGCGTCACCCCGGAAGTTACAGGCGTTGGCGGCTGTCTGCTTCCGAACGCAATGCTCGAAACTGCAAGTGTCACCGTTAGAAATGCATTAGCTTTACTGTTGGCGGTTGAAAATGTTAGTTCTCAAGACATCGTAAACCGGAAAATCCACTTTGATGATTGAAACTTGAATTTGACCGGATGGAAAAGGAATCAACATGATTGGATGCTACACCGCACAACTTGAGCGAGGTTCTTTCACTAATGCATTCACCTGAAGCGATGGAGAGCACTTTGATGTTGAATGTGCTACGGCCACGGGTGGCATAAAAAATAGTGGGTGAAATTCCGGAATTTGATAACTACCTTTTTCGGAAGATGCAAGCCTTCCTCGTATCAGTATGTACCTAGCATATGATGTACTGTTTGGATTTGATAACTTCGTATTACCCAACAACTCCCCCAAGCATGCCGACGCCTCAAATGTATTCTATCTAGATGGAAGTTCTCGTATCACATGCTAGCAGAACTTCCTATCCCTGCTTCGGAATGCCGATCAACAATTGCCTAGGTGTGTAAATTAGCCACATTTGAAGCAATAAATCATTTTAATTTTCGCTAAATTATAAAACCAAAAAAGCGAACCCGACTATTGTTTCCACACATGAAAATAGAACACAGAGCACACCCGTCCTCCGCCGTGCACTACCAGTCCAAGTGCCCAAGTTTTTCGTTCAACCAAAAACCCTCAACCTGGGGGGTAAAAAAAGCCCAGACTCGCGCCCAGGCCGGACTTATTTTCATCAGATAAAAAGTAATTAATTTCATAAATGTAATTTGTTAAACAAAATTTTACCGCTTTCTCGGTTCTTTCCATGTTTTCCGTGGCAGCTGGTTTTAGCAAATGGCTTCGTGTTTTCCCACTTTCCACAAACTGATAGTAGTCGCTCGTGCCATAGTCCATACACACACACTGTGTGTGTGGAAAGAGACGGGTAGATTGTGTAGTTTCTACTGAACGGAGTTTTTTTGCAAGCTTTTCTGTGCAATCCACCCGTAACCGAAAAGTTCCTTAGTTTTTGGAGCTGAACGCGGGTCACCAGCACTAGCGCCAGCGCCAGCGAGCGCACCAGGCATAGTGGGTTGGTGAAAAATTAAAACACAGCGAGGTTTATCCTCGCTAGTAGCTTCCTGGTTTTCCCGAGCATCCGACCATCCACGCAACAACCGGTACCGGCACAACAAGCACAGGCAGTGAGTTTTGTAAATAAAACTAACTCATGCGGCGCCCGACTGTTGTTGGTAGGCTGGCGAGGACCGGCGAATAAAAAAATGGTTCGAATCTATATCTTGTTACTCACCTGTAAAGCCGACTGTGAAAGCAAAGGTGTTTCTGCCAACGGAAAATTTTACCTCTTATCTATTTTGGAAAGGAAAAAATTCACTCAAACACACACACACACACACTGGGAAATGTTTGAACTGGATTAGAGAAAATGTTTGAATGGCTGTGGTAAACTGACACAGTAGCTTAAGCTTGTGGTAGCTTATGTTAAGCAGATCATAATTGCACAAGTATATTTGCTCTTAGATATAATCTTCACAGCCTGATTTCGTCGATAATGACGTCAGATAATAACAGTGCATCAAATGCGTTCTGGTGCGAAATATGCTACGAATGTGCTTTTGTACCAAATACGAACCATTCGTAATAACAATTTTTGCGGTAGAAAATAAGGCTACGAACCCTTTTAAATGGCATGGCAAGTTTTTTTTTATCAGCTACGAATATTTTTTCTAAAAGAAATACGAAACTAGTGAAGCTTGATGGCCACATAAGAAATATATTGTCAATTGTCATCGACAATATGAAAAATGTGTTCGGAACATATAGTATTTCTTGATATTTTGATATTATTTCAATTTTGTAAAATATCTGAATTAAAAAACAGCTGGGTAGAACGTAAGATATGAAGAAATTTTTTTTAATTAATTAAAAAAACAAAAGTTCGTATCACCCCAGTAGGTGAGTTCACGGTCACGGTGCAGAAAGATGCGCTATATTTTATTATTGAACTTTTCCCTTGACACCACCCTTGAAAAATTACGCATTTTTTACCCAATTGCTAATGTCCGCGTTTTTTCAAAGTTTGACCACTGTGGGCCATAGTACAATTACAGTCAGTCATGGGTTACACACAATTGTGGGTCATTTTTGCTTTAGCTGCTAATTTCCGTTTAAATATCACCTAATGATTGATCAAATTATTAGTGCTACTTATGAGTGACAAATTTATCTATTAATTAGTATAATATTCATGCATTAATCATGAGATAAAGTTAAAATGACCCATAATTGTGTGTGACCCATGGTTGTGGACCGACTGTATATTATCTGCGTTTGGAAAAATGGGAATCAGTGTTGCGAAACTTTTCTCACGCAAACCTTGCGTTTTACCATTAACTCGTCTCTTAGTTTTATTGTCTGTTGTCTTTAATTATTTATCATTTTTGGTAAGGTGTACGCTGTCGGCTTTTGCAGTCGTCTTCTTAATGTTTTCTTGTTCTTGTTTTTAACGCGTGTTAGGCTTTTTTTCTTTCTTTTTAACAGCTGTCTTTCTGGGATCACCTTTTTGTCTCTTTTCAGCGATATGTTACATTTTTATCGTCTTTTGTGGGATGTGTTGATTTTGATGGTATCTTTTTGTCATCATTTGTAGCCATTTTGGCCACTTGCTGTCGCTGTTTTTTGCTTTTTTATCGTCTTTGCGTTTTCTGCATGTGTTTATAGCCTTTTCGTAATTTTTATTGTCTTTTTTGGCGTTTTGTCGCTACTGCAGTGATTTTTGGCATTTTTTCGTTGTCTTTTCGCTGCTTTTTCGTCGCCTCTTAGTTGTCGTTTTTGTCATTTATTTGCTGTGTTTTCTTCGTACTTTTGGCGTCTTTCCGCTATCTTTTTGTTGCCTCCTTGCTCCTATTTGTCCTGTTTTTATCATGACTCTATCTTATTTTTGTCTTTTCAAGGTCTCCTGCCATGTTTTTACTGTATTTTCATCGACTGTTCCTTTTTTGTCGCTTTTTACCGTTGTTGTCTTTTTTGTATTAGCATCCTTTCGTCGTCATTTTGTCGTATTTTCTTCTTTTTTTTTGTTAAATTTTTATGATCTTTTGCCAACGTTTCACTTTTTGTTGTTGTTATCTTTTTGTCACTTTTTTTGCCATTTTTTCGTTGTCCTGTTTGTTGTCAAGATAACAAAAATGTTGTCTTTTCGTAATTTTTCCATCGTCTTTCTGGTGGTTTATTCCCTTTTTGACGCTTTTTAAACGTCATTTTGTTGTTTTTCATCGTGTTTTTTTTTGTTTATTTTTATCGTTGTCAAGTTCAAAAAGACGTCAATTTCATCGTACTTTTTAAATTGTATTTTCATGATATTTTAGTTGTATTTTTGTCGTCTTTTGTCGTTTTCTATTGATTTCATATTTTAGAGGCTTTCAGTTTGCGGCTGGTTTTCCTCTTTCTCTTTCATCGTTTTTTTTTGTTAATTTTTCATTGTATTTTCGGCATGTTCTCATCATTTTTTTGTCAACTCTCCCCTCCTTTTATCGTACTTTCGTCATCTTTGCGTTAGTTTTTGCCGTCTCTTCGAGTTCTTTTGTTCGTATTTTAGTCATCGTTTTTGTTGTGTATTCTGTAGTCTTAAATTTTCATCAGTTTTAAATTATTCGTTGACTTGTTTGTTCTGAAGATAGCAAAAATGATATCTTTCTGCTGTCTTTTCGTCGGGGTTTTCACTGTTTTTATGTAATATATTCGTCTCTTTTGTTTGTTTTGTTTTGTTTCATTTTTGACGATTTTCAATCGTCATTTTCTCGTTTTTTGTTGCTGGTTTGGCGTCTTTTCTTTGTATTTTTATGTTATCTCCGTCCTATGTTTGTCGTTTTTCATCAAATTTGTAACGGTATTTTTACCATCTTCTCATCACTTTTTTATTATCCTTTCATTGTATTTTTGTCAAAAACGCCATCTATTCGCCTTTCTTTCGTTTTCTTTTCTTTGCATTTTAGTCATCTTTTCAACGCCTTTGGGTTGTCTTTTATGAAGCCTTAAATGTTGCCTTAAATCGGTCTTTAATTATTGTGTAAAAAGAGCATCGCTAAATAAAGAAAATATGACAAGGACTATAGCTACCTGGTTATAAAGAACAACTTTATTCGCTTGACAATAGTAGGGATAAGGAGATTGAAGTTCAGATATCATTTTAAAAACTGGCCAGATATGCGAAGAAATAGAAACGAAAATTCTCAACTCTGTAGAATTATGAATAAGTTCATAGATCTGGCATCATTGTGAGAAATCGTGGAGAAAATGAATTCAAAGAAGATTTCTGTTAAGTTTTCAAGAGCCAGAAAAAATAATTTTTACTTCCTCAAGCGCACGTTTGCCTGATACTGGATTGACAGTGATTAAACTGATAACTGTTAGTGAAATTACTCATTATCGCAGCCAATGCACTGTTAATGATAAAAATAAAATAATGCATGACATGGTATTTGGCCAGTTTTTAATTGCACATACTGGAATAGTTTTATTTATTGGAGTTGATGCGTAGAAGATTTTTTGATTAATTGGTGCAAAAACGTTGATAATCGATCAAGAAATTGTGGAGTTATAAGAGTTCAAATCTTGATTACCTTAGTGGCGCTTGCATTTGTAGTTTTTTTCGTAGTGATATCCTACCTTCCGGACAAAATATCAAGCAATTGTGCTAGACATTTGTTGCAAGTTCAACTTAGTTAGTTTTCGTTTACTTTTTAATGTTTAGGTGGGTGGTGTGGTGTACACCATCCCCCTTTATGATTATTGTCCGTCCATAGTGAAGCGGAATCATGCTAAAATTTACAACATAGACCGCCTTTTAAATGCTTTTTTACAACTCTTTCCTTCCGATTTTCATTGAAATTAATTTCGATGTCGTTGTTCGCCTGTGTAAAATACACGTTATGTGAATTGTAAATATTGGTTGTTCTCGTTTAGCTGATTTTCAAGAGTGCTTCTAATTGTTTGCTCCTACACACAGGAGTGGCAGCATGGTGTTCTTGTCCTGACATTTGTTTTATGTCGGCCTGGATATAGGTTTCATCATTCATCACAATGCAGAACGATTTGTAAACTACTTCCGGTATAGCTTTTTTGGACGAGTTGTTTCTTTCGTGTTTTGTTTGTCATTTCGGTTCGACACCTTCCTAACTTAATACACGTGTAGGCCAGAATGTGCTCGTGTTTTTCACTCAAAACAAACTGAAGCTTTCATCGCCTTTTCGACCCATATCGAATCGAAATGTTGGCTTGACGCTTGAATTGGTTAGGTGCATGTTTCCTGCGATCAAACGCTTCGGAACACTGAGAACATAATTTCGTATTTTCTTAGAAAAAATATTTGTAAAATTATATTTGTAGCTTATAAACCAACTGGTACGAGAGCACATTCGTAGCATATTTTGCACCAAAACGTACTTGATGGCTACTATTGTTTGGTATCGTTATCGACGAGATCGGGCTGCAAAAATTGTGTGTAATAGAAAATATAATTGTGCAATACCTGTTTAACATGCCGTTGTCGTGGTCGTTGTTTGCGGCGTCGTCGGCTGTTCATACAGTAATATGACAAACGAACTCAACATCGATTCTCAATCATGTAAACTTTTTTTTAAAAAAATAAGAGATTTTACTATTCTCCGATAGGTGTCGGTATTATACTGTTTTTATCATGAGCTTTTATATTTGTGAAATAGACGAATCATTTTTTTAAATACAATGGTTCGTAAGAATACACCTTCCTTTGTATGTGTGAAACATTAAGAACTGATTTTACGAATCTATTTCGTGGTAGAAAACAACAAAGCTTTATTTTTAGTGTAAAGTTTAATCCAACTGAGAAAAGTTCAAACTCCGTCATCTACTAATTTCATATGAAACTGCTCTATTTTATCCAGTAAATATTGTTGGACAAATTGAAACTGAATTATCTTGGTTATTCTATCGCTACTATTTTCCTTCGTGCCATCCGTTTTTCACCCTCTGGCGGTTGCGAAGGCAGCGTTAAGCGGTGTGGTAATAATCTCATTTCAGTTGGTTGTTTCAACCCCACCTGCCCTCCCACCCGGTTAGATAATGCAAGTTATACGGAGCTGCTACTTCTGGCGTTGCTGGTTTCTATCTACGAAGTTCCACCATCATCCCGTCGCTGGACGGCAGTTGGAATTATTTTCCGGGAGTTTCCACTTTTCATGTTTAATTTGAACTAATGAAACAATTTGATAATGTGTAAAATGAGAGGGAAAAGGTGTCAAACATATTCATCTTTAGGAGCGTCAAATGAAGCAGTTTATTATCCACTTCCGTTTGCCATCGAAACGAAAGTCTTGCATTTATAGGTACAACCGATTTTCTTCCAATTGGAATACCTTTATAAACTTACGACAGAATTGATTCATTTCAACTGAATAGGGAAAGTTGATTTCCGGCCGCCTTGCATACATGGGGAGGGGTAATCGGGAACCAAGTTCACTATACGTCATGCATAATTCCTGTTAAGCAGAAGGGTGAAATTCCTGGCAGGCCAATTCACCATGCAATTGCCGACATTCTTTGATTTTTTTTCTTCGGTTGAATTTCTTCAGTGCTTGTGCTTACTGCACAACCGTGTCAGTGTGTTACTCACTCCAAAAATGATTTACTATTTGGAATAGAATTCTAATCGGACTGACGTAGGTTTAGTCCCATAGAATTCGATATAGCAAAAAATTCGTTTTTGTAGAAAGCAGCTTTTCTGTTCGCTAGGGTTAAAGATCAACCGGAAACTTTCATTTGCTGAAATGTAAACAATAGGCCGGTAGCCGGTTGTTGTGTTATTCTTTGCTCCCGACATGCCATCGCGACAGGCTGGCTGTCCAGTTCCGTCCAAAAACTTACCTTCTTCCGTGTAGGTGCTGGTTCACCCGTGCGTCAAGCCGCGATTCCTTCACTTCGTTCGTGGCGGCCCTCAAAGAAAAACGATGCATGTATAATATATTTATAGCCGCCATTTATTCCAAATATATTCAAAATTAGGGTTTAAACTGTTGGTTTTTCCACACAGCTAAATAATTCAAATTTGATTATGCTCATAATTACATATCCTTATTATTATATTCATTCGCCCAATACTCTAGCTTCCTGCAGTTGGCGAAAATCCAACAAACAAAAAAACGTAACCTAAACGGACGGAAGCTAGAAGAGTGGCCGCGGTTTTCGTTCTACTTATCAGACGGCCGGTGCGCGCACGGTGGAGGTGTAACGATATGTCCCGGGTGTGATATTTGCAAAACGGACAGGATATAGGATTACATCACGAAAGTGCGCCGACCTTTTGAGGCATTTTTCCCCGGGAGGGTACCTACAAGACGGACAAATGCCCACGACTTCTTGAGACTCGCAGTTAGTTTAGCAAACAAACACAGCACAGCGAACAGTAAAGCCGGGTTCGTTTGAGAACGGATGAAGGATGTAGTTTGGGCTCCATTATTCAAAGTGAAACGAAAAATCGCCAAAAAATGAACGCAAAAGGGCTGCTTGCCGATTCCGTCGGTTCGAAGCGGTCCGACTAAATTGAGTATGGAAAGACTTTCATATTTCTCGGAAACATAGTTTATTACTGGTGGCGATATGGCGATCTGAGAGGCCAACTTGTAGTTGTAATGATATTCATGGCGCACATAAATTATTCCGATGAAAAGTTGAAGAATGGCTGGCCGCGGAGAACTCCTCTGTTCGGCCATCAGCGTCGTAATTCGTTTGATGGTTTGGATGGTTGTTGCGAGTGAGCAAGAGAGAAAAATGCCTCTTGTATTCATAAGGTCATTGGGCAAATGGATTTAGACATTCCGGTGATGTGTTCGTCAGTAACATGGAACTTGAAATGGTTGCGTTTAACTGGACTACTTACGGAATGATTAATCGGCTGAAGACCTCCGACTGTACGGAGTAGTAGGTTAAGCAGCAAGAAAACAGCACGGGAGATGTAGATTGATGTATTTAATACTAGTGACATAGAGCTTAGGAGAATTACATTTTCACACCAAAGCAAAAAAGTAATGAGTAAAGTGAACATAAACGTCATTTCCGGAACATGGCCTAGAAGCCCATTTAGTACACATTGACTTCGCTACGATTCTGTCGATTCTAGGTGGCTTCCTTATTTGAAATGAGGACATGATAAAAGACTTGGTTTGATAAACCGGTATGATACCTCTTTGCCAACAAGGAGGTATAATCAAAACGTGTCCCATTTCTTGAATTGTATTCTTATCAAGGCACAATCACAAATATTACTTCGCAGTAGGCAGACCGTATTCAGTTATGTCGTCCGTATTTGGGATGTTGAGAAATGCGTGGAGAAAATGACTCCAAGGAACATTTAAACTATATTGGAGTTCATTCTTCATTAAGCAAGCGATCTTCAGAATTGGCAGGTATAATGAATCATTTTGATCACTAGTTACTAGTCTGGGCTAGTACAACACATGGAACAAGCATTGATTACGTTAATTCTACTCTTAACTGTGTGTATGTGAACGAGCGTGTCGTCGTCGTCATCGTCGTCAGCAGCATATAGCCAGGGTGGCTCGTGCTGTTTCAAACAGTCGTCTCTATTCAATCCGATTTAGGGCCACTCCCATTCGTCTCAGAAGTCGTAATTCACTTTCGACTTGGTCGAGCTATCTTCCACGTTGAGCCTTCTTCTACGGGCATGAAACATGGACAACGCTCGAGGAGGACCTGCGAGTGCTCGGAGTTTTCAAACGACGAGTGCTAAGAACGATCTTCGGTGGCGTATAGGAGAACTGAGTATGGAGGCGGAAGATGAACCCAGAACTCGTACAGCTCTATGGTGAACTCAGTATCCAAAAGGTAGCTAAAGCTGGACGGACACGATGAGCAGGGCATGATGCAAGAATGCCGGACAACTACGCTGCAAAGATGGTGTTCGCCTCAAATCCGGTAGGGACAAGACGACCAGGAGTGTAGCGAGCAAGATGGTTAGACCAGATGAAGCGAGACCTGCCGGAGAGTACTCGGTGTCCAAGGAATTGGAGAGCGGTAGCCTTCAACCAAGTTACCTGGAGAAACTTTTTCAACAGGCTTTATTTTAGGACGGCAAGCCACCTAAGTAAGTAATTAAGTAAGTAGTGAGCCTTCCTATTCCTGATGCCGATGGGGTTGTTGAAGAGAACTATTTGCGTCGCTCCATCGTCCGGCATCCTTACGACGTGTTCGGCCCGCTGTCGCTTTTTGACGGCATGAACGCGTATGTCCTCCGTGAGCAGCGTTACAGTATCAAATCCATAAAAAACTACCCGTCTGCATAGCTTAGGAGCTGGCTACTCTTGGTGAAAATCATGCCTCTCGTTTCGACGCCCAATCGACGGATCATTCTCTCGAAAACGATGTTGAACAGCATGCAGGACAAGCCGTCACCTTGTCTCAACCCTTGCAGCATCTCGAAGAGACTCGACTCGAGAGTGTCCGCGAGATGCGTACGAAACACATCTAATGTAGTTCTGATCAGTCGCGCCAGTTTATCCGGAAAACTGTTTTCGTATTATTTGCCGTAGCTACTAGTCTCGATTGTATCGTATGCTGCTTTGAAGTCAATAAAGCATGCATCACATCATGCCGACATTTATGCATGATTTCTCGTATTGGAAAAAAATTGATCCGCAGTGGCGCGATCTCCCATGAAGTCTTTTTTGACTTTTTTCAACTTGTTTTGGTATTTTAAACCATTTCTAATCTTTTTTAGGCATTCTGCGTCTGTCTGCGTCTTTTAATTGCCCAAATGTTGCCATTTCAGAGTCAATAGGATCGTACCACTAGCCCTGGAATTGTCCAGCAATTTATTGCAATGTGCTGAAGAGTACTTAATTTGCTCTCTCTCTCTCTCTCTCTCTCTCTCTCTCTCTCTCTCTTGGGTATTTGTTTCTTCGAAAGGCAAGGAGATTTTTTTCTTTTATTGCTTTGCTCTGTATCGCAATGAGCTTCAATTTCGTTTCATCTTTCTTTTTCTACCGGAGGACTGTACAATGCGTGTTATTTTTAAGGTCATGGAGCAAATCATTTCAGTCTATATGATTCCATGTCCGACATTCTCTTTGGCATCCCGAGCAGGAGCGAAGAGCAAAATAAAGCCATTGCAAATCATTTTAAAAGTTTTTGTCACCCCCCTCCTTGGAAATTGGCTTGAAAAATCGGGGGGCAAAAAAATTATTTGTAGGATATGAGTTTTTTTTTTTATAAAATCAATTGTCTGTGGGCTCTACAGCCTGAAAAACTTGAAAAATGAGTGTACGAGTTGAGTTAACGCTTCTAGTATGAAATAGAAATGGAAATTCAAACAGCGGAATTTCCGAAAATCGGCCAAAAAATTTTTCTTTCGTTTTTGTCTTTCTTTCGTAGATTTTTGCATGGAAATTAACAACGTATATGTTAAAAGCAAGCATAGATTTGGTTTTCACGTTTAAACTTAAAATAAAACTGCTTAAAATCCATTTTTTTTTCTCGATTAAAAAATTCTCTTTGTTTTATTTCGCCCCCCCCCCCCTTCAGTGGCCCAACACCGGAGGGACAAAAACTTTTTAAAATATTTGTAATGGCCTAATAACAAAATGTGTTATGGAAATCGAATAACTCTTATCGAAATTTAGTCTTGTTTTGACTGACATAGTTGGTAAAATAAAAAAAAAATATCAAAATTTTGCTCTTTTAAGGCCAAAAGAATAACTACTTATGTTATTTGAATAACAAAGCAATAACATGACTGTATTCAGAGTTTAGAATAACATGTTTTAGTATTATTAAGGTATTGAATAACAAATGCAGTAGCTTATGACATATTAAAAATCAATAGATAGAATATAAAATAGAAAAAAATACACTGAAAGAAAAAACTTTTCAAAACCATGGTTAAAATTATAAAATGTCAATTATCTCATAACCATCCCCTCCGATTTGCATAATATTTTTTAAAGATAGCTTAAATGATGCCCTAAAATCTAGTCAAGAGCTATCGATGGACACGATTTCGGATTTTTTGTTAAAAATCTTTGAAATTTCAAAAATATCCAAATTCTGTAGTTTTTGGTAAAAATCAAACAAAATCAAATTCTACGCATCATTTTGAACAAATTATGTCATACAAAACTTTTTTCTTAGGCCCAGCCGTTCTTAAGTTTTAATGCAAATTTAAAATTTAAAAAGAAAAAACCGCGATAAAAATCATAAAATGTCAATTATCTCAGCAACATCCTTTCCGATTTGCCAATTTTTTTTTAAGATAGCTTAGATTAAGCCCCAAAATCTGGCGAAGAGCTATCGATGGACACTCTTTTGGATTTTTTTTCTTCAAATTTTGAAGTTCTAACTCGAGAATCTGATTTTGTTTAAGTTTCACCAAAAATTGCAGAATTTGAATATTTTTGAAATTTCAAATATTTAAAAAAATCCGAAATCCGAAATCGTGTCCATCGATAGCTCTTCACTAGATTTTAGGGCACAATTTAACCTGTAAAAAAATTTACATTAAATTTTGCAGTAGAAACTATGCAGTAGTTTTTATTGTGAACATTGAAACGTATGGTAAATTTATCGTGTAAAGGTGCGTCAAATTCAAATTTTGTTCATATTTTTGTTTCTTGTTTTATGCTATAGAATTGGCCATATTTCATCATAAATTTGCTACCTTTTTTAATTATATTTTGTTTTTTCGCCTAAAAAAATTACCATAAAAGGGCGATAACTTTTACGGTAAATGAAAATTTTTGTTCGCGAAAAACTAAATTTTTTTATTGTTAAGATACTCAACATCCCGTCATTTTTATGGTAGAATTTCAGAAAACCATGAAAGTTATGGTGGACAACAGTAAGTTTGATGGTTTGGTTATCTTTTTTGACGATAAATTTTATTGCTTTTACTGTATTTTGTATCCTACTGTTACAATAACTTTTATCTTTGTGTTACAGTTATTTTTTTCCGGGGAGCTATCTATAAAAAAAATTGTGCAAATCGGAGGGGATGGTTTTGAGATAATTTACATTTTATAATTTTTATCATGGTTTTGAAAAGTTTTTTCTTTCAGTGTATTTTTTTCCCAAAAATAGACTTAATTTCCTACAACTTTTCCTTTGTCACCATTTTGATCAAATAAGTTGTTTTCAAGATATGATGTTTTGAAAAAAAGTAATCTCATTTCGCCCTTTTGAAAAAAAATCAAAATTAGTGGAAAATGGGTTCCAGCGTGGTACCCAACACATGAGGAAAATTTCATTCCAACCAAAAATAGTCGAGTCAAAAATGATCTTTTTTCAGCGTTTTGAGCTGGAATGGCTCTATATGACACGATTCGGGGCACATTAAAAGGTTGAACCAAATTATTTAACTTATCGTAGCAGCAGGAAACTTTCTCAGCTCATGGAAAATCTCACGGCTAACACCGATTCATAAAAAGGGGTCTAAATTGAGAGCAGAAAACTATAAAGCTATTTTATCCGCAATCCCGAAACTGTTTGAAGCACTTGTTTATAGCAAGTTGTACTCAGCTGTAGAGAATTTGATATCGCCTGGTCAACACAGATTCTTCAAGCATCGATCAGTGGTTAAAATATTTATGTGAGTTCACCACAAGAGTCACAGAATAGATGAAAACAGGTTACCAAGTTGATTGCAGGAAAGCAATATGTTAGTATAGAAGGTGCATGTTCCGAACCATATACTGCAACGTCAGGAGTACCGCAAGGTTGTCATTTGGGACTATTTCTGTTCATCATACTAATGAAAGAGTTGCCCACCATAATTTCCAATGCTTTTATATTAATTTACGCGGACGATATGAAGCTGTTTTATCCAGTTAGGAAAAGGGATTTTTGGCACTTCTGTTGTAGATGTAAATTACGAATCAATCGAAAAATGCTCTACAACAACGTTTATGTGTTGTTCGAGCCCAGTTGTGTTCGATTATACCTTAAATGGAATTGTCATAAGGGGCCATCCAGATACCACGTGGACAGAAAAATATCTATTTTCAACCCCTCGTCCCCTTCCATGGACATGCGTGGACATTGGCTCAATCCCCACCTCCCTGTTTGGCCACGTGGACATTTTCTTTTTTACGTTTAATTTAACAAAACAGGATGGCATGGTGTTGGATTTAGTTTTCAACTTGATTTATGTAGTATTTATTAAAAAGCTTACGCTCCAGTTTAAAGGCCAATACAATGCATACGGATTTTGAGGCGCTGCGGAATTTTAAATTTTTCCATGCATTTTCTGTCAAATTTCCGCAGCGTTAAAATCCGTATGCAAGGTGTTAGAACCTTAATTCTTCTGTTCATAGTAATCTGGTCTACAGCGAATTATTATCGACTGCAAGAAAGTCCTTTTCAGCTTGACTTTCGCTTGACGATTCTTCTACGTCAAAAATATCCCTGTCTAACCAGAACACCTCAGCCTGGCCGTCTACTTCAACACAACACGGGACAAATTTTCTGAACGCGAATCCTTCCGTAATGCTCGGTTAATGTGTTTAGGTCAACATATGCCTCATCAGAAGATAAAACATTATTTGAGCTTAAAAACAATCACTGATCAATGGTGCCAATATGTATAAGTAATTCAATATTTCTATTTGTAATTTCTGTGTTTGGTATGAAAAAAAAATTGTCCACGTGGACATTTACCATACCTCCTCCCCCCTTCCGTGGACAAGCGTGGATATTTCCATATACCCCCCCCCCCCCTAAGCTGTCCACGTGGTATATGGATGGCCCCTAAAGAAGACGAGTATGGTTAAGGACTTAGGAGTTACTCTAGATACAGACCTAACTTTCAATGACCACGTTACTACGTTGGTTTCCGATTGCCTTGCAGTTTTTGCTGTGGTGAGGAGATTTGCAACAGAACCTTGCATAATTAAATCCATCTACGTAAGTCTGGTTCGGTCAAAATCAGAATTTGCATGCGTTGTATATGAATAAGCTTGAGTCCGTAGAGAAAAAATATTAAATTTGCTGTGTGAAATTCGGGATGGAGAAAACATCTGACATTGTTTTTTCTTAATCTGCCGAGGGGACAATACGATAGTGATTATTTAAAGTGTAGAATAACAGTGTAATCGGCGACAGTCATCGATGGATCTTATAACAAGGTACAGTTTCAGAACATCAGCATATACTAGCTTTACACCAACGCCAAGCAATAAGGTTACGTCACTAAAGAACAGGATAAATAGCAAAGGTCTCATATTACTGCCTTGGGGCACATCACAGTTGTTTGTAAATACTGAAGAATGGCAGGAATTGAGGCTTACACACTGCCTTCTACCACGCAGGTATAAACTCCGTCATAGAGAAAATTTCTGTGAAGCTCCAATGCGTGAAATTTTCCTTAATAGTATGCTATGATCTATAGGATCGAACGCCGCTTTCAAATCTGTGTAGAATGCATCAACTTGAGTCTGTTGTTCCATATGCACAATGCATGTAGACGTAAAATTAAAAAGATTCGTCCTAACAGACATAAAAGGGAAAATAGAAAAAGAAAAGAAGCCAGTAGTTGGAACCATTTGGGGGAGGAGCGAACGGTTGAGCAGAAAACAAAAGCATTTAGTCGCTGTCCGAAGCCGATTTCTCAGTCTCCAAGCAAAACCAAGCCCTGCTTATACATAGTTAAAAAATTGACTTCTGGTGCGACTTTTTTGTCTATCGGAAATTAACACATAATACTACTAATTGCAATGACCAGTAGGATAAAAGCTTACTAAAGTTAGTTTGGAACTCCGGCTGAATCTAATATTTTTATAATTTCAGTGGATAAATTGTGTGCCTTCTAAACAACTATAAATTTTCCAAAAACGTACTGGGTTTCGTAACTATTCTACATAGCTGATTATATTATATTAGCTGATGATCTACATAATTTGCAGTCTACAGATTACACTACGATTTTCATAAAAGAGTGAATGGTAACAAGTTATTTCGGACTCAAAAGAAAAGTGATTTGAGAAGAGTGAAATGTTTATTACATTTATGTCACTCAGTTGATCGTGATCTATAGAGCCAAATTTTCGACGCTGTAAAGGTGTAAGTAAACATTTTCATTCTTTCCTAAATGCTACACTCATAAAACCGCTCCCGTCAGACTTCCACCCCCATCAAACGTTGTCTCAATTCAAGACCAACCTGACAGTTACTTCTTTACAACCGACACCGTAGAGCAGCAGTACAGCAACAATCGCCACCGTGCAAATAATAAAACGTCGGATGCAGAAGATTCCAATCTCGATCTGACTCTTCCAAGCACTGCCGCTGCTGCTCTCGTTGACAAGATTATGAGCGCATTAAATAAAATTACACTCATTACATTTTCACAGATACTTTGTCATACCGGCACCGACGACAACCGCCCATCCACACCGAACCGGGCGGAATCTCTTCCGAAAGAGCTGTTGATTCCTTGCTTCCTTGCTTTTGTGAACGTTACTATCCGTTCTTGTTCACTCGTTAGCAGCTCATCGCCAGTGAAAATTATGAGCCAACATCCCGGAGCATGGCAAAGCGAAAAAAAACCCCGAAAGCCAAAATCATTGTTCGCTGCCATGCTTCATAGATTGCAAGGAAAGGATAGAACCCCAGACTTACTGTTGTAATACCGTGCGCCAAAGGGTAAAAGGAGCAAGTTTGTCGTTCGAGATAAAAATCTTGCGCTTCCTTAGTTCGCTCGACGCTGGAGTAGCTGCAAAATTATGATGCCATGCATCTCTTCGACTGTGAAATTGCTTTTGTACTTGACAAATGCACTTAATTACGATGTTCCGCTTCCCGCCAACGCACAAAACCGAACCGTGCGATTCCGAATCTTTAGGATGCACGTCACCTTTTCAACCGCTTGTTTCGATGGATAGAAGAATAAATACAACTAACAAGAAACAAGCGTGAAAATTGGTTGTCGGTTGCATTTTGCCTGTTCCGAAAAGTAGCAGCAGCGTGCCGGGAGAAGAAAACTTTTCTTTCCACCCCCTGCCAAGGTGCCACCCACCACCGACCGCCGTTGTTGATGGTTGCACTGCTCAGCGTGTCAGGCCACTTAGGATGAGAAGGCGTCTGTTATTGTACGGATTGGAATTCCTCTAGAGGCTGCTGCTGCTGCCGCTTGCAATTCACTGAGGCGAAGCGGCAGCTGTGCGCCGGGAAACTTCCCCAGCCATGTTTGTAATTGTTGCGCCACGAGACCACGATGAATGGGTTGAAAGTTTAAACCACGAAACGTTTCACGTTACGAACGAGAACGTGCCACTTTTCCTGGAGGTTTCCCGTTCCCCTATCAACTGTGGTTGTCTGTGGAAACACGCTGCTGCTGAGCTGTGCTCAGCTGTGGTGAAATTATGGCAAGTGCTTTCGCTGCAAACTGACCCTGTTTGGGAACAATTGTCAAAACGTTGAAGAGATATGCTGTGTTTTAGTTGAAAGTGGGAATAATGTTTAATTAATTAAGGTATATAGCGTCTCGAAACGAAGTTGACACAATAAGCAAAGCATGTTTTGGCATTTTTTCATAGAACTTTTCTACCAAATCTCGATAACGCTATTTACAAGTGTTGTTTCCACACCTCATCCACGGGTACAAATTAACACGCCAGCGTGAAAATTCGCTGGTAGGAAAAAAGAACACAAAAAACTTTCTTACCACTAATCTAAATTTTTGTCGCCTCGGTCCCGAAGTTTCCATTATTTTTTCACACTCTTTCGTTATTGTTTTACTTTTCGATTTTTTGTTTCATTTTTTTTGATACCATCGGGGAAAAAAAGTTGGTTAATGTCATGTAAACATGCTGCCAGTTTCCTTTCCATTTCACAAAACCCCATCATTAACACGATAAAAATATAGCCAACAACGGTGAGCGAAATGCTCTCACACCCACAAAGTGTCATGGGAAAAGGGATTCTATTATTAAATAATCATAAAGTTTCGTATGTTTGCATCCGGTTACGGTTCCGATGAAAAAGGGGTCGGAAATCACGGAAAAGTTTTTCCACCACACCGGAGCTATGGAGAAGATACATCCAATTTCTTTATTCACTGAGAAACAGTTTGGTACGCTGGGTGGGAGGATAATTTCCCACGACGCCCATAGAACGGAAAGAGTTGTTCGTTTTTTCTCTCGAACTTCGATTCCCTTTGTCCCAGAAAGGCAGCTGAGACCACAGTCACCGATTTTTGCCATTCGGGCTGCCGATCAGAACGTCACCGACTGGTGGTAGGTGTGCATAAAGTAATTCAACCAAATGAATTTTTGATCGAGCTCCCACGTGTGGCTCGGTTAGAGTCATGACTCTCCAGGGAGCTTTGTTTTTACATTAATTTTTGTCCTCACGCCACAATAATTGTACTACTGAACTCAAACTACTGAATCATTTAAATTACGATCAATCTTTCCTTTCAGTCCACTTATTCACGCCACAATCAGATTGAATAGGTTAAATTAAAACGTTCACTCTTTTCCTTCCGTTATTGAAATGAGCCAAAAAATGGCACACCAATTAATGTACCGTCACATGGGGTAAATGTTTGACCGTTTCAATAGATTTACTTGTACATCAGTGTGTCCCGTTTCGTAATAAGAACCAGTCAAAGTATTTCGTAGAATATTACCGTACTTAACCAATGCAAATGGCAATCATCAGCCAACAGTACGCGATTATTTGCACCCACACTCGCTTTATTTGCCCATTATTGGCCCCATCAGGCCATCTATCCCGCCAGGAAATAAGGAGAGGAAGTCGAAATAATTTCCTAACAATCATTCAAGATTACAAGCAGTCAGCAAATGTTCCCGGTAGTAAAGGCAGGCAGGCCGGCAGGCATGCTTAGGCAGTGAAAGCCTCAACACAGACCGAAACTGTTGTTGTAGCTATCCTGCGAGCAAGGGCCGGCCGGAAACATATTTTCCTTTATCAGCGAGCATTATCACACAACACGGTCGCTCTTTGCCGTTTTACTTCTGCCTGTGCGAGACGGAGGAGGAGGAGGGGGAGCACGAGGAGGCACGACGTTCCGTCGTCGTAACTTTCTTCATTTAGGCGTGCAAAAAACCAGGTAAACAAGTCCAAAGCGATGCATGTCAAATTTAGTTTGATGACTTTTTTCGTGCTCACCGGCTTGGGCTGGTTGGTGGCCTGAAGGTGCTCAGCACAGCTGCTGCCATTTGGCTGACGGATGGATGGATGAATGACGGATGGCTCTTTGCCCTAGTTGGCACCTTTGCCGGTTGTTGGAGCTATGTTCACGCCAGCCAGCAGCGAGAGCCAGGCTAACAAAACGAGCCAACCGAGGTGCCCAGTTTAATTGGTGCAATCATGCGAATGTTGGAGCTGTTGTTCGGTTAATGAGAGCGTCAACAAAAACGAAAATTACCCAGCTCCGGGGCGGTAGCGTTGTGGGAGGGCCAGCTAACTGCTAGATTACTTAACGCCAAGAAATGTTACGTTTCTTTGCGGAAGGGTGAATCGATTTTGAATTAGCAAGATGGACTTGCGAATTTAGAGTAATCAATCTCGAATCATTTGTTCCATACTGATACTGCTGAATTGGACGTAGTGCAAATTTTTCAAGTTTTGCCATTTTCTCGTTACCGTTAATGGGCTTACCGACCTTAAACATACCCGATCAACAATGTGAGTTTTATTGTACTCTTATGGTAGTCTTCAAGACAAATTTTGGTCTTAAATGATATCATAAGAGTGTAATAAAACTCAAATTGTTACTTGGGATAACCTGATGAACAAAAATTTTCCAATTTACTCGGTTGTAGGCTACCGAAATCTTCGGACACGGTGTATTCTCCACCATGATTTCCATAGCTCATTTCGGTCGATGGTATTCTATGCAGCTTTGAAGTCAACGAACAAATGGTGCGTGGGAACTTTGTACTCACGGCCTGGAGGATTTTCCGGAATGTAAACATTTGCTCTACCGTTGGTTGGATGGCTGAACTCTTAGCTCAGTAGTAGGGTACTTCGTGTCAAACTGAGAAGCAGTGTTGCATCGGTGTTTACCAATATGTCTGGAGTTCCTCTAGGAAGCAACATGGGACCTCTGCTTTTCTTTTATTTTTTTTAATTTTATTTTATTAACGTCAACAGGTAAAATATCACCCCAATGATGGAAATAACTAAGTAACGTATTTACAATACTCGTCTGTTTAGATTATTAACATAAAACACGTCTAAAATTATACTTGTTTGTCTCTCGCTCGAGTCACATTAAAGTCAAATACATGGTAAGATTGATTGAATAGACGAGACATACTGCGCACTGGTTCATGTAGACCATAATTCGTCCTAGCTGGAGTAATACTGAGGAACGAGTGATATTGTAGATTGCGGCGTCGTATATTGATATCCAGCATGCTGAGGAGTATTGAACAATCAACGTTACCTTGCAGAAGATCGCCAATATAGCATACTTTTGCCACATTGTGTCTTGCCTCTAGTAATTCCAGGCCGATCAGCATGCAACGGTTTTATAGCTGGGTAAGTTCCGTGGATCCATCCATCTGAGATGACGTAAAGCGAAGCGGATGAACTTTCGCTGAATAGCTTCGATGCGTTGAATTTCGTTCTGGTAATAAGGAGACCAGACGGGAGACGCGTATTCCAGTACAGGTCGCACAATTGAACAATAGTGTGCTTTCAGGCGGTAGATGTCCTTAAAATTTTTCGAGAAAAGAAATAAAAAGCCCAGATGTGAAGAAGCTTTTGCCACCACGTATGAAATGTGATCCTTGAAAGTTAATTTTGCATCGATTAAAACTCCCAAATCCTTAACTGTGGATTCACGCAGTAAATGTACGCCTGCCAAGGCATAGTCATGCTGGAATAGTGAATGTTTTCGTCTAAATGAGATTACCGAGCACTTAGACACATTCAGCGACAATCGGTTAATTTGACACCATTTAGCGAAGTTTTCCAACTGCTCCTGCGAAAACTCATATCGAGTGGTTGCTTTATCGTATGGTATAGCTTAAGATCGTCAGCGTATGAGAGTTTCGCGCATTTCAAAATGGAATTAACGTCGTTCATATACAGCAGGAATAAAAACGGCCCTAGGTGGCTTCCTTGTGGAACACAAGAACATACAGGAAATGGCGAAGAAATGTGATTACCAATTTTCACAGACATGCTACGACCACATAGGTAAGATTGAAGCCAGAGTAGCAAATGTTCATTCATGCCGATCGATCAAATTTGGCAATTGCAATTTGATGATTCATTTTATCAAATGCTGCAGATAAGTCTGTGTATATCGCGTCCACTTGATGACCATCCTCAATTTGGCATGTTACAAACGAAGTGAAGGAAGTCAAGTTGGTTGTTGTAGATCGTTTAGGCATAAATCCGTGCTGATCCGACGAGATGTAGTGATTATATCTCTGCGCAAGCTCCTGGAGAATAATCAACTCAAACAGTTTAGAAGTGGCACTTAATGCAGCTATACCCCGGTAGTTCGAGACTACTCGTTTACAACCTTTTTAAAAGACAGGAAAAACATATGACTGTTTCCAGTAGTTTGGAAAAATGCCTGTAGCCAAAGATAGGTTGAATACCGCTGCAAGCGGTGCCGTTAGCGTCTCCATACAGCGTTTCAGAATGATTGACGGGATACCGTCAGGGTCATATTCCGTGGATGATTTTAGTTTTTTTCCAGCTGACGTAACCATGTCAATGGAGATAACAAACTGCGACAAAGGTACAGAAAGTCGAGGAACATTTTCGATGGCGACGGCTATATCCTGCGGTTCGAGATGTTCATTGGTGAAAACGTTATTGAAATGAGAACGGAACAAGTCGGCAATGTCAGCGGCGGAGTCGGCTTCGAACAGACCATTGGACATCGTAGAGGGTAATCCCGATTCTTTACGTAGCTCATTCACGTAGCGCCCAAAAGTTTTTGGGCTTGTCTTGAGACGGCGTTGCAGATTGTTCTGATGGGCGTTATACAGGTGATCATTGAGTTGTTTATAGGTAGTATTTATTTCTACGTATCTTATTCTCGTGGCATCAGTGCGATACTTGCTGTGTCGTCTAAGGGCTGCACGTTTAATCATTTTAAGGCGCTTGAGATCAGCGTTCGCCCAGGCTGGTTTAGGCGGTACGCGCTTTGACTTCACGGGCACGAACTGGTCGATAGCATCGAGACTAGCGTCGTGATCGCGGAGAACCTCCTCCCAATCAACGTGGCCCAGAAAATCGTTCATACCGTTGAAATTGGTTTTACTAAACTCATATGAGAGGCTTTCGGAAGTATCCCGGAAGCGTTGCTGTGGCCTGATCTTTAATTGCGTTAGTAAAGGAGGATGATGCCTGCAGATCTTTACGAGTGGTACCGGAGCTTCTGTAACCGTACAGTCTACGCACAGCTCGTCACTAACGAAGCACAGATCAAGGGTTCGATGATTCTCGCTTTCAATCCCATTCATCTGTTTAAGTCCAGCGGTGCTATATGTATCAAGCAGTTTTCGCGGGGCTATGCCTATGGACGATGGAGAGGCGATCGGGAATAGAGAACCGTGGGAATTACGCTGCCAAGAGATCGCGCTTAAGTTAAAATCACCCAAAATAACAATTTTATCTCTAGGTTTTAATTGCGACACAACCCAATTGATAGCTTCAAGATGGTTGCCCATCAAGTTTTCGTCGTTGACTCGATCGGGAGGGATGTAAACTACGCAGAAATAGAGTATTCCGTCAACAGTGGTAATCGCGACCCATAATTGTTCAACTGCCGAACTGTTGGGAGAATTAACTGTGCAGGACTTGAATCCTGAGCGAACAGCTAACAAAACGCCACCTCCAGTACTTTTACAACTATTTGAACGCGACCGATCCTGTCGGTAAACGGAGTAAGAATCGTTAAACAGCTGGCTTGTCGTCGTATTTTGATTCAACCAGGTTTCGGTGAGGGCGTATATGTCATAACAGCAATCACTGAAGGCTAACTGGTACTCAGCGAGAGAGGAGAGAGCTGTTCATTTTTCCAACCTTTTGATAGTATACCAGGACATTCGTGGTGGCAGATGCAGCAATACTTGTTACGGTTGATGTCCTGGGAATTGAGGATGCGTCAGAGCGATGGATACCGTTACTGATAGGATACTTGCCATGGAAGGCGGCTTGGAAACCCCCTTTACCGGCACTAGACTCAGGGCCGGGACGACTTGGGTGGCACGAACGAGTCAATTGCGATTGTAATTCGGTGTTTACGACGGGCTCGACTGAGCTAGACGGATCAGGGGTTTCCATATCGCGTTGTGGTAGGCGTCCCGGACCGGGTGATAAGCTGAAATCATGGTCGTTCTGGTGGAATATCCGAAGTCCAGCAGTCGGAGTGTCGTCAGCGAAGTTTCGTTCAGTAAGTACCGCTAACGGATCATGCAAGTGCGTAGTACTGGAAACACGGTACGGGTCAGTGGACGCAAGCTAGCTTTTCTTGCTATTCTTTAATGATGTTGCGTTGCTGCTGGGTGTTGGCTGCAAATTAGTATACGCTGATTACCAGAAATTGTTTGCTTCGATAGGAAATATAGACGACTGCCGCCGCTTGCAAGATTTGCTTGATTTATGCACTGACTAGTGCAAACAGAGCTGGCTCATTGTAAGCATTGCCAAATGTGAAGTTATAAGTTTTAACCAGATGAAAAACCCGATCACCTTTGGTTCCACTGTCCATGATATTGAGTTATGCAGAGTAGATCGAGCTAGTGACCTTGGCGTCTTGTTGGACACCAAACTGACGTTTAATCTACATCGTGAGTCGATTATCTCCAAAGCATGTCGACAACTTGGTTTCATCTTTCAAATTGGTCGGAACTTTAAGGATCTATACTGTCTTAAATCATTGTACTGCGCCCCAGTACGTCCATTAGTGGAGAATTATAATCTAGTTTGATTTCCTAAACAGCTAATATGGAACCTATAGATTAAACGTGTGCAACATAGATTTGTCCGACTAAGTCTCCCTAGCAACACCGTTGTTTTAGAGTAGTTCTAGCGCGTGTAATATGACTAATATAAGTCATAAACAAGTAATTTCAACTACATGTGGTAAAAGTGTGTTATTAAGGGTGCTATCAGGACCTTTTCAAATGTGGAGGAATTATTTGACTTCGGTGTATCGTCACACTTGTTCGCGCAGAGATTGCATAGAGTTAGTATAAGATGTTATTCATGTACACAATTTTAATGTCAAATGAATTGTTTTCTATAAATAAATAAATACAAAGTTATCAGAAACGTTAAACGTTAAATCTCGGATACTAATCGGCATCGATAACTTACGTCTAGCGCTACCGTTTCAAGTTAAAGAAGGTAATGGGACCGCTCTAGTGGGCAATGGAAATTAGGCTAGGCTGGTAAGTTTACGGACCACGGGAAAACGACAGACGTGAATCTTTCAACTGTCACGAGTGTAAATGCACCTGAGAGCCCACATGTATCGAAGAACCACCAGATAAACCAGGGGCTGACCGAAGCATCCACCAGTGCTGACACTGGTAGCCGATACTGGACACTGGACACTGGATGGTGATTGCACACCATCGGCGGGAGCACCTCATTTAGGTGGACGATGGGAACAGCTAATGCAGTAATTTGCGGTTTCGTCACTAACGAGAATGACATTAGCTGGGGCTCGTTTATGTAGGAGTGAGAGGGGAGCAAAGAGTAGAGGAGAAGATCCGGGAGTTTGAAATTTGATGTTGTTGATATTATTCCTACTGCAAACAGCCTCAGCGAGGGCCCCAGCTAATGTCAAAAAATCTTTATATGTGTGCGTGGTGGAATACTTCATACAGTCAGCTAAGGCAGTCATGGAGAAAGCATACTACGAGGCAGTACGTAAAACGGGTGACAGTGTGAACTGTCAACTGAACTCCCTTTTTTGTCCAGACCTGACCGATCCAGGTAACAATTTGGGTTTAATTACACTCTTATGATGGCTTTTAAGACCAAAATTGGCCATGAAAACCGTCATAAGAGTATAATAAAACTCACATTGTTGCTTGGGAGATAGAGGTTGAAAAAGTTTGTTCGTGTAAAACATTGTAAATCGTTTGTATTACTTGCCCGTGTACTTACCTGAAGTTAAAGGAATAATTATTGGCCGAATGAATAAAACAAGATTTACACAGAAAAAGCAAGCAAGCTGTTTTATTCATACAACCTATTGTCTCAGATTTCTTGTAATTTGCGAAGAGTTTTTCATTGACAACTTTTTATCATTTTTGATATTGACTTATACTGGTCAAGTTAATTTGTACTTCTTATTAGGGAGTAAATGTGTTTTTCATTTATTACAATATATTTTATCCTAGGCGACAGTTGTGTAAACTAATATTAGTAATCTGACTAACTGTTTATGTCTAAGAAGCAATTTTATGATTCTAATAAGTACGTCATTTCTATGAAAAAAAATCGCAAAACATTATTCTTTCAGTAGGCCCTCTTTCGGGTTTCGGCTGTTAACAATAACGCTCTAGTAATATTCCAGCAGGTCCATAGCCGATTCACAGCTCGCTAGCAAACCGTCCCGGAATTTTATCGTAAATTAATAGACATATTTCGCCGATGATTCAGTGCATTATTTCTTTGCTAATATTCGTCATCGTAAAAATACATTCGTCACTCACGACACCGGGCAATCGCGTTTTCCGCTTCCCCAAATGGGCTCCAACCACCGCCGCTACCACCCACCGGTCGGCTGCGAACGAATAAAAAACCGACGGGAGGCGAAAAGGACAAACGCATCGGGTAGTCGGCCCCATATGCCATTACGAATTGATGGTAATGATTTGGTAACAGTTTTATGACCATTTGTCGATCTACATCGCTTTATCGCGCGGTGGTTCGACCCGGTGCGGAGGCGCGGCGATGAGGCTCGCAAAATGTGAAGAAAATAATCATAAATTCGGAACACTCTATTATTGCCCGTTAGTCTCTTATTGCCATGAATATTGAAATCGACGGCGCATTCTCGCCCGGCACTTGATTGGAACAGGATCAGCTTTCGGTAATCGTTTGCACCTTTCCGCGGCCGGCGCGGCGGCTGGCTAGGCTAGACGCTACCTGGCAAGCTAGGAAAAACAAACGAAACGGTTCTGGAGACATTTCCAATTATCTCGACAATTAATTTGATGTAATAAACATAAAAAAGAAGTAATGTTTATTTTATGGTTCTTTGGTCCGCTTTCAGCTAAGAGCGGAGGCTAACGAGCTAAAAGCTAAAAGCCGAAAGTTACCAAGTTCTCTATTAGAATCGAATAATTTCCGAAAGGGGGTGGTCCTTTATGTCCGTTCCGAATTTCCGTTTCTTTCTTCAAATGTCTTCAAAACGGTCATAACTTTGAAGTGTTCTAACGCTTTATGTACTAATTTGGGTAGCAGTTTCTACCGTTTATTAGATTTTGATTGTTTTCTTATGGTCCTATTCCAGAGGTTGTAATAAAGCCTAAGTTTAGGACTTTAGCGGTTGAGCAAAGGTAAGCTAAAGGATCCATTAACGAACTGTTTACCTTTGCCTAATTCACAGTATGCTAAATCGTAGATTGTAAGCAAGTTGTCATAAAGGTTATGATTATGTAACTATTTGCTATTAAATTTGCTTCCACCGGCGGCAATGGTGATAACTAGGGAACCGTAACAATGTCGCTCAATCGTTTTATACAGAAACTAGACCTTTTCATAAATTAACAAACCTAAACATCGTTATTGCTTTTAATGTCTATGAGCACAAAGCCAACAAAGACTAGCTACTCTCTCCGGTGCCTGAAAAAGCCTATTATAACCCAAAATGCAACATACTCTCGCCAACAATAAAACCGATTCTATCATCCGAAACTCCATTATAATTAAAGTGAACGTTCATGAGCTTCACTTTCCCAACAACATCATCAGCGGTCTATAGAAGTCGAAAATTATTTATGCCTCATCGTTGTTGTTGTTATTGTTTTCGTTGTTTTTGTCGTTGCCATTGTTGACCTCGCGTTCTAAACGAAAGCATCCGTAGTAGCTAGCATTTAGCCGGTACAGACTCTACTAGTTGAACCGTAAACTGAGGTGAGTTTGGTTAGTAATTTGGTCCCACCAAATAGAAAATCCTAGTACAATTATCAATCCCTATTCATAGTAAAATTCGATTCAAAGCAACCCTCGGTACGGTATCGAAATCGCAACCGTACGCAACTGCCTTAACAAAATGTTCTCCTGGGAAATCCGGCCGACCTTCGCGAGCCGCACGGAACGTACGCGTTATCATCCGGTCTCGGCCTTGTACCGGTCCCGGTGTACGTGCCACGGCTAATCTCACTTTCGCGGTTGGTTTCGCGCCCGCTTCCGGACCGCGTGAAATTTCACACTCGCCTTTCGATGCACTCCCTGACCACTGGCGCTGTCGGTCGAAAGTCTATTGGAGTTAGATCGCGTTCTGTTCTACATAAAACGAAAGGGGCAGGGACTTGACTTCGGCCGAACCTTTATTAACACGTTCTCCGTAGATTTCTCCACACGGTGAGGCCGCCAAAAACCCGATTATTATTGAACGTTTTGTTGCGGTTGACAAAGTGTGGTATCGCTACTGGAAAATAATATCATTAATCATCGGGACCGACCAAGATTGGCGGTGTCTACTATGTCCGGCGGAAACTTATTTCCGGAATGAATCCGGCTAATAGGAAGTATAGTACGGGAAGGATTAATTTGTTTACACTGCAAAACATTCATTATAGGACCATATGAAACAGTTTTCACCGTTATAAAAAATATGCTCATTGTAAGAGGAAAATACTCTTTTTGACTTGCCATATTTCAACTGGTCAATTCTCTACACTATGTCTATCAAATTAATTGCCCTAAAAACCAATTGGTTTGCAAAAAAACTAGTTACATTTTGGCAACTTCCATTCTATAAACCCTTCTATCAAGGTACCAGTACGGCCACTTCCAGTGTGAGATGAGATGAGTTATTAAAATGAATAGATGTAATCAGCAAGTGAATTATGAAAATGATTAATTGATCGCCTAGCAGTCCTGTCCGCACGTGTGCGTGTGTGGTAGCCCGCACACTTTCGCCTAGCAGCTGGCAGTGAAAACCAAGCATAAAAGTCACTTTCCTCCGCACCGGAGCCACTCACTCGCCACCCCCTCTCGGTCTCTAACGGAAGCTTTAGCGGGTCGCGTTATCCGAGCCAGACTGACCAGAATATTTATAGTCCACCGCCCTGGTCAAGCAGGCACACGCATCGAAAGGCCACCACCACCACCAAAGCCCGACACCAAAGGGTAAACCATGAAAGGAGCCAATTTATCGAACTCTCAGCTCCAAAGCCGGTCGATTATTTATTTGCATCCTGTTTGCTTCTACCGTTGCGTTGGTTGCTACTGTTGCTGCTACGGAAAGGATGGCCAGAAAGTAAAAAGTGATCGGGGCGCGTGGGTCGGTCACCCAAACCCAATAGAGCAGAGGTGCGAATTGTGTGGCTACTAGGTGGTTAAACGTATGTTTTTTTTTTCTAAATTATGGCCAAGGCTAGAAATTGATCCCGGAAATCTGCGGACAAACCGAGCTGTTGTTTAGTTTTCCAATGTTAATACCCGATAAAGTGAAATTGTTCCTCGGAGTTTGGACTCCACTTAAAATATTCTAAGCACAAGGGCCAACAACACCGATTTGGTTTCGTTACTATATTCAAAACGAAATAGAAATTGTTTTAGCAATTTATTTTCAAAAATGATTAGTTCTCACTTTCGAATCAATGCACATAAGAAGGACTCCATATAAAGTAGCGACCAAAATTGCCGAATGTAAAATTTCACATTTTAGCACATGCTTAAACGCGGTTTTGTAGTAAATTGTCTATATTTTTATGATTCGCGAATAAAATTTTGATAGAAAAAAAATATCATGTAGAAATAAGCTGTCAAAGTTGCCCATTTCAAAAGTTTGAAAAATAGGTCATTTTAAAAAAGTCAAAAAATTAAATACTTATCGCGGATGTAAATATTATTGTTATATATCATTTTAAAACTGATACCTTAGCCTATCAAAAAATGAAATGAAAACAAATTTAAACTCAATGAGATGCGCGATAGGCTACTTATAATAAAAATGAAATTCTCATAAACTTTAATCAAAAAAACAACTCTTGTCGCCTTTTGTCGCCGCAGTTTCTTACAGTGTGTCTGAAAGCTCGAAGTATGTTGTATCAAAACATGAATTAAAAGTTTGCTATAATTTGACGTTTTCCGAAAAAAAAATAATTTTAAAATTTAAGTACTCTTTCAACAAATTTGATTATCTTTGTTACTAAATTTATTTAGTACCTGAAGAGAGTTTCAATGAGAAAATGGGGGAGTCCCTGCGAGAAAGAAATTTTTTTTTTTGGTCAAGCAAATATTTATATCGGACACATTTGATCATTTTTCCCCAAATCACCCTAAATATGAGTTCTTATAAGTTTAAATCATTTCGTTTGTAACAAATATAACCTAGAATCAATTCGAAACTAAAAAATAATTTTGGCCAAAAATCGCAATTTTCAGACTATTGTGCAATGTTATAAGAATCGTAAGATACAATCATTTAAAGATCCAAACAGCTACAATCATTTAAAGATCCAGAGATCTAAATAGCCAAATAGCCAAATAGCCAAAGATTCAAAAATCCAAAGATCCAAAGATCCAAAGATCCAGAGATCCAAAGCTCCAAAGATCCATAGATCCAAAGATCTAAAGATGCAAAGATCCGTAGATCTAAAAATCCAAAGATCCAAAGATCTAAAAATCCAAAGATCCAAACTTCCAGAGATTCAAAGATCCAAAGTTTCATAGATTCAGAAATCCAAAAATCCATAGATCGATCCAAAGATTCAAAAATATAAAGATCTAAAAATCCGGTGATTCCAAGATCGCTCGACCCAAAGGTCCACATACTCAAGAATCAAAAGATTCACAGATCCAAAGATCCAAAAATACAAAGACCCAAATAGCCAAATAGCCAAAGATCCAAAGACCCAAAGATTCAAAGATTCAAAGATTCAAAGATTCAAAGATTCAAAGATTCAAAGATTCAAAGATTCAAAGATTCAAAGATTCAAAGATTCAAAGATTCAAAGATTCAAAGATTCAAAGATTCAAAGATTCAAAGATTCAAAGATTCAAAGATTCAAAGATTCAAAGATTCAAAGATTCAAAGATTCAAAGATTCAAAGATTCAAAGATTCAAAGATTCAAAGATTCAAAGATTCAAAGATTCAAAGATTCAAAGATTCAAAGATTTAAAGATTCAAAGATTCAAAGATTCAAAGATTCAAAGATTCAAAGATTCAAAGATTCAAAGATTCAAAGATTCAAAGATTCAAAGATTCAAAGATTCAAAGATTCAAAGATTCAAAGATTCAAAGATTCAAAGATTCAAAGATTCAAAGATTCAAAGATTCAAAGATTCAAAGATTCAAAGATTCAAAGATTCAAAGATTCAAAGATTCAAAGATTCAAAGATTCAAAGATTCAAAGATTCAAAGATTCAAAGATTCAAAGATTCAAAGATTCAAAGATTCAAAGATTCAAAGATTCAAAGATTCAAAGATTCAAAGATTCAAAGATTCAAAGATTCAAAGATTCAAAGATTCAAAGATTCAAGGATTCAAAGATTCAAAGATTCAAAGATTCAAAGATTCAAAGATTCAAAGATTCAAAGATTCAAAGATTCAAAGATTCAAAGATTCAAAGATTCAAAGATTCAAAGATCCAAAGATCCAAAGATTCAAAGATTCAAAGATTCAAAGATCCAAAGATTCAAAGATTCAAAGATTCAACGATTCAAAGATTCGAAGATTCAAAGATTCAAAGATTCAAAGATTCAAAGATTCAAAGATTCAAAGATTCAAAGATTCAAGGATTCAAAGATTCAAAGATTCAAAGATTCAAAGATTCAAAGATTCAAAGATTCAAAGATTCAAAGATTCAAAGATTCAAAGATTCAAAGATTCAAAGATTCAAAGATTCAAAGATTCAAAGATTCAAAGATTCAAAGATTCAAAGATTCAAAGATTCAAAGATTCAAAGATTCAAAGATTCAAAAATTCAAAGATTCAAAGATTCAAAGATTCAAAGATTCAGAGATTCAAAGATTCAAAGATTCAAAGATTTAAAGATTCGAAGATTCAAAGATTCAAAGATTCAAAGATTCAAAGATTCAAAGATTCAAAGATTCAAAGATTCAAAGATTCAAAGATTCAAAGATTCAAAGATTCAAAGATTCAAAGATTCAAAGATTCAAAGATTCAAAGATTCAAAGATTCAAAGATTCAAAGATTCAAAGATTCAAAGATTCAAAGATTCAAAGATTCAAAGATTCAAAGATTCAAAGATTCAAAGATTCAAAGATTCAAAGATTCAAAGATTCAAAGATTCAAAGATTCAAAGATTCAAAGATTCAAAGATTCAAAGATTCAAAGATTCAAAGATTCAAAGATTCAAAGATTCAAAGATTCAAATATTCAAAGATTCAAAGATTCAAAGATTCAAAGATTCAAAGATTCAAAGATTCAAAGATTCAAAGATTCAAAGATTCAAAGATTCAAAGATTCAGAGATTCAAAGATTCAAAGATTCAAAGATTCCAAAGATCTAAACATCCAAACATCCAGAGATCCAAGGATTAAAATAATAAAAGATTCAAAGAATCAAACATCCAAAAGTCCTTAGATACGAAGATTCAAAGATTCAAGAATCCAAAGATTCAAAGATTCAAAAATATAGAAATCCAAAGGGCCACATATCCAAGATCTAAACATCCAAACTTCCAGAGATCCAAAGATCCAAAGTTTCATAGATTTAGAAATGCAAAAATCCATAGATCCGATGATCCAAAGATTCAAAAATAGAAAGATCTAAAAATCCGGAGATTCCAAGATCGCTCGACCCAAAGGTCCACATATTCAAAAATCAAAAGATTCACAGATCCAAAGATCCAAAAATCCAAAGACCCAAATAGCCAAATAGCCAAAGATCCAAAGACCCAAAGATCCATAGATTCAAAGATCCAAAGATCAAAAAATTTAAATATCCAAAGATCTCAAGATCCAAAGATCTAAAAATCCAAAGCTCGAAAGATTCATAGATCTAAAGATCCATAGATCCAAAGAACTATAGATCCAAATATCCAAAGATTCAAAGATCCAAACATTCAAAGATCCAACGATCCAAAGATCCATAGGTCCAAAGATCCAATATCCAGAAAACCATTGGTTCAAACGTAAGAATCGTAAGATACAATCATTTAAAGATCCAAACAGATCCAAACAGGTCCAAACAGATACAATCATTTAAACATCTAGAGATCCAAATATCTAAATAGTCTTAGATCTATAGGTCCAAAGATTCAAAGATCCAAAGATCCAAAAGTCCAAAGATCCAAACATCCGACGATCCAACGATCCAAAGATCCACAGATCCAAAGTTCCAAATCTAAAAATCTAAAGATCCACACATTCAAAGTCCCAAAGATCCAAAGATTCAAAGGTCCAATGGTCCAATGGTCCAATAATCCTAAGGTCCAAAGTTTCAAAGATTCAGAAATCCAAAAATCCATTGATCCGATGATCCAAAGATTCAAAAATATAAAGATCTAAAAATCCGGAGATTCCAAGATCGCTCGATCCGGTAAAATGGGGATTGCTTCTCCAAAAATTCAAAGCTTCCATGGCTGTTCATTGAACCTTTCTACACCAGGTTCACACAGCACTAAATATTACATCGATAATATTTTGAAGAAGCATTTGCACTCCATCGTCAAAAAACATTGCAAGAATGCACCATATTGCTTACAACAAGATTCTGCACCGTCTCACCAGGCGAAAGCTACACTGGCTTGGTGTGGAAGGACAATTTTCTGGGTTTTATTTTTTCGAAAGAGTGCTCAGACTTTTCGTCTGATTTGAATCCTCACGACTTCTATGCATGAGGTTAAATGTTAGGCAAACTAGTAAGCACCAAAGGATTGACTGTAGATATTTTTAAGCAATGTTTGGAGAAGATTTGGGTTGAAATGCCTCTGCATATAGTGCATGCCAGCTGCAACGCTGTTCAACAACGATTGGGACTGGTAATTAAAGCAAAGGAAGAATGATTAGAATTGGACTAATTGGTATATTATACTTCACACTAAATACACTCAAAATTAAAATTTATGCAAGCGTTTTATTTTTGTGACCCTTTACTTTACTGACAGTTATTACTACTGTGTGTGAAATTTCATGATTAAAAATCAATTTGTTCAAAGATTCAAAAATCAAAGTGTCCGCAGATCCGGAAAGTCAACGAATCAAAAATCCAAAGATTCTATGATTAAAAAATTCAAAATCTTTAAATAACAAAGCAAAGTCTTAGGCTTAAACGTCTTTCTTAAGACTTGGCCCTTCTTTATCGACAGACTTTGCAACCGGCTATTAGAGTACAGGACAATTACGGGGCTAGTGCAATAATCCTACTGTCTCTATCTAGCAGCACCGTCTAGCCGAGATTCGAACATACGACGACAGGCTTGTTAGACCAGCATCGTACCTCGAAACAAACTAAGCGGTATCTTTAAATAACGTATGGATAATAACGTAAAAATGGACTAATTTTTGATGGCGATGAAAAAAAACCTCGAAGATAATTCAATGGGACGAATTTTCTTAAAATCCTACGTTCATCTGCTCTTATTAAAAAATGTTTCGACGCCTTTACGGGTAGTTTTGTGCTAGTTGGCCGATTCTTCAGCTCTTTTGTGGCTTTGCCGATCATCTGCTTCTCCGTTACGGCCACGAAATTGCTGAAGTAAATGCTCCTTGACTGAAGTTTTTGGAGCGTCTTAGTAGAATACGAAACCTGGAAATTAAATAGCTCAGACACTGAGGAAGTCTGCAAGTCGTAGGCGAAATATGTATCTGTCAAGAATAAAATATACATAGTAGAATTAAATTGGTTAAGTTTTCTTTTTATTTAATTTCCAGGTAAATGCTCCGTTTGAGGTTAGCCCAAAAATGTTCTAATGTTCGTAGCTAGGGGACGTTTGGAGTTTTAACGGTCCTCGGTGAAACGTTTATCTTCAGCCGATCCATTTCTTTCAGTAATCTGTTGGCATAGTTAGTCAAGACTAGGTCCGGCCATATCCTGCTGTGCGTGATACTTTGGGAACTTCGTGTGGGAATTAGCTTTGACGGGTGGCCCTGTAGCCGCAAGGTAACCGAGTCTGCCTTGACCAGCGAGTGGTCGTGGGTTCGAATCTTAGTAGAATCAGGCCATTCGATGTTAAGTGACTTTAGCATGGGTTTATTCTCAGGCCCTTCCACATCCTTTCTACTGCATTCTGCATTTACTAACAATGAAAGCCTCTTGCCAGGGCAAGTTATAAGAGTGGTACTTGCTTGAGGTGCGAAAGAAGCCTCTTGTTCAAATTATAGCTTGCTCCGCTTCCTGGTTCTAGGAATCAGATTGGTAATGCATAAGTAGTAAGGAACACATACTTACACACCCTCACTCTGTGCTGAATTCTGCTTTACCGACCATGATCAAGCCTTTAGCCGGGACTGGTTATAAGAATGATATTTGCTCGAGGTGCGAATGAAGCCTCTTGTCCAAGGACAAATTGTAACTAGTCTCCGCACGTCCTGGTTCTAGAGCTAGATTGGTTGAAAAGTGGTAAGAAGCGTAGAGGGAAAAAGGGGTGAAAACACACCGACACTTTAAGCACGGATAATAAGCAGTTCGCTCACTCTATAGCGATAGTGCAATAACAACGAAGTGCGGAACAACACCTGGATAAGATCACAATAGATCAAATTGCTAGTCGTAGTGATAATATCCACATACACAAAAATTTAGCTTGGACGTCACATCGCTTCCCTCTTTGGAAGGGGACGTAAAGTGAACCTTTGCCATCGAGCGTTAAGTAGGTTTCGATATCGAACTTCGTCGCTCCGGTGTGGCACTGGCAATACAAAGAAAGCATCGAGAGTAGTTGCATGATTGTTTTCGCAATGATTGTTGCAAATCAACTTATAATGCTGTTAATTTATTTCTGTACACAACAGGGTTGCTACCATTGGCGATACATAAGTGGATTCACCTGCAGATGGCAGCGTGACATGGCATAAAAATCATAACATGACATAATAGCACAAGCACAAGTATTGTTGAATTCTGAGAAAACTAAAACAGCATTAACCCAAAGTAAAGGAACAAAATGCCACTACATTAATGACAAGGAGGTAAAAGTAGCAGTAAAAGTTTAGTAAAAAATAAAGTAAAATTTTAATATATTAGGTGACTAAACTATAAGCACTTCAAGAATCGTTAATGAATTATATTCCCGCAAGACCTTTATGGATTGTATAACCTGCATTATGCCTACTGTCTTTTTTCAATGTATTAATTGTGACTCGCAATTTTAGATTATTTGTTGATAACAGAATATAAAATTATAGGTTTTAAAAAGAGAATAAATAATTGAATTGCATTTGTGTACAAAGAATACGTACTTTTGTTCTCATTATTGATAACTTTTGCTACCGATCTTATCTGTAGATGACGGGTAATAAAAATTTCTGTATTTAATGCCTGAACTGCGAATCTTTTACGCACAATTCCCTCTATCTTACGAAAAAATAACGCTCAAATGCTCAAGTTTAATCTATCGTTCCTCGGATCGTCAAGCTGTGATTCATGCATTCAACAAACAATCCTAAAGCGACAGCGAAAAAAAATCGAAAAATAGTCCGGAAACCCTCCATTAAGAAGAGAAAAAAAAACCTCCAAAAAATAACAAGGTGGCAAAACGCCCTTCCGATAGTGGTGATCGTTTTTAATCCTCTCCGCTTCCGTTGGCGTTGGTTGCCGAGCCACTAGCCGGAGCAATGTAAACCACACTTTCCGGTCATCGTTTTCGTTTGTTCCCTTTTCCGCTTGAAGGCGCTTCATTCGGCAGGCCGGCAAGCAGGCAGTCCGTCCTAGGCAGGACACTCGCAAATTGTTCCGTTCCTTCACTGCACAACATCACGTGAGGAGAGACACGTTTGCATACTGGAGGTAACCCCATCCGGCCGGGCCCTGGTTGTCGCGACACGAAACCGGTAAGCGGAAGGACAGTTTAGAGCCGAATAGATTGAAGAACCCCTTCCGAAAGTAAGGAAGAATAAAAAACTAGATCCGGCGGAGACATGAATTACACTCTTCGCTCTAGCAGCTCTGACATATTATACCTAGCAGTAGTCCTACCTAGTTCGGCTCGTCTTCGCCACCAGAGCAGCCGGCGGGTTTTTTGTGTGTTTTTTTATCGACTGAATATGCCATTGTGGATTGAATTTTTTTTCGGCACATTTGCATATAGCTAATAAAAATACGGTCATGAAACCGCCCTCTCTCGACTCGGATACAACAAGTGAATAATATTAATTTTTATTCATATTAGACAGTATACGATATGTACGAAAAAAAACTACACTTGAGAGTCTTACCGGGAAAGAGTTTTGGTTGCTTGTTCTACGGCTAAGCCGTCTCTACCTATTTTAAAATTGTATTTATTTAATTTGTTGTTGGACGGTAATATTTTTGAGAAAAAAAAACAATTTTAATTAAATTATTCACCAAAATGTAAATGTTCAATCAATCTTAATATTGGGTTTCCAATTCTAAACTAAACCTTTTCGGCACGTCACATGCAATAAACATATTCGATTTACCGAAAAACTACCCCCGGCCCAGCAACTACTCGCTCGTCAGGAATTCAGCACGCTTCTAACCCATTTAGAGGCACAGTTTTTTTACTCGGTTAATTGAATTTTTCCTGCTTTCACATGCCGCTGGCATCCGAGTGGCATCTTCTCCATTTGTTTGTTTGGTTGGTTGTTTGTTGGCAAACGCGCGGCGCGGGCGAGTAGTGCGACATTATATTTACAAGTCTAATCGCGAACTTCAATAGGCCTAGGTTGTCGGGTTTGTCGTCGTTGTCTCCGGCTGGTGGCGCGGCGCGGCGTGGTGGTAGTAGGATAAACTGTCGTCCTGTATTCACAACCTTCTCATACACGTACACGCACTCGTCGCTTTTCCTCATGAAGAGGGAGAGGAAAACCGTTTGGCTTGAAGCCGAGCTGGCATTATTTATTCCGTCCAAGTGTGTATATTTTACGATTATGGGAATTAGAAGTAGTAAATTCTTTGGTCAAAAAAAAAAAAGAATCCTTTCTCCTCCAGTTCTTGAGTCAAGTCATTAGTTAGGTCTGTCCAAACAGGGAACACTGTTTTCCCACTCGTATTCAAACGGGTGTGCTACAAATGAAAGCCATTTAGTTATCCTGCTCTGCAAGTCCTGGTAGTACGCCACGCCAAGGTTGATACCGTTCGCAGGCAGGCAGGCGGGCAATGTTCTGGGGCATGTCTTCGTTTCGGTTCAACTGGTCAACCGACGGGCTGGAGTTGGCTTTTTCTTCGTTCGCCCGGGTGCTGCGTTCCGAATCCAATCTAAATTCTCGCTTACACCATCGCCATATGTGCGACGGTGTTTTCACATCGTGCTGAAACAGTTGCTCAAAGCCTCCCGAAAAATACGAGCCGTCAGGAGTGAATCCATGCCGGTTTACTGGCTTGAAAATTCTGATTTAGGTTGATTGTAAATCTTACATCAGTGGTTGAAATTAGAACCGTCACAATCTACAAAGTTCATCGTGATCCAACAAGCAACTAAAACTGTTCAATTCATTTGATGTAAAATTCAGTCGATTCCACCCTGTCCAGGGACATAGCTCACGGTGAGGAAACATGTGCGCTGCTCGCTCGTTCGTCGTCGTTGTCGGCGGCGGCGGCGTCGTTCGCGCCGGGACCAGCTTTTTCTCACCATCGCTGTGAATCCGGCCGCTTCGTTCTTCCCATATGTTGTGTTCCGGACTTTTTTGCTGCTTGCTTTCTCGCAAGTATGGCAATTTTTTTTTGCCAAAGCCCAAAGCAGACACCAAAGTCAGCATACTTGCGCGAAATACGCTCCGTTTTCCTCGCTTCTACGTTCAACACCACCGTCCACCTTCGCCTCCCACGCTTCTCTCACCCCCAGAAATGTGCGAAACGATGCATGTTGTACAAATAGTTGCACAAGAACCTACTCCCTCTCTTTCTGTTTCTCTACGTACGATTGCCATTCCACTTTAGACTAGGCCTAGGTCTTTTCCGGTCCTCCAACGTCATCATCTCGGTCCGTTCCACAGTATCTTTCACGATTGCTACGTGGGATTTGTAAATGTGCCTTAAGCCCTCCGTATGCGAATATTACGGGTGTGTTGTAAGTGTCTGTGTGTATGTATGTGTGTACGTGGGCTGGTTTTGGTCGGAATTTATGCTTCCGCTCATCGCACCTCTCCCGCCAACCCAGCCAACCAACCAACCAACCAACCACCGACTACTTCGGCATCCTCGTGAATTTTTCGGTGCAACCAGCCTTTCGTGCCATGCATGCATTCATTCCGTCTGTAAATGCACTTGAGCCCCGTTGCATACGTTTCGACTTTTTCCGGCTGCCCTTTTTGGGGTCGCGCGCCTTCGTGCCTATTTTTAATATGGCAAAATATGATACTTAATTTTGTTAAAGTATTACCCTGCCTTGCTTCGTACCGCCCCACCCCCTACCTCGAGGCACCACGCCGGCCATAGAAGATGCTCGGATGCATAAGATATACGGACTGTGAGGAAGTTTTCCTTCCCCAGGCTAGAGCAGGACGACCTTAGAGCTTGGTGAGTTAGTTATGATTGATGCTCGCATAAATAGTAGCAGTTTTGGACAGAGCGTGACCGAAAGGTCACCGGGTGTTGCCGATGGGATTCCTACCTGTTTCAAATGTAGCTCATTTGATGTTCTCTATTTCATGTTGAACTTGTCGTTAACGAAAACATTAAACTTTGCACATTTCCAGATAAAATCAGTAAGAATAAAATCTTTCGTAAATCTCTACGATTTGAACGGAACTTTCAACTTATTTTCGGTGAAAGAAATACTGTTACATATCAAAATTTAATTTTTTTACAATTGAATTCCACTTTTAATTCTATTCACGACAGATACGTATTTCGCCTACGACTTGCAGGTTTTTTCAGTGTCTATTCTCGAAGCTCGTGTATATGTCGTCTGTAGTAGAGATGTGATTAACAAATGACGGAGAAAAAGACTTCGAAGATGATTTAAACTCCATTTTCAAACGTGAGAATAAAACTATTTTACTCTCTATCAAGCGCACATTTGTCTGCAGCTGCATTAACAATGATCAAACCGATGTCTGTGCTGGTAAAATACCTCGTTTTTAGCAAATCACAACAATAGCACATGATATTAGGAAATTTTTCAATTGCGTGTACTTGAAATCAAGTGTTTTGTCGTTGGAGTCAATGAGTAGAATATTTCTCAATCGGTTAGTGCAAACATGTTGAGAATCTATTGGGATATAATTGAGTCATTAGCGCACAAAGCCTAACCTGTTTTCGTGACACTGGAATACCAGAGCCAGAGCCAGAGCCAGAGCCAGAGCCAGAGCCAGAGCCAGAGCCAGAGCCAGAGCCAGAGCCAGAGCCAGAGCCAGAGCCAGAGCCAGAGCCAGAGCCAGAGCCAGAGCCAGAGCCAGAGCCAGAGCCAGAGCCAGAGCCAGAGCCAGAGCCAGAGCCAGAGCCAGAGCCAGAGCCAGAGCCAGAGCCAGAGCCAGAGCCAGAGCCAGAGCCAGAGCCAGAGCCAGAGCCAGAGCCAGAGCCAGAGCCAGAGCCAGAGCCAGAGCCAGAGCCAGAGCCAGAGCCAGAGCCAGAGCCAGAGCCAGAGCCAGAGCCAGAGCCAGAGCCAGAGCCAGAGCCAGAGCCAGAGCCAGAGCCAGAGCCAGAGCCAGAGCCAGAGCCAGAGCCAGAACTTCTGAGTTCTATCATAAAGGTTTTCTACAATGAATTTTATAGAGAGGGCCGGAAATGTGAGCCTAGGCCTACTTACTTACTTACTTAGCCTGGTGCGATGTCCTCTAGGTTTTAATCTGCATACCCAAGTAGCACACTTTAGGTCCATTGAGTTGAAGCAACCTGATTACGAGTGAAATTAGTCATATCTCGGTTACTACAACAACTTTGTAACAGCCGTGCTAGTAGGGTAACGATGTTCCGCCAACAAACTCGGTCCATGGCTGTCCGTCTCCAATTCCTCGACTGCCCCACACTTTCCACGTCTTGCTCCAGTTGGTCTAACCAACGAGTACGCTGCGTATCTCTGCGTCTGGAACCAACCGGGTTCGAGGCGGAAATCGTTTTTGCGGGGTTGTTGTCCGGCATTCTGACAACATGTCCCACCCATTGTACCCTTCCAGCTTTAGCAGCTTTTTGGATACTGGGTTCACTGACGAGCTGCGGTAGCTCCTCCATACACTGCTCTCACGTACACCGCCTAAGGTGGTCCTAATCACACATCGTTCAAAAACGGCCAGTGCTTTCAAGTCCCCGTTTTGTGCTCATAGACGTCTACCAGTCTTATTAGCGCTTTGTACATGGTACATTTGGAACGGGGGTAAAGCTTCCCAGACCTTAGAGTCTTGTGGAGTCCCAATGAAGCGTAACTTCCGACAAGAACACAACAGCGTATTTCTCTGCTGCAGTTGTTATCCGACGTCATCAACGACCCAAGGTTTAGCCGGGGCCCATCCGAGGAAAAAAACAAAATGTAGAGGGATTACCTACGAATGGTCGAAATATAAATGGCCGAAATAACAAATAGCATATGTGAAAACCCGGGATCTTACCAAGGAATCATCCAGCGAGGAAATCTGATTCCTGCAGTCACGCAACTTACCAACTGGTCCGTTCGCCGTCTGGAATAGAATGGAAGAAGGATGTTGCCTTTCATTTGTTCTTTCACCCCGTCTACGAAAGTGACGTAGTATATTTCATTAAACTATAGATGGGCGAAGGCATAGTTTATGCGTAAAGTAGCAATCCTTACAGCATAATATATCTAATGGCTGCATCACGAAGGGCCGAATCACAAAAGACCGAAACACGAATGGCCGATCGTCATATTCGGTTGAAACTATTCACGACCTTCAGCCTGCAAACACAAACGTTGGGTACATGATGTCTTTACTCGCTGCCACTCGTGATTCGGCCAAACGAAATTTCGGCCTTCTGTGACTGTTGTTGAGATTCAATAATTTGGATTTCGGCCATTCGTGATTCGGTCATTTATGTTTCGGCCATTCCAGACTTGAGTCTTCTATATCGATAGACTTCGAAGCCGCCTGTTAAAGTACAGGTCAATTAACGGGCTAGTGCAACGAGCCTACTGACTCTAGAGCTGCACCGCCCAGCCGCGACTTGAACACACGACCACTGGCTTGACCAACAGCGTTCCACGGGAACCTAACTGGGTGCTGTAGCACAAGTTTTCCATTGTGAGGAACGTGCTACTCGAGCCAAAGATGCTGCATTAGATTAGAATTAGGATTTGGACTTGAATTTGAACTAAAATATTTATTAAGAATGGACTTACGGTTAACCGCTCAGTTAGCATCGGGGTACGAAGCTGGCCTAACAAACCAGTCGTCGTATGTTCGAATCTTGGCTAGATGGTGCTGCTAGATAGAGTCAGTAGGATTGTTGCACTAGCCCCGTAATTATCCTGCTGGCTGCGAAGTCTGGTGATAAAGAAGGGTCAAGTCTTAGAAAGACGTTTAAGCCCAAGGCTTTTGTTTTTTGGATATACGGTTGAACTGGAGTCATATTTCAAACTGGACTTCAAATTAGACATAAACTTGTACCCTGAAATTGCACTTCAAATTGAAATTAACTAAATTAGACTGGAAACTAGACTTAATATCGGACACAGGTTGGAATTAAATTAGACTAGAAATTGAAATGAAATTAAACTTCAAATTCAACTTAATATTGAACATAAAATTAGGCTTGAAATAAGCTTGTAATTGGAATTGAAATTAAATTTTAAAGTGGTATTGAAATCACGCACTTCAGTGTGGTTTTGAAATTTTCCAGTTGTCAGGACACCAAGCACGAATGATATATCGCAGGCACCGGTTGATAAATATCTGCAGTTTTTGCGTTGTCGGTTTTAACGGTTGAGTTGAAAATTCGGGTTTTCGTATGTAAAGTGATCTGGTTTGAGCGCCAAATGTTTCGCCGACCTACACATGATCGGCCAGCACGGAATCTGGCTTGCTGCCGCCGGAGAATAGTATCTTCTCCTGGATCCGATTGAGGATTATCTTACAGAGTACTTTGAGAGTAATACAGAGCAACGTGATGACACGTCAGTTACCGCCTTCAGTTAGGTCTCCTTTTTTAGGAACTTTGACCAATATGCCCTGCATTTAATCCACCGGAAAAGTTGCGGTTACCAATGCTGTGCCGAACGAAATATTGTGCTTCAGTACTATCGATCCTGGGTACTCGTCTAACATTTTCCATTAGCGTCCAAGATTCATGTTCATAATAGGTCACTTGGTTGATTAGTGTTCTTTAGAGCGCCAGTTATGCGCGAATTTGCAAACTACAGCTACTTACTTTGCAGTTTACATCGTATTCACGTGTTACGAGCGTAAGGTAGATAAATTTCTCGACTAGCTAGACCCTACTTCATATCGTTCCCCATTCTGTTTCACCTTGGCACCAACACCATTTGAATTTCGACGTTTTCTGCCAGCAACCATGTACTTTGTTTTGGCGTTGTTGACGGTAAGTTCCAATCTCGCTGCTTCCCGTTTAAGGCCCCTCGTCCCGGCCTTTTCACTTCTCTACGATTGATTCCGATGATATCGACGTCATCCGCAAAAACTAAGAGGTATGTGAGATTTCGAGATGATAGTCCCATTCCTTTCTACAAGGTAATGTTGAATAGTAGGTTAAAGAGTACATCCCCTTCCATCCAATGTCAAGAAAGCGACTGAGGTCTTCTTGATTTTGACACATTCAGTATTCCACGAATCAACGTTTCGTCGGAAAAACATATTCTAGCATCACCTGCCACAGCTCATTTCGTTTGACTGAATCACACACCGCTTTAAAGTTCACAAATGTAATGAGTGTACAAGCTGTACTCCCGGAACTTGTCTAATAACTGACACAGGGTAAATACCTGATTCGTCATGGAGCGATCCTCACGAAAACCAGTTTGATACTCGCCGAAGAAGGACTCCGCCAACGGCCTCGGTCTACAGAACAGGATATGGGAAAGCACCTTATAGGCAGGGTTGCCACATGCACAGATTATTCTGTGTTTAACAGATATTTGAAAGAAGCAGCCTGTACAGAATCTGTATGCATAGAATACAGATTTTCGCCAAATTACACAGATTAAACAGATTTTTGAGCTTTTACATGAGAGTGAAAGAGACGGAAATAGTCAGCAAAATGACTCTCTATCTCTTTCACTCTCATTGTTTTGCACTGGACAGATTTTTGCACAGATATTTTTCCTCGCCATCCAGATTGTCAGATTTTTCCAACAAAAAACACAGAATTATATGTGGCAGCCCTGCTTATAGGTAGAATTGAACAATGTAGATAATGCCTGGATAGTTTTTACACTCGAGTGCTTTTTGAAAATAACCAGTAACCAGTAATAATTTTAGTCATAAATAAGTTTCTGCAACCATAAGTGGGAAAAGTGTGCTGCGTGGGTGAGGCCATCCCTTATACTGTTTTTTCTAATTTTTCCAATTTAAAGCAAGAAGCGTACACGTTTGCATAAAGCAAGAAGATTTCGATTTTGGTTTTTCAAGAAAATATTCAAAAGAAAGTATGGCGTGATTATGTGATTTTCAGCTGATTCGATGTTAGTTCCATAACAAAATTACATTTATGTACTTTAATTGAGCATTTTTCTTTCACTAAATACCAACTATCAGTAAATGAACTTTTGCATAATCATGCCAAAAAAAAGTTGAAACAATTATATTAAAAGATTAGATAAATTACTGCACCCGATGCAGAAATAAAAACCGTTCTATAAATGCACCGCGATTAAAGTCTTAAAGGGGGGTTACGTCGTTTGCACAAATTGCACCGAAATGCTCTTATCTGATACAAAACCAACGAGCGGCCGCAGGCCGAATAAAACAATTCATAAATTTAAATTGAAATCTGAGCCACGGGAAAATGCGACCTTTATCTCTGAGCTGTCGTACCTGCCGATATCCTGCACCGGTCGTCGGTCTCTGCTCTGCTTGCTTGGCAGTTGGATTTTCGCTCTCACACGGATTGTCAGCTGAAAATTTTACAATTGTACACAATGTTTATGTATGCTTGCAGCATGCATGCATATTTCCCTTGCGCGTTGGCTTTTCCGACCAGAATGTGATTCGAGTTGACGACTCCATTTAACACATTGCATCGAATCATTCTGTGTGACCCACGGCTTCCCTCCCGCCGTCCCCGCACCTGCTTTCCCAAACCAAACCCGCACATCGTTAACTGAAAACATATTCAGGGAAAAGATTTGCGCTTTCATTTAACCCTGTTTCGTCTGCCTCTGCCCTCTTCAGTCAGTAGTGGTGGCTCCGCTCCAGTCCTACCCAACGATTCCAATAATGAGGGTAATTCAGTCACAATTTAATTATTTTATAATTAAAGTAATGATATGGTGTATAATTTCAAATTAAAGCCAAATAAATATGAATACGTGGTGCTCTCACGAATATAAATATTGCATCCTTGATTATCTTGGCATCGGACAAACGTACCGCGGACTGCGAATGGTACTGTTTTTAAACCCGATTGTTAGCTTCGAAACCTTCGATCGCTGTTAACAATGTCATAGTACGTTAAAAACTACGTTTCATTTGCAAAAAAAACACCGAATACGACTCTGTACAAAATCATTTAGCATCAGAGCAAAAAGGTAACGTTGAAAAAAAAACCGGCAAAAAAGGACCAAATTGAACAAATAAAATGTATAAATTATTGATGGGTTTTAAATGGTTATGGACGGACATATGTGAAACACAATACAGAGGGAGCACAAAAAAAGGCACAACACAAGGCACGTGCTCCACTCTGGGTGATTATTGCATAATTTATTTCAGCAAATAAATCAAATCATTAGTTTTAATCAATTTATCAAACGGTTCGGTCGTCGTCGGCAGGACGCGATTTGCAAATAATCACAGCTTCAATGTGTGAAAAAATAGCAGACAAATGTGAATGTCAAAAAAAAAGAACAGAACCTATAAGCCAATTAGCCGACAATGATCTCTTCATCAGTGTGTGTCTCCCAATTGCCTTTTTCGCTTGATTTTATGTCATTTATTCAACGGTCGGAAAAGCGGTTTGGTTTGGTTTGGTTGGCAGAACTTAATTCGCTTTTATCTATCAATTGTCACCCAGAAGGGAACCGTTTTCGCTGGCAAAACGTTGATGAGGGCAACTTCGTTGGTTGGTTGGCAAAAAGAAGGACCACCAACCAAGGATGGTTGTTGACTTGCCGTGGTCTAATGGAAACGGAAAGAAATTATCATTAGGTTAATGTGAATGAGCGGAAAAATAAACGACGTCCATCGTGGGAAGAAGGATTGCGATTTTTCCGGCCTGATTACATCGCCGGCGGGAGTTTGAGCGTGTGTGTGTGATGGACCACCGCGTCGGCCGGAAGCGCGGAAGAAAGGTTTTAATATAGCAGAAATATGATAATGTATACAAATTAAAATTGTTTATAATATAGAATTTTAGCATGCGATTTTGAGGGGGAAAATGTTTCGTTTGCTCCGATGGTAGCTGGCTCGGGTCGGGTGTACACTACACACGTATGCTGTGAGGGTGGTAGCCACGATGTTGGTTGCACTTGTGCCTTTTTTTTGCTTCTGCCAGTTTGTGATTCTGATGAAGTTTTGGCCGTGGAAATGAGAAAGAAATCGGGGCGCTTTCGCGGAAACGGAACGGGTAGCGAATGGAATTACGATTACGTGCAAGGTGCTCGCAACGTTTTCACGGAAGGACTCGTTCCGGTTCCCACGTAAATGGGAGTTTTTTTTCGGCTTGTAAGGATAACTTTGGAATGTAACAGTAACTTTTTCCAGTAGAAACAGTTTGATCATTTTTGTTTGATAAGGATAGAATCCGACTGTTATGCAAACGATGATTTTTTTTTCTTTAGGAAAAAGGCGAAATCGCTCGTGTTGCAATTAGAATGCATGTGAGCGGTACCTACAGGTACCTTGCAATTCAACTTATTCATTCAATTGTATAATTTTCGTTCCGTTTCATGTTGACAGAGAAGCTTGATTGTGTTGTTAACCGCCTAATAATACATCGTCGTAGCTTAATTAGTCACCCACCGTCAGTCAGACATTGTGTATGAAGTTTCTAATCACAATCAAGTTAAATCTATTTTCTCCTTCGTTAGCATAATGCGTACCGCGAAAATTCAATAATTCGAGGATAAAAAGCCCTAAAATATTGAAGAGTCCTCAGTTTTCGTTGGAATTTTGGACAAACATCGACTTTGTTTCACAGTCACGGTATCGAAAAACGGTTTTCCGTAAAACTATTTCATAGTTTCAGCCTAGCTCCATTGCTACCACAACGAACTGAAGGTGCACGCACCTGCTGCAGTCTGTCGGGGCGGTGGGAGCCAATTCGAAGGCAGCTCATTCTGCCGAAAAATCACCTGCCCGTGGGCAATCGACAATCGGCAATGACGGACGGCACCGATGTGTGTGGGCAGGCAGACAAACGCCCTGCGTTCCAAGAATGTATCGCATTGTGTTCATTGTCAGAAAAGTAGACCGTCAATATGCAGAGCCGCCGTACATTTTAGTCTTTTCGCGCACACACGCATCTGCCCCATAAATAATGTCGATCAAATTTAGACATTCAATAAAATTTAGTATTTAATTCTTTTCTGCTTAAACGAAACGTCTGCGAAATCCTTCACCCGCGTGCGAGCCGACGCATCGAGCTGCGAAAATTTAGTTTTGCGGAGGAATGTCATTCCGACAAACGTCAAACGCACACCGAATCCATCAAACCGGAACTGAAATTCGATTTCGGATACGCGCCTCTTCTACGGTATATTTTGTCGGTTGATGATCTGCTCCGAAAGCACTGGGAAAAGGGGAAAACTTCTATTATTATATCAGCACATTTGGTTGGCAGCCCCACAGCCCAGCTTCGGTGCACCTTCTTGCTTGCATCACTGTGAAAGCACAAAATACATATATTTAGATAATTTTTCATTTGATGCAAATCAAACACATTCGGAGTTTAACCCCTTTACTCCGCTTACCGCCCGGCGCAAGTGTCTTGGCCAGGAAATCACCTTCGAAAAAGGTGTTGATTGCAGTCATGCTGCTCGTTCGTCATGGAAAACCGGGCCGGATCTGCCTGCTAAAAAATGGCAAAATTTATGATTTATATTTATATGCCATAATTTGAAGTTCCGCTTTGTATTTTAAATCGCCGAACCGATCCGGCACGTGTGCACAAAGCAGGTCCGTCGAACGAGGCGGCCGGCGAGGACAATAAAATCCCACCAGCAGCAGGAACCGGGAAGGCAAATTTGCTCGAATCTAGAAACCGTAGAGCCGCGGACCGCGTCCTAGTCCCCGTTGACTCCAGCGTTGATCGTATCACAATAGCCTGTGAAAAGTGTTTCGGTGATTTATATGGAATATATTCTAAACAAAATAGTTTTTTACTGCTGCTGCTCGCTACTGGTTCGACCTCCGGTTCAGCAGAACACAAGGAGATTCAGGAAACAATGCGAGAAAGGTTTTGCCACGCCATCATCATGACCCGGGAGTTGTTTGGGTATTTTTAGAATACCTACTGCGAAATGCGAAACAAACGGTCGCGGAGGTTTCGTGACAGCTGAAGCCGAACACCTTGACGCTCGCTATCGGGGCAGAAAAATTGGCCCCTCGGGATCATTTAAAATAGATTTATCACAATTCATTTTTCATACAATGTCACTAGCTTTCGGAGCACAGCACAGTTTATCGAGGGCTGAGGATGACAGTCGAAAGTTGACGTGATGCACCTCTGGAGTACGGAAAACGGAACAAACGATTTATCTTTTGACTTGTTTAAAATTATGCATTGTCCAGGAGTATTATAGTTTCTTCTTTGTCATGAAGCAGTTATTTACCTAAAAGATAGGCATTTATTTGTGCATTTCAATTTTTATGAAACCATAAGACAAAAAAACTATTTTCTTAAAAATAGTCGCGTAAAAAGCAACTATTTGGAATTTGATTGAGAAATATTACTATAGCACAAGTATGTACTTACTTACTTAGGTGGCTTGCCGTTTCTCCAATCTACTCGGTTGTGGGCCACCGCTCCTCGGACACCGAATACTCTCCGTCAGATCTCGCTTCACCTGGTCTAACCATTTTGCTCGCTGCGCCCCAGATCGTCTTGTTCCTACCGGATGTAAAGCGAACACCATTTTTACAGAGTAATTGTCCGGCATTTTTGCAACGTGCCCTGCGCATCGTATCTGTCCAGCTTTAGTCACCTATTGAATACTGGGTACGCTGGAGAGCTGTGCGAGGTTATGGTTCAATCTGCGCCTCCATACTCCGTTCTCCTGATCGTCGCCGAAGATCGTTCTTAGCACGCGGCTTTCGAAAGCTCCGACCACTCGCAGGTCCTCCTCGAGCCTTGTCCATGTGTTATGCCCGTATAAAACAATCGGTCTAATGAGCGTCTTGTAGTTAACATGAAATCCGCCGATAATACACCTTTGAATCTCACGGTTCGGTTGGTTTTATTGTCCTTCGACAATGACAGTCCTTCCAGTGAGCCAAGGTAGACAAACTCGTCAACCACCTCACTGCACACGTATGTGTATGCCATTACCGACGAGGTATTTCGAGAACTGGTTTATCGGTAACTATGAATTCAATATCGGTAAGTTAGATCTTCCTGTAAGATAATTTCCGATAGCCTGTTCTGTAGACTCAGACCGTCAGCGGTGTCTTTTTTCGGCATCAGTTACTAGGCAAGTTCCGAGAGTTCAACTTACAGACTCATCACCTATTTATTGACTTTAAGGCTGCATACGATTCATCTTAACGAAATGAGCTGTGACAGGTAATGTTAGAACATGTGGCACCACCACGAAACCAGTCAAGCTGACTCGCATGATGCTGGTTGGGGTCAAATTTATGCGTCGGAATAGCAAGCAAGGCTGAAGTCAGGTAATAGCATCGAATGGCCAAATTTTACTAAAATTCGAACCCACGACGTGTTAAAGCAGATTCTGCAACCTCGTGGCTACATGTCTCCTCTGCAATTTTCATACTTGCTGTGTTGATAAGTTGTATATTCTGCCAGGTCAGTTACTAAGCTGAGGTGCGCTTACCGCAACTGCCTTGAATTGAATTTTCGGCTATTTTAGCTGTTACAGACAGCATGGAGGTAGGTATGGTAATCTTTACAATAGACGAAGGAAATAGTATTTTTTGTTTAAATTTTATTTGTTACAATTTTAACATCAATTGTACAAACAATTTACTAATCTTATCGTCATGAAAATGGTAGATTTCACTAGATTTATTGAAGACACGGCAGCACATGGCCCAGGGTTCGTCATACACATTGTTTGTGCGGTATGGGAAGACTACCATAGTAGGAAACAGTTTTCGATGTCTTCGATGTTCTCCAGGGCAGAAAACGCAGGGCATATTTTGAAAAACACACTTTTATGAATGGTCTCTATCATCAACTCGACGTTATTGTTTTTCGAAACAAGGCCAATCTGACAAAGGTTATACTGAGAGTAGAAAATAAGTAATGTAAATGAAAAGTTTCAGAGGTATTGTAGGACAGGACAAGATATGAAGGGGAAAGCATGCTTGTTAGGTTCGTAGTTTGTTGTACTTTACCTAGCTAGGAGACCCCCGGCTTAGAACCGGTTTATAATTTGAGCCGATTAATACAGGATTCCAACCTGAAGGGCTATACCTGGGCTTATCCGAAGTAATAATTCCAAAATCGCTTGGTTTTATTTGAATTTTATACAGCATTAGTTTGCTAATTGCACGAACGAGGCGATGCAACTAGCGAATTTTGTGTTTTAGTTGCACGATGGTTGCCAATATTTATTGTAAAACGTGATGCGTTATCACCGTAAAGAACTCTTCACAGGCATTCATACGTGCACTAGATTTTGGGAAAAATACTTAAATCTTTACAAAGGAACCAAAAGCTTAATAAATACGTGTCCAATTCGTCAAAGTTTTGCAAAATTTGTATTAATTTGCTCTCTTATAACCTTACTATAAGCGGGGCGTAGCAATACAATATGGCGCACCAATACACAATTGGTCTTATTGCGGTTGGTCAAATATGAATTGCGGTTGGTGTAATATGAACAATCCCAAGTAACAATTTGGGTTTTATTACACCAAAATTGGTCATGAAAACCGCCATAAGAGTACAATATAACTCACATAGTTGCTTGGGATATTATAGTTCAACACCGAAAATATTTTTTTATGCGAGGCAATATTGCCATATTCTAGTATTTTTGTAGTCCGCAAACCATAATTCAACAAAGCAAGGGGTGTGTTGCTGAAAAAACAGAGACTGCTGAAAATATATTAATTATTCTTTTGGATATTTTATTATAGACGCTACCCAGCAAACCACAAATCGTATAATAATGTGAGAAAATAACCTTAAATATCGCTAAACAAACTCGAAATCGTACATAAAGCTTAATAAAGTGCGCCCTACTTTACATTTATTCGTACAAAATGATAGTAACTGATTCACATACGATTTTCGTCACAGAATTGTATAGCATTATGGAACTAATCATGTTGAGTCGGATTTCATCGTATACAAATACTTATGAATGTGAATTGTTTTTATATAATTTGCAGTACGTATATCGCCTCCAAAACAGTACGCATATGCTGGTTTCATGCATCGAATGCGATTTTTCTATATATATATATATATATATATATATATATATATATATATATATATATATATATATATATATATATATATATATATATATATATATATATATATATATATATATATATATATATATATATCGGTACATATATCATATTTGTTACTTTGATATACGTACGAAAATATTTGCTGGGTATTAACCTACTATAATCGATCAGGATGATCCGTAAAACATCAATTTTTCTTCTCACGACTGTACATTTTCAAGTTAACGAAACTGGCTTTTCACCTCAACTACCTTTATGTTTTTACAGTTTTGTCGCATAAACCGAAAAGTTTTATAAAATTATGGCTGTCAAGTGGCAAAAAGCATAATCGGTTTCATTGCTGCTTACAGCACAGCGTAATAAGACTAGTTGAGCTTATGGCCGGACTATTGAAGAGTTTATGAAAACCTTTTGAAGAGTGAGCAACTTGGTTGGCAGACAGTTTTATAGGGGTCACCAGAAAGTTCTAGTAGAGCTCATAGTTTCATTAACGGTTTTATGAAATTAGTCATGAAAACCACTAGAGGAACGTGATAAAACTTATATTGCTGCTTGGGAATGTTATGGAACGGCACTATTTCATCCACAAACTTGTGGGCTGTGTCCTTAATGGAAGCAGCATCAGCTGCTGTTTAAATTTGTTGACGTAGGACTACGTCTTTGTTTACTATACTGGGACTGGGTAGCACTTTGTAAAAACGAAAAATAGAAGTGTAACGTTAATATGCCGTTAGATAGATAAAATGTCCAGCAATTTTATAGTAACATATTAATAATAATTTTTTATACGCTAAATAGTGAAAATGTGTGTAAAGTTTTAAAGTCGAATTTTCCCATACATTTCCCTTGTGATCGCCTAGCTTCACAGGCACGGACGACAATTAGATACACCAAAGGATTTGGATCCAAATGATAACCTATGAGACCACTTTGTAAGCCACACCCCTTTTCCAATCCAATTGGCAACATCGATGGCTATTAACGGCAACACCGACCCCGAAGACAAGCGGAATCAGCGGGTAATGGCCAACGTGAATCCCACACGATGCACTTTACGTTACATTTTGCATTATCCCCATCGCAGACATGCGAAATTGTTCGATAGCTTGCTCAATCAGTGTCGGACAATCATTTAAGCAGCAGCAGCCGATATAGTTTCTGTTCGCGGGAATTGAGTTTGGACCGGAACAGATTTCGGAGGAATTGAAAACTGCTTCTTGTATGTTCGAGCAACTGGTAACGAATAAAAAGTTTTTCTCTTTATTATAAATTATTAACAAATTAGGTTACTAAGGTAACAAATAATGTTGCTAGCGTAGCATTGGCTTCTATCCAGTCTGCAGTTGTTGGGTTTGATACTCTACGTCCAAGGATAGATGTCGCTATAGCAATATCTGGACGCGTGTTAACGGAGATGTATAACAAAGCACCAATTAAGCTCTGATACTGCTCTCTATCCGGAAGATGCTCACTATCCTCCTCCTTTTGTTGTAGAAATCCGGTTGCCATTGGCACCTTCGAGGCCTTACACTGTCCTAACCCAAAACGCTCCAGAATCTTCTTAATATAATATTCTTGATTAAGTACATATATTCCTTTTTCCAATCGAACATGGATTCCAAGGAAATGCTTTAAGCTTCCTAATTCTGAAATTTTAAATTTACCTTTCAAAGCTTTGACGAACAATTCATACTCCTTAACAGTTTTACTGACAACAACAATGTCATCCACATAAATAAGCACGAACATCATCAGCCCGTTCGATCGCCTAACGTACAAACAGTTATCAGCAGTTGATCGTTGAAATGCACATTCCTGGAGCACAGCATCAATACGTTGGTTCCAGACACGGGCAGCCTGCTTCAGCCCGTAGAGACTCCGCTTCAACCGGCAAACAGCACTTAGATCCTCGATAGTATATCCTGGTGGCTGTTTCATGAAGATCTCCTCCTGAAGCTTTCCATAAAGATACGCAGGTTTGATGTCGATATGTCTCACCTGCATTTGTTGTTGACTTGCCAGAATAAGAACGGTGCGGAAAGTAGTTTGCTTTACCACAGGAGCGAATACTTGATCGTAGTCGGACCCAAATTTTTGGGAGAATCCCTGCGCAACTAGTCTGGCTTTAAAACGTACCACTTTTCCAGATTCGTCTTCCTTCCTTTTAAATACCCACCTGCATCTGATGGCCTTCCGTCCAGGAGGAAGATGTGTAAGCTCCCACGTCTCATTCTCTCGGAGAGATTCCATTTCTTCTTGCATAGCTACCTTCCATTCCTTACTGTCAGCACTACTTAAAGCTTCAGTGAACGTTCTTGGATCTGCAGATGGACCTGATGCTATACCAATCATCAACCTTTCCGGTGCTACGCCAAAATTGGAACGACTTAACCTCCGTACTGAATCCTGTGCAATAGAATTTTCACTTTGTACTGGAACGCAATCAGCAGCCGCTTCATCTTCATCATCAGAGTAGAATTCATCCTGGAAGTCTTCATAACTCTGCTTCACCACTGGAACTGTTATCTCACTGAGTACTGCAACTTCCCCAGATCCATTGGCCTCTTTTTCAAGGTATCTTGAAGTACCACCAGCTACCGTTTTGCCTTCGTCGGACATTTCCATGAATTTAACATCTCTGCTTATTACAATCTGCCCGGTTTTAGTATTTAAAAACCTATAAGCCTTGCTCTCAGAGGAGTAACCGACGAATGTCATTTTAACCGCTTTCACGTCGAATTTCTTCCGCTTTTGAGTAGGCGTCCAAACGTAAGCACCGCAGCCAAACACTTTCATATACTTAAGATCTGGCTTTGTCCCAAACCATATTTCGAATGGTGTGCCATTTATCGCTGTTGAAGGTAGCCGATTCTGTATATAAGCCGCTGTGTTAACTGCTTCCGCCCAAAAACGTCGAGGCATTCCCGCATCTAGCAACATGCAAAGAGCCATCTCATTCAAGGTCCTGTTTTTCCGCTCAGCGACTCCGTTCTGCTGCGGAGCATATCCAGCAGTGCATTCGGCTTTGATACCTTCCTCTTTGTAGAACTGACGAAGAGCATTGGATGTATACTCTCCTCCTCTATCTGACCGGATAACCTTTGGCTTTTTACCAAACTGATTTTGAGTGAATCGTACATATTCACGGATTTTATCTGCTACGTCGGACTTCTCTTTGAGGAAATACACCACCGTATAACGACTATGATCATCAATCATTGTCATGTAGTATTTGCAACCTCCAGGCGTCAAAGTCATAGGACCAGCCACATCGGTATGGACAATGTCAAGTACATCCACAGACCTTTTCTATGCTGCCAGCGGGAATGGGGGCCGCGCCATTTTCCCTTCGACACAGCATTCGCAGGTTTGAGCTATACCACACTTTCTTACTTTCATACCGGAAGCTAAGCTTTTGCGTTCAATTTCACTAAGCACGTCTGGATCTCTATGCCCAAGCCTTCTATGCCAAAGTTGCTGGCAATCCTCGTTGTGTCGAGACTGCTCCACCATCAGCAGTGTTTCCTTTTCACCGTACAACTTCAACCGATAAAGACCACCAACTCCGTTCGCCATAGCTATAATCTTGCCATTGAACACCAATTCACAGCGATCTGCATTAAATCTGGCACAAACACCTTTCTTCGCCAATTTTGTAACCGATATAAGATTGCCTTCCAGGTCGGGAGCATAAATAACATCTGTCAGAGTTACGGTGATTTGTTCTCCAACCTCATTAACGCACGGGATCGTACAGTCGCCTACACCTTTGGTACGAAGCGGTTTGCCATCGGCCGTTGAAATTACAGGATGCACACTTTTATCTAAACGCACGAACGATTCGATATTGTTTGCCAAATGAGCAGTCGCGCCCGAATCAATCACCCACGCATTTGAAATTGTTTCACTATTTCGAACCATAAACGTGAACGACTCTTTTTGGCCGTTTTCGCGCACTGTTTTAGCCTTTTCTTTCGGCTTTTTCTTCTCACCTCTTTCCGCTAACGTCGCCTTGCAGTTCCGCTTCCGATGTCCTGGTTTACCGCAGTTGTAGCAGATAAGATTTTTGTGTTGATTGCTGCCGATTTTTAACACCTGCTCTTCCGATTCCCTTTTCTGCTTACTCAGCTTCTCTGCTAGATCAGCGAGTTTCACCTTCACCATTTCAAGCGTCAGTTCCTCCTCGTTTCGAGCTTCTAACGCTATAGTCAGCGGATCGAACGACTCTGGCAACCCTCTCAAAATCAAAGCAACCTTGAGACATTCCGTCATTTCGAATCCGGAATTTTCCAACCGAGCATAATACTTCTCGATTTCCGCGAGATACAAATCAATGTTTTCGCCTTCTTTGTAATTCTGGTTAGTAATCTGCTTCAATAACGTTACCTTTTGGCCTAAAGAAGTTTTATTGTGCTTCTCCTTTAGCGCCGTCCATGTTGCTCTTGCCGTAGTTTTGGCTCGGATTATACCGAACTGGCCCTCTTCCACCATCAGCTGAACTGTAGCTAGTGCCCGTTCGTCGCCATCCTTCCAGGCGTCAGTTAACGGTTCCGGTGGAGTCCCTGGCTCAACATACTTCCACAACTGTTCCCGCCGCAACAATGCTTGGACCGAGAAGGACCACGCAGGATAATTACCGTTGTTCAACTTCGCTATTCTCGTTAATTCCATCTTCAAGATTTTCTAAAGAACTGCTTCGCTTCAAAATCTTTGAATTTTCCTTATCTGTTCCAGATTACGCTCTGGGCCCATAACCTGTTCGCGGGAATTGAGTTTGGACCGGAACAGATTTCGGAGGAATTGAAAACTGCTTCTTGTATGTTCGAGCAACTGGTAACGAATAAAAAGTTTTTCTCTTTATTATAAATTATTAACAAATTAGGTTACTAAGGTAACAAATAATGTTGCTAGCGTAGCATTACTCTAGCAACCGGTGATGTTGGTACAGGGTAGCACTCAACAGTTTCCTCCACCACCTACACTAGCTTACAAGCAGCAGCGGCAGTGCCAGTGACTATAAAATGGTACACTTGGTTCGCCGTCTGCTCATTTATCGCACGATCGCACTGACGGACGGTCAGTATTTATCATCGACGGCTATTGGTGGCGAAACCAACGGCATTTGGCGGCAACACCGACACCGACCGACATATCATGGTAAACATGGAAAATGCTTGCTCATTCAGCGTCGGATTATCATTTGAGCAGCAGCAGCAGTCGATCTGGTTTCCCCCAACACCTACACTAGCTTACAAGTAGCAACGGCAGTGCCAGTGTCTATAAAATAGCACACTAGGTTCGCCGTCTGCTCATTTATCGCACGATCGCACTGACGGACGGTCAGTATTTTGATAAAACTAATCCATTTCTACTTTACAGTGATTTGGTATTTCCTATTACTCCTGTATTAGCGGGCAACCATTATCATAGAGTCTAAAGGACGGAATAGCGACATCCATCTATATATTGGCAACAGTAAATATAGTACTGATTTTTAAGAAGTGCTATCAACTCAAACATAGTTCTTTTCAGGGCCACCAAACAATTTCAAACGGTTTTTTTCAAAACCACCATTGATTCAATGAAGAATTAAATCAGAATATTTCGCTTTTCTTTTACAAATAAACACTCAAACAATGATACTCACAGATACTCAAATATGCATATGCCATAAATGCAGTTTGCATTAGTCTTTGATCTAATGATCAGACATAAAGTTATACTTCATCGATTAAAACATGTTATCAATGTAATGAGTATTATATGATACAGTCCTACGTCACCCTTTCGTACAACCCTTAGGGCTGTATATCTTGTAGTTTTTTCCTGTTAATGTCGGATCAAGTCGATGAGCGTCAGGGAGTTAGATATAAATCTCACCTACGCATCGTTTCCATTTTCATGCGCAAAGAATTTTTATTTTTGTCAATTAAACTAGATAACACTAAGATTTGGTCAAGTTCTGTTGAGACGGATAATTCTGTCCAGTTGGGAGAGATTTAATTTCCCATGTCGTGGCCAAATGTTTGTTTATCATTATTTTTACTAAAGCTAAAAAAACTTAATTTGATATTGCGGGGCTCGGTTGTGCTCGAAATGGTAACGAAAACTTGGTAATGTTTCTGATGCTGGCATGTTTGGTAATAACGTTATATCATCTCCTTTTATTGCATAATCTTTCAACAGAGAAGCTGTGCCAAATATTTGTGTAATTTTTTAAGGGTTATTAAAATAAGTTGGCTGAAACGTTAACTTTTTTCTACAATTTCACCAAAAAACGTCAATCAAAATCGGATAAGAAAATAAATGCTTTTCCGTTAAAATTGTTGAACACTGACTGCTGCCATGCTCTGGAAATAATATCGATTCTCAGCATTTTCCTGCTAAGCGCACAAGAGGCACTGATTTGTTCTCTCTGCCGGATCCCAGTACGAATTTATCGCACGACGTCGGGTCGTATGCAAGCAAAAGATTGGCTTAAGTCGGACGACGTTCGTCCAACAATTCTTACTGAGCTTTCCTTCGAAAAGCGAAGAAATTTTTTCTTTTGCAATGCTTTGTTGTCTTGCTCTGCCTCGAAATAAGTATCTATTTTGTCGCATCTTTCTTTTTTGGTTGGAGTACTACAAAATTCTCTCAAGGTCTCAAACAAATCGTTTCAGTTGAGTCGTTGTAAGAGAAACCAGCATTTGGTACCATTCGGAGACAGAGTAAATGGTCGAACAGAAAATGAGAGCACTTGATCGCTGTGAGAAGCAGATTTCTCTCTGATTCCTCTGTCCTCTGTTTGTGGATTAAGATGAGCAAAAACAAGACTTTGTTCATCCACTGATATTGAAATTGCACTTGCTTTATCTGTTCTTTAGTGATACCAATTGTCCAGGGCCTGGACTACGGTGTTTCGTTTTGGTTGTAATAATAAACCTGTTTATAGGCATGTATTTATCTAATGAGTTCGTAGTGAACACAAACAAACAATATTAAACATTCCAACCGCGTCATTACAGTTTAGAAAGTAGTTCAGTAAATTTGATTTCTCTGGTTTAGCTTATAATGAGCAGGAAATATATTCGGCATAGTTGACATTTAACCTTAGAAGGGTGCGCAAAAGTGCGACGGGATGGAAGGGGGTTTTTATGTGTTTTTCATTCACCGTTCCATTTGGAATAGTTTTCCACTGAAGGATTACCCAATCCTGCTCGAGAAGATTTCGCCTTTCGTAGCGAAATGAATCTATGTCTAAATCGCAGCTAGACTACATAAGCACGCTGTAACCCATTACTCACTCAAAATCCCATTTTTATGCTTGATCAATCGCAAAAACTATGGTTTCGCGCGGGACTGAACTACCACCATCTTCAAGCCGAAACCAGCGAACCGAATCCGGATTCAATTGGTAGCGGATTGACGCTGCTGTGTCGGCGGAGTGTATCGCCGTAACAAAACCTATCTCGTTCGTATAATTTTCTCCATCGAGAGAATAAATCGCTAATTTAAGCTAAATTATGTATATCGCCCGGCAATTTATGACATTAAGATTGTTCCCGCTCGGTGCCGCTTCGTCCTGTAGAAGAGGACGTTCTGCTTCGCCCTTTCCCCGTGTGTTCTATGCTATCCAGCCACAATATGACTTGTGAATCACGGAGCCAAAAACGGCTCTGTCTATCGCACCGCGAATCCACGACGCTCAGACGTAAACTTTTGTTCTAGGCTTTTACGATCCACTTCAATTACTTTGCAGGCACTTTTTTTTTTCGGTGGACATTTTTCTTCAGGCGGGCTTTTTTATGGCCACACGCAGCACCTCACACCAGACTATTTCTGGGAACCGCTTGCTGACTTCGTTTGCAAGAAAAGAATGCCAACGGAAGGCTCATCATTCTGAAGGGGATCGTTCCTAGCGGTCGTTCATCTAGTGAAAGCAGAATTTCTAGAGGTCACCATACTCGGACTTCAAGCGGATTTACGACCGAGCAGGGCATAAATCATCACCAATAAATTATAATTTCTTACATGTAGAACAACCATCTATAATTCAGTGAAGACTGCTGCCGAAATATGAGCTGAAACCTAGATTATTGTGTGCCCGAGTGACCCGCTGTAAGCTAAGGTGACCATGTCGGCAAGTTTCTGCAGCGTGGCCGAAATGGTTAATCAGATAGCGGAATAATTGATTTGATTTATTAGGTCTAATTAGTGCAAGCAACAACAGCAACCCTGCAACAGAGAGGTTTTTCTTTGCCCGGAATTGGGTTACGATCATTTTGGAAGGAACGATCTCTGGAGTTAAATTTATATTCAATATGTGCCTTTACTCAAGTCTCAACCTTTAACAGAGAATATGTTCTGACTGAAAACTCTACAATCCAACTATGTTCTGTTCGCCGAGTTTTCCGACCCCAACGTTCACTTACTGCTATCTCACCCGTTGATCCGCTGAATTTTCACTTGAACATAAAAACATCGTAAAATTTCCAAAGCATATTATCACGAGAGAATTGCCGCGAGGCGTTAACGCCACCGGCATTGTCATGCTGCTGCTGCTGCAAGCTCGCTCAGCTCTTATAGCCACGATGAGAAACAACACGAAGTATTCTTGTAATCATGCCGTAACGGCCGTTTCGCAGGACAGGAAACCGAACAGGAATTACCGAATTTAATGCTGGCAGTCACGATTTTCAGATTTGTCACAAGTGTAGTACCGACCGGGATAATGTCCACCTTTACCTCGCGCGCTGGTGTAATAAATAATTTTTACTCGCGTCGCCTCACCTGAACGGCTCGCGGGGTAAGCTTAACTGGACATCACCCACAACCGCGATAGTATCGAGCGTGTGGTAATTCGGGCCATAAAATTAGTATTAAGTCGTAAAAATACACAATCGATTGTGGTTCATCTATGAATAATAAAGGTATGTTTGTAATTTTGTACCGATGGCGATGGTTTGGTTGTCACAAATGCTGTAATATTAGTTGAAAGATCAAGAACTTAAAGTTAAAATAAGATTTCGCTGTCTGAAATGATTCGGTGACTTTAACACATTTATTTTCCCAGTTCCACTTCAGACGAACCAAGTTACAGGAATGTGCGCGGGATGATAATTTATTTCAATTTACTTAAGTAATTTCCCAGATGATGCTAGGGTGGTCAACATCAATTTAATTGAACTATTTAGGTTATATTATTTGAGCGAAATAATTAGCAGCCTACTGATCAAATCAATATTTTCCAAAACTGCCCAATTATTTAATCATTTCTATACCTACCCTAACCTAACGCTGTCTCTTGGCTTTTGTCTCTCACTCTGCTTCCAGATGGTGAACCGATCAAGCTTCCGGAAAATTTAGAAAGTTTACCACGGGCTGACCATTTCCCAAACCAGCGACATCGGTGGAATACTAATGAGGTGAGTAAATGCCAAGAATTTTACGCCCGGCGTTGTTTTTATCCGTTTATGGCATCAACGGAACGATCGAAATCGGTGCGAGTTGCACTGGTGAAGGGAAGAGTTGAAACGTTACTTCCCCCGCCGACAATCGACAGCCAGCCATTCGAGGAGGGTAGCCTTAGTCCTACCGAAAGAAGAAAAACAAAAAAAAAATGGTTTCGACTGACTGGACTGGAACAATCTGGCTGGCGGCGGAATTTCTTTTCCTGTACTAGGAAAAAAAGCAACACACTAAACAGAAGAAAGAAGAAAAAAAACACCACACAAAACGGAAAAGATCAAGAGTCAAGAGTTTAATATTGGGTGGAATTGTTTTATATTTTATTGGATTACCGTCTTTTGGTTGAATGAAGCCTTGTTATTCGTGCTAGATGAGTTCATATATGTGCATGTATGTGCACTTGTATGTGGGTTTCTGTTTTCCGGTTTTTTTTCTGGCGAAACTGGCTCAATCCGTACGACGATACGGACGTACGGTTCAAATTGAGCTCTGCCTGAGTTGCTTTTCCTCGGAACGCACCTTCCCCATTCCCGACTGGAAAAGTGGGCTAGTTTATTTCGCCTAAAAGGTTAACTCGTTTTGTTTTGCCTTCTCGTTACCGGCACTTGAGTTCCTATTTATTCTTTATTTTGTTGCACACGTATGGAGAGTGAATAGGACCAACCTGTTATTATTGTTTTAAAAATAACTCTGATGATCTATTGCAGTTTGAAGGTTCAGTCTTCCCATACGATGGTTTATTATAGAATGATGTGGAATTATTTGATTTTATTCCGAGCTTTATCAGTAAAAATGCATTTACCATAAATGGAAAATTATCCTAGCCCTAGCCCTAGCCCAAGCCCTAGCCCTAGCCCTAGCCCTAGCCCTAGCCCTAGCCCTAGCCCTAGCCCTAGCCCTAGCCCTAGCCCTAGCCCTAGCCCTAGCCCTAGCCCTAGCCCTAGCCCTAGCCCTAGCCCTAGCCCTAGCCCTAGCCCTAGCCCTAGCCCTAGCCCTAGCCCTAGCCCTAGCCCTAGCCCTAGCCCTAGCCCTAGCCCTAGCCCTAGCCCTAGCCCTAGCATTTCGCATTCACCATCTCAAGTGCAGTTGCGGTCAGCTTACTAACTGTCTAACTGACTTATGGTATAGTCCGAAGTATCGATTATATGACAATTCCAGAAGTGGCCTCTATATCCCTCAGTTTTGGGTTGTCACTCACACCCGCTGCTTGAGTGTCATTGTTGATGTCACACATCCAACGGGTGCAAGGTCTGCCTCGAAATTGATGGGAGGCGAACCAGCCGCAGGCTGAAAATCTCTAAAATATACAATAAGTTGCCGGTCTCTTTCGGATTTCCTGTTGAATATTTTGTTGGCTGCCAACTGCCAGCAGACTCGCACCCACACTCTTTCGGTTAGTATCCGAATGTTTTACTCATTAAACACCTGCCACCCGTTATATTAGGTAGTCTAATTTTGTTTTCTTTTCCCAATTCTATCATCCCCCGTATATACGCTTCACTATGCGACACACCCTTCCTATACGACGATATTATTTTTGTATGACTGCCATTTTTGTTTCTGCCACCGAGAAGATAGACTTTTATCTACTCTGTCAGTGTGATAGAAACAAGCACGGGAAATGGTGGAATTGGGAGAATAAAACAAAATTTGATATTAGACTAACAGTAGTGGCAGTAGGTTGTTCAGTTGTATCCCTGCTCCACAATTCATCCTCTAGTTAAGGATTGATCACAGGATTTTACGCTTAAAGACACCAGGCTAACGGCTAACACCATCATTTTCTAATGTCCTTAATGTAGCTAGGAAAACAATTGACCACTTCAAAAATATTTTCGTCTATCAACATCCGAAGTGCTACCCAGCCACCAAGTATTTTATTTTAGCAGACAATCACAATTCTCACAGCTTCCTTCTTGAGAGACTTGAAAGTTTCTTTTACTGCCTAACGGTTAACGTCAATCTGCCCGATAACTTATTACGCATTACTGAATCGAACGCTGCCTCGAATTCTCTAATCAAATGGTTGGTTTGCAAGTGGAATTTTCGAAATTCGCCGAAGATCTGCTGCAAGGTGAAGGCTTGGTCCGTTGACTCTCGAAAGCCACATTGGAATTCATCTACAAAAGGTTTTCGTCACAACCACATTCTCCGGTGCAGAATTTTTTAATGCCAAAGCGAGACGGATTTTACGAGTCGATGATCCTTTTTGAAGATCGGGAATATGGGACCTTTCAACTTACCTACCAGCACCTCAGACCATACCCATAATATGATCCAATGGATTATACAATACATTTTTACTATTTTTTTCCGCCTATTTCTGTCTACTGGAAGATTTCCTAGAGCTAGGCAGCAGGCGTTTTGTTTCCGGTTCACATAACAGGGGATCGACCGAATGTTGACAACTATCGAGAAATTTCAGTGTCATGCGATGCGTCAATAAGCCAAAATTTACACAAGCTAATCGCAATATGCCAACAAGCCATTGCAGATGAGCACATGGAGGTGTTCCTTTACTGCGAATCTACTTTGTTTTGCAAGCTACGTAACTCACAGCTTTATTACACGGTTTCAAACGCGATCTTTACAGATCTATCCGCTGCCTTCGACAAGGTTAATCATCGGTCGCTAAATTAAATCCGTACGGCTTTAGTGGCAATCTGTTAAGCCGGCTAGGTTCTTACCAAGACGGACCCATAAATGTGAAAATCGATGACGAGATCTCTGATTCATTCCCCGCTATTTCCGGGATTGCGCAGGGCAGTCATCTGTGCCCATTAGTATCTGTCTTGTATTTCAACGATATGATTTGCACAGTACAATGTCCAAGACTCGCTTTTGCGGATGATTTGCAGCATGATCCCTAATACTTATTATCGCATTATTTCTTCAACAACAACGTGACATGTTCCCCAACTAATACGGTTGTTACAAAGTCGTTGTGGTAACCAAAATATGACTAATTTTAGTCGTAATTCGGTTGCTTCAACTGAATGGACCTAAAGTGTGCTACTTGGGTCGCTAACGCTAACACCAGATCAACTTAAACATACCATTAATAGTGTTGCGAAGGTTTCCTTTGCTTTTTCGTCGCATCAACTGCAGTGCTACCACTGCTATCTCTGGTCTGCAAAGTTCATTCAACCGAGCATCGACAGTGTTCAAATTTCAACTGGCACAGTAAGCATTGGGTTCTAAAATTATCTCAATACATCGATGGTTGCAGTATTAGGTGTTAATGGTCATTAGGGTAATGTTACTTGTTAGTAAAGTACTAAAGGAATAAAGCTGGCCGCACCAGGCTTTCGAAAATTCGGCAGGAATGGTGTCTTTCATAGCTGTTTTATTGTTTTTCTGCTCGTCCACTTGAACACTTGAAATATTATTTCCAACGCCTTGCCACCTCCGATCTCTCGATAGTCAGATTCCTCTCCAGGTTGCACGTAATGGAAGTTTATGATCAGTATTATCGTGTCATAGAAGCTTCTGGTATCGAAGCAAACACCCACCTTAACAAGAATGCTGTTCATGTACTGACGTTGATGACGGACGGACGGACGGACGGTTCATGTACTGACGGCGATGAAGTCTCTTTTCGGAAATTCTAGCCTCTTGGTATTGCTCCATGCTATGACCCTTCACAGTTGTACCCAGCGACTCATGTATGCACCGCACCAGGTGCTTTTGATACTTGAACGGAGTGTAGGTGCTATGTACTGGCTCGCTATCTGAGAAGGAAAGAATCCGAACGTGGTGCTTTGGTCTTTGGCTCGGTTCCAATGAGCACGGTGCCAGTCAACTTTGCATGATTTCGTTTTTCGTTATTTTCTATCCTACCTATTGATATTTTGTGATACATGTCTGGGTTGTAAAGAAACTCGGGCTCGGTACTCCGGCTCCGTACCCAGACTCCGTACACAAGCTCGATATGGTCCGGTAAACTGGTAAAGTTGGTAATCGGACTGATACGGTAAAACCTTACATATTTTTGAACGGTACTGTGTGCCTCTGATAAATGAATGTGAATGGATATTGCCCGGTTCTGGCAAGGTGTCGCACGGTGCGCTCTGAACACATATTGCATTGCACTGTACTAACGAAATTGGCTGCCAGGTGCACTATTATATTTGTTTCCGTAGCGAGTCGGATAAATGGACCGAAGCCAAGAGCATGGTAGCCATGCATGGATCACAATATTTTGGCACGGCTTGCAGTGCTGTCAATATGTTTTTTACAAGTCTGTTTCGTGGTACTGTGCAACTGATGGTGTCGCAAGTGTGCTTCCACTGCTCGTTCAGATTCTCTCCCGTGATTATTCTGTAGCAACTCTCTCCGCTGATAACAGCTGCATCTTTCTTGTTGGTTTCGACTCATATATGGTGGACAACCGGGCACGTATCTTGCTTGTTACGAGATAGTGATCAGAGTCTGATATAAATCAATGAGCAAAGGTAAGGTGGCAAATTATCCGGATTACTCTATGGGTTCTGCGGGGGAGGCGTTTCTAGATGCACCCGATGCTCCTAGAACAAAGTTCAAACTGCGGAAAGTACACAACACAGCATGATAGAGCATCACTGAGCCAAGAAAAGGGTTTGCAATGTATCTGGGTTCCGAAATTCCGGTTCAATTGACCGACAAGGTCTGGTTATGTTACAAAATTACTACCGTGCTGATTCAGCTCTTGCAATCTCAAGCAGTTCGTTTTGGTATTGATTTTTGTGCAGATTTTAGTATAGTCAGTATAAAATGATTTCATACGAAGTGGCCAGTTATGAAGTTCGAAAATAGTTTAACAATGGTCCTAGAATGCTGCCCTGAGGCACTCCAGAGTAGTTTTTGAACTAGCCAGATAAGATGCACCCAGTTTCACAAATATTTGGCTGTTTTATATATGCCGTTAAATTTGCAGAAGCTGCCAATTCGTGGTTGAAGAATTATTAAATTACAAACAAGAATATTCGTCCCCACCTACCAATCATCGCCATTCGACAGAAAGTATTCTACGACCATTTTTATTCCCTCAAGAATGCGACGCGAAAAACCTGAACCGAAAGTTTTTGCACTTCTAAACTCTACAATTCGGAGCAGATTGATCTGCCTCCATGCACTCAGCGATTTCCGGTTTTCAGTTTTTACTGCTTTTGGATAACACCTTTTCCGGGAAGAAGCGATTCCGCCCCATTCGCAGACGGTGGAATGCGCCCCCGAAAGGCCGAAACAAAACGCGCCCGGAATGCAACAAACCGCTGCCTTTTCTTCCACAACGCCACAACACCATCATCATGCATTATTGGTTACTCTCAAATGGCATTATTCCTATCCCCGAGTGGCATACACACACATACACACGTTCTGCCATGTGGTCTGGAAGAATTGCTTTCGTTGCTCGTTTATGCGATGTAAGTAAATAGCCGTAAGGCCTAGATACACCCACCACTACATAGACGGGGCGGTTAGCATTCGGGAGGTAAGTGCGAAGCATGGAAAGTACCGCTCGATCACACATGGGGTGTTTTCCAATGTTCGCTTGTTACGCGAGCTGAAGTGGAAAATGTGTGTACGCGAGCAATAATAAAATCGGAAAAAGGATTACCGACCGGTCGGTCAGGAACGAAGGGAACCTGCCGACGGAACGACGGGTCATTTTGGTGGCAGACTCGAGTAACCGGATGTGTGGTTGTAACATCCTTTTGCCCATCTGCCGACCGGAGGCGCTACCGGTGGTAGTTGGCACCTTACTGGGTGCTATTATTGCACTGACTGGTGCGCTGACTTCCAGGGCCAGTTGGGCATCGCCGGCCAGACCGGCGGAGGGGAGCTCGTAATGGGGTGAGAAAAGTCCTAAATGAGCTTCACACTCAATTTTCCCGCAAAATGACTCTGTATGGCTTCCGAGGGAGGATGTGCACGAGTTCACCGAAGAGGGTAGTATTTTTTTGCCGCTTCCAAGTGGTAATAACATATTCTCCTTTGTTTTCTGCTCTAATTTAAAGATAATTTGTACAATATCGTTGCAACTGGTGTGAAACCGTAGTTAATGTTGTTTTGCTTCAATATTTTATTGTTCTCCTAACAAAGATACAAAAGATTAAACTTAACCCTGAACAGAACTTATGCAAAGCTCCCGACATTCAATCGCAAAATTGTCCACATTCCTTAGCCGTTAGCCTCTTAATCCAATTTTCCAGACCAAAACAAACCCTCGAGCCAAAGGGAGGAAACCATCAATATTTAGAACTTGTTTATCTATTTTCAATTCACGGCTTCATTCTTGTGGCTGGCATATTTGCAACCGCTTACGCTCGGCCAGAATTGTTTGGCAAACGATTCGTCGGTGCCTTTCTTGGATTGTTTTTGTTGTCCTCGGCCGGCAGGGCAGTGGTTGTGTTTGTATGTGACGTGTGTGTGCTGTACGTGTCTATAATGCACATGGAGCCGCCGCCCTGTGCGCTCGGAAAGAAAGTGGACTTTCTTTATATTGTTGCACTTCCGACTTGCATATCGTAGATTTTGCCAGCCTTTTTGTCGAACGACGACGCTTGACTTGAGCTGTTTATGTGCGGCGTTGGACCATGAGTTTTGCAACTTTACGAGCGTCCCTTTTGGGCTCAGCATGGGCGGCCGGCCGGTCTGCCGGGCCACCCGTCGTCCGTCGTCCTCGTCGTCGTAAAAGGAGAAAGCTGAGAAGCGGTTGTGGCGGGAATTTCTATTGGATTGAAATTGTTCGGTTTTCAAAGGATTGGTTTCTTGACTAGATCAAATCTTTTTATCGGTCTAAAAGAAACAATGAAATTCTGTTTACAAAAGTCGCAATCACATACAGTCGTTCCACAATAATAGGTCACTTAACGTATCGTCGTACCTACTGCAAAATAAATTATTATCCATTCTAAAGCAAGCCGTTCATCACTAGAATCATAGATTAGATTTATTATTTCAAATATATTTTAACCCGTATTTATCTTCAAATTGAATAAATTACTAAAAAAAGTGCGGATCTAACTAGAACCACACTTGGTCGGTATTAAATCAGACCGTACCATGTCGCAAAATCTAAAAAAATGAGTTAAATGCAGCAAACGATTATGAATTTTCTAAGCTATATTTTACTCTAATCAGACTACATAAATGTTGCAAACAGCCAGAGTTATGCGATGACTTCGAACGATCGATAGCTATAAACCATACAGAGCAGGAAACTTTGAACGCGTTTTTCTCTAAATCAGAGTTTTGTCCAATTATGGGTCAAAATTCGCACTGTAACAATTATGGGTTAATTTGATACTTATCCGATATCCCGAACAGGAGCGAAGAGCAAAATAATATAAAAACAATGTCAAACTGTGTTATAATGCTATATTTTGTTACAGAATAGATATGGAGATACATTGATAACACATTTTGTCATTGAGTAGATATTCAAAACAGTGGTTGATGATTGTGAGGAACGTGCTGCTCGAGCCAAAGATACTGATACCAAACACTGAATTCAGTCATGTTATTGCTTTGTTATTCAAATAACACAAGTAGTTATTCTTTTGGCTTTAAAGGAGTAAAATTTTGATATTATGTTTTGTTATTTTACCAACTATGTCAGCCAAATCAAGACCAAATTTTGATATGAGTCATTCGATTTCCAGTAACATATTTTGATATTATTTTACTCTTCGCTCCAGCTCTGGATGCCTCACTGCTTTACAAATTTTGTCGGTTTTTGTGTAGTTCTTCAACAGTACGGACTAAATCGTGTTGAACTCATTGCTTTCTAAGAAAACATTTCCAATAGCTAGTATCAAAATAAATAAAATTTTCGGCTTTAATTTCAACGGTAATGTGTAGAAACAGTGGCCCATTATTGTGTAAAACTTGGAAAATCATGGCACAATTATCACTGTTATTTTCCTTCCAAACTCCATAAAACTTGTAACATGGATTTTTCTCTTGGAGAATGCAAATTCTACCTTTGTTTCGATTCAAACACCATTTTTCAGATGTAATTCTTTTTAATTTACATTTACGAGGCTTACGGATTAGGTTGATAGCTGGATTATGATAGCAAAATGAAAAAAAATCTAAGCATATTTTTTTCGGCGTTCAGGCGTAGGGTATTGTGGTTATCGTCGGGCCACTGTTATGCTCGGGCCATCACGATTTTACAGTTTTAGTAACTCATGATATCTATGATACAACCATTGCAAAACTTTTTACTGTGACGACAAACTTTTCACCACATTGTGAGTTTCAATCGTGTATTCAAAACACCCGTACTGAATTCAGTGACTAAATCTTACAAAAAAAGTTTTCCACGCGCAATGAACTTTTCTTCAAGAAAAGATTCATGAAATGCAATTATCGAGATAAATTTTGAAAATGTATGAAGTGTGTTGTGCTCCACACGAAGACTATAGAAAAATCCCCTCCAGTAAGGTGTTTGGGAAGGCTAAGATGAAATACTAGAAAAGCGCTATTTGTAAAGATCGGGCCACTTGAGTAGTCATGGTTGGGCCACCATAATTTTAAGCGTAGAAGCGCAATAATCGCTAGAGAATGTCAGTCACGTAAAATGTGATGAAATAAAGCAAAATTAATACGATAAAAACCTAGATTTTTGTTGTTTTTTCATTGTAGTTGTACACTTCGGAAAAGGCGATTGTAGCAATATTGATTTTACAAGATCGCCAAAATTTCGCAAAAATGCAGTTAAAAATAGGGTATGTGTACCTATATGAGCCGTTGTTCCCGGAATTCATTCTTTTCATGTCTATATAGAATTTCAATACGTATGTCTTAGATTTTCTGCGGTGGCCCAACCTGTACAACATGGCCCGACTATGACATCATTTTTTGTCTTCACTTAAATGCTTATAACTTTTTTATTTTTCAAGCAGTCAGTTCAAAACTTTTCGGAAATATACTTTATTCTTAGAAATTTGCAACAATGTATTTAGATTTCTAAAATTTCTTTTTGAAACGAAAGTTATGGGCGAATTCCAAAACGTGGCCCAACCACGACGACACTCCCCTACTATTCACTTGTTTAGTTGTACAAGATGAATTTATCTACTATTAAACATCATTTTTCCAATCAATGAGGAATAATAAAACGGAAATAAGCAGTTAAAGCCAAAAATGACTAATAATTGTGTGTGACCCATAATTGCAGAACGACTGATACTTCTCGAATCATCTGCGTGAAAAACAATCGATACTAGGCGATGAGCAGGACCACCATCTTCCCAAGAATGAAGCCTGGGCTCAAATGCCTCAAATATTCGAAACAGTGATTTAATTTTTTTCGTCATCCAGTCTTCGTTATTGATGAGAATTAATACTTATTTGTTTCTAGAATACTGTAAGATCATTCAAGGTGGTTCATAGACCCTTTGATCTTCAGAGCCAATGCATAGAAATCTCATATTTAATTTATGCAATACGCCTGAATTGATGCAATGTACTGCTCATTCTTTGCTTTGCTGCTTCTAGTACAGATGAAATGAGCGTTGTCAATCTCAACACGGAATCATCCACTGTATCTGATTCATGTGAACTATTTGCTACGTTTTTCTCGTCTGTTTTTGTTTGCGATCCTGGACCATCAAGTGCTGGTGATTATGCTACGTTACAGGTCGCAGCCGATTACATCGATTTCGATATCTTTGAAATTTCTCCGGATATGACAACCGCTGCAGCCAATAAATTGAAAACATCGCACTGTGCTGGTCCTGACGGAATTCCTGCCGTTGTCTTTTGCCGTTGCGCCGAAACCTTAGCTGTACCGCTTTGTTGTATTTTCAACTAATCTTTTGCGCAAGGCAAATTTCCTGAGATTTGGAAGCATTCTTATATGTTTCCGGTCTTTAAGAATGGGGATCGCAGAAGTGTCAGAAACTACCGTGGTATTACAAATTTACCTGCTGCCTCGAAATTGTTCGAAATAATTGTGAGTGCCGCATTAATTCAACGTACCAGACACTACATTTCCTCAGACCAACACGGTTTCATTGCTGGCCGTGACTTCAAACACTTTTGGACACATTTGTGAACTGGTGTAAATCAAACTACTTGACTATCAGCACTGCTAAATGTGAGGTAATGACATTTCATCGTATTAAATCGCCGATGGTATTCGATTATAGAATTGACGATCAAATATTAAAAAGGGTTGAATGCGTTAACGATCTTGGTGTCACATTAGACCCGAAAATGGCGTTTGATCGGCATCGTGCGATGATAATTTCAAAAGCAACCCGTCAGCTGGGATTTATCGCCAAAATTGGACGAGATTTCAATGATCCACATTGTTTCAAAGCACTCTATTGCGCGTTAGTCCGTCCGATTCTTGAAAACGCTTGTCTGATTTGGACACCGTACCAGCTCTATTGGAACCTTCGAATTGAACGAGCGCAGAGAAGGTTTATACGATTGGCTCTACGGAATCTACCTTGGCGTGATCCAGATAACTTACCCCCATATCCTGACCGCTGTCGTTTGCTTGGTCTCGATACACTTGAGTGTCGGCGTAAGGTGCAACAGGCGTTGTTCGTGGCCAAACTGCTGAATGGCGAGATTGATTGTCCAAAGTTTTTGTCGCTTCTAAACTTTCGCGCATCTCAAAGGACTCTGAGACCGACGTCACTGCTGACTAACAGATTTCACCGCACTGAATTTGGCCGCAATGAACCAGTGGAATCGTGTATAAAAACTTTCAACCAAGTAGAGGAGTATTTTGAATTCGGTGAACCGTTGAATAAGTTCAAGCCTTTGGTGACAATGCAATTGTCGTAGATTATTATTAGTGTTAATAGTACTTCATTTAGACTTTAAGTCAGATGGGTTGTAAAACAATAAAACAACAGCTTGTGATAAAACAAAACCAACGATTCGGGCGAATCACTTGCGTTCATGTCCGTGTTGTTCTCTACATTCATTCATTCTCGACAATAGAGAACGAAATCGAATGTGAATCATTCATTCGTTTTGAACTGCCAACAACGTTTGCCGTTGAAATAAACGTAAGCATTGCTCCGAAGTTTTAATTCCTTCAACCAGGTTTTAGTTAATTTTAAGAAACAGGCATTTTAAAAATTAAACTTTGAAAACTAAAATAAAGTTTTCGTAAGAAACCCGAGACCGAAAAGCCACATCTTTTAATTAAACTTTGAGATCTAAAATATCAATCAAGAATAAGAAAATTCCCTGACTGGTTAGTCGATCAATCATTCTGCCCAGCAACTCATGAATGAATTATTTTTAAGGGTAGAAAACTGAGAAAGACAAACACTGTTAGTAGTTCAGTAGTTATGTCCAAAAGCTGATTAAATTTCTACTACCAGTGGTAGAACTGTATGCGCTGAAGCAAACGTGGATTAAACTCAAAGCCAAAAGGTTTGATCATACAACTGTCAAGCATACAAGCCGTCATACAACTGATATCAGAATAAGCGAAATAACAAAAACTATAGAGCTCAAGACAGGACAAAGCAGTTTAACTGGCTTGCCGTTCGAAGATATACTCTGTGGCCTACCGATCTCCACGCCATTTAGGTGTTCATCGGAGTGCTGCTTTCACTTTTCGATCACCTCACGGTAGTCCGTCAAAATACTGCCATTCTTATCCTGACATATTGCGGCTTGCACACTTAAATTTTTTTACCGTACTCTGAGCAGCCGAACGTTCGGTAAAATTCGATGGTGCCAATCGACGTTTACGGATCATTAGTAATGTTTGGCATCGTAAAATTTTTTTACCGAACGTACTGCTGCTCAGAGTTCGGTAAACTTTACGATATTTTACCGAACTCGGTACTTTTTTTAAGTGTGTATAGGGCACAAAGCCTTTACGGGATTGTGTTCAGTTTCCATAGAGTGACTATATATAGAGTGGCGACAATGTCAAAATTGGAATGATAATTATCTGTCAGCGTCATTCCAATCGAGCAGACGACCAATCCAACGCGTATGCAGGAAAGAGAAAGAAAATGCGCATTGCATACTTTTGGGATGACATGTCGCCACTCTGTATGTAGTCAGTCTAAGTTTCCAGTAGAACTTTCGCGTTTACAGAGAACAATGAAGCGGCTTCAACTTCGCATAATCGTGCTCTTCCCGGAAGATTTAGGTTCGCTGCATCTTACTTTGTTCGTCCTCTTTCGGCAGTGCAGGCTCGAATCAATGTCTGAAAGAAATCTGATTCCGATACCATGAATAAAGTCATGCAATCATGAAGCTTGAATTACTGTCAAATCATGACTGAGCTGCCATATCAGGCAGCATAAAATCATGAATAGTAGTTCATGATCCTGCGTTGTGTTGTACTGTAAGAAGTTCGTGATATCATGATTATTATTCATGGTGTATTTTCATAAAACCTGATCCTGATATCATGAGTCATTTAGCTCTTTTTGGAGAATAAATTTCTATCCGTGGGTGTAACTGCAAAAAGTAAACAAACCGAGTGAAAGTTATTTTCTGCCAGAGTGTAACACTAGATGTCACTAGTTGGACTAGCATGGAGATAGAAACCATCACTCGGATTAGTTTAATTTTACAGTAAGGCTCTTTTGAAGAGTAAATCGACATTGCGTTATCTGGTGACAGCGGTAGGATTCAAAAAATATGGCAATACTTTTACGACTGTCATAATATATTAATTAATACAATAAAATACGATAAAATGATAATTCAGAATAGTTTTTCAGCATTTTATAGTTATAGTTTATAGTTTATAGTTTATAGTTATAAATACAATCAGCTGTACTATGAGAGAACATAGGAAGATAACTTTTCCCTCCACCTTTACACAAAGAGTTAAATTAGGAAACCCAGCTTGATGAAAGTGGGAGCATGGTGCCCAAGAAACATCAGATAATTTGACGTAGGTCTGTGAATTCTGTTGTGCTTTATACCATAGACAGACATACAATTGTACCAGCGTTGTACCTGTACAATTGTATGTCTGTCACCATGTACAACGATAGAATCACGCAAGCAAAGTGGTACAACGGTGGTTTCAGTACCTACCTCTTTTACCGTTGTACGAAGGTACAACTGCTCGATTTTTACTGCGCGCAGCGTCAATGACTGGTAGTTGTGATAACAGAAACTAAGCAGAATTTTAAATTAATTATTATTTTGCAAGATTTTGGCAAAGATTTAACGCTAAACGCTCGGCATTTAGAAATTTGTGTTTACATTTCGTGAATAGGAACAAAAACCAACGCTTAGACCATATAATTAGAGAATATCAGTGATGAGCACAATCACGTACAACGTACAGCAGTATGTCTGTCACCCTTCCGTTGTACATGTACAACGCTGTACACGTACAACGCTGGTACAATTGTATGTCTGTCTAGGGTATTAGATCATATTAATTGTAGTTGATGGGCCGGTTGCTAATGTTAACTACCAAAGCTTACGATGTTAATGTCTTTTCCAGGGATGAAAAAATAGCTCCTAGCGATCAAGAACATAGAAGCGATCAGATTCAGTTTCATCGACATCACTACTAGTAAACGACAAATACTTTGTCGTGATCTGTACAGATATAGTTATAACTAACATTTTATCAGATCTTTTTTATTGCTTGATTGCGTTAAGAAACATTACAAATACAGACGATCGATTAACTGTTTGTCATGAACTATACTGATCATGATCTGTGCGTGGCGATAACTCGCAGATTTGATAAAAATCATTGATTTTCCAGCCCTGGTCTCTTCACAATAGCATAATAACAAAGGGCGATTTTTTTATCGCAGCTTCTAATTGTATTTGTTGATACGGCTGTTAACGTTCGATTGAATGAAAGTGCTCTCTTTAAAAGTACATAATTTTTTTTATTTGTTCTGTTGGAGTTTACTGAAATTAATGAGTAATTTTCATTAGATTATTGATGCAAAATGTGTTTTATTATACCAAAAAAATTTGGTAGAATCTATTCAATAGTAGGATAATTACAAGGATTTCAAAACTTTTCGCGCTTCGTTATCTTTGTTACCATAAAATTAAATTTCTTAAAGCTCCCAACAGAAGATCGTTCAACACGTTCAATATCTTACAAAAATCGTCCTGACGGGCTGCTCCATTTCACAGCCATAGGTATCTATTTCAAGGCATGACCTTCAAGAATTCACCTCACCACCGTCCGACCAACTCGACTAACCGGTACCGAGGAAAGCAAGCAGCTTGTTGTTTGTCCCGGAAAGTGTACATTCAAAACGTTTATTTAATGTGCATTCAGGAGCTGTAAATTTCGTCCGAATAGGAGAATAATGCTCATTTATGTGTTGCCATCTAATGTATTCCACCGTTCGTTGTCGTCCGCCGTCGGATCGAAATATCCGATTCTGGTGCGTGCGAGGTACGGGAAACTCTTGTAAGTGTTTCAATTTCCGCTACAACCTGCTAACCTAAAAGTTTCGCCAACTGTCTTCCTTGACGGTGCGGCTGCAAACGTTGCACACGTTCCAATCAACAAGGGCATTCATTCGCCATCCTACCCAACCGTAGGTGAGGTTAAAAGACACATAAACATTTAAAATCTTTTACAACCTTTGATATTAGTACATAGGAGCTTATAAAATTTATTTTAATGAGTCTCTATATTTATATCCTCGTTTTTTCGTCGGTCGGTCGGCTTCTCTCAGCCGGGTGCTAGACGGCGGACGGATGGGCGGACGGTGACAATGGAGCACTCGGCGGATGTTCTAGCCAAGAAATAAGGCACCTCTCCGCCCATAAAAAAGAAAGCCTATAAAAATCGTACGTAACGCTCTGTGAATGGCCCATATATGGGGTGTTTCTGCGAGTGTGTGAGACAGCGGCGTGCAACACACTCCGGGAAATGGCCTTCCCAAGCCGGAATCGTCGACAATCGGCGACCTTCCGATTCGGTTGGCTCGACCATGCCCGGTTTGGTGTGTGTTTTTAAAAACCTTGTTCCACCTACCGTCGTCAGGCCGACCGACCAGTCCCGGTACCGAGACCCTACGTGTTCTGCTTGCTGGCTGGCCAAGTGCCGAGGCCCTGAGCGGATTGCTATAAATAAAGATTCAATTATATAGACATTTGTTGATGCTTTTTTGGCTTCTGGAAAATACAATCGGTCTCTCAGTAAGAGATAGGGCGAGAGAGAGAGAGCAGAAGAGCCTTAATAGTTTTTGGAAAGTTTTTTCCAACTATATATCACACACAGCCTGTTTGGCATCCGGAGGACTCATACATACAGCCACACAGACACATATAGTTTTACGGACGCGCTGTCAGTTTTATGACCCTTTTCATTATCTTCAGACAATCGACTGGGTCATAAAATCCCCGTACGGATGTAATCAATGTTCATCCGTTTGGAAATGGATAATTGTTTGGAAGCTTTTACAGATAAATTGAAATGATCGATGGCGGAAAGTTTATTAGGAGTCGAATCAATCAAGTTAATAGTTTGGTTACAAAGTACAGTGCGTTTCCACTGTTTTCTTGGGAATAGTGAATTCCTCACAAAAACTGTAGAAGGAATGAAAGCTTGTATTGACCTGAATTTATGCTTCAGTTCCTAGAATTATTATAGATCGATAGATTTTGTTTCGGTTTTTCACTTCATACTGTCTGAAAATGCATTGCAAATGAGCCTTTGCTGCTTGAAACCTTTGAACAATGCTGCTTGCATTTTTCTTATTAATTTGCCATTCATCTTTGTACCGGTAAAGTCTGAAGTGAATAAAAACAACTGCCACCGAGCAGCATGATATGGTGGGAAAATCTGATTTATTATAATTTATTTTCGCATAAACCAGTGACTTTCGCGAGCAGCCGGCTGGCGGCGAAGAAAGAAAAAAAAAAAACAATCATAAATTTTATTTCGCGTTCAAGTTGCTACCACTCACTCCTCCACTGGGCGCAGCAAGCAGCAAGCAGGAAGAACAGAACCGAAACAGTCTCACCAACCGAATAAGAAACACTAGTTTGGATGGACTAATGTAAAACCAAAGAAACAAAAAAAACTACAAAGTCTACAGTCCGCTGCTGATGGAGAGTTGCGGTCGCCTCATGTTTGAAAGCGTGAACAGTCGTCGTCGTAGTTGCAACATAGTTGCTTGTTGTGCGAGAAATAAGGACTGGTTTTTTGCGGTGTAAGGTCGCCGCAGGCGACATGCAACAGCGAGTCTTACGTGCAGCGAGCTTCTACAGCACCACAATAACCTCTGGAAATGCAATTGGATCTTAAAGTGCAGAAGAAAAGTGCATGAGCATTTGAAATCGGGTGTTTTTTGAAGTTTGTAACATACTCAATTATTGGTATTGTTGAACTATGCAATGCCAATTGATTTAAGCGTTTGTCAAGTGATTGTTTATCGATGGAAATCGGGAGAGAAAAAAGGGAAAACGAGCTAAAATAGAGGAGACTGGGGAAAAAAGAAGGAGATCGGAAGATGAATTGAGAAAAATGAGAGAAAAGAAAGAAAAATTATAAAGAAAACGAGAAAAACAAGCAAAGAAATGAAGACAAACTGGACAGAAAAAGAGAAAAAACGGAAAAAGGAAATGAAAAGAAAGGAAAAAACGGGTTGGAAATAGAGAAAAAGAAAAGGAGAAAATACGGAAGCTGGAAATTTTAAAAACAAGAAAACAAAAAGAGGAACATGGAGAGAAAAAATGAAAACGGAATAAAACGAAACTGAACGTGACAGAAAAGAAGAAAAAGAAACGAAAACAAAAAAAAAGAAAAGGTGTTAACGGAACAGAAAAAAGGAAAAATTGACCTGAACAGAAAAGAAAAAAAAAACAACAGCAGAGGGGGTCAATCTTGGTGTAGTGGTTAATATTCACGCCTCTCACGTCGAGGACCCGGGTTCAAATTCCAACCCTGCAGAAGTCACGAATGACTCAAGCTATTGAAGTGACTATAATCTAACAAAACAAAAACAACAGGGAACTGAGCACTGTGAAGTGCTCGAGAATAAGACAAGAAAGGGAAAACGAAACAGACAACAAAAGAATTTTAAGCGAAAAGATGCATAGCGATAGAGGGAGAAGAAAATCGATAAAGCCGACGAGAGAAACGGGAAAAAGTGGTCCAATAAGATTTAAAAGGTGAAAAATGAGACAAAATGTGAATAGGAAGAGAATATGGGACAGAAAAAGGACAAAAGAAAAGTAGGAAAAATGGGCTAAAAAAAGGAAAAACTGGAGAAAGAAAAAGTCGCAAAACGGGAGATAAAAAGTATAAAATATAGGGCAAAGGGAAAAAGGGAGGTCAAAACAGAATAAACGAGGCAGAAAAAATGGAAAAAGGGCCTCCTCCCAAGCAATAATGTGAGTTTTATTGTGCTCTTATGGTGATCTTCAAGACCAATTTTGGTCCATCATAAGAGTGTAATAAAACCCAAATTGTTACCTGGGCTGTAAGAGGAAATACGGCACAGACGGAGATAAAAAAATGTCAGTAATGTGCTAAGTGATGAATAATATATCCAATAGGATATATGAAAGAGTAAAAATCAAAAAAATGTTGAAGAAGCGAAGAAAAAATTGAACAAAAAGTGGAAAAACGAAACTGCAAAGAACAAGAAAAGGAACAGAAAAAGGGTGAAACGTGTGAGAGAGTAAGTCGAAATCTGTCACTCCAAATTTCAAGTAAAACTTGGTATCTAATTTCGTGTTCATGTCCAAATTCGTGTCTTATTTAATACCGAAAGGTAAGCTCATTTTCAAGACGAATTTATTCGCATTTCATCTTCTAATCTAATTTGAATTCCAATTTCAGAATAATTTCGAATCCATTTTTGTGTCCACTTTCAACTTCGATTTTATACCTAATTCCAACTAAAACTTCCAGTCCAAATTGCTCCAAATTTATGCCCAATTTTTAATTGTCCTGCAATATAATGGCCAGCAGTGAAGTCTCAAGAAAGAAGGGTCAAATGTTAGAAATACGTTCAAGCCCAAGGCTTTGCTATTTGAGTTCAATTTTAAATCCTATTTTAGGTCCATTTTCCAGTTCGCTTTGTTACAAATCATAGGGATTTCCATTTCCATGTCCAAGTCCAAGTCCATTTCCATGTCCAAGTCCAAGTCCAAGTCCAAGTCCAAGTCCAAGTCCAAGTCCAAGTCCAAGTCCAAGTCCAAGTCCAAGTCCAAGTCCAAGTCCAAGTCCAAGTCCAAGTCCAAGTCCAAGTCCAAGTCCAAGTCCAAGTCCAAGTCCAAGTCCAAGTCCAAGTCCAAGTCCAAGTCCAAGTCCAAGTCCAAGTCCAAGTCCAAGTCCAAGTCCAAGTCCAAGTCCAAGTCCAAGTCCAAGTCCAAGTCCAAGTCCAAGTCCAAGTCCAAGTCCAAGTCCAAGTCCAAGTCCAAGTCCAAGTCCAAGTCCAAGTCCCAGTCCCAGTCCCAGTCCCAGTCCCAGTCCCAGTCCCAGTCCCAGTCCCAGTCCCAGTCCCAGTCCCAGTCCCAGTCCCAGTCCCAGTCCCAGTCCCAGTCCCAGTCCCAGTCCCAGTCCCAGTCCCAGTCCCAGTCCCAGTCCCAGTCCCAGTCCCAGTCCCAGTCCCAGTCCCAGTCCCAGTCCCAGTCCCAGTCCCAGTCCCAGTCCCAGTCCCAGTCCCAGTCCCAGTCCCAGTCCCAGTCCCAGTCCCAGTCCCAGTCCCAGTCCCAGTCCCAGTCCCAGTCCCAGTCCCAGTCCCAGTCCCAGTCCCAGTCCCAGTCCCAGTCCCAGTCCCAGTCCCAGTCCCAGTCCCAGTCCCAGTCCCAGTCCCAGTCCCAGTCCCAGTCCCAGTCCCAGTCCCAGTCCCAGTCCCAGTCCCAGTCCCAGTCCCAGTCCCAGTCCCAGTCCCAGTCCCAGTCCCAGTCCCAGTCCCAGTCCCAGTCCCAGTCCCAGTCCCAGTCCCAGTCCCAGTCCCAGTCCCAGTCCCAGTCCCAGTCCCAGTCCCAGTCCCAGTTCCAGTCCCAGTCCCAGTCCCAGTCCCAGTCCCAGTCCCAGTCCCAGTCCCAGTCCATGTCTATACCCATTTCTATGTCGATTTTCATGTCCAGACCCTTGTCCATGTCCATGGCTGTGCATATATATGTCCGTTTGCGCATCCTTGTCCGTGTCTATATCGTCATATGTATTTTTTTATTTATTTAAAATAATTTGTTTTGCAGTCACGTGACCGAGAAAAACCGAACACGTGTAATCGACGTTTTCGGATTTGAACCATGTTTTGTCAGATTGTTCGTTTTAGGTCAGCAAGAAAAAAAACATAAGTTTGGTGCCGTTTGGCCCCTCGAATAATAGGAGTAACTCCTTTTTTGAAACCGTATTATATAAAGTTTTTACAGCCATATAATACAAAGTGCTTTTCATTGCAAAAAGACTCACTGATTCAAATGTAATTTAACTCTTGATTATTTATGACAAATCGGAAGCTGGTTGCTTCGCTGTATCTCTGGGCGCCAAAGAACATTTAGTTTTTCAAATCGAATTTAAAAATATTTAGCAATACTGCCACCAAAAACTAATATTTTTCCGGATTCCTTAGGCCATTTCCTTTACAATTATTAAAATGTTTTCGTTCTTAACCTGATATTCCCAGAAATATAAGCAAAAGAATATAAGTGGATTTCACAAAAACGGGTCTTTTCTTTCAATTAATTAATCGAAGCGATGTCCAACCGGCACCAAACTGACGGTTTTTTCTTGCTGACCTGAAACGAACATTCTGTCAAAATATGGTTCAAATTCGAGAAAATCGATTACATGGGACTCGGACGCTTGACCCAGATTATCACATTTTTACCGAAACGGAAATTGTGGTTTTGGTCAAAAGCTTTGAAATTCAATTATTCAATAATTTGTAAAATTCCTGTAAAACTGGGAACGTCACAATCTAATTAGTTTTGTAACAATTCTGGAGTCCCACAAGGCAGTATCTTGGGACCGCTACTGTTTTCGTTGCTTGTCAATGATGTCACGTAGTTATTACCTCGTGGCACACGATTGTTGATTGCTTCAGACTCCAAGTATTAATGGATTTGTTCGTTGATTGGCGGTCGCCGCAATTTTATATGACAAATGCACTGTCATGAGTTTACACCGCAAAAAATCTCATTTCACTATGGTTTCACTATCGGGAATCAAAACTTACTAACACTCACGAAAAACTTACCACCTTTGCCAATAGAAGTGTCGCCGATTTTAGGGAATATTAACTGCTGTTTTCTGGTAATTTAAATTATTGTAAAGTGTGCTTCATTATTAAGTTTTATATTTATGTGACTTTAAGTAAAAAGATGTTGGGTTTTTGCACCGCCTTAAAAACTGCACTATACATGTCCAAGGGGGCTTTTGCCACCCACATTGATTATTCATTAAGCTTATTAATGTCGGATGAAATTATTAATAAATAATGAATAACAAATTCAATCGAGGAAAAACTATGAAATTGATTATGACTATGAAGAGCTGCAATTGAACAATCAGTTAAAACAAAACGACAGGGTTTCGGCGAAAGAACCTCGTTAAGCCGAGGAAACAGACAAAAGCAAACTGGCAGCACCCACTCAGCGCGGTCCGCGGTCGGTCCGATTTCAGCAGCCGATAATATATTAAGACATTAGGAGGCGCTAGCCAGCGGAAGCGTTGGGTCAGAAAATCACGATAAATCACCCCTAAATAAGCGTTCTGCCGAGTCATAGATCTCCCGGTTCTGATATCTGCCCTCACACCGTAACTACTCTCTCTCTACGGTCGGCCTTGCCGTAGTTCCTAACTACATACCGAGCCCGACTACAGTAGAGCAAGGTAAGGCAAGAACGAATTAATCACACTCTCGTTAGCCGCTTTCACTTCGTCCGAGCGGCCTTTTCATTTCGTTCCTCCTATGGACCATAAGGAAAAGTGCTTAGGATGGGTCGAGAAAAAAAATCGCTTGTTCGAAATGATTTAATTTGAACTGATTGCGCGTTCCTTTTTACGACCGCGGTCAATGTTTATCGTTCCGGAACAATGGCACCGCACCCGCACCCGGTTTCCTCCACGGGAACACCTTCCGAGGGAAGAAACCCGAACCATCCCCTTTCGTGGTTCAGGTCAGTAAAATATGTTTAATCACGATTCGATTAACAAATAGCTACTTCAGCCGTTTTACGCTGCCCCTTCGGCAGTGTAGTTCCCATGTTGGCCGGGCATGACTTACGACATGTTGTGCCGCTCGAATTTACATAATTTCGGTTTCATTTGATTGTTTCTTGATTAGTGATAATTATTACCATGCGATAGGATTATAATTGGGGCCAGGATGCCGCCGGAACATTTTAGGGCAACGGCTTGGAGCAATGCATAGGGGGATGATGTTCAGAGAAACAACATAGTCTTAATAATATTAACCGACTTTGGGTCGCAGTGAGTTTGTTTGCTTCTTTTTATCACCGTGCAATGGTTATTCTCTATGCAAATACCGATCTGACCAAACTCCCAAGACTGAAAATATGTATGAAAACAGTGTAGGCATATATTTTCGAGTGGCTTTGAAGTGGTCGCCATTAGAAGAACGAGGACGCCAATTAGTCGATGAAATTTTAATCACAATCAGCCTTCGGTTCGGCACAGGATCACATCTGAATACAAAATCTATCCCCATCACTCGGAAGCGAAATCTTATTTTTGGCTCCAGCCCGGCTCCCGGTAGAGGATGTATGCCTACATCTGAGCAGCGTGCTGATTGAAATGCACGCCGAAGCAGCGCAGAAGCTCACTTGGTCCGGCCGGTTCATTCGGCCCTCGGGGACGGACATCGGGGCATCGAAGCAAATGCGACGGTGGCAGAAGAAATTTCTTTCCCCAGTCGCCGCTGCTGCCGCCGCCGTCGTCGTTGCATTTCATAGTAGCAGGAGCGGGATCCGCTTTGTGGCTGATTGGAATTCTGCACGGCCTTCGCGTTAAGATTAAAAGAGGAGGAAACCACATGACTGTCAAATGCGGGCAGAACGCTTTGGAGATTTCCTTCTTTATTCGCTGTACGCCCACTTCCGCTCGACGCCGCTCGCTCCCGTCCTGTGCCGCCCAATCGGATAGATTGCAATCTTAGCATTCAGATTCTTCTATAGCCTGCTTGATTCTACAAAGTGAGACCGAAAATCCTACGAAGAAATAGTTCTGTAGCTAGACGAAATTCTTAACGATTTGAATTATCAAATGATACCCACTAAATAATGCAAGTAGGGTTTATTTCTAATTCCCGTCATAGTAAGTAAAACCATTCTAATTTTCATCATTTGTTGGATGGATTTAATGAATACTCCAAAAGTTCTTGTGCTGATTTGACTAAAACACACCTACCTTCTGATCCGTGAACTTTGAAATCACTGAAAAGCGATTATTAATGCATATTATTGAAATTACGTAACTGACTTTATTTCTTAAATTCGTCGTACCGCTTTAAAATCCGTCCATCAAAATTTTTCATCGTCCGAACTAAAAACCACAACAATTTTTACGAAGCTAACGCGCATGTATTTGTGTAGGACGGCATGACAAATGTTATTCTGCAAAATTTCTGCAGGTCAGGCAAGTTTTCCTGGCTGTAGAATAACGACAATGCCTTGCGTGAGTTAATTTCATTTATGAATGACGGAAATTTAAACGATTAGTCGCCTTTTTCTTCTTCGTCGCACGAGAAAACGTTGGAAATTTGGCTGGTAGAACTTCTTAATGATAAAAAGCATTTAAATAGATCTCAGCTCATTTTGATTGATCGCGTATGATAGACAACAACCTAAAATACTAGGAAATAATTAGTTTTGCATTGTGTGTCATAAAAATGCTGATATTTTTAATAATTTGTGTTGGATAGGACGGAAATAGGCAATTACGACGAAGCAGCAACATACCCTATTAATGAATATTTTCGAATCAAAAGTAACATGTACATAGCTAAATTAAATCAATAAATCATTTACAATTATTTTATGAAATTCGTAGTAACTACCTGAAGTAACAAAAAAGGATTTTTCTGAGATACTACCTATTACCGTAATTCGGCATGAAAAATGGTAACTGCTGGTCAAAAGAATTACATTCAAGGAATAACGTTGGACCTAACCTCACTTGGGACTTATGACACAGTGAAAAATTTAGTACTTTCTATCTATGCGTAGGATAACTTTAAGAGTTTGCAGTAAACATTCAATCAAAAATGTTTCATAAAGTAAATGTATCTTTTGTTTTATTACAGAGAACTTGTTTTGAAACATGCTGAAAATGTTGTATGTATCGGCTTATGTTTCAAAGCTTGAAAGTAGTGTCCTATTTTGGCTTGGAAAGACTCAAAATACCGATTTAAATAAAAATGCTTACATATTACATTGTTTCACAACCGGCTTTGCATCAGCAGTAAAAGATGTTACGATATTAGTTTGGTTAAACAGGAATGCATGTAAATTGACTGAATTTTTAAAAAAATCAAACAATTTTTTTAAGGTTTTATAGTATGAAATACAGCTAAGCCTCTGGTCACCTGAATCCGAATTCCTACTCCTGTCATCAGATTCTGTAAAGCTAACTAGTCCATTTTGCTCGCCACGAAACGTTAGTTTACTTTAAGCTACTTCTCACTTCTAGCAGTTTTTTGGGTCTTCTTCAGGTTTTGCTTGACGATAGTCCAATATTTCTCGATTAAACGGAGGTGTTAAGTTAAGTTGGTGGAGCTCTTGTCCTTGCACGTTGTTGGCGGCGTACCACTTCATGGCCTTTGTTCCGTAATGACAGGATGCTAAGTCCGGCCAAAACAGCACGGAAGACGGATCGTGTTGCTTTGGCATATTCGACATATTATTTTACGACATATTCGTTTACGTTTACACAGGTACAGATAACCTGCCAAACCAGAAATTTCTTAGCGAACTTCGACAATTTCATGTTCTTGAAAATGTTTGCCATCTTTCCCCTTCCAGTTGCCATATACAACTGCTGCCCAAGAAGTTGTTTAAAGTCTACCTAGGTTTCGTCGTTGATGACCATGCAATCTAATTTCGTCTGCATCGTCGTGATACAGCTTCCTACATTTACAATTTCTTGTAGCACGATGCACGGCTGTTGACGACACTGTTTGCTTGTTTGCGACATCTCGGACGAAGAAGATCGGGTTCCGCTTAAATGCGCCGGCCACTCCTTTAGTTATCCCTGCGGCGATGTGCGCGAATTCCGAGCTTCCGGATTGTGGAAGATAGGAAATTATAGGCTAGGGTATGTGACTTGCTGGTACCCATGTACCTTGGAACCACAGAGGCGCTGGACAAAAGGAGACTGCACAACCCTCTTATTAGGGTAGCGACGTATCTGGTTGGGTTATTTTTAGGCACAAATTTTACCTCTTCCTTCGTCTACTGTAGAAACTACCGACCGAGAAGTTTTAATCTAACTTGTTTTTACTGGCAGGACGACGATACTATGTAGGCCCTTGCGATTTACATTTTATTTTTTATTTACATTTACCCTTGTGATGCTCAGCGTGTTAGTCGCGATTCTCAGCGCGGGTTTTCATGGAAAGCCTCCATTCCTAAGAAATAGACCAACGTCGTGTTTTTAGTCTTGACCTTGAAATGCGGTCAAGCATATATATATTAATATTTTTTGAACCGTTTTTTGTACAAACAGTATACTCTGTGAATGCAAGGATACCTCCGCAGAAACCCGATGAAATTTTGGTCATTTGTCAACGCTAAGAAAAACGAAGACGGCCTGCCTGTTGATCTGTTATTGGACGATCGTAAAGCCAACGTTGCTCGCGATAAATGCCACCTCTTTACTACTCACTTTAAGCAGGGTTTTAATTGTGCTCCTGCTTTCTCAGAACAAATTGCTTCTGCTGTTTGAAACACGCCTGTAGAAGTCATCAATCTCAACGTCTTTCGTGTAACGGAGGAGATTGTGAAAACTGCCACTGGAAAATTAAAATATTCGTTAGTGGTCGGACCTGACGGTCCTTGCACCCTGTAAAAGTGTTCTACTGTTCTCGATAGACCTCTCTCACTATTGTTCAATGCTTCAATCCAGCAGTGTAAGTTCCCTACTCTATGGAAAGAATCAGTAATGTTCCGTGTACACAAGAAGGGTGACAAGCGCAACGTTCAAAACTATCGAGGGATTACATCGTTATGCTCAAGTTATAAAGGGCTCGAGATAATCGTGAACGGCGCTTTTTTCGATAGCTGTCATCAAACCAGCATGGTTTTTTTTCCAAAACGTTCAGTCTCCACGAATCTCGTCGATTTCGTCTCGTTCTGCATGCGCAACATGAATGAAGGGGTGCAAATTAATGCAGTGTGCACGGACCTGAAAACTGCGTTTGATCGACTGGATCACGGCATCCTCCTTGCTAGGCTGGAGAAGCTGGGAGTTTCCGCGCCGTTCTGTAAGTGGCTACACTCGTACCGAACACACCGTAGGCTGAGTGTGAAAATCGGATCAGAGTTTTCCGACTCGTTCAGCAACATCTCTGGCGTACCACAGGGGAGCAACCTTGGACCCTTGCCCTTTTCTCTTTTTATAAACTAACTATCAGCTCTTCTGCCACCAGGCTGTCGATGTAAAAACCTTTAAAGTCATTAAAATGGACTCTGACTGCATTGAACTGCAACACCTTTTGAGCTTAGCGGTTTTCTGATCGATTTTCAATATTTTTAAACCAATCAATCGGGAAATCTTCTACGTGTCGACCCAAATGGAGAACGCTATTTCTTAAGTGTGTATCGAAAAATTGAAAATAATGAAATATTGCCTACTGGAAATCCTCACTCCCTGATTAGTTGTAAAAGACGTCATCAAAGTTTCAATGTGTTTTTTGCAGAAAATTGACAGAAACTTCCCGTCCAACAGGTCGAAGATACTTTACGGGCGATTAAACTTAGACCAATTTGATATCTTTGCTTCGGATGTAGACCAGAAAAAAATGATAGTCGCCTCGTTCCAACAAGATTTCTTCACGTCGCGAATAAACCTAGACCAATTTGATGTCTTTGCTTGGGAAGTACGCTAGAAAGAGTGACTCCTCGTCAGACCAAAATTTCTAAGGACAGCGATTAAACCAACTTGATGTCTGTATTAGGGAAGGGCAGTGATGCCAGGTTTTGCTAAAGAAAAATCCGTAGTTTTACCATCTGTGTTTTAATCACAGAGGAAAGGGTTATACATTATGAAACTCAATCAAATTTTAAATCAAACTTTTGATTTAAATGGAAGTTTGACCGACATTTGTTCTTCATAAAAAGTGTTTCTCAGTTTTGCTATCAAGTGACATTTTTTATCGCATAGATATTCTTGATTGCATTTGAAACCATTAATACTTTTTTTTAATTGAATCATTTCATGATACATTTCATATTTTCTCTATATTATTCAAGAACGCATAATCTTGACTTTCGTCATTCGCCTTTTACCTTTATTTCTCCGAATTTTCGTCGGAGTTTTCGTCGAGTTTTCGTGGTTTGATTATTTTGTGTTTTGTCTTTAATTTTTCGTTTTTTTTGTTTTGCTAAGTGTACTCCGTCAACTTTTCTGCCATTCCTGTCATCTTCTTGTTGTTTTTTGTTTGTTTTAATGTGTTTATAGTCACTTTAATAGCTTGGGTCTTTCGTGGCTTCTGTGGGATTGGAATTTGAACTCTAGTCCTCGGCGTGAGAGATGTGAATGCTAATCACTACTCCGTGTTGTCCCCTCGTTTTTTGTTGTCTTTTAACATTTGTTAGTCGTTTGTTTTGTCGCTCTTTGTAGCGTTTTTGGCGTCTTTTAATTGTATTTTTGTCGTCTTTCGACTTTTCGCCAACTTGTCTTCACTTCTTTGTCATTCTTTTCGCAGGCGTTTCACTGCCTATTCGTCGATTATTTGCTGTCTTTTCATCGTTCTTTCATTGTCTTTTCGTCACCTTGCATTGTCTGTTCGCTACATTATCGTTGCTTCTTCGGAATCAATTATTCAGCTTTTTGTAATCTCTTTACCGCTTTTTCTCCGTATTTGTCATCTCATTGTCATTTCTCTCATTTCTTACATTTTTATTGTCTTTCCATGGTCTTTTCGCAGGCATTTCACTGCTTGTTCGTCGATTATTTGCCTTTTTTTCATCGTATTTTCGTTTTATGAAATTTTGCCGCCATTTCTTCGCTTTCATTGTAATATTTTTATCATCTTTCGTCCTGTTTGTTACCAAGACAACAAAATCGTTGTATTTTTCTTGTCTTTTCGTTGTTCTTTCGACGTCTTTTTGATGACGTATATTCGCCATCTTTTCGTAGTATTTTTGCATATTTTATCGCCTGTTTGACAGTTTTTAAATGTCTTTTCATAATTTTTTGTCGTGTTTTTGCTGCAGTTTTCTAGTCGTTTTTTTATCGTATTTTTGTCAACTTTTTATCACAGTTTGATTGACTTCTATTCACATTTTCGTCAACATTCCGCCGCCTCTTCGTTGTCTTTTCTGTTTATTCAAGTCATCTGAAGGATTAAATGTCCAAGAGTTGTTATTTGTCGCGTAAAAAGAGCATATTGAACATTAATGCATATAGAACAATCCACTTGATTATAAGGAACAACCTCATTCGTTTGATTTTGAAGTTCTATCGCACTACAGAAATCATATTATGGAACTGCTTAAATGTGGGAAAAATAGAAATGAAAATATTTAGCCATTTTGCCTTACTAGTATAATATCTGCCGTCAAAGCGAAAAATGCTAGTTTTTATTGACAGCATAACAGTAATAAAGTAAATTTTTAATTTTTAATACACTTCTCATTAAAGAATAGTATTCTATTCGCTTCTTTCTCTCAGAAAGAATAAAGTTATGCTTTTCGGGGTATTATTCATTGCATGTAGCGTACTCGTACTTTTTGTCACTAAACGAAACTTTCAATCTTTTCCGCAAAGTTTATGAAAATCCGTAGATTTGAACTATAGATAAACCCGTAGATCTGGCATCACAGAGGAAGGGTGCCAGAAAAAATGACGCAAATCTTTTGTCCCAAGTTGGGACTCCCAACATATATCAAATTCTTTATGGCGAGACGATTGAACCTAGGCTAAAGTGATATCTGTGTTGGAAAAGTGCTCTACAGCTGTAGTATTCGGTAGTGATATGATTCTATATGTATGCGCACGTTTGCCTTTTAATTGGAAGAGTAATGAAATGAGAATGTAGGATAAATGATCTTGGTTTGCACTATGCAAAAAATGATCGTGGTTCGTACAACTTAATATCTTTTATATCATTACATGTTTTGAAATTTGAATTCGAATGAAACTTACAACCTACTTCTGTTATTTTTCAATACATTACTTTTATTAATTGCCATAAAAATTACTGAAGCTAGCTCAAATAATTCAATTTTTGACAGCTGCGAATTCGGCTTCTAACGCTTCCATCAGAGGTGTCTTTTAAAATGTCTTGAAAGTATTTCAGTGCATAAAGAACTGATAGGCAGAAGAAGAGGTTAGTTCGTTTATGTGCTTTAGAAACTTTCAAATTTTTTCTGGGTTACAGGATCACAACATTAGTTGGGTACATTTGAATATTAGTTATTGAATATTGACCATGCAAAGCGCTGGTAGCTATGCAACGGAGGGACTGTACATATGGATGTACACATTCGTAGCCCTACACCAAACCTTCCTTTATGTTCTGAGACACAAACCCTTCTACTTTGTTTAGCTTTTCCAATTTGCCCGGTCAACTTAACCGTCAGTTGTGCATGACGCTTGATTATTTTTAATGCGAACGCATTCATATTATCGGGATTCAGATTACAAATGTTCGGATTAAAGAAGGTCATACTAGCGGGGATTCACGGTAGTCCACTACAGCAAGGCGAACATTGAGGAGCATGAAAGTTCAGCCACGAAAGAATGTGCGGCGAATCTATATCCCCGTTCAGCGTTTTGGTTACAAACTTGGCTTGTCGGACCGTCTTCCAATGTTCTAAAGTATCAAGACCAATAAGGCGACGACTATCCGGATATGGTAGTAAGTTTACGGGATCACGCCAAGGTAGATCATGTAATGCTAGTCGAATGAGCCTCTTCTGCATTCGTTCAATTCTCAAAGTCAAGGTAAGTTGATTAACAGTCCAAATCAAACATACATTTTCTATTACTGGTCTTTGGTCTAACCAGGGAGTAATAAAAGGGCTTTTAAGCAGTAAGGATCATTGAAATCCCGTTAAATTTTGGAGATAAAACCAAGCCGTTGGGTTGATATGGAAATAAATAGCCGAGCGATTCAGGTTGAAATTCTGCTTTGTATCAAGGACAACACGAAGATCGTTGACGTGTTCGACTCTTTTGAGAATGTGCCCATCAGTGGCATTCAAACAGTAATGAACTGACAATGCGATGGAATGTACAATCTGACATTTTGCAGTACTTACAATGAACCAGTTCTTGTGACACCAGTTAACAAAACATCATCAGTAGCTTTTGCAGATTGCGACAGTCTTCAATGGAATGTACAGCTGGAAATAATTTCTGATCGTCCGCGTAAACCAACTTATATCCATCACCCACACATCGTTGAAATACAACGAGAAAAGCAATGAGCTGATATTGCTGCCTTGTGGTACACCCTAATTTGTTTGAGAATGAGGAGGAAAGGCACGAATTCAGGTGTAGGCGAAGTGTTCGGTCGCATAAGCAAGAACATAGGCATTCTGTAAAATGTTTGTGATGCACTAAGCTGAGAAAGTTTCCGTAAAAATATTCGATGGTCTACTCGTTCAAACGCTGCCTTCAAATCGGTGCAAATTTGTATAGTTGTGTATAGAAAAAGTTAATTCTGTTATTCTTTTCAACACTCACAAATAATGAATCATGCAGGAGTCTTCCATTCTATTCAACACCTACACGCTACACCCAGTTCATAAATTTGTTCTCGGTAAAAAAACACACAAAATACCAACAATTGAACAAAAGGATATGGAACTCAATAATCCATAACCAAATAGACAGAGCCACACAACTGAAACCACAAGTGGATTCAGGCATTAGGCAAAAACGGTACCGACCATCGGCGAAGGCGCCTCGATGATATTCAACATTTAGCACCAGTCAGTGGCAGCAGCAATAACAGAAGCAACAAAAAAGCATAAAACAAGGAGCCTCCATTTCACAACGGAAGCACCACTGAGCCATGCTGGAGCTTGGAGAGTTTCCCATTAAATGCTACAGTAGTAGCGGCGAAGCGAAAGGCCACCACAGCACTCGCCCCGTGTGTATGTTTGCTTGCCCATTGTCCGTTGTGCGAACAAGGATGGAATGCGAGTGTGTGACCAACTGTTGTGACGACATCAAGTCGCATAAATTTTGATAGCAACCGGCAGCAAAAAAGAAACCTAAACCGGGCGCCCTACTCGCGTGGAAGATGACACCCGGAACCCTCCGGAGGACTCGGACCTAGGGCTCGAGATAGTAAACGAACGACAAAAAAAAGCCGTCCCGCGGGGATTTGTTTTACACTTGCCAGTGTGGTATCCCGTCGTTGTTTTCCGTTTTTTTTGGTCTCTGGTTCCGTGTGCTAACTTGGCTGACGTCGTTCGGAATCAACTATGAAATACTCACCTCCGAGCTCATATGTTGTCTTGTTGTTGCCGGAGCATGGCAGAGGGTAAAAATAATAAAAACAATAAGAAAACAACTAGCTTGGCACCGGGCTCGGGCTTGGGTGCTGCGCTGGATGGTTGGCAAAGTATTCTCACATAATTCATCCTGTAATGGATTTCCAGATAAGAATCGAACCATACACACTCGTCACGTTGTAAATTTTTCGGTGCGTCGTCTGTGCCAAATTACGATTCAATGTTTTGGCAAAGCAATTATTAACACTTTGCGAAACTTTAGTTTATTTCCAACTAGAAATATAGATTAGTGTTTAATGTTTTGAGTTAAAATAGCAAGGCAAAAAATCGGAACCTATTTTTTCCATTTAAATGCCATATTTAAAGGCTGACCATAAATTATCTGCCCGTGGAAGTGCCCAGCTTTAATCCACCAGTCCACCTCGTCGCAGTGCCTGCAATGATAAGGAGTCCTTTTTGCACTAATTAAAATTTACACGCCATAAACGGACCGTCGACTACCGACCGGTGAGCTCATTCCGTGGAGCCACAGCGGCGAGGTTCTTGTGGTCGCGGCAGAGCGGCCCGTGTTTCCGTCGTTGACATGCCAGTTCATTTCGCACTTGAAGGCACTTATGAGACACCAGTTGAGCAATAGGAATGTGATTTTAATGACTTTTTCCGCCTTACCGTCACCACCGAGTGCGACCATCGCATCCGAGAGTGGACTACGATGAGCCAATTAGCAGTCGTACGACAAAACACCTTTTTCCTGGAGTGGTCTGTCTGGTCAGTTGATAAAATGAGACGAACTGGGGCTGGGCTATTTGCACGCGACGATGGTCCAGGCAGGTAGGAAGCCTGCTTCCTGCTTAGAGCTACGGAGACTAACTTGTGTACGGTCGGTACGTACTTTTGTCCGAATCGTGCAGGTGCTTGGAGTGGTCACCGAATTCGGTGACGTCTAAAGCCGCCGAGCGTCGTCTATTTTCAAACAAATTGCAGATTCGTGGGAGGTCGCCCTCGGGGCTCATTTTCCACTTGGCACTGTCTGGAAGAGTGAGCTTGATTACGATTTGAAGTGTATGTAAATGGGCGCTACTTCCAGCGGAGTCCTTGCCTGATAGGATTTAGTCAACCAACTGTGATGGCTTGTTGACCTACCGGCAACACAACAGAAGCGGCGACGATATCCCGAACAAGATGGGCGAATTAAGTTATTCCGATTTGATAGCGGTGGGAGGTTTTAGGTATTCGAATAAAATGTAGTAAAATATATGACATCGGTGGTCAGCGAGCAGCAAGAGGGGTCAGTCAGAGACGTTTGATGGTTATCGTTGGCATCGAACCGGAGTGACATTCATGAGGGCAATTTTCCCTCTGTCAGTTTATTTTATGAGTCGCCGGAATGTGAAACTGTAGCAGCAGGGCCATATCATACACACACACTCACGGTGTAGGTCGTGTCTCAGAGGAATTTGCATCTTTCACATTACGTACACTTCAACGAACAAAGAACAATTTGATCGTTAAGTAGAAAAATTAGTTTTGTTTAAAAAAAGCTTTTATGAAAATATTGACGAGCGAACGAATAATCAGTTACTGAAAATTAAAAATCAAAAAGCCATTTTCTTACTCACAGACTTAACAATCGTTAATAAAAAATAACGAAATAATCCTATTTGCCACAATCGTCAATTTTTGGTTGTTTGAAATTCCGATTTTTTCTTTTCCAAAACAGAAACGAGCTTCAAGTGGAACCTCCAGACTCCCTATTTTCATCTACTTTGAACTCCTCCGAATCAGCTCGTACAAAATCAAGATAAACACGTGTCTTTTCCATGCTTGTTGTAGGACGAGTTCGACAATAACATTCACGGGAAGCAATAACAATTTGGCTCCTCCGATGGGAACGTAATGGTCCAATCTATCTAAGCGCGAGCATTTTTCCTAGCAGTTCGTAGTCTTCCCGGTTAGTACAATGTATGTACTCAGCGTACCTTTACCGAAGGCAGGCAGCTCGTTTTTGGGACGTTTTCACATAATAACGCCTAGCCCTCGATGGGCGACTGAATGTATGCTCATAAAGTTTAATGTATGATTGTATTAAACTGGTGTTATTGTTTTAATGGTCTTTATAAATCTGATCAGGGAGGTACTTCTAGTTTTCCGCACAATTTTTTTGACAACAATTTTCTCGTCGTTCAAAACAGTTTTGCTCGTTATGTAACAATTTCTATGATCTCTACCAAATAATTCTGTTTGTATCTTAATCAAACCAACCAACATAATTCAAAACTGAAGTTTCCACATCACAGTTACTATTCCCAAACTGACGACGAGCACATTAAAAATTCAATGGCTATATGTGTAAGGATCTTCAGTTCTCGGCTCTGTACGGTTTTGTCGTCGTTAAATTAAGTGGTTTCTAGTGAGCATTAGCCCGCGCGGTGGATCCATCGTCACGTACCGGGTGTTGAAGGCCATTTGCGTCTAGCTAGCTTCTAGCAAGCTTCATTCCGTATCACAATGTTTGGCTTCTTTTCTGGCACCCAATATTTCCAAACCATCTTCGGCCGGTTTTATTCGTCTCTCCACTACTGGCTGCCAAGTAATACACATACGAAGGCGGCATACAAACGGGTAAGCCGGAATAACGATGATAGGACATGTTAGCAGTTCTTTTTTTGCCCCAAAGGAAAACAGTCGAATGAATTGAAAGACAAATGCAGTCACCAGTTTCGAGTGTGGGATCGGAAAGAGAAATTATCTTGTACTGCCATCCAGTACAAACGATGCTCTGCTTGGTTTTATTTTCCGAGCTTAATTTTTCTTCTAACACTTGCAGATTGAGTCGCCGGAAGGGATTTGAATGTTTTATTTGAAGTGTAAAAAATATTAGTTCGATTTGTGGAACATCCACAAATTTTGGTCCGGAAATCCGGATTATGGTACTTGCAAATCAAGTTAGTGAAGTATTTAAAAGTGACCAAATCCCCTATCACCAATGTAAAAAACTGCACAAGTATATTTTAAACAGCTTTCTGGATGGAAGTTTTGTACGGAAAACGGAAGAGGAATGATAATACATATTTTTAAGCATGTGAAACTGTCGAAGCTGGATAAGGACCATCTGGTTTGATAGATTTTTCCAACCGAAACCATCAACAAGGAATTTTACGTGGAGTCTGAAAAAACGTCTGTTACCGTTTCTGAAGCAACACGATGGCCCCGTGCTACTTTGGCCGAATTTGGCTTTCTGCCCTTACAAAACAAAGGCCATGGAGGAGTATGCCATCAGCAACATGTGGATGGTGTACAAGTACAAGATCCCTCTCAACACGCCTGAGCTCCATTGATTCGTGAAATATTTTCAAGCGAAATCTACAAAAAACTTTAAATCTGTTGGAAGTAAGAAGCAATTTAAAGCAAACTGGCGGACTGCGGACAAAACATAATGGACTAGACGGCTGATGGCAGAAATCTGGTGAACTGGCAGGAAACATCTGAAGGTAGAAGTTAAGCAAGCGGCTCGGCTATTAGGACTCGCTCAACCAGAAGATTACCTGAACATTTTTATGTATTTTATACTAACTAATTAAACTTCAAATGAGCCGAAAGCTGGAAGTCTTTCTTTGAATTTAAATTGAATTTTTATGAAATTTTTTACGCGGGCACAATTTGTGAACTTATAAACAAAAAGTTAGCGGTCTATGGTATGGATATGTTATGAGTCCGAAAAAGAAGGGATCCCAAATCTGTGTTAATAATGCGTGATATACGATGTACAGTTTTCAGTACGCTGGTTCAAATCCTTACGCCTCAGTCTATATCAAACAACAGAGTCCACCTTATTCGGTGTTTATACGTGAACGCTCTTTATAAGCATCGGAAAGCTCTATAGGCAGCAGGTGTTTACGATGGCGCCATGTCTATGTGGTCAGCATCACATCCCAAGTAGCACAGTTTTGTCATTTCTGGTTGCTGCAACCTATTTATGACTAAAATTAGTCATCAATCGGTTACCACAACTGGTTTATAACAACTGTGCTAGTAGGGATGCGAAAAAGAAACAGCAAGTCACCGCATACGTTTCCCTCGACAATGTTGGCAGTAAATTTATATACCAGGCGAGCGATTTTATGAAATAGTGGTCTTCTTTAAATACACTGCCAAACACCGTTCTTTATGATACGAAAAGCACCCCGCTGATAGGCAGTGCAAGAGAGCGTAATCGGTAGTTGTGTTAGTGATTTATTTTCTCCCAGTTTTAAAAATTCTACATCCGCACATTGGGAAAACCACCAACAGCAACTGCAAATCGCGTGTGCGCAAGGGGTTTCCAGTAAAGTTTATATGCGTAGTTATCAGAGATTAGTTTTGTAATCAGCCTGAACTACGTAATCAATGATAATCTCAAATACTGATTGATTGATTTTAGTAATCGCAACAGCATGGTAAACGCGAGGCGACGCACGTGGGCCCGACTAGCTCTACGATGCTTGGTGCCTGATATTTGAATTTTTGAAGTAGGTTCAAGGAAATAAGCTTTTCAGCCATAACTCAGGACGATAAAAACGCTATCTTGAAATTTTTATCACTAAAAGGCTACCAAATGAACCGTGCAACCAACGAGGTAGCAGCGTTGCTACACTGTCAATACAAAAGATACAGCAAAACTTTATTCAGCAATATTGTAGATAATACTAGCTCTACAAATTTTGCTTGGCCGAGACGGTACTGTCATATGTATCAAAATTGAGTCAAAGTGATTCAGCCATCCCTGAGGTAAGCATTCACAATAGTAGGATATTAAAAATAAAAGTAGCTTCCATGTCATGTTTTCATCCGTATTTAACAATCTTAAACCAGATTTTGTAGCAGAAATGCGATTTGTAACCGTATCAGCGTCAAAGTACGACTCACAAAAAACTGAGAAATCCTGAAATAAACTATTTTGATTTTTTATAACGGTAATCTTTCGAATAGACGGAGCGAACGGCAGAAGAAAATAATGAAATACAGATATTGATAGTATCTCTAGGGCAAGACAAGACGTGAAGAGGAAAGATCGGAAAGTTGTGTAAGGAAGGGTGTGTAAGGCAACGCTTATTAAGTTTGTATAACGTTCCGCTTTGCCCAAGCTGCAGGATCCGTGGAGCGAACCAAACTATAATGGGAACCAGTTATAACCGGACTCGAACCAAACTTTCCCCCCTGGCCCAGTAATTCGCAGTTACAGTTTTAAACGCTTCATTAGAGTTTTAAACGCTGGGGGGTTGGGTTACTTTTAAATCGCAGATCCCGCAGCTTGTGTAAATAGGGCCTGTCCAGCCGAAAATATAAAGTTTGGGAATCATCAACAGTCGATAGCTCCACTTCGGAAAATAGGAACGTTAAACAAATTTAATATTTAAGCGTTGCTTCAATGACCCTTCCTCACCTAATTTTCCGCTTTTTCCCTTTTACGTCTTCTCTCGCTCTGGAGATACTATCCCCATCTATATTTCATTACTTTCTCCTACCATTCCCTTTGTCAATTGGAAGACTACCGTTGTAAAAAAAATAGTTAATACCTGACCTCATCATAAAGGTCACGACCACAAACACGCGGTTGGTAAACTGTTATGATTTTGATCCATGAGCGAAGTCATGAACGGTTTAGATAAATTGAATAAATAGTCGGCAATTTCTGTGAAGGTTGCCAGCAATTTGAAATAAGTTTATTTGTTCATTTATTATACATCATCTAACGCAAAGTCTTAATAAAGCGATTTAAATGAAAGAAACTTCAAACTACTCATATATTTTCGAATATCGGACGTACAAGTGAACAGTACAAGGCTTTCAAGCAATGAGGATCCTTGAAGTCCCATCCTATTCTAGCTATGAACTCTAGTTGTCTACGAGAGTCGTTGCTTTAATCACGATCACCATGCGGTGCCTTTCGAACGTCAGCTTTTTGTCGAAAATAACGCCAAAGTCATTAACGTGATCCACTCTGTTTAATACTTGCCGGTTAATGGCATACTCCAAGAGACGAGCAATCACTGCACATTTAGCAGTAGGGTAAAGTGGCGCAGAACGCACCACTTAAGCAAACCATCATTTTGTAGAGCAACGGTGTGTTTGTTCCACGTTTTTTTTAACTTGTAGAAGACTTTGGGATCTTTTTTACACACGCTCCTGGGGAAATTTCCTTACAAAAACCAGCATTTATTGTTATTTTTGACGATTTTTAGCAAGACACAAAGTCATTATGTGGGGCAAAACGCCAAAACCCGTGGACAAAACGCACCAAATTTTGACAGCCAGGCATTAAACATAATCCGCAGAATTACATATAATTTCGTGTTGAAAGTGGGCAACTCGTATTATATAAACTCGTAAAACTAGGCATAAAAATGGCGGAAGCGTTTGTTATATTTCGTTTGTTCGCTGGGATATAATGGGTTCATATTTCAACATAATTGGCAATAAAATTTATTCATTTGTTTTTCTCCAACTGATGTGTGATGAAATATTGTAAGTTAAACAATGTACAATTAGGTTTAAGGCAAATTCTAAGTCCGATCCAAAATACAATACATAATATTGCTACATTTTAAATAAATAATGTGAAACAAAAGATGTACTGCAAATTAAAAATATTTAATAATAGTTCGATCCCGCTGTGGTGCATTCTACCCCTTATTTTATTTTGAAATTTGTTGCAATTTATGTGAAAAACATGCCTAGTTCTTGCCGTTTTTGTGATGAATCATCGAGCATGACAGTATATCAGTTAGCTAGACTGTATTTTGGAAGTGGTAAAAGCTGAAGAGAAAACCATGATTTCTTACATGGGGAATAAGATCGCGGATAATCGCTTGATTTTTTTGGTACTAGCTGAGTGCCCGATCTTACTCTGGGAGCCTTTGTCTCACAGCCACTTGTACATCAGTTATTGTAACCGAAATGCTTATAATGCAAAAATACAACGCTTGTTTCTCTTTCGGACGTTCCTCTCCATTTGTCAGCTCCTCCTCTTTTGCCTACCCGGCCACCTGCATACCTGCTTTCTTTACGGAAATCCCTATAACACCCTATAAAGAAAGAAAAACAAAGCCATTTTTCCTATTTGCACCTTCCGCTTTTAACAATGGCCACCCCACCCATAGGAAATGAATAGTTTTGTTATTGTACTTTTCTAAACACAGCTTTTTATTTATTTATTAGTTTAGTATTACATGCTATCCTAATAAAAAAAGTAGAAGGTGCAACAGTGTTTCGTCCATGGATACAACAAACCTGTTATTCCTTTCATCTCACTTCAAGACAAAACTTGTTTGTAAACAATGTTTTTAGTGTCACCACCAGGAGCAAGTTTCTATAAATTATTGGCTGAGCCCATTCTGCAGCATGCCACATAAAGTTTACCAAGGGAAAAACATGGTGTTCTCAGATGAACTCCACGCTGTTTGAATGATTGCCCCTGGGACTCAAACAGAGGGACCCTCCCCCACCTATTACGGAACCTCCCCCACTTTTTGTTGGCCACCCAGTGCTGATTCTCTTATCTCAAGGAACATGTGTGCCAACTTTGATGAAGAACGGTCAAGCCGTTTCGGAGTTATGGCCTCCCCTCCTATTAGGGACCCTCCCCCACCTATTAAAGAACCTCTCGCCCCCATTTTTGTTGAAGCCTCAGTTCTGATTCTCTTATGTCAAGGAACATATGCCAAATTTGATGAAGAACGGTCAAGCCGTTTTGGAGTTATGGCCTCCCCCTTATTAGGGACCCTCCCCTACCTATTAGGGAACCTCCCCCTTTTTGTTGACCCCCCAGTGCTGATTCTCTTATATTAAGGAACATGTGTGCCAAGTTTGGTGGAGATCGGTGAAGGCGTTCTGGAGTTATGGTGGAACATACAAACAAACATACAAACATACTCACTCTCACTTTTATATATATAGATGGCTATGTTTGATGCTTTTACATGCTACACAATTAGCTTTTTTTACACCAAAATAAAATGCGCATTCATAATTTTATAAAATAATTTCCGCGTTTTTAAACAATTAGTAGCACGGGCCATTCTACCCCACCGGTGCGTTCTGGACAGCCTTCCCCTACTAATAATCAAAGAATTCAGTTTTCACCAGGTTGTGAATTTATCTATCAAACGCTGCAGACGATAACAAACCTCTATGCCACGAATCGTCCATCGGCATAAACAAGTCTACATCCACTGACTATGGCATGAGCTGTGTCATTGGAAAATATAATAAAAAGAAGCTGGCCAAGAATGTTACCTTGCGGAACACCTGATTTGTTGGTAAATGCAGATGATAAATCCAATCCTAGCTTGACTTGTAAAACTCTGTCACACAGGAATGATTTCAGGCACGTGACATACCTCTACTAAGTAATCGATACGGTCAAATGCTGCTTTCAGATCATTAATATAAGCGCCCTATGCGGTCTCTTTGCAGACCAACATCAATATCAACAAAGTCTACGCTTGTTGCCAGAGTGCGCCACATTCGATATCATTCGATGTTTACACGCGAGCGCTCTCTGTTGACTAATTTGTATGTTAAATTTATCTGCGAGATCTGCATACATTGTATGCTATATTTTTATATTTCGATATAATTTTTAGTCTCAATGACATCTGTTGCATTTCATGTATAGTTTCCAAATACAGACACGAATTCCAACCGGCTGGGGACTAATCTATACTAATCGGAAGCTATGTAGTTCTTAGTGCAACTCATAATATCAGTGTTAATAATAACTATTTCAAACAATTTTGATGCAGATGATAAATTTATATCCCGCGATAGTTCTTAACATTTCGACGGTCATCACTCTTGAAGATCGGGCAAAATATGAATATTTCCAATAAATGCGAGAATTTGCCTCGCGTAAGTGATTTATTGAAAATGGAGCAGAATGTAGCAGCCGGAGTCTTGCAACGACATAAAAAACAGCCGAAATCCCATCCGGGCCACCCGAATATGAACATTTCAATTTTTTCGTAGGAAAAGAAGAATAGCCTGTGTATAAAAAGCACATAAAATTGACGTTACAAACATTTCAGCTGATCAGTACGGGTTCTATCTTGGTCGTTTAATCAACACAAACTTGGTCGAATTCACTTAATTTTGTATCCAGCATATTGAAAAAGAAGCCCAGATGGATTTGTTTTGCACCGATATTAAAGCTGCGTTTGATCGCGTCAACCATCGTCGGCTTTTAGCGAAATTGAAACGCCTAGGTGCCTAGTTGACTTATTCGCGCGTTGGTTAGAATCGTTTCTCTCCAGCCGTTTCCTATAAGTAAAACTGGAAAACTTCAAGTCTCAGGAGTTCTTGACAAGGTCTGGCGTACAGCAAGGTAGTACTTTGAGACCACTGTTATTCTCGGTTTTCTTCAATGACGTCTGCCTAGCCTACCCAAGTAGCACACTTTAGGTCCATTTAGTTAAAGCAACCGAATTACGACTGAAATTGGTCATAATTCGGTAACCATAACTACTTTGGAACAAACGTGCTAGTAGGGTAGCGCTTACATCTGGATGTCGAATTATGTATGCTCACGATTTGAATATCTTCTTCGGCCTACGGTTGCAGGACAACAGTCAACAGTTAGGTGAATAATTTTTCGACTGGGTTACGTGCAATCGATTTACTATCAGCGTCACAAAGTGTGTGACTGGTTACGTTTTTTATTGAAGGTGGAGGAGCGTTTGGTGAGGAAGAAACGTAGACTGGATGATATTGCGAAACTTCGATGTGGGGCCAAAAATATATTGCGTAGTTCAATTACTGAGTGGGACACTAACCCACACTCTCTCGGGTTGCGCCCAAGTGTTTAACCAATTAAACTATCAGTACACGACACCCTATATTAGATAAACTCACATCTAGTTTCGATCATTGCAGTCTAACCATTCGTACGCACACACCATACGCTTCACCCGTGATTACGTTTACTAGGATAAAATCATCTTTAAACTATTGTTACACTATTAGTTCTATTAGTTACCAGCCAATTCAGCGTGAAACAAAGGTAAAGGACCTCGAAATTTTATTGGATACCGAATTGACCTTCCAGTGTCACTATAAAAATTATCGTAAAAGTGAACAAACACCGGGTATTTGCCACGCGGATTGGGGAGAATTTCCGTGATCCTTACTGTTTGAGATCTCTTTACAGCGCAGCAGTGGTTTGGAGTGGTCTGATATCATAGTGTGGTTCACAATGTTCATCAGATCGGGATTGCGGTTTCTTCCGGGGATTAACCCACTTGAGACCCCATCATATGAAAGCAGTTGTAGACTATTAGGTATTGTATTAGGTATTTGTGGAAAAAAAGAAATTCTATGCGATATTTATTGCAAATTGCTTTATGGCGAAATATTCAGATGCAAGTAAACATAAACGTAGCTTCCAGGGTTCTATGAATCGTATTTATAATTTCTATTATTTTCTACTGATGTTAAGTTTTGTTCTGTAGACCATGTGGCAAATGTTATAAATAAATATACCTACATAACTTTTGAGCTTGGTGAGCTTGGGAAATTAAATGTGCTGATAAAGCGAAAATCCCCGCAAGACTTTTATGTAGAATGTTTAGTGACTGTTCCGTTTCAAAAACTTTATTAGTTGATTCCTCGAAAACTATATTAGTCGCAGATTGAAATATACTGGGATACGTTTCCGAAGGCCGTTGTTTTTGGCACTGTCAACATGAAATCTTTAAATTGTGGATTCAATCTCTTAATACATCAATCTTTAGAAAATATTCCAACGACAAGCATTGCTCGAAATCGGCCAGTATGGTTATTGTTTCGATTAAAACTGTTTAAAGCTCGTCCAACCTAAACAGTCAAACTGTCCGAAAATCAAACCGCTCCTCACAGAGACGGCGACCCCGACCAGGAGAGCGCATTCAATCGCACGGAACAAACACAAAAGTAATGTGGATAGATAGAATTGGCAAGAATTTGGTCTAAGAATTTAACAACATAAAAACCGAACTTCTAGTCTTTTTCGGCCTTGCTCGATTCTGCTAGGAATCAAAAAAAAAAAAATCTGCTGACTCGGAATAAAATCGAAAACTATTGCTCTTGCCACAAATGCTACTGGTTATCGCGGTGGCAATGGAGGAGGACAAGAAGGAGGATGCACCACCCCATCGCATGTTGTGTTTTGTTATGCTGGTGAAAAATGCATCCACTTCGAAAAATGTGGCGGCATCGGGTAACAAAGACATCGGGAGTAAAAAGTTGAAGTGCACTACAGGAATAGTGCACTCTGGTTTATCAGTAAAATTTTTACGATTGTCTAGATTTTCATTCGGAAAATGTAAATTAAAGATATATCAACTGGCCGGAACGTTGCTCTTTCTTTCTTTCTTCGTTCCTTCGGAACACAAAAGAAAATCTCCGTTCGGCAGTTGGCCGAACCAGGAAATGTAAAATAGTTCATTTGTATTATTAAATAAAATTGGTATCTTCGCGTGTGATTTTCTTCCCGGCATATTCACATATTCATTGTGTGCTGAATCGCTAGCTGAAGTTGGGCCAGGATGAGATTTTTCCAAGCAGATTACAACCCGACAGCGTTGTAAGTAAGCAGACACTCTCTGGTATGGTGTTTTCACCAATGAGTGCTTTTCTCTTCATAATACTTTTCAATTTCCTCGATTGAATGAAGCCGTTAAGATGGAGTGAAAAAAAAAACGAAATGCTCCACATATGCAGGGCAAAAAGGCAACAGTGCATTTGTGCCATTTCCCGCCCGAGGATAAGCGCGGCATGTTCGTATGTAGTCATGTGTGTCATTCTATTATGCCCTTCAAGTGGTTGGAAAATGAAAATGAGAAGAAAAAACTGACATTTCTTTGTCACGGTGGAATGTACGACAAACACAAGAAGACATTTGCATCCTATTGTTAAATACCGTCGTTGGCCGGGGCGGTGGTGGAGCATGGTGGCAGGTTTTGAGTCGTTATCTGCGATTTCCGGCAGCAGGCTAAAACCGACCGAACCATTCTACTCGGGAAAACTAACGAAACGTCGGTCGCGTCGGTCTACGATGTGCGCTTGCCAACGGGTCCTCGTCCTCGTCGTTGGACTCGCTGCTATTCAGATGGAAAGTAACAGCAACAAGCGACCGGATTTTGCCGGTTTTCCGGCAGCTTGCAATTCGTGAGAAATGCTCTTCGGGCACTTTATGGCTTATTATGCATGGTGATTTAAGCTTTCATGTCACATTAGCATTTCGGTTGATTTGAAACGACGGGCGGCGGTGGAAAGGGGATGGTTTTATTAGGAGTTTTTTCGTGGATAGTTCATGAATCTATGCTTGTATGATTAGATCTCGTAGCATGAGCTGTGCCACTTTTAGTAAATTTGAGGTAGTGAGCAACCACTTGCATTAGTTTGTATTACCTTTATAACCGTTACTTTTCGTTAACGAATTTTATGATTTGACGCACAGGAATTTTTATATTTAGAACACACCTTTTCTGAATTTCTCTTGAAGCTTTTCAACAGTATAGAAAATTTTGTGTGAAACTATTTCCAGATAATACTTTTTTAGATTGCTGAAAATGTTTGCTTACATAGAAACAAAACTGTTTTATCGTATTTGGCTCGTGACAGATGATTTTTTGGAATAATCAATATCCGAGAAAATCAGAAATTTTCCATTGCTTTGTTGGTAACAAACAGGAAAAAACGATTGCTTAGTTAGTAATAGTTTTAGAGGACGACGCAGTGAGAATAGATATCCGCTGAAAGTATCATAGTTTTCATTTTCACCGAAAAAATCAACGAAAGGGATATATAAAAAGTTTATAACAGTTTGAATTTCAAGGTTCTATTTGCTCAACCAATCGATGGCACAATTTGTTACTGCACTTGTTACCGTGACCGCACATAATTGCGATCAGCTCCTAATTCCGATCACTCAACCTAAATGGTCAATTTTTAGAAAATTGAGCCAAAATCTGTAGTAAATGAGCACGCTTAGTTATTGTGCTATATGTTTATGTGTCAGTTGTTGAAAAATGACTGCCTTTGGGGCACCATGCACTTCAAAATAAAATTAATTCAACAGGCAGAAGCAAAAAACGTCATCAAAATGTATTTTCTTAGCCGAAGTGCTAAGCGCATGATCAAATTTGCTAAGATCATAGCAGCATGAAAACATATTACCTTCTTCGGTATTCTATGATAACTAATAGATACAAGCATATATAACCGTTCTGCATCAAATTTGGCTGAAAAATGCTGAATTTTCGGAATTTATTCCATTAAAGTAATTGATCGGAATTATAAACATAATTTTTTTTTCTGCTTCTAATTCCGATCACTATATCAAAGTTAAAAACTGGCAAAATGTAAGCTAACGAAGTTACTATTTGTATTTTAGGATTGATTGCAACGTGATAACATGGCAGGATTATCGAAATTTTTTGACGTAGGACTACGTCTTACGGCAGGGTGTCAACCAAAATTTGAAGTTAAGCTACCGTCACGAAAGAATGAAAGATTATGAACGGTAATAGCTCTTCCAATTTAAAATGGATTTTGATCATAAACGATGCAGCAATTTTATGGCTTTCTTGAAAAAATTGTTTGCCAATCGCTAAATAGTGAAAATTAACGAAAGCTTTCAAGCTAAAAATTCTCCATACATTTTCCGTATGATAGTCTTGCTTCCCAGGCACGGACGACCATTACGCACACCAAGCTCGTGGCTGGTGCTGATTAGCATAAGCAAGCATAAGCATAGGCACAAGCATAGGATTCCGTCCGTGTGCTGCTACTCCGTTATTGACCAGGACCGATGAAAATTGCAGAATGATGGCTGGAAAAAGCATGCTAAGGACAGCGCACTGTTCCTTTTTGTGCAACCTTATCAGGTCCCTGCGTGCTGGTCAATACAGACGCCGGCTACGTCCGAATGAGGGTCCTGGTGGGATAGGAAGGAATGTTACCCCAATACTTGTTGCTAATAAAGACCAGGGAATCCTTTGCATCTTCACAAGCATCAAGCTTGTGGCTGCTGCTGATTCAAGACAAAGAAGCAAAATAAACTTGCATGTTTTTTGTTTACTACAGAGCACAGTATAGCTAGGTGCTACATTCTGATTTGGAATTTTGGCCTTCTGTTTTTATACGACAGATTTCGTAGCCTGTAAGAATACGGGACAATTGTTCTACAAATCCTTTGACTCTTTCTGACGAGATTCGAACATGTGACGTCTAGCTTTCTGATCAGATGATTCTAGCAAAAATCTTACAGAATTGTTGCTCAAGTTGATATTTCTATCAAACTTTGTTATAAATGTTTCTACCAAGATTCTATCTCGTTCTGTTCCTTATAAATCGCTTTGTCACAATTTGGTTACACAGCAAGACAGAATACTGATTTTTGTTACTCATATGGATATAAACTAGATAAAATTATATCATAATTTGATATATTTGTGATATGCCTTGAGCAAATTTTGTTACAATTTTAGTTATTTCAACTGCTAACGAGACCAAGTTTCTAACAAAACGCAAAGGAGACTTTGTTATAAAATACTTATTATCTAGAACTCATCCTGTTATAAATTTGATATATTCATTTGATCGGGTTATTAAACCAGTGCCGTATTTCCAAGCCAACTGAAAGGCTCAGACGTTTTGCTTTTCTAACACTGCAAACAAGCGACAGCGACAGCGCAGTTATGAACTATCTTATTAATGCGTGTTCTTTTAATATAACAATAACATATTATTTTGAAGCCTTAAGTTTTCTTCTAGAACTTTGTTAATAGCTGGATGCGTGAGGCAAATTTCTATATGAAATACTTCGACTTTGGCACTGGTAAAAATATTCGTTTTTGATATCACAAAATAGCTCACCTACCATAAATACGGTACAGCAAGATAATATTATTATTATATTGTTTGTTTTTTTCTCATTTTACGCTATACATATACCAATATGGTGTAAAAAGTTTTCTTTAATATTCGAGGTTTCTTCGCGAAAACCAGCCTCACGTAGTTCTACGCCAACTACGCGGTCATGTCTGGAACACAACCTCTCTGATTTGATTTTTACTATTATTTATGATCAAAGCTTTATGAAAACGTCGAAATGACCGAATTTTATTGTAATTGTAACAGTTGAACAAAGATAAAATAAGAGGAAAGTTTTATAATCCGCTTGTCGATCTTTTAAGTACACAAATTTTATGAATATTAAGCTAATGATAATAATGATTATTAACGCAACCAGAAGATGACTGGTAGGGGGATTGTCGTCAAACTACATATAAGCAATACATTTTAGATCCATTTGGTACGAGTTGACAAAAGTTTCTTGCGTTAACAGCTCAACATGACGTGATCGGAATTAGATACACCTGTGATCGGAATTAGAATCACCCCTTATAATTGATGATCGGAATTAGGTGCACTGATGCATTATACTATGATGCATTTTTTTAATTTTCGGTAAATAATTTAGGCATTTTAGTATTTTTCCATGAAACATAATTGAAAATACTTGCTAAAGACACATACCGTGTAAATAAATATCAAACCAATATTTATCAGTAGGGACTCAAAGATGAATCATGCCTTAGGTGATCGGAATTAGGTGCTTTCACGGTAATAACATTCCACAGTTTGGAAGTGCTTATTACTAGCCAACATATACCTACCAGCTGTCTCACACTTGCTCCGTATGCTCTTGCAAGGATTCAGCTGCCCTCTCCCCCATTACCTTAGCATCAAGCGAAGCCACATCGCACAAGCCACCTCCTTCTCATTTTTCTTCTGCCACTACCAAGCGAGAAACGAGGTCAAGAAGGCGATACCGGTCCGGCCAGTCAGTCAGCCAGCCAGCCAGCCAGCTCTACAGGACGGCACCTTGGCAAGCATAGCGTTTCTTCTTTCGCTATCAGTAAACGACCTGTTCGGGTGTGTGTACATCAGAACATAAATAGTGGGGCTAGCAGCTAACTACTAGTGGCGCAAAATCCAGCCAGCTAGCTGGCGTTATTTGCCAGTCCCGAATCCTCCCACGCTCGGTCGTCGGAATGAACGAATCCGTCCGAGAAGGCACGACGAGAAAAAGGGTCCAAGAAGACCGGTACTGGCCGGAAAGAAAACGAATGGCTCGGGCACCGGGTCGGAAAAATCTATCTGAAATAATTATATGCGCTAGATTTGATGCTCCAAGCTCAGAGCCTGGCTTAGGGGAGAGAGTGACGATGAAAGCGAAAGATGCTCCGAATGGTTCCCCTTCGGCGCTGAACGGGCGGAGGTGTCGTCATCGCGTCGTCGTCGGCGTCGTCGTCGACGTCGAGCTCGAGAGAAGTTCAGCACCAACGGAGGTGAGATAGCAACAGTGAGATCATGAGACAGGAGAGCGGTCGTGGGAGTGACTGTGATAGCGTGGGAAAATTGTAACGTGGGGAAAAGGATAGCGAAAAATCGGGTCGCTTTTGGTGCGGGGGTGGTTTTTCATCGTCCGTCGTTATCGTCGTTTACGGCGACGGTGGTGGTGGTGGTGGCACTGGCGATGCTAGAAAATAACAGCAACAGCAACATCATCATCATCGTCGTCGTCGTGTGCACGATTTCGATTGGGTTGGGTTCGAGGTTTTCGGTTATTCACGCTTTTTCCACTTTGTTACTCTATCGTTAAATGTATGAATGATGGGAAATTGAATGCCAGATAGTGAAGCGAACCGATAGCGGGGGAGATATGGTAATGAAGATAGCGGAATGTACATTGATTGCATATTATGCCCTTGTAGTGATGATTATCGGCGATTAAACTAGTTTAGTGCATCGTTGGATGCACTAAAAATAAAAATTACTACTAAATTTCCAAAAAGATACTGTTTAATTCTTTTTTAAATAAATAAATTTATTGATGTTTTCGTCATGTAGAAGCTCTTGAAAAAGTATTTCTACGAGCTCTTATAGTGTTCTGATGGTGAAATTGAAAACCAATATTTTAGGTTAAGTATTCAAACGTTTTATACCAAAAGTCCCCAAGTAACAATTTAGATTTTATTACATTCTTATGACGGCATTTAAGACCAAAATTGGTCTTGAAGACCACCATAAGAGTACAATAAAACTCATATTGTTGCTTGGGTCTTACAGAAAAGTCTGTTTTGCGCCAATAGATTTGTAATGTTGGATTTTCAAAGAACTTTTCTGAGAAAACCTCGTCATTAACAGATAAGTACCACAAGGTAAACATTTGTGACCGCTATTTTTTAGTATCTGGGATCATTACTCATGAAAAGAATCACTAATCGAATGTTGAAAAGTGCATCTTCATCAACTCAGTTCAGTGTGCCAGATTTGTATCAAAAAGTATTATTGCTTTAACATTACTCTTCATTTCTTCGGTTGACAAGCTATCGGGCTGTTGCCAAAGGAGATCCCAAAATTAGCCAAATCTTTTTTACGCACATCCAATCTGCAAGCCCTTGATATTAGTTTGCCGTTAATAGTGTAAATAAAGTAAATTGTGTTGTTAAAGTGGCTCCGTAGTCACCAGGTTACATAGTCTGCATTGACGGGCGAATGACCGTGGATTCAAATCTCAGTATAAACAGGACCATTCTAATTCATGTAACTTAAGCATTAACACTACCATATCCTGTTAAAGCCTCTTGATAGTACAAAAATGGTCACTCTTATAGTGCAGTAAGAGTGATTGGTCAGAGGGGAGACACAGCCTTCGCCAGGGACAATTATAACTGGAGCTAATACTGACTCGAGGGACGAGTGAGTGTAGCAGCTTTCAAGCTTTGAAGGAAGTGTAAACCCAAAGATATACACAAGCACGCCTTTTATTGCAATAAGCATATCGCTCAGCCAATAGCGATTATAACAAAAAGAAATTAAGTGCAGAATACAGCGTGCACCTGGGCGAATTGATCTAATTGCGCAATTGGTCGCGCTGGTGACTTTTTAATGCAGTGTGAAACTATGCTCACTATGCTGTGTTTTGCGAGCTCTTGACAAATAAATTGTGCAAATCTTGCAATAATCTTTATTCCCGATCGCAGCAGATAAATTTAGATCATTACTTACGCTAAGGTAATGTCAAATTTCAGCAGTAACGTAACATCGTTGTAGAACAGCGAAAAAAATCAAAGGTCACATGTCACTGCCTTGAGGAACTCCATGTTTATTGGTTGGTATTTCAACATTAAATCCGTTTATCTGTAGAAAACTGAAATACAAATTGAAATAGTTCGGTTATATCACTGCAAAAATAATACCAATAATATGAACAATGAATGATACTTCTATGGCAGCTGATGTCTGTCCTCCCACAATCATGGGTCGCGCACTATTATTATTTTTTAGATTGTGTTTTTTATCGACTGGATTTAATTTTAACTATTAATATTTGGCAGCGAAATTTATCAAGACTGTGGTTTGATGTTTTCCCGACGTTTCGACACTTTGGCGGGTCTTTTTCAAGGGGTAATATCATTTACCACAGTCTTGATAAATTTGTCTAACCCTTCTACCCTTCCTGTTCTACCTTTCCAAATATATTAAAAATAATTTTTTATATTTTTTATATAGGGAATGGTAAAAAAAGTAATGAAACCAAAGGTTTATTTAAAATACTCTAGAGTGGGGTTGCAAGTGTTTTAGAAAGGATAAAGAACCGAAAATTAAATAAGGGTCATTGAACGTTCGTAGTTTATTTTCTCTTACCAAGCTAATTGATCCGTGTGTTAAAACAGATTGTCATGGGAGCCAATTGAAACGAGTTACATCTGAAACATGATGTTTGTATCAAAACTAAGATACAAATTGTATGCTTTAAGAAATAAAATGTTTCCAAGTTCTAAGACATTCGAAAGAAAATAAAAGTGACCCATTTTTGTGTCATGATTTATCAAGTTTTACATAATTATGGGTCATTTTTCGGCAGACTGCCAATGAAATTACAGTCGAAAATTTTTGATTATTTTGATGCTAGGTAACAGAAATACTCTTTCTAAAAGCACGGAGTTGAACATGTTTTGTAATGTGAAGAAGTTTTTGGTGCAAAGATTGATAAACTGGATGAAACTGGAATGTTCTTCCTAGATTAGTAAAGCAAATACCGTCAGAAGCATTTTTTAAGAGGGGCTCTCTAGATTATTGGAACCGACATTAGTTTATTACATACAAATACAAATTAGTTTATTAGTAGTAGATACAATAATAGAAAACTGTACAATACTGATATAGTAAGATCGGAGATAGTAGATTTAAAAAAGGCTTGCCTTACGCTATCGGACAATAAAATGAATTGAATTGAATTGAATTGAAACTGGGAAACTTCGATATGTGGCCAAAAATATATTCGGTCGTTCAATGGCAGGTGGGACTCCGAACCAAACTTTCTCGGTTGGTACCCATGTATTTATGTAATTAAACTACCGCCGCGTTAACACCGGACAAAATTAGATACATATGTGACTATCTAATATAAGGGAGCGATCACTATCCTGAATGCCGCCAACAAAGTGCTGTCCCAAGTCATCTTCCATCGACTATCGCCAATAGCCAATAGATTCGTGGTAATTTACCAGGTCGGTTTCATGGAGTGTCGGTCTACAACGGATCAAATCTTCGCCTTGTGGCAAATCCTCCAGAAGTGCCGCGAACTTCGAGTTCCAACGCATCACCTGTTCATCGATTTCCAAGCCGCATACGATAGTGTAGACCGACAAGAGCTATGGAAAACACTACTGTCTTACCTGACTCACAACGAATATACGTGTTATTGAAACAAAGTGTATACTATACCGTTTTATTCGTTTATAGCGTATATGCATTTTATTAAGTTGATAAGAATGTTAAGAATTTTTTTGTAAGTTATGTTATTATTATTGCTTTAAACCTGTAACAAGTTGCATGAATAACACTCTAGTTTAACAAAGAAAGCATTGCATATTACTGTCACTTGAAAAATAACGTTTTTGTAGGTTATTTTCAGGGGTGCGAATTAAGCGAGGGAACGTCGCTCATTTCTACTTTTTCCCGATTTTGAGCTCTCGCGAATACAACGTATATTCGCTATGAGTCAGGCAAAACAGGAGTAAGGAGATCCAGTGACGCATTTAGGCCGGAAATCGGACCTATTTTGCCGTTCGCAAAACGCTACAGTCGAGAAGCATGCGACGCCGTATGCAGCTTACAATGTACATAGCCCTTATTAGACCACTAGTACATTAAGGACTTAAAGCCGTGACGATGCTCGCGGAGGACATACGCGCCATTGCCGTATTCGAGCGGACTATATTTGGCGGAGTACAAACTGAAAGCGGAAAGTGGCGGAGGCGTACCAATCACGAGCAACATGTACTGTTTGGAGGGATTCCCGTCGTACATCCGGCGAAAGTCGGTAGGCTACGGTGGACCGGACGCGTGGTAAGGATGCCGACAGACAGTGCGAGTAAAACAGTTCTGTTCTACAACTCCACTAGCACCGGAACGCCCTGTTCCTGGTCAACGTGCAAAATGGCTCGACCAAGTCGAAAGTGATTTGCGACTTCTGAGACGACTGGGAAATTGGCGGGGAGTTGCCCAAGATCGAGTTGAATTAGACGATTGCTTGCTGACGATGACGGCGACAACATCTAAAATATTGAAACACTAGATTAGGTATTGTAATGTGTGCAGGCTGGCTTCAACTGACAAAGTGAATTAAAACAATCGTATTTCAATTAGTTTTTATTTTCATCAGTTACAGTCTCTATTTTTACGGAGCATACAGTTCTGCGTGGCTGTGCGGTATTCGCTGTTAATCTGGTTCTGTTTCAAGCTTGGAACTCACGGGAACAAGTCACGATTGTTTTTGCGGTTCTCCCGGTTACGGAGGAATTGAAGACCCTGGAGAAGTGAAATGAAGAGCAGACAGTGAGAATTGAAGGCCCCCAGACGACACTCCATTAGCTATAAATACATTTGCCGTGCGTACGGATGCCATAATGCATGTTTGCCCAAAATGGACGGGAGCCATAATTGTGGACGAAATTCACATTGTGCGATAGCCATAATGTACGTTTGCCATAAATCGATTTTTGTCTCAATGATCCAGAACTACACATCAACCAATTTAAAGCTTGAAGAACTAGTGTGACCATGTGCTCTGAATCCCTCGCAGTGGCCAGGGCTTCCGACGATTCGACGGTCCATTATGGCAAACATACATAATTGTTTTCGACCATTATGGCAGACATAAATTATGGCAATCGTCTTTATGGCACCCGTACGTATGGCTATCGTCCGCTTACCATTGAAAGGTTTGTCTGAAGGGTGATAATATGATGTTTACACTATATTTGAAAGATCATCGGAAGCGTGTACTGAACGAGCGCAAGGAAAAAGTAACAAGTTGCCGGAGATCCACACCACATCTATAATTTTAATCGTCTTACTGAAGACCAGGAAGGTGCCGGGTCCGGATGGAATCCCGAATGTGGCCCTGAAGGCAGGAATACTAGCATACCCGAATATGTTCAGGACAGTGCTGCAGAAATACCTAGAGCATGGTCGTTTCTCGGACAGGTACAAAATCCAGAAGCTAGTGCTGTTGTCTAAGCCAGGAAAGCCTGCAGGGGATTCAACTTCAGATAGGCCGATATGTCTGCTGGATACATGCGGGAAGCTTCTGGACAGGATTATCTTAAACAAATTGACGACGTACACGGAAGGTGAACATGGTCTGTCAAATATGCAGTTCGGATTCCGCAAAGGGAAATCCACTGTAGATGCTATTCGGATAGTAGTCGAGCGAGCCGAGAAATAAGCTAAACAGAAGCGAAAAGGAGATTGTAAAAAACGCTTTTAGCAGTGCCAGCTGGGAGGCCATCGCCGAGTCGCTGCACAGAATGCATGTCCCTGGATACCCGAGCAGAATTCTGAAGAGTTACTTCCAAAACCGAGTGCTTGTGTACGAGTCCGCAGAGGAGCGGAAGATGATGAACATCACGGCGGGAGTTCCGCAAGGCTCCACCCTCGGCCCAACGCTTTGAAACGGGATGTACAATGGGGTATTGACGTTGAAACTGCCCAGAGGAGTGCTTATTGTCGGCTTTGCCGATGATATTGTGTTATCGGTGATAAACGAAACAGAAGCGAGATGCCTCCTTTAACTGTCGATAATGCAGTAAGTGAAATGCCTACGAGGGTGACCGTGAAAGAATGGAAGCCATGTAGGTCGCCATCCTTAGATCGGTGCGCGTCTCGATAGGTGAAGTGGAAGCGAACTCGACGGAGCAGTTCTGAGTTCGATGGAAAGTCTGTGAGGGTGGCTGTGAGGAGATGGAAGTCATGACGGTCGCCATCTCTGGATCGATACATGGCTCGACAGAAGTAGAAAAAGTGGAAGGTCTGGAAAAAGCGGAAGAGAGGGGACACGAAGAGAATCTCTCATTGTCAGATACGTCGAAAGAAAAAAGTACGCGAGATATAATTAAAAGAAGCAGTAAATTTGGGATGAAATATCTCAAGCATATACAGCATATACGCCGTAAATACAAAAGATAAAACTATACTTTCTTCAACAATATTGTAGATAATACTTAACTCTACAATTGCCCTTTACACTACTTTTTCGAATTCTGTTCCGTTGAGGCGCTGCAGTTAAATGAGCATCTACTGAGCAAAGAATTGAAAATGAAGCCTGGTTTTATTGTACTTTTATGGCGGTTTTCATGACCAATTTTGGTCTTAAAAGCCATTATAAGAGTGTAATAAAACCCAAATTGTTACCTGGCAAATGCTGTTCTAGAAAATAAGAAAGAAAGATGTGAATAAAACATGAATTTGTGACACTGTTACATTCAATTTACCATAAGTTTTAATGTCCACAATAAACACTGTTGTTAGACGCATTGTTTCTACTATAGAATTTTAGGTAAATTTTATTTCGGCTAGATACTAGCTATAGCTCGTATTTATTCAGCTAGATATGTACTAGCTAATTGAAAGAATTGAATCGGAGGTACCAAACTCTGTGGAATGAAAATACGTTACCGATGCTTGTCCTTACTGCAATCTGGCATAATTCATTTGAGTCTTCAGTTACATTTAGATACTTATTTGGTCCGGTAGGGGAAGCAGGGGTCTTAACATAGACGCTGACATCTGACATCTGACATCATTGTATCATGAATATTGTAATGTTTGTAACATCGTGTTTCGTGCTCACAGTAAATCCTGCCCCGGTTCAGAGAGTGGTCATGAGGGTTTCACCAGCTGTAGTTTAGTTGCACATGTATTAATTTCAGCTTTGTGTAAAGTATTTAGGGAGGGAGGTGCAAATCTAGCTACGAAAACTTGACGTCCAGTCAGGGGTCTGGTTTTGGTTACAGACAAAATAAGGTGCTTATAGTATTAGGTTTTTGAAAAACGCACGAAAATATCTTTTAATAATTTTGATGATAGTTTAATCAGTTCAACATTGACCTTAAAACATTTGTTTTTCTCTTATTCGGCTAAATACAATTTCAGCTTTCTGTGACAGATGTTGAAACTCGGCCATTTGGATTTCGGCTATTTTTTATTCGGAGCGCTGAGGGTAGTAGCCTGGTCAGTCGAGTCAGGCGAGGGCTGGGCAAAACTAACAAGAGACGGTAGACCTAGGAAAGCCTATTAACCTAGACAGATCGGGTTGCCCCCCCGCAGTGGCTGGTCCATTCGACGACGAGTCGCCGGCAACACACGCGGCCTGCGGTCGTCTCAGCCTGAATAATCTATGAGGGGTCATAACATATTTTTACGGCATTATGCCGAAAGGTCGCTGTGCCAAATATTGTTCTCCTAAATGGTCCCTCAAGTTGCCAAATGCCAATGTTTTTATGGCAAACCGCTTTATGCCAAACACCATTATGCCATATGAATTTCTGTTAAATGGTCGGCCCCGGTTCTCATTGTATTGGGACGGAGTGATGATTGGCTCAAGTCCGTATTCTTAGGGAGTTTTATATGCCTAATATCTATTATGCCTTTCGTCCATAATGTCTATTGTCCGTATGCCAATCATCCGTATGGCTAACGTAGTGCACCCTTACTAATCTTCCGTTGCCAGAAAAGTTCCAGCACTGGACTCCATCCATCGTTGCTCTGATCAGTATACTATAGCTTTCACGGTATGCCTTTTTCGTCCATGATTTTTCTTAATTCTTATCGGTTTACACTATCATATACGGCTTTGAAATCAATGAACAGTTGATGTGTGGGGAATTAGCGGCACTTTTAAAGGATCAGTCACAGAGTGAAAATTTCGTCCGTTGTAGGCTGACCCTCCGGCTGCAGCCGGCTTGATAACTTCCGACGAATTTCTCACACTTTTTTTAACGTTGCTGAGTCTAATTATCAGCTCACTGATTGTCTCTTTTTCTTTCCGTTTTTTTCAGGAAATTGCCGCCATTCTCATCAGTTTTGATAAACATTCCGAGTGGCAGTCGAAGGAAGTAAAAACCAGGTAAGCTAATCAGAAACTCAATAGCTTTCAACCGAACGAACATTAGTACCTACATACTTATATTATATATGGCTCAGAGCCGCGGGGCTTAGGTATAGGGTGAAGGAATCACTCTACTTTGTGTATTGTGTGATATGGAACGGGGTTTCGGGGCCATTAGCTCGGTGAAATATGTTTTTCCACACGGTGCGTAAAATTTTCGCCTCGATTTGGGAGCCATAAAATTATTACTCACCTCTTAAAAATGTGTTCCGGACGGATTCATCTCCGAGTCAACCAGCAGCAGCCGAGCACTCGAGGCAGGTGAGGAGGGAGGTCATAAAGTTCCGAAATTTCAAATTATATCTGATGCCTTGTCAGCGACTCAGCCCCGCGTCCCGGGAAAGGTGGTAAACTGTTGATTCTCGCGAGATGTTTCACGCGAACAACATTTTTACCGGTTGGTGTTTATGTGTGGTTTTTTTTCTCTGTGTTATATGGAAGTGTGTTGTTGACAAACTTATTGCCGGTAATTTGCAGCGTTTTACGTGACGAGTCCCCTGATGAGTCGTAAATGAATGGAGGAACGTTCAGCGAATTAGGAGGAAGCGTTCAAGGCTGAACGGTACTAGATAGATAACAGGGTTAATGCAAATAGTATAAAATTATTATTTAAGGTAGGGTTAGTATTTGTTGTATCTGTTTTGCTATCATCAGCATGTGATTGGACTAAATAACTTTTCTAAAATAAAAGAGGATAATTATGGGTTCGGGCAGGCTGACATCTTTATGCTCAAGGTCGGTGGTTTTTAATATGCTACCATTCCCGGATAGGTTGGAAGTCGTTTTTCGTGCAACACCTCACATAACTCAAAAGTATTATCGGACCACGGGGAAGCGCACCGAAAGCAAACCCATTTCTCGAGCGGGCCTTTTCGAAAGCGCAAGATTTATTCTTGTAAATACATATTAATTTAACTTTATCATCCGGTGTCCATATAAAACCAAATAAACCCACGCACCGCGTCGTTCGGCAAACCACCCCTCCTCCGTAGGCTGTTCGTATTTATGATTATTGTGTTGTGTTGTAATTTTAACATTCTCGGTTCGCACACTGTAATCTTGCGAAGCGTTGTCTACCAGCCTGCCCAAAAAAGCGTATAATTTGTTCACATTCCCCTTCTGTTCCGCTTGACCAGCAGCAGCGTTTGCCGGTTGTCGCCTTAGCCAAACACGGCAGATACCCTCCCCACGGTATATCCTTCCACTAGCACACGACAGTCGGTGTGAAATTTATTACGAGCCTACTTTAAAGCTGACACAAGGCTTATGCACACGCACACCGATAATAATCCACCCTTAGCTTCCTCGGGGTCGTTGCTGGTGGCCCAGAAACACATTTTATGAGGGATCATTTGGTCGGAAATCATTCAGCGAAGAATGGAAATAAATAAACCCCCCCAAAAAAAAGCTAACAAAAATAATTTATCGGCCACTTTGGGGAGTACAAATTGAAATCATGTGTCATATCCGTCGTTCAGCCGCCAGTACCAGCGGCATAGCAGGATGCTGGATGGAACGGTGAGATTAATTTGACCCCCGGGAGCTACGCGGCCTGGCTGGCTGGTGTGCTGGAGGACCAAGCATTTGAAGGTGTCACCTAATTGAGAAGAATTAATTAGGTTCAAAAGATGTGCGCTCCTCCGGCTGGGTGGAGTTCATCGTTGTGATCTGGGTATTTAGAAGCAATTATTATTGTTGGCGCTCATTTTCGAAATGAAATTACTCTAATTACCTACTGTTTATGTCTGGTCTCAGTATAAATTTTCTAGATATTCATTTGATTTATAACCTATTTCCTCCGGAAACCTGCTATAATCCACCTCTTATTGTACCTTGTGATAATGGGGAGTCTCCTGAGTCGCCCCTTTTTATAGCGAATTTTTTAATTATCACTGTATCCATGCTATGTTTCACTATTTAGGATAGAAATTACTCTAAACTATCTCATTAACTAATTTCAAATGAAACTTACAAATGAATATCCCCTTGAAATCAAGGCAAACGGAGTTCAGTTATTACACACATAAATCCTCACATGATACGTACCGTTCGCTTCGGAAGCGTTCTTACGGTGACTTATACATCGCTAATCTTATCGCATCTATAAATTTGGGCACCTCTCGCACGACAGGCGACCATCCCACCAGCAACCGTTTGGGTTTATCTGTCCCGCTCGACTGCGTCCCGGGCCCGTGTTCACTTGCTCGTGCTCCCATTCGAGCATTTGTTGAATAACTTTAAGGCGGAAACAAAATAATTAACTCCGACCTCCCATTCCCCCAATGTCCGTACTTGCATGCGTGTCTACATATGTGCTTCCGCAAAGTGCCTTCGACTGCCTGGTTTAGTGTGCATGCTTTTATAATAATAATAATAATATAGTTGTATAGAAAACTAACTTCATCCCGATTAGGTTAGGCAGAATCGCCTGAGAGCGCCTAGCGTGGGGCAAATTTTCCACCGGAAATAAATTATGATACGCGAAATGCGAGGCTTGTCGTCCGTCGGTGGGGGGTTGTTTGTTTCTTCCTCTTTTATACTCATGTGTGTGCGCAAACGCCTGTCTGAACGAAACAAACGGAAGGTGGCAAAGCACTCACCAACCGGTACTTCCTACGGTACGCGTGTACATTCCGAGGCGACAAAATCGTCTACACATGAGAAATTAGCGAATAATTAATTCCCAGGAAACTCCCTCCATGTTGGCCGTTATTGCCGGAACAATAACGAGGTAGCTTCCTTTCGCTGTTCGCTAACTATACAGTTCCATTTGTTAATTCTGTCCTTGAACTTAAATGAGCTGCAAGGCAAATGAGTAACTTAGATTTGTTTTACTTTTATTAGTTATTACTCAAAATATCCTAAAGTATTAAAACTTGGTTTCGTGTTTCTTTTCCCTTCAGACCGAAAAGTGGTTCTATGCTGCTGTACTCTCGGAAAAAGGTTCGCTACCGACGCGATGGCTACTGTTGGAAGAAACGCAAGGACGGCAAAACAACCCGCGAAGATCATATGAAACTGAAAGTGCAGGGAACTGAGGTGAATCTCCATGAGTTCCACTCCACTCGGAGTAGATTCAACTAATCTGGTTCTAAATTTCAGTGCATCTACGGCTGCTATGTCCACTCGGCGATCCTGCCCACGTTTCACCGGCGCTGCTACTGGCTGCTGCAGAATCCGGACATTGTTCTGGTGCACTACCTGAACGTTCCGTACCCCGATGATACCAAGATGGCGGTCATTACGCCCAACCTGGCGCTCTGGGGCGATAAAAAGGAGTGGACCAAAGAGGAACTAGTCAGCCAGCTGAAGCCAATGTGTAAGTTATCGCCGCGCAAAAGTGCATCGTTTAGCATACTTTCACTGATTGGGCAGTTTTTCCGGCAGTTTTCAGCGAAGACGAACCGGACGCGACGAATGAGATCGAAATTTCCACTGCTGAAACGGTTGAAGCCATTGTCAGCCAGCTGATGGAGAAGCAACGGATGGCTCGGCAGTCGGCGCTGGTCAAGCAGCTCGAGTGTGGCTGCCCGGATGCTAACTGCGTCGATGGGAAGAGCTGCTCTCATCCGATGAGGCGAATCAGTGCAGCCAAAAGTGATATGGGCAAGCGCGGGGATAGTGGTCACCTGAGCGGAACCGCACCGAATGTGCTGATCGGATCGAGGGTAAGTGAAAAAGATGGGAAGTTTAGTTATGTGAATGTGGCAATTTGAGATGTTAACTATTGATCGGGTTTGATTTGTTCTGTTTGTTTCGTTACTCTCTCTCGACGCACATGAAAGCATGTGAAATCTGCTATGCGATTGGCAGCGAGCGTTCTGCTTATATTGAAGTTATTCGCTTCTATGGGAAAACCTTCCCAAATAAAAATAAAAACAAAAAAGCCTCTGTTACCAGTTTTAATCGCCGAATCGTTCGGACTTCCAATTCTGTTCTGTGCTGCTGTTGATGACCTTAGATTCTAAAAATTACTATTTATTTATATAGTCTTTTTGTAAATTTAGTACATATTCCAAACACAGCAGTCACTGTGCGTACTCTTCTTTTTAGACTCGATGGAGGCGCCTGTTACTTGCTAACTTCTGACGCCTACTTTTTCATTGGAGCGCTGATTTTGTCCAAGTTTTGACTTCTCTTTTTCGAAAAATGTTAGACCCGTATTCTATTATTTGGCACTTAGTGCACTTTTTAGTGTTGGTAATTCAAAAATTATAATTTTTGAGTATTTTGAAATCTTTCTTTAAGAATTAATCACTTTTGAACCACTGAGGCGGTTTAAATAAATGGTATTTTAATATGACATTTAAAAAAATTAAGAATTTCTCACGCATAATTTTTGTTATGATACAATTTTTTAAAGATTTTATGTGAAGAAAATAGATATTTCTGACAATGGAACGGTTATTTCGCGGAAAGTACCCTTTAAGGGGACGTAAACGACTAAAACTTTCAAGATTAGATTATTATTTTATTTCAAATTTTGATTCAGCAGGACCAAACTTTTTTTTTGTTTCTTTGGTAGAAGCTTGGCAAAGACTTTTATAACTTTTGAGCTTTGTAAACACTGCCGGAGGAAAAAGAAAAAGAAGATAAAATTTTATTTTTTCAACTATCTTTTCTTCTTCTTTTTCGTTTTTCTCAAGCTGCATTTACTTTACAAAGCTCAAAAGCTATAAAAATCTTTGTCAAGTTACCAACAAAACAAAAAAAAGTTTGTTCCAATACGTTGTGTAGTTTCTGAGAAAAAGATACACAAAGTTTGAAAATCGTGTCGTTTTAGGAGCGGCGTTTTATTCCGTCGTTGTTGTTCCTCGCCGCACTGGAATGATTATGTGTATGATCGTTTTTCGGCCACTTCCCGAAGTCGGATCATCACAAAATAAGTATCAAAATAAGCAGAAAAGACTGCAGAATCAAAATCTGAAATAAAAATATAATGAAATTTTCAGAAGTTTTAGTCGTTTATGCCCCCTTAAAAATACAGAAGACTATGCGTCTCCATTGCATTAACACAACTATATTTCTTTCAAAGGTTGTATTTCAAAACCAAAACAATACGCTTTTTTGAATTTTAAATATGATAGGTAAAAAGTCCCAGCGTTAACTTTAAATATGATTTGCAATGGCATAAATATTTTTATCTAATACCAAAAGTGTTCAGTATTTTAACAGTTTTAGAAAAACCTCTACACAAAAGTGTAATTTGAGATACAACAAGTCAAACAGGTGAACCCTAAGCTGTAGCTTTTAAGATAACAAGGTAGTTTTGCAATACCTGAGTAGATTAGAAGTATCCTAGCCAGCAATTATACCGCCTGAACAGTCTATCTCAGTTTCACGGAAAATCTAGTTTCTACTAAAATTTCTATTCTGGACCATGATGATGCATTGGGTAGGTTGAATTATGTGCACCATTATTTTCTGTCTCCGTCTGCTGTATTGAAGTTACCTGTTTCAACTGTTGATAAAAGTCTGTTCCTTGGCTGGGGCCGAATTTTGACAGATTTATAATTCATCTGACTTTAAGATTGTCTACATGAAAAAGTCTTATCCTAAATTTAATTTACGCGATCTCTGCGTGAGCAAGTGTGACCTTTTACCGATATCCAATAATTCCTCCACGTTCGAAAAAGTCCTGATAGTTCTCTGATATACAAACGCAATCCGATGAAACCGCATTAGGACTAGTCCCGTTGATCGTAATGGTCGCTGTGATGCACAAAAGTTAATCATGGATAGTAAGTTTGGGAATTCAATTTCGTCATTGATCATTTAATCCATTAATATCGTCTGTTGCTTCTTGCGTCTGTATTCAAGTCAAGTAAACTGCACCCATCTAGGTAAGTAGGCTTGTTATCAGGATGTAACCAGGGTAGATGTTAGTTTTAAAGTGCTATTTATTTAATAACACCCTGATCAAACATGTTTATTGCTGCTATTTGAAAGAATATTCGAGTTCAACACCGAAAACATTTTTTATGCGAGGCCATATTTCCATATTCTAGTATTTTTGTTATTAATAAAGTTATTATCAATCGGTTTTCATGTCACAGGAAGCTGCTAGAATTATTTTACTAGAAATTGAGAATTACTCATTGAGTATATTTAGGGTAAGGGAGGGTATTCCCATCGCGCTACTAATTTCGGCATACATTACCTTTTTTGGCTACACTTTCCCAAATAAAAACTTTGCCGCTATATAACAATACTGAAACTAATGTAGCACTCATAGGCTTTAATGTGTTATAACTATTTTCATAAAAATGTAAGTAGTTTGCTTAATTTTATTCAATAAACATCAAAACCACTGTTTTTCCACTAGCACGTAACTAGGCTGAAAAAAGTAGCAGCAATCGCTTACGCGTATCCGCTCTTGGTGATGGTTTGGAAAACACACAATTATGATCACGTTTACTTATTCTAGAAACTAAACAGCTGTGAATATGCCATCACAGAACAATTCTACTTCTTTTTATCATGGAAAAACACAAAAATTCCCCTCTGATATGAAAATATAAATCAATTTTCAATCACTAGCCATTAGCAGCATTTTGTTTTTTAATTCCACCATATGGCGCTTAATATGCACTACTACCAATATATGTGCTGACATGTCTGGTATTTGAGTGACAACTGGCGCTAGTGTATATGAACGACTCAGTGATACACTAGCGCCAGCAGCAAGCTGTTGTCACTGCAAAACTAATTATCTTCAATGAGCCCGGAATGTAGACAATAGCGAGAAGTTATCGATCGGTCTCTCTTTTCTTGTCTCTTTTGATCTGTTTTTGAAAAGCATTTAATTGCTGTGCTAGCTATTTCGGCCTGTCGGATTTAAAAAACACAGACACCACTATAGAAAATGGGCTCAATTTAGCCGCAGCGACTTCATCATTTCTCGCGACTATTACTCAAATTCAGTAGCGTTTTATTAAGACCAAAATACACGCCGATATTCAGTAAATATTATTCCATCAACTGGTATAAAAATCTTGTCTCGAATAAATATAGTTTCAACGTAGTTCCTGAATATTGCTTAGGCTACCGCTTAATGGGCTGGAAATACCCTCCCGTACCCTATTTTGTTAAAATAACCAGTTTTCAAAAATTGCTAAATTACGATGGCGTGTTGATTTTATCCTTCTATGATATCAATGTGCACGATAAAATTTAATGCGCATATGCTGCACAGCTACGGAAACTGCTGAAAGTTTATCTGCAGGTCCGTCTACTCTGCATAACTCAATACCATCGACAATGTAATAAAAAATGGTTGAGTTTTTAATGCAGTAATAACTTCACATCTGGAGATGTATTTATGAAACGAAGTTTATGCTGTGGGGCGGGACCGAGCGCGACAGGGCTCGCGTGGGCAGTACCGTGGTAATCGGGGATGAGTTCGAGATAGTCGCCGAGTTCGTATACCTTGGCTCACTGGCCGTGAGCCAAGAGCCGTGAGATTAAAAGACGTATTAACAGCGGAAGTCGGGCCTACTACGGACTCCACAAACACACCTACGGTCGAACAATTTGAGCCCCCATACAACGTTCACACTGTACAAAACGCTAATTAGACCGGTTGTCCTCTACAGGCACGAAACGTGGACACTGCTAGAAGAGGACCTACGAGCACTCGGAGTTTTCGAACGGCGGGTGGTAAGAACCTTCTTTGGCGGAGTGCAAGAGAACGGTGTATGGAGGCGAAGAATGAACCACGAGCTCGCGCGTCTCTCCGGCGAACCAAGTGTTCAGAAAGTGGTTAAAGCTGAACAAATACGTTGGACAGGACATGTTGCTAGAATGCCGGACAACTATCCTGCTAAAATGATTTTCGCATCCAATCCGGTAGGAACAAGACGAAGAGGGGCACAGCGAGCGAGGTGGAGCGAGATCTGGCGAGCACTGGGTGCCCGCGGAACTGGACACCAGCCGCCATGGACCAAAATAGATGTAGAAATTATACTGCGCAGGCTTTGTCGTTAGACGTTAGGCCAATTAAGTAAGTAGGTAACTTCACATCTTACAGGGAGCGGCAGTCGTCTATAGTTTTCTATCAAAACAAACAAATTCAGATCATCGGCGTACCCTAACTTGTAGCTAATAGCCAGCAGTAACGCAACATTGTCAAAGAATAGCAAGAAAAGCAGAGATCCCATGTAGCTTCCTTGAAGAACTCCAGACCTATTGGTAGATACCGATGAAACAAACACGTCCGAGTTTCACCGCTGTGGTATGAATTCAGCCATTCAACCATCTGTCAGGAAGCACTGGTCGTGATAGTTTCTGTAATAGTATTGCACGGTTAATTCGATCGGAAGCCGCTTTCAAGTCAGCATAGATAACACCAACTTGTTTCTTGTGTTAACATCTGTTAAAGGCACAAATCTTCCACATGATTGTGAGGAACGTGCTGCTCGAGCCAAAGATGCTGATAACATCTGTTAACATTTGTTTATTTCAATTTTTAGTATTCTATTTTAGGTTTGATTTCATACTCAATTTTAAAAGCCAAATTTCTAGCTAGGATTGAAGCAAAATTTAAAGCACCATTTGAAGTCCAACTTTACCTCAATTTTAAATCCAATTTCGTAACCAATTTCAAGTCAAATTTCAAATCCGATTGGAGTCCTATTTCAAGTCCTATTTAACGCCTAATTCCAAGTCTAATGTCAAGTCCAACTTATAGACCAATTTTAAATAAAAGTTCAAGTCTCAATTCGAGACAAAATGAAAGTCCAGAGTGCAGAGCAAAATTGGATATTGGACTATCTTCTATAGGTACCTATAAGAATGGCTTTCTGTCTGTCTGTCCGTATGTTCCTTATAGAATCGAAAACTACTGAACCGATCGGTGTGAAAATTTGCATGTAAGGGTTTTTGGTACCAGGGAAGGTTCTTATGACGGTTAGAGATCCCTCCCCCACTAAGAGGAGGGGGGGGGGGATCCCATACATATCTATAACTATAAAAATAGATTTCTGTCTGTCTGTTATCTGTTGTCTGGTATTTATTTTCCTAGATCTACTGACCTCTATTACTTTCCTTCAGTTGGGTCACCCCTGCGAAATGATACTTTCTACGAAAAGATTTTCCATGAAATGGTGCATCCCGCGTAAGGTTTTTCGCGAAATGGTATTCAGTGAAACTCTATATTCCGCGTAATGGTCAACCGAGAATTGGTGTTCCGCAAAATGGTGTTCGGCGAAATGGTTTGTAAAGATGGCGAATATTTAAATGCTATCCGCTTTATTTTATCAGGCTAAGCAATGGGGGGAGTTGCTTTCTATTTTACTGTGATGAAAATTTGTATATTAAAACACCCATGAACTCCTCGGAAACTTGCAAAACTTGAGATTGTGATAAAGGTCATTCGAGATTCAGGATTTATGTACAACACAGTTTAATTTGTGTCAATACGAAGTTTGTCGGGTCAGCTAGTAATGTATAAACATAAGTAATTCAGTGGTGACGGTCCTTTATCGATTCTGCGCAGAACGAATTATGGTCTTCTAGTACTGGCGGTCCCGGGGCTGCCTTTCTCCCATCTCCGCGCTGGTGTTCGCAAGAGTACATCATTCTCAACAGCGTACATCCACCGGGATCTGCCTCGAAGTTTGCGGCCTTTGCAGAAAATAGTTTTAATTACTTATTCTGAAAAACAAATGCCGGAGGAGTGATTGGGTGGCCTCATTTGGCCAATTTTTAAAAAGCAGTATCGACTCGAGTGTAAAAACTATCGAGGTATTACATTGCTCAATTTTGCCTGTAAGGTGCTCTCCCGTATCCTGTTCTGCAGACGGAGACCGTTAGCGGAGTCCTTCGTCGGCGAGGACCAAGCTGGTTTTCGTAGGGTCGCTCCACGACGGATTAGTTGTTTACCCTGCGCCTGTTACTAGACAAGTTCCGGGAGTACAACTTACAGACTCATCATCTATTTGTGGACTTTAAGGCGGCGTACGATTCAGTCAAACGAAATGAGCTGTGACAGATAATGCTAGAACATGGTTCTCCGACGAAACTAGTTACGCTGATTCGTGAGATGCTGGATGGGTCCAAATCATGCGTTAGAATATCGGGTGAGACCTCAGCCGTTTTCGTGACGTTGGATGGACTAAAGCAAGGGGATGCACTCTCTAATTCAACATCGCCTTGGAAGCTGCAATACGAAGGGCAAACGTGGAAAGGAATGGAACTATAATCACGAAATTTTACATGCTTCTTGGCTTTGCGGATGAAGTCGATATCATCGGAAACAACCGTAGAACAGTTGAATTGGTGTTCAGGCGAGATTGGGGCTTACCATTAACACCGCCAAAACGAAGTACATGATTGCTGGCAGTGAACGTGGGAGACCAAGGTACCGAATGTTGGTGCCGAGGTGGAGTTAGAAGGGGAACGATATGAAGTAGTAGAGGATTTGAAACACCTTGGTACACTCGTGACATGTGACAACGATGTAAGCCGCGAAGTGAAACGGCGAATTGCAGCCGCTAATCGCCCTTTCTACGGATCACGTTGCAAGCTAAAGTCACGTAGTTTGCAAATTCGCATAAAACTGGTGCTCTACAGAACAATAATCCTCACCCCAGTTCATCCAACATCACGAATGCGGCTGAGGTCTCACCCGTTATTTTGACGCATGATTTTACCGCATCTAACGTCGTACGAATCAGCTCAATTACTTTCATGGGAAAACCATGTTCTAGCATTATCTGCCACAGTTAATTTAGATTTAGTCAAACTCGTACGCTCCCTTAAAATCAACAAACAGATGAAGCGTAGGGTCACCGGCGATCCCGCGTTCCTACTTAAAATTACAAAGAATGCGACACGAGTTCCGCGTTGTCAAACGTAGCCAACTAGAATCAATCTACTTTATTCTACCGTCATACATTATTTTGATGTAGGACTACGTCTTACGGCAAGGTTTGGCTAGATAGGGTGTCATTCCAAAAAATCTTTCTCGAAAAGTGGTCAGGGTTTGAACGCAAAGCTATTATTGTGGATTCGATTTTCAATATTTTTGCATCAATCGATCGGAACTTCTTCTACGCGTTGGCACAAATGAAGAACGCTATCATTTAGTAAGTGTATACTATTGAAAAACTGAAAATAATGAAGGTTGAAGCATTGCCCAAAAAGAAATTCTCGCACACTGGTTGTTTGGAACAGACGTCATAAAAGTTTGCACGTGTTTTTGCAAAACAGTAACAGAAACTCCCCGTCACAACAGGTCGAAGATTCTTTGAGAAGTTTAAACCTATACCAATTTGATGTCTGTGCTTGGGAAGCACGTCAAAGAGCAAAACCGCCCCTCTTTTTCAACCGATGTTATCGTTTGAACATTTAACCTAGTCCAATTTGATGTCCTGAAAGTAAACAATTTTGATAAAGTATAAAATTACCCTCTTTTCTTCAACCGAGTTTATCTTTAAACATTGAATCTAGCCCAAATTGACGTCCTGCTAGTGAAACGTCATAGCAAAGTGAGCGGTGATCCTTTTCTTTTGCCAGATTGTATCTACACACTCAAATAAAAGCACCGAGCGCGGCAAAATTTTGCCGAAATCTCAACAGCCGACCGTTCGGTAAAAATTTTTATGTTGCCAAACGTTACTAAAGATTCGTAAACGTCGATATACACCATCGACATTTTTACCGAACGTTCGACTGTTGAGATTTCGGCAACATTTTGCCGAACTCGGTACTATTTTTTAAGTGTTTATATTGTATTGTGTGATTGTATCTATGCTAACCTAATAAGCCAGTCGTCGTAAGTTCGAATCCCGACTGGGAGAGGCTATTAGAGTCAATAGGATCGTAGGAACTGGCTCTGCAAGTGTCCTGCAGTCTAACAGCTGGCTGCGAAGTCTGTCATATAAAAACAAAAGGTCAAGTTTCGAAAACGGAATATAGCACCTAGGCTTTGCTGTGCTTTGATCGTATCTATAGTTGCTTTTAGTTGCAGCAACTTATTAATGACTATTTATGGTCATTATTAGGTTACAGTAATTACATGTGACGGAAGTGTGCTACTTGGGATGTAGCTTGTATACATGAAGAATCAAATTCTTGCATGCATGGGTACATGCTACTATCGCTACAAAGAGACTTATGTAGTCCTGCGTCACCGATGCGATCGTGTCTTGTACACAACCCCTCTGCTTCTTTTATACTAAGATAGTGTCAATTGGGAGGTCCCCCATCTAAACCGCAGTGCGGACCGATTTTCTCCTCATGAGAATGGCTTTGTCTTATTTTGGTAAGAACCAAATCCAGTGCTTTAAATCATATCTGTCGAATCGTCTTGTTAATGTATCTGTCGAAGGATTCCTTCCGCCGGTTTTCCACGTTCTCCGCAATTTCGCAAGGTAGCCATCTCGGAACGTTGGGTTTTCCTATCTATTTTAACGAGTTTGAGATAGTATTTATGTTTTTAAAGATATTTTCCAAGTACGCGTCGCGGTTTTTGAATTTGCGGGAAATTCAATATAGGTTAAATTGCGAAATTAAAATGGCCGAATTTGTTCAGAGCCGAATTTTGGTTTTAGCAGAATTAATGAAAGTCGACTTCCAAACGCTATTTTTATTAAAATTTATTATAGAACACCGAAAAAAGTCGGTTATCTCCGAATCTTCATGTGTCGCTGGGTTAGATTCAATTTTTTAATGGCAAAAGAAAGATTTTTTTCAAGCATTCCCATGATATAGTGTTTTGTTATGGCTCATAAAAAAAATATTTGATACATCTAGTAAATGAAAGTTATTTTACCTTATTTCACTAGACTCTGCTAGGATTGAAGTGGTTTGCTTTCTGAAAAATCCTTTTTCATAAGAAATCCGCGGTACGGTATTTAATTACACCAATAAGAGACATTTTACTATAATTTCTTTCGTTTGTTTTCATAAAAAAATACCAAATCGTTGAATTCCGACAAAGAAATTTTTGTTTTAAATAAGATTCAATATAGCCCCAATCTAGAGACATTGGAAAAATTAAATCCAGTCCAACGGCATTTGGAGTTACTGGAATAACCAGCGTTTTCCCAAACATTCTCCACTTTACTCCGCTTGGCAATAAGTAATTTATCTAAACATATGAATAATTGTTGCTGATGAAGATTGTCATCTGCGGTGATATTATTTGCTGACTGAGAAGGCTGAAATAGTACATCAAAAAGAGAACGGTCATAATTACTAATAACTAATAATGTCATATGTTCACACCCCTAGACCATAGACCCTTCCTGAGCATCATCCCAATAAATCGAGCTGAATAATTCAATAATCATCATCAGTCGTCCTCAATTTAGCACCTTGAACGCTCATAAGATAAATCCTTTCGCCTCACGTTAACCACACAATCTCAATTAACTTTCCATTGCATTTACCAGATGTACCCCCGCTGGATCGACAACCGGAGAGCCCGAGAGCAACAGCAGCAGCAGCAGCACCAGCAAACCCACAGCAGCCTCCTGGATGCTAGCCGGTCCGTCACTCCGAAGGACACATCGATACATTTCCAAGTCATTCCTACCTCTCAGCAACCGAACCACTCCAACAATCCAAATTCAATTAGAGCAATTGCCGGCAATCATCATCACCATCAGCAGCAACAGCAGCAGCAGCATCAGAACTCTTCGACTGTAGTGGTCAGCAGTAGTAGTAATTTAACTCTTACCCAGCATCTCAACTCTTTGAACACCAGTAACAGCAGCAGCAATAGCAATAACAATAATTCACAATTAACAAGTGTCAGTAGTCATATTACAAACGGACTATCCAATGCTCATTTGGCAGCCGCGGCCGCCCAGCATCACCAGCAGCAGCAGCATCGAAGTCATATGATCATCACCAGCAATAATTCGTCCTCGGCCTCGTCGGCAGCTGGCAATTCGTCCGCTGCCAGTGCCGCCGGAGCCAACAATCAATTAACCGCGAACGGTTCTAATAACGGCAACGGTGGCAACCGTGGCAGCTCTGACCCTAGCATAAATCTCCCGAATAATGGCGAGAGCCATATATCAATGCTCGGCGGTCAACACCAGCAGCAGCAGCAGCAGCAATCATCGGCAGCAGGATCAACGCAAAGGACGATAGCGTCCGGCAGTGGCAGCGCCAGTGGTTCAGCGGACAACGTCAATCAGAGGACGTCATCTCAGCATCACCAACAGCAACAGCAGGACGGTGCTGGCGATGGATTGATAAACAACGGAAGCAACAATAATAGCAGCAATGGCAGCAATGGCAGTAGCAGCAACAATAACAGCAACAACAACAATAATAATAATAGCAGCAATAGCAGTGGTGTTGGTGGTCGCCATCATAATCATATTACGGTTGATAATTGTGCGGTCAGTAGTGCGTCAATGGTTAATGGATCGAACGGCGGAACGGCGGGTGCAGCGCCGTCGTTGGTTTTGAGTTTGTCACAGGTGAGTTACGTGCTGGAAGAAAGAGGGAGAAAGGGGTGGTGGTATGCAGTGTAACATTATTGGCGGTTGTAGATTTTTATGAGGTGTGATAGTTTGCATAACGTCAAGAGAAGCGCTATGTACCTACTAAATACAGATTCAACAACCTTCTTTCAACTGTTTCAATTCGATGCAGAGATTTTCGTTTTGTTTCAATTTGGGATAGCTTTTATTTTTTGAAATAGTAGACGAATCGCAAAGCAAATTTGAACATATAACTATTTGGGATGGTTTGAGCAATATTTTAGCAATGAGAAATTTTAAATTATTTTCTGTTTTTGTGGTTCGTTTTCGTGAAAAATGATTTCATATTCGAAAATTTGTGTAACCTAAACAGTCAATATTTTGCTCAATAATTACTTAACATAAAATGACCAGAATATTTCTAGATGAATTCGGGACGTGACAATAAATAGAAAATTAGTTCTGAATGGCATAACAAATTTATTTAACAACAACTTAATACAAATTTACCAGCATTTTTCGGTTAAATATACCTGTTTTAACAATTCTTCGTTAGGAGAAATATTTTTAAAAACTCTTCACAATTTAAAAAAAATCTGTCCTATCATGAAGCATTTCTGTGAGCGTTTTACACGATAAAAAAAAAGATCAATGTGGGTCACCTTGCGGGACACTTGGTAAGGTATCCAAATCTGGAACTGTCCCACTTCAGGATGTCTGGTTGGCATACGTGTATTAACGATCTGTGACTAAAAGCCATCTTTAAGAGTTACTGCATTCTGACTACAGAGAGAAATTTTCGCACGAAATGAATTTTACTAATGGATTTTTCTGCAGATTAACAGGGCAATGTCGTTAAAGTCGGGCCACTGTCAAGGATGGGCCATCACAATTGTTTAGTAACAAGGAAATCCAGAAAAATAACTTTTTTCCTGTTAGTCAATTTCTAATCTTTTAATGATAAAATTTTCATAATAACACCTGAATTTCCTGAATACAGTAACGTTCCGATTTCGTCAGCCCCATGTTGAATTTTGGGCTGACAAAATGGGGAAACTGACAAAATCGGGAAATATATTTTTCGAAGTTTTTTTTTCAAAACTCAAGACTTAAGACTCAATTGGTCAACCGAAATCTCAATCAACCGGGCACAGCTCACTGGTCGAGAAATTTTTTTGGTGTGCATTAGCTTTGAGCAGGTAAACTTGGTTTTAGGTTTATGGAACTTTTGGAAGAGTTTCTTACAATTAAAAGTTCTATCGTCCAGTGGAATTCAAATTTTGATTAATCGCCCTAAAAGAGCAATAAAAAATTTATTTTTCTCCAGTTTCAATATGACACATTGATGTGTTCTGAAAAGTTTTACAGCATATTATTACAAGAAATTTTTGCAGAGTAAAAATTTTGCTGAAGACAGTAACCTTCTATCTCTTCAGCAACGATACAAAAATCCTTTTTGCTCATGAATGAAAAATCGTTAAAATCAGTTTTTCAATTTTAGCTGTTTTTGTAGTTGTTGGATGACTTTTTCCTGTTTTACAAAGTTGTACAAATAATAAAAATACACAGCATTGCTGAATATAGTATACTTCTATCTTTGCTTGTTTAGAAGTTGTAGAACTTTCTGTATAAAAATACCCTAATGTTGATCCCGAATTACTCGTGAGAAGGCATCATTTTATTCAAAAACTCTCCTCAGAGAATCAGAATAGCATTAAGCAGGCTGAAAAGCTTTATAATTAATATTTAAAAACGCAAACGTTAAGAATAATTTATAGGCTGACAAAATCGTGATAAAAAGTTGATAAAATCGGGAGTAGGCAAAATCGGGAGCTGACAAGATCGGAACATTATTGTATTTATCTAAGTCAAAAATTTATATCTCGTAAACCAAACAGTACGCTCTTCGAGCAAGCGGTTTCATCCGAAAATGTTAGTAAATTTTCTTACCATGTTCTGCGATGAATTACCGATAAGCGATAAAGGATTACAAACAACAATAATAATAATAGTTCGTCTCTTACTTGCGCTGAAGAAAAAACGGAAAAGTGCAAGGGAAAACGTAACAAAACTAGGCAAACGGTGTGGGAAAGGCGTGAATGAAAAAAATAACGAAAAACTGACATAAAAAAAGAAAAAGTGACATAAAATAGAAAAACAAAAGAATAATTGTGACTCAATGAGATGCGAAGCAGGACGTAAAAAGATAGAAAAATGGAGAAGAAAAAAATGGGAGACAAAAGGGAAACCTATGCAAAATAGAGAAGACTGCACAGAAAACGAGCGGAAACGGAAGAGAAAAGAAGAAAAATGAGAGAAAAGAAGTAAAACGATGAAGATAGCGAGAAAACGAGATTGAAATTGAGAGTAAACTGAACAGAAAAAAGAAAAAAAAAACGAAAAGAAACAGGGAGGAAAGGAAAGGGCGAAACTACGAGAGTAAGAAAATTGTAAAACCATTAAGTAAGAAAAAGAGAAAAAAGGAAAGAAAAAACGTAACAGAGTAAATGGGAAAACAAGAAAGAAAAAGAGGGAGCCAAGAAAGGAAAAAACGGAACAGAAAAATAATTTAAAGGGGACAAGAAGGGTAGTGTGAGAAAACCGAAATCTGAACCATCGGTACATAAAAGGATGTTTTGTTTTTCCCGTGTAAATCTAATGGCTGAAGTAAAGTAAGCTGTTTTCTTCATAGGGCTTAATGGGACAGAAAAAGAGGATAAGAAAAATAGGAAAACAGAAAAAAGGGATAGAAAAACAGGAAAACGGCGAGAATGAAATACTGGTATAAAAAAAGAAAAGAAATGTGAGAAGAGAGTGAATGGGACGTAATAACAGAAAAAAGTGTAAAAGAAGATATCGAGACAAAAAAAGAAAAGCGATCCTAAAAAAGAACAGAAAAAAGCTAAATGGAAGAAAAGAAAAGGTATAAGAGAAAAGAAGGAGGAAAGTGATAGAGAAAATGAGGAAAACGGGAAAGAAATTGAGGGCCAACTGAAAAGAAAAGGAGTACAAACGAAAAAAAGAAAAAAACGGGATAGAAAAGGAGAAAAATTGGGGCAGGAAAACGGAAGTACGAGTACAGAAAAACAAGAAGATGAACGAAAAACAGAATATAACCCAAGAGGAAGAAGCAGGACGTAATAAGAAGAAAATGGGCTGAAGAGGAAGAAGGAAGTAAACGGGACAGAAAACAAAAAGAGATTGAAAAAGAGAAACATGGGCCTAGAAATTGAAGAGAGAAAAAACGTATAATAGAGCAGAATAAAGAAAAACAGGGGGTAATACAGGAATGAAAAGGGGGGAAAACGAAAAAGGAAAAGTAGAGAAAGAGGAAACAACGGACTGAGAAGCTACAACGAGAAGAAAAAGAAGGGGAAACGAGACAAATAGATGGAACAGAGACAGTAGAAAATGTGACAGAATAGATGGGAAAACAGGAAAGATAGAGAAAGAATCTAGAAAGGTTCTCCTTTGGAACAGAAAACCATATAAAAGGGAAAAAACTGATCAAGCGAGACATAAAAGGAGAAGACGGGACAAAAAGGGAATGGGATTGCGATAGGAAAATGGGACAGAAGAAGAAGAAAAGAAAAACAGGAAAAACAGACCAACGAAAGAGGAAAAACTGCAAAGAGAAAGACGAGAATCGGGACATGAAATAGGAAAAGGAAAGAAATAGGAGAAAATAGGGGAAAAAAGGAACCAAAAACAGAATATATGTAACAGAAAAGAAGAAAGAACGAGATGTTTGAAAGAGGAAAAACGCAACAGTCGAAGACGAAAAAATAGAAATAAGGAAAACTGGAAACGAAAAAAGGAAAAAAGGTAAATTAAGGTGAAAAAAAATTACAAAAAAGTAAGTGAAAATCAAAAGGAAAAATAGGACTGAGAATAAGAAGAAAGGGAACATGAAACAAAGAAAAACAGGACAATGAAACAGTAAACATGGGATATAAGAAAGTAAAACGAAGGTAAAAGCAGAAAACGGAAGGAAAAAGAAGAAAAATGAGAGCAAACCCCAAGAAAACCGTACAGAAAAGAAGAAGAAACAGAATAATAAGCAAAAAACGAGTCCCCCTTTCTCTTTCCTGTTTTCCCATTTACTCTGTTACGTTTTTTCTGTCCTACTTTCCTCTATTTGATACGTTTTTTCTTCTTTTCACTCTCGTGTTTGCCCTTTTCTGCCCACTGTTTTTTTCTCTAATTTTCCTGTCCCGTTTCTCTCACCCCCTTTCAGTCCTCTTTTTCTTGTTGTTTTTCTCTTTTCTGTTACACTTTTTGTTTTTTACCTTCATTTACGTACTAGTTTTTCCTCTTTTCCAGTCTCTTTTGTTGCCTGTCCCGTTAACACTTTTTATGTTTGTTTTTGTTTTCGTTTGCTCCGTTCTTCCTCTTGTCACGTTCTGTTTTTCTTTCCTGTTTTCTCTTTTTCTTACTTTAAAGTTTTACAATTTACTTACTCTCGTATTTTCGCCTTTTCCTTTTCTCCCTGTTTAGCAAAAAGAAAGCATAACGTGTGAGAGAACAAGATAAAATGTCAATCCTGATTTCACTTGCAAATAATAAATTGCAAATTCTTTTTAAGTCCAATTTCATGTATAATCCCTAACCGCTCAGTTGGTTTCGAGGTTCATTGCTAATCTAACAAGTCGTCGTTTGTTCGATTCTCGCCTAGGCGGGGTTGCTAGATAGAGTCAGTAGGATTGTTGCACTAGCCCTGTAATTGTCCTGTTTTCTAATAGCCGACTGTAAAGTCTGTCGATAAAGAAGGGTCAAGTCTTAGAAAAACATTTAAGCCCAAGGCTTTGCTTTTTTCATGTCTAATTCCAAATAAAACTTCGTATCCAAATTACTCAAAATTTAAATCTAATTGCAAACCTAAATTTATGTCCACTTTCCAATGTAATTTAAAATAATACTGCAAGCTCGATTAGTTCAAATTAACATCTAATTTAATGCCCACTGTCAAGTCCGATTTCCAGTCCAATTTTTTAGTCCCAGTTCCCAATCTAATTTATAGTCCAATTTCAATTTTGATTAATTGGATTTAAAATCAAATCCGGAGGCACGGAGTTTTCAAACTAATCGGTCGTAATTTTTGTGACAGGTAATAATAGATTCGCCATCCAACGATTATTCCGTTTTTCAGGCCAAAGCATTCTTCTGAAAGGTCGGGTGCCCACGTTTTTGTTTATGTCTAGGCGTTGTAAGCCAAAACCAAAAGTCATAAGTTAAAAAGCAAAGACAGTCAAAGTCATATTTATAAAACAAAAAGTCGAAAATCAAAAGAAAGAAACCAAAGTTAAAGATAAAAGGTCAAGAGTAAGTCAAAATCACAACGATGAAAGTCGAAAGTCAGAAATCAAAAGCCAAAAGTCACAAGTCAAACTAAAATTTTAATCAAACGTCAAAAATCAAAAAAGAGAAAGTCAAAAGTCGTAGACTAAAACTTAAAAAATCTAAATTCATAAAACAAAAATTAAATGCAAAAAAGCGAAAATTGAAAGACAAATATTGAAAGTCAAGTCTAAATTCAAAAGCCAAACCCCGCAAGACAAAAGTTAAAATCCTTAAGTCAAAAAGTAAAAAATAATAACTCAAAAGTAAAAAGCCAAAAATCAACAGTTCAAAGTCGAAAGCCAAAAGGCAAGTAGCTGTTGCCGAACGCATATTTGTTAACAGTAAAATTAGCAATGCTCTGGTCCCTATCAGAATTATATTTCATGATAGGGGCTCAAAAGAGCTGGTGCTTAATAAGAAAAAACAATTTGGGAAACTCCTATCAACGGTGATCGATTCAAAACTTGTAATTAACGGGAGAGCAATCAACGTCTCTTTGCGTGACGAGCTAACACCGCTATCCTTAGAACTGCTTAAGGAAGTCAGGGAATTCCAAGAAGTGCTCAATATTAAATACGTTTGGCCAGGCAGGGGTGGTGTCATTTTAGCAAAAAAAGACGATAATAGTAAACCAGAACTAATAAAAAACAGAGAAGATCTAAATCGTGTCAAGAGTCATTTTATGAAGCTTGCTCATGCAACTGATATTTTTACTGATTCTGGGCATTCTCCTTCGCCTAAACGAAAGAAAAATGTACAATAATGGTATAAAATCGAATTTAGTGTTATTGAGTGTAAAATGGATTACTCGTCAATTATGATTCTGAATAAATACTACGATAATTTGCATGATTATAATACAAAGTGTGCTATGGTAGGCACTAATACTCTTAATATAATTCAGTGGAATGTGAGAGGGATAAATCATGTTGATAAGTTTGATGAAATAATTTACTTTGTGAATGAATGTAAAACTGATATTGATGTTATTGTTGTTGGCGAAACTTGGCTGAAAATAGAAAATAGTTGTATTTACAATATTCCTGGCTATCGAGCATTTTTCTCTTGCCGTGACAGCTCTTCAGGCGGATTGGCCGTTTTTGTTAAAACGGCTTTAGAAAACAGATTAATAGATTGTCAAGTAGTACACGGGTTCCACTATGTCCGAATAGAAATCAAACATCATGGGCATTTTTATAACGTTATTGGTGTTTATCGTCCGCCTTCGTTTGATTTCAATGAATTTCAAATAACTTTAGAAAGCTGGTTGTCGACTGCTACTCTATCTAAACCTATTTTCATTGTTGGTGATGTGAATGTGCCAGTAAATATGCAAAATAATAATGTGGTCATTAGATACAAGAACTTATTAGAGTCCTACGGTTATGTATGTACAAATACCTTCCCTACTCGCCCAGCAAGTTCCAATATTTTAGATCATTTCATCTGTTCGATCGACATTGCCGCGAAACTTCAGAATCACACTGTTTTTAGTGATATCAGTGACCACATTCCTGTTATTTCGTCCCTTCCCTTGAACAATGAAAAAAGACAACAAGAGTTGAGAGTGAACGTTGTTGATCGTATAAAACTTTATAATCAATTTTCAATGTTTTTGGAAGAACTTGAAGTTGCCGACGATGTAGATACTACTCTTGATACTCTTATTACAACTTATAATAATTTATTAGCTGAGTGTACTAGAACTTTTATTAAAACTGTCCAAGTAAAAGGTGAATATTGCCCTTGGATGACTTATGGCCTATGGAAATTAATACAAATTAAAAATAAATATCTCGAAAAAATTAAATGCCATCCCAATGACGTTCGAGCCAAGGAAATGCTGGTTCATGTATCGAAAAAGGTTAAAACTCTCAAGAAACGATGTAAAAAAGAATATTATGAAAATGTGCTCAAAAGTTCAAGTCATTCTAACGTGTGGAAAAAACTGAATGAAATTTTCGGCCGATCTAAACCTAATGAACAAATCAAATTGAATGTTAACGAAAAAAAATTGGACACGAATCATGATGTTGCTGAAGCATTCAATTGCTATTTCTCTAGTATTGGGAACAATTTAGCTAGCAAGCTTCCAAAAAATAATTTTGATTATTTGAAAACTGTTAAATGTGTAAGTAGCTCTATTTTCTTAAGACCTGCTAGTATGAATGAAGTCATCGTTCTAATAAATCAGCTCGACGCTAAAAAAAGTAGAGGGCATGATAACTTTCCTGCAGATTTGCTGAAAGCAAACATAAACCGGTTTTCAGAGGTTATCGCTAAACTTTTCAACAGAATTATAGTAACTGGAAATTATCCAAGTGTACTGAAAATCGCTAAAGTTTCGCCCGTTTTCAAATCTGGAGATAATTGTGATCCATCCAACTATCGTCCAATTTCAACATTGTCTGTCATTAACAAAATATTGGAAAAGTTATTAACTAGTCGGCTTGTAAACTTCTTTTGTGCCAACAATGTTTTATATAAATTTCAGTATGGCTTTCGAGAAGGCTGTGGCACATCGACTGCCATCACTGAACTCGTTGATGAGTTAATTGGTCAAATTGATCAAAAAAAAATAGTAGGGGGTTTATTTATTGACCTCAAAAAAGCATTTGATACTTTGGACCACGAAATTCTTCTGAAAAAACTTGATCGTTACGGGGTGAGAGGAGTAGCAAACGACTTAATAAAGAGCTACCTATCAAATCGACAACAATATGTGTCAATTAATGGTGTACGTAGTAGTTTGCGCCCAATCGATATAGGAGTTCCCCAAGGAAGCAACATAGGTCCTCTACTATTCCTAGTGTACATAAATGACTTCGGTAACTTAAAGCTGCGTGGAATACCGAGGCTCTTTGCAGATGACACAGCTCTATTTTACCCTCGGTCTAGTACTCAATCAATTGTAACAGACATCGAAACGGATTTAGTGACTCTTATGGAATATTTTAATGGCAATCATCTTACTCTGAATCTCGCTAAAACAAAATATATGGTTTTCCATTCGCCGCGCAAAAAAATACTTCAACACCCTGACCCATCGATTGGTAACTTGTCCATTGAAAAAGTTCCATCTTTTAAGTACCTAGGACTGCATTTAGATTCTTCCCTTTCATGGGATGCTCATATTAAGCATGTATCGAGTAAAATTGCAGCATTGTGTGGTCTCATGAAAAGAGTGCGTTGTTTTGTTCCCAATGAAGCATTGCTAAGATTCTATTACGCATGTATTCATTCCATACTGCAATATTTAGTTATTGTTTGGGGTCACGCTGCTAAATCTAAACTTAAAAAAATACAAACTTTGCAGAATAGATGCTTAAAAGTAATTTACGGTTTACCTCACCTATACTCAACAGTTTCACTTTATACAAGTTTACATCACAAAGTTATTCCCATTCGAGGCTTGTGTGACTCTCAAACGATCGCGTTTGTACACAATGTCTTGCACAACCCTAAATTCCATCACAATATTTGTTTCTCCACTAGGGTCAATCCTCAGAACACCAGACATGTGAATGAACTTTTGAGAAATAGGGCATGCACGAACCTAGGCCTGTCGCGCATTCTAAATTATGGTCCATTAAAGTATAACTCGCTCCCCAATGAACTGAAAGGAATAACACATAACATTCTCTTTAAAAACAGACTGAAACATCACTTAATCAGGAACGTGAATGAATATATTACATAGATCTGTTGACCTTTTTGCAAATGTAGGTTTTTCTGGCTCCTGCTGGTTTTTTCCTGCATTCTTAATTGTAATTTACGTTATCAATGTTTAAATTATTTTCATGTTTTGTAAATTATTTTTCCGTTTTGTACGTGAAACCCTTCAAAGGAACTAAGTTCCACTAGGTTCTCACTTCGTTGTTAATTGTTGTTAATTAAATCTCCGCGTTTTTCTTTTAATATTTTGTTTTGTAAGTGTCCACTACCAGGGGGCTCTTTCTGAGCTCTTTGGTGTGGGGGTCAGTGGAGGGTAAAAAAATAAAAAAAAAAAAGTCAGACGTTAAAAGTTAAAACTTAAAAGTCAAAAGTCGGGAAAATTGAAGGTCAATTGTCAAAATTTGTAAGTCAATAGTTGAACGTCAGAATTCATAGGTTCGAAGCCAAACGCCAATAGTCAAAATTCAAATGTCCAAATTTTACTCAAAAATCAAGAAACGGCCAAAGTCAAATGGAAAGTCAAAAACCAAACTGATAATAAAATACAAAATATAGAATCCAACACAAATTAAACGTTAAAACAAAATTCAAAAACGCCCAGTGGTGGTAAAATCACTAAACTTGCCGTAGCGACGTTTGGCAATACACTGCCTTTTTCTATCGCACTGACAGAGTAGATAACAGTCTTCTCGGCGAAACAAAGAGAATCTTAGAAAAATCATACATTTTAAAGTCAATCTTTAAACAGAGATCAAAATTGAAAGTAAATTGCACTTGAAATTGAATATGAATTTAGACTAGAAAATAGGGAGAAAATCAAATTTTATATGAAATTTAAAATTTTACTTGAAAAACTGGTTTTAAATTGGATTTGAAATTGGACTTAAATTGGACCTGAATCGAGTTTGAAATCGAACTTAAAATCGGTATTGAAAATGGGCTTAACAATGATATTGAAATGTCACTAGAAACCGGATTAGAATTTAGATTTGAAACTGGACTTCAATTTGTTTTGAAATTGGATCAATTTTCAATCTATGAATTTTTCGCAAACATATTGGGCGATCAAATTAAATTCTCCAGACTTTCGGATTACACCTTGAGTACGACAGTATTGTGACTGTGGCTATTTAGAATTAGTATTTTTCAACGAACCGTACTTCTAGAGCAAGTGTTGATAATCATTACAAACAACTTACTTAAGAACTTCGTTCAAATAATATAAAAATTTGGACCAAATTTGTATTTCTCAGTTTTTCAATTCACATTTTTCCCAAACTTAACCAATGAATGGTTTCCATTTTGTTTTTCCCATTTCAGCTTCAAGGTTCACCCGGTAGCTTATTGATTCTGAACGGGCAGCAGCCATCGTTTGTGTGCCATCCTTCCCAGCAACAGCAGCAGCAACTTCAGTCCCAGCAGCTTCATCAGCAACGTAAAGCCTCGGCTGACGCCTGCAAAGACAGCAGCAGCAGCAATGGTAGCCTCAGTACCAGCAGCAGTATTAAAATGGAAAATTCACCGTCCGATGCTAGTCAGCATAGCTTAATTCCCAAGCAGGAAATCATGGATTCGTCCTCCTCGCCGGCCTCGTCGCTGTCACTGATGAGCGGGGTTCTTCACCACCAACGATCTTCACCGAATAGCTCGACGAATGGTGGATTGTTCGGAAGCTACTCGGCTAGAAGGACTCCGGCCCGGCAGGACGGCAATGGTCATCACGATAATATACCTTTCTTCAATGAGACGCTAGATTTGTCGCAGGAAGATATTCAGAAGACGTTGAGCGCCAACATGCCGCTTGGCCATGGTCACCCGACTGCCGGGGTCACTGGTCAGCCGGGGGTCACACCAACCGATGATGCTATGAACGGCGAAATCAATCCGATGGATTTCATCGAGAACTGTGGCAGCCAACAGGATACGGTCGACGATGACGTGTTCGTTAATCTGGATGCATTCGACATGCTGGTGGAGTTTCCGGAGTTGGAGCTGGACGCTAAGAGTGGATTTTTCAACGGCAGCGATACCGGAACGGAAACCGGTGGCGAAGTGGATGACGGTGCAAGCGATTTAAGTCACTTTAAACTGTCGGCCGACAGTGGAATCGGGCTGGGTGGCACAGTAGGACCGCACGGTGTGAACGTTTCCACAATTACGGATTTCAGTCCGGAGTGGGCCTATCCGGAGGGTGGCATCAAGGTGCTGGTGACTGGACCGTGGAGTTCCAGCTCGTCCTACACAGTATTATTCGATTCGTTTCCGGTGCCAACGACGCTGGTGCAGAACGGTGTTCTGCGGTGTTACTGTCCGGGTAGGAATATCGATGAATAGACAAAGTGTCTAGTAGATTTATAAACTAATTTATTTGCAGCACACGAGGTGGGAGTCGTTACGTTGCAGGTCGCCAGCGATGGCTATGTGATATCCAATGCGGTTAACTTCGAGTACAAATCGCCGCCCAAATTTGAGACAAAGTGCGAGGGCAACGGAAACGACATGCTGTACAAGTTTAATCTGCTCAATCGGCTGGAGTCGATCGATGAGAAGCTGCAGATTAAGGTAGAACCTGGAGAATTGGTAAACACTACCTGGGCTGATCGTACTTTCAAATTTATTTTCAAATGTTTTTCTTTCTTATTAAGCCGGAAGACTCGATCCTGTTCAAGCAGGCCAACTTTGAGGACAGGCTGGTGTCGTACTGTCAGATGCTGACAGTTAAGATATGGCGTTCGGTAACTCCGGGCTCATGGATCGGAAAGCACCGTGGTATGACTCTGCTGCATCTAGCGTCCGCCCTTGGTTATGCAAAGCTTGTGCGTACCATGCTGACCTGGAAGGCGGAGAACTCCAATGTGATACTAGAAGCGGAGATTGACGCTCTCAGTCAAGATCAGGATGGTTTTACTCCTCTGGTATGAAAAACATTTCAATTCATCTACTTAACAGGTACATTCTGATTTTATTTTAACTTCTACAGATGTGGGCGTGTTCTCGAGGACACATCGAGACCGCCATAGTCCTTTATAAATGGAATCAAACTGCGCTGAATGTGAAGAACAACGCTCAGCAGAGTCCGCTTGAAGTGGCCAAAAGCAAGGGTTTCCTTGGACTGCTGGCCGAACTTGAAAAACATGAATCACTGCGTTTGCAGAGTAAAAACTCACGCGCGCCAACCAGTTCGTCATTACCGACTCTATCATCTATTACTTCATCTTTTACTACATCTTCCACGTCCACTTCGTCTTCTGCTGCGTCCAGCTCTGCTGGCACTTTGCCGACTTCTTCCAGTTCTAATGCTTCCAGTTCTCTTGCAAATAATAGTTGTAGATCAGCAGCGGCCGAATCCGGCCAAGAGTCCAGTAGCAATGCCACAACAAATGACAGTGATAATCAATCGGCGACCGGAGCTGACGCTAGTCCGGAGCATAACTTTATCAACGATCTGTTCAACTATAACGATGCGCTTAACAGTAGCAATAGCGATAGCAATAGTAACGATAATTTTGCACTTTCCTCCGCCTTCAATCCGTCACTATCGCCGGCAGCCCTGTCACCGTACGGTGATGGCAAAAACCACGGTGGTGGTGGTGGATCTTCCGCGCTTACCAGTAGCAATCTTCATTACGCACTGGAAAACAACAACTCCAATCCGATGCTTTCGAATGCACTGTCACCGAACTCGGATAGTAATCGGAGCCATGATGGTGTCTTTCTGCGACCAGGAGCAGTTTTTTCAAGGTTTGTGTTTTGGTGTTTGGTGAACGTGGCAAATTGTGTGATTCAAAATTGACGTTTTGTTTAACAGTGGACAAAGTCCTCCGGGAGCACGACTCTCCAAGCGTTCATCCATCGATAGTGGCATCAACATGGAAACAAGACCATCGCTCAACAAAGCTGGCAAGTCGTTGCGGGATATTCAGCGTATGAATAGGTATGTAAATACTTAATTTTGTATTGGATAGCAGACGGACTCCGGATCTGCCGCTCTATAGGAGGCCGCTCTCAATATCCAATAAAACTGTGTAAATGCCTGATGCAGATCCAGATCCAGATCCAGATCCAGATCCAGATCCAGATCCAGATCCAGATCCAGATCCAGATCCAGATCCAGATCCAGATCCAGATCTGGAAACAATGAGAAAGAAATCTGAATTGAGAAAACGAAAGACGACATACGTGACAAAAAAGGAGAAAAACGGGACAAACAAAGAGAAAAACCAAACAGAGTGAGGAGAAACGGATGGGAAAAGAAAGAAATCGAGAGAGAAAAACAGAAAAATGAAACAGGAAAACAAGAAATGGAGAAAAACGGGTACGACTCCACAAAAATAAGAGAAAAAAATGGAAAAAACAGGAAAGGAAAGGACAACAACGTAAGATGAAAAGAGGAAATATGGTTCATAGATGGAGAGGGAATGGGCTGAAAACAAAACAAAAACGGGAGAAAAAGTGTGAAAACTGGTAAAAAAGTAGGACAGAATGGAAAGAGAGGAAATGAAAAAGAGGGAAAATTGGATTGAAAAATATGAAAATAAGGAAAAATAAAAGAGAAGTCGAACAGCTAAAACAACAAGAAAAAACTGGAAAAGATAAAAACGGGAGAGAAAATGACAAAAACTGGAAGAGGGCAGTCGGTAATAGAACGACAGAAAAGGAGAAAAACTGGACACAAACACAGGAGAAAAGGAATTCAAAAAGATGGAAAACGTGAGAAGAACAGAAAGGAATTGAAAGGGGCTTGAAAAGGTCTGAAATTGTAACAATAATACTAATAATAATAAAAGGAAGAAAATCGGAATAGCTGAAAAACGGGAAGATGGTACAGAAAAAGAGACAAAACAGAACAGAGAAAGAAAAAGCATTGGACTGAAAAAGAGGGAAAATAAGTGAAAAAGAAGGAAAAACATGACATGCATTTTCAGTGCCTAGTCTTGAAATTGCGTAGCTTCCATAGGATTGGGCAAAATACTCGAAAGTATCGGTAATTGAATATCAATATCAAATCCGCCGCTTTATCGATACCGTCGATATATCGTTCGTGAAGCATCGATATTAAATTTATCGATACTATTTAAGGCAGCATTCTGGGATTAGGAAATGCTACACATCAATATCGATCAATAAAACAGCTCTATTTCGAACACGTCGCTTTGTACGGCAAACCGCACTCGTGCACCACCTGCCACAGCCGTTCGCGCCCGACTGAATCGTATGCTGCCCAGGAATCCACAAAAATATGATGGGTTGTACTCCCGATACATCTGGATGACCAGCCGAAGAGAAAAATTTGATCGGTAGTAGCACGGGCCCACCTAGTATTACCCCACGAACTCTCCTGCCACCGGGAATAGACGATGCAATAAATTTTTGAGAGCACCCTGTTAGTGGCTTTGACCAGCGTTATGCTGCGGTAATTACAGCAATCTATCCGAGATGGAACAAACCACACCCTCAATCCACTCGTCCGGCAGCCCTCTTCCAAACCCCTCAAACTATCCAGTGATGTGTCGTTGTTGGCGGTGGGATTGGGATTGGGATTGGGATTGGGATTGTGATTGTGATTGGGATTGGGATTGTGATTGGGATTGGGATTGGGATTGGGATTGGGATTGGGATTGGGATTGGGATTGGGATTGGGATTGGGATTGGGATTGGGATTGGGATTGGGATTGGGATTGGGATTGGGATTGGGATTGGGATTGGGATTGGGATTGGGATTGGGATTGGGATTGGGATTGGGATTGGGATTGGGATTGGGATTGGGATTGGGATTGGGATTGGGATTGGGATTGGGATTGGGATTGGGATTGGGATTGGGATTGGGATTGGGATTGGGATTGGGATTGGGATTGGGATTGGGATTGGGATTGGGATTGGGATTGGGATTGGGATTGGGATTGGGATTGGGATTGGGATTGGGATTGGGATTGGGATTGGGATTGGGATTGGGATTGGGATTGGGATTGGGATTGGGATTGGGATTGGGATTGGGATTGGGATTGGGATTGGGATTGGGATTGGGATTGGGATTGGGATTGGGATTGGGATTGGGATTGGGATTGGAATTGGAATTGAATTGAGAATTGAAATCAAAGTTGAAATTGGAATAATTCTTTACACCAAAAAGTTTTATTGAACTGAATTGAGAAGAATGTTGGTAACTCCTGTTTGAGTTGTGACGAAATCCGTAGGACAGCTAAAACTAATCCACGTCTCATTTCAGAGCTGATCGCAGCATGTCTCTTCCGTTGGCTTCCGGAACCGGTGGAGGTGGCCAATCGTCACCTTTCAATAGCGCACATGCTGGCGGTAATGCTGGTAGTAAGGGATCGTTCGGTAGCACTAATGGGGACTCGGAGAATTATTCTCTGTCGATAAACGACCGTACGACGGAGTCGCCGTCGCAGAATTCCGGTACACTCAGCAACGCGTCCTTGCTGTCGCCGCTGCGCAAGATGGATTTCGCGCTGTGTAAGTTTGAAGTTTTATTATTGCTCATTTCCTTTCAACATACTCTATTCAAAAAAAATTTCGCATCAACCAGAACGGCTTATTGGTTATTTCAAGTTTGACACGAACAATTTTGGCACAGTTTTTTGGCAGTAGTAATATACCAACAATAGCTTCATATTGATTACACTACACACGTGTTGAAATTTTTCCAAAATTTTCTAGACATTTTCGCTTTTTGGCGTTCCGTACAGACAGTGCACCTATTTCAATGATGGATAAAAAAATTAAACTTTCTACTTAAGTAGTGGCTTTCTCGCATTTTTTTTTATATCTTTTCGAAATGATGATGTTTCAAATTCCAACGGTACTATTATTTGTGGACATTCGGTGCGTGCGTGCAGGTGAGGTATCGGCAGCCGAATCGAGTCCAATGTGCGAGGACTCCATCGAAACGCTGCAGGAGGAAGAACGGCACCCGCAGTGCTCCTTCGGTGCTGGATGCGGCAGCGGTACGCATCCTCATCACGGCCATCAGCTGCCGGTGCACCAGCAGGATAGCGTTGAAATGGTCCCCGGGGGTAGTGGTGGGACCGTAGGTTAGTTTCCATTCGTCTGGTCTGATTTTTTGTTTCTGGTATTTTGTTTGGATTTTATTTTTTCGGTTGTATAGTGTTGAGTGTTTTTTTCTGTTTTCTTGTTTTCTTGTTTTAACTGTTGCTGGTACTTGCTGTGATTTTCAGTGTAAAGTTTGATTTCCTATTTGTTTTACTCTTGTTTTTAACATGAAACCATGTGTCTTTTACGTTTATTTTACGTCTTCATCAGCGAACAGTCACAAGGCTGAAGTTTTTCCTTTTAGCTATGTATATATCGATGTCTCGTAAATAATTGTCCCGTATAGTAATTCTATGTTAAATTCGATAAGTAAAAATACAGAACATCAGCTCTTTTTTTTTTAATTTTGTAAATAGATTGCAATTTTTATGAGGATCTTAGTTTTTAATTAACAACTATTTTGTTCTAATTTCAATTACATTTAGAAGTGACTAATAACAAATAATGATCTAACGAGAGTACAGTACACCAGATTGTTTGGTGGGCAGATTTTAGTTTGGTTTTATTTTTTGTTGAACAATGTATTTTAAAATTATTTTGCTAATATGGTAAGTATATCGTGCATGTCCTGTTTTTCGCTCTGCTTCCGCTAGAATATTGACTGTAAATTTTCATATTGTGGTGCTTATTTTTTCAAGTGATATGAAGTATATACTAGAAGCCGGTAATATCGATTTAACCTCAAGTTTTAACTGTAGGAATGAAATTTTAACGATATGTATTTATGGAGTTGCTTTTATAAAACAAAAATTTTCCATTTTTGCTGGGAATATCAACATTCAAGCTTACCAAAACGGTTTTTCTGGAAGATTTCTTATTCAATCAAACCTTCTCTTATTTTCCTTATATTTTTAATTTAAGACCGCAGTCTTAATTTCACATAAAGTAGACCTGACTGAATCACATTAAATTTAAATGTATTCGCATGCTTGTGGTTTTAGTATTTGAAAAACGACTTATCTTCCTGCAAAATTTCCCATATGATGGCTTATTTTAGGCGTAATTCACTACCTCAGTAATGCTGTGCCAAAAATGTAAACTCAAAACTCTATTTTCACCTCGTTTCAGGGGATTCGGATGTAAAAGTACTAACGCTTGCGGAACAGATAATCGCTGCTATGCCGGAGCGGATTAAGGTAACTTTGCCGACGTTAAAATCTACGTTGGAGTTCGACAACAACATTAACATTTCGCTTATTCCCGCAGAATGAATCCGAAGAAATCATGTCTCTGGGCAGCCCGATGCCGGAAGCGCTCAGCGAAGACACATCCGGGATGAGCATCCTGACCGATTCGTTCATGGAACCTCTGCTGGACTCGTTGCCCTCGTCGCAGTTCGAGGAGTTCAATTTTGAGTTCAGTGACCATAATTATCGGTAAGATACAAACTATCTTTTGAGGTAAAAAAAAGTTAATAAAAGTTAACCCCGTTTCACTGTTAAGGTATCACGACGTTGGTACACCCTGTTCGAGTCTCAGTCCTGCTTCGTCCGGACCGCTTCAATCCCCGGCAAGCTATTCCATCCCGCAGGATCCACCAGTGAGCTCACCAAGCCCTCCACCAACGACGCAGGATTTCACCGAATTCCTCCAGACCACAAACTCCAATCCGTTTGAGAAGGACTTCTCCAATCTCAAATTGAATGGTAAGATCCATCCATCAAGTTTTTGATGTTAAAAATACGTTAAAAAAAACTATCATTTCGACAGAACGTGAGCAGCGCGAGCTGTACGAAGCGGCCAAGTGTATCCAGAAGGCTTACCGCTCGTACAAGGGCCGCAAAAGTCGCATGGAGGAACAGGACAAAGAACGCTCGGCGGCCGTAGTGATCCAAAACTACTACCGTCGCTATAAGCAGTACGCCTACTATCGTCAGATGACCCAAGCAGCGGTGATTATCCAGAACGGCTACCGTTCGTACTGCGAGAATAAGCGCTTCAAAAAGTCCCAATCATCTCAGTCCGGTCAAGGGGGCCGCGGAAGCGGAGAAAGTGCCGAGGAAGCCGCCTCCTCGTCGCAGTGCATTCAGAGCTATTACAATACGTACAAGAACGAACAGAAGCAGCAGCAGCAATCGCCTCAGCAACAGCAGCAGAACAATCAGGGCTCATCCCTAAAGGAACCGAGTCCATCCGGTCCGCTGAAGTAAGTTTTCTCCGAGGCGAAACGGGATGGAATAAAGTAAAGCTTAAAATGACATTGCTTCATTACAGACGAACTTACTCGCAACGAACTCAGAATCAGGCCGCCAGGAAAATTCAGCAATTTATGAGACAATCGAAAAATAAGTGAGTAAGATTGACTTAGTACAGTAAGGTTGACTTAATTAGCTTAGATATTTTTAATAACTGCTTTTACCTGATGCGAGTGTGGAAAGTCTCTATAATTGTTAAACTCCAGACTCTTTGGCCATAGTCTTTGGTTTGATTAGAAAGATTAGAAGATTATACATGAGTATCGTGTTTTTACAAATTCAGTATCCAAATTACAACCGAATTTACATATTCAATATTTAATATGTCCGATATGGAGCAATATGGGCGTAAGATATAAAGTCTGTTGAGTTTAGAGTTGAATGATGATTTAACTGTTGTGGAAAGGGTCATTCATCTGAACACTCTGCTACTGATACAGATGTTCTTGATGCCGGTGCTGATGTTCCCGCCTCTGAGGCTTGCTCTTCATGTGTTCAACAAAGACCATTTAACCTCAGTATTCCAGTCAGTGGACGTCGTAATCTCAGTGATATGAGGCAATGTTCAGGTGTATTTGGTATAGAAGCAAGTAGTAGAATTATTTTGAGTCAACGTGCTCAACGTGCCCCTTTGTTCATAGTGCTGGTGGAGTTGTTGAAGAGAACCACATTCGTCGAACAGTCATCCGGTATAATTTCGACGAGTCCTGCCCACCGTAGCCTAACGACTTTCGTCAGATGTACGACGGGAATCTCTCCAAGCAGTGCCTGTAGTTTGCGAATCATACACCTTCGCCACCCTCTGCTTTCAGTTTGCGCTCCACCAAATATCGTGCGCAGCACCATCCGCTCGAGCACGGCAAGGGCGCGTATATACTCTGTGGGCTACGTCATTGCTTCAAGTCCATAAAGAACTACCGGTCTATTAAGCGTTTTGTATATTGCCCGCTTCGTACGGCGGCATATGCTTCTTGATCTGAGCGTTTTGCGGAGTACTACCCCTGTTCCTGGTGCCGGTGGGGTTGTTAAAGAGGACTATTTTCGTCGCACTGTCGTCCGGCATCCTTACGACGTGTCCGGCCCACCGTAGCCTGCTAACTTTCGCTAGATATACGATGGGAGTCGCCCCAAACAGTGCCTGTAGCTCGTGATTCATACGCCTCCGCCACTCTCTGCTTTCAGTTTGTACTCCGCCAAATATCGTTCACAGCACTTTCCGCTCGAACACGGCAAGGGCGCGTATGTCCTCCGTGAGCAGCGTCACGGCTTCAAGTCGATAAAGAACTACCGGTCCACTATGGGGCAGAACCCGAAAAAGCTCGGACAAAACATCAAAATTTTTATTTGAGATATTCTGTCAAACTTAATGTTCTACCTATAGTAGACATATAATCTATAAGAAATATGCATAAATTGTTTTAATAAGTGCTTTTTCAATAGGCATAGAAGGTGAAACACAGTGTAAAAAAAATTTGGAAAATGAAAAAAAAAAATCATTTAATCTTTTAGTGTCTAGCTACCATGCTACTTAAAATTCTATACTTTTAAGGGTCAATTCACAAAAAAGGGATTATAAACTAATAGTTTAGGTGATATTAAGACAGATTTTTTACCAGTAGGCTTTGTTCTGACGAAGTGTTTCAGAACAAAAAATTTGTTATTTTTGTCAATTTTCAATAGTGTGTAGAAAAAGATTTCCACAGATTTCCGCTCTGACACTACCATAAAATCAACATTCAAGGTGTTAACTACTAAGAAGCCAAAAATTAGCTGCTACTAGCTGCGATGTTCGGAGTTATTAAAGTGTTCCGAATGCATGTTTTCCGGCATTTTAGGCTACAAATTAATAAATGCGCGTGCCAGTGCGAAGTTCATCTAACAAATAATTTTGCTTAAGAGTAGCTTATTCAACTATTGTATAGCTAAAACCACTTGAAAAAGCGTTTGATAAGCTGCTATACAACAAAAATGTTCCTTGGGCTGTTACTAATATTGTAAGTGCCATCGGTTGGGTGTTTAGCGTTACGAGTTCAAAATAATTTATAGAAAGGTCCACAAATGGTTGATTTACCCTATACTAAAATAATAATACTAAATTACTCTTGATATACAGATTGTGATAATTTGTATAGGAGGTCGTCTGACTACCAATTTTGACTACACACTGAAAAAAATGTGTTTGAGTATTTAAAATATTTATAACTTGATTCCCGTAAGTCCTACAATTTTGGTATGTTCAGTAACTTTACGTAACTTTACAGAACAAACAACTTTTCTGAAGACAAAACATTTCTAAAGTCATTATTTAAAAAGTTATACTTCAACTCCATCTATAGGAATAAAAATACAACTACTTAAAATTTACAAAAATATGCAAAATTTTATTACAAACAATAAAGCTCTACGAAGCATATGAAAGAAGTTATGAGGTTTTGTCCGAGCGCCGGGTCAATCTGCCCCACTGTGCGGTCTAATAAGAGTTTTGTACATTGTTAGTTTCGTTACGAAGGGCAAAGTAGGCCCGATTTCCCGCTTGGATGCGCCGCTGGATCTCCTTACTAGCGTTGTTGTCCGCGGCCACCAGCGATCCCAAATACACGAACTCCTCTACCACTTCCCGTTCGTTGCCGTCAACGGTTACCGTCCGTGGGAGGCGCGCGTTTATTTCCTTTGAGCCTCTTCCTTTCATGTATTTGGTCTTCGACGCATTTATTTTTAGCCCAATTCTCCTAGACTCCGCTTTCAGTCTGGCATAGATTGCCTCCGCCATCGCAAAGTTCCTGGCTATGATATCGAAGTCATGTGCAAAACCTAGAAGTTGGCTACCCTTGGTAAAAATCGTGCCTCTCGTTTCGATGCCCGCTCGTCGGATCACCCCCTCAAGAGCGATGTTGAACAGCATGCAGGATAAACCGTCACCTTGTCTCAACCCTCGCCGCGTCTCGAAGGGACTCGAGAGTGTCCCAGAGATGCGTACGATACACATCACTCGATCCAATGTAGATCTGATCAGTCGCGTCAGTTTGTCTGGAAAATCATATTCATGCATTATCTGCCATAGCTTGTCTCGATCGACTGTATCGTATGCTGCTTTGAAATCAATAAAGATGTGATGCGTGGGCATGTTGTACTCCCGACATTTCTGCAAGATCTGTCGGATAGTGAAAATTTGGTCCGAAGTGGCGCGAGCCCCCATGAAACCCGCCTGATAATTCCCTACGAAACCTTGTGCTATCGGTGACAACCGGCGTAACAGGTTCTGGGAGAGTACCTTGCAGGCGGCCTTTACCAGCGTTATACCACGATAGTTGCAGCAGTCTAGTCGATCACCCTCTTTGTAGATGGGACAAACCACTCCTTCCATCCATTCCTCCGGTAGCTTTTCCTTCTCCCAAATCCTCGAAATAACCCAGTGTAGAGCCTTTGCTAGGTTTCTCCACCATGTTTATAAAGCTCAGCCGGTAGGCGGTCCTTCCCAGCGGCTTTATTGGTCTTCAGCAGCCTGATTTCTTGTTTGACTTCTTGGAGATCAGGTGCTAGGACATTACTATCTTCCTTGGGCGCTCCTAGGTTAATTTCCGTTCCGCCTCCTTCTGCGACTTCGTCATTGAGGTGTTCATCGAAGAACTGCTTCCATCACACATGTCAGGTTTCGGTGTGTAGCCCTTCCGAGTTTGGTTCACCTTCTCATAAAACTTGCGCATTTCGTTAGCTCGGAATAGTTGCTCTAATTCTTCACCATCTCTGTCCTCCTTCTGGCACTTTTTCCTCCTCAGGATCGTGGTCAACTGGTTCCTAGCTCGTCGGTATTTGGCCAGGTTCTCTCTAGTGGCAATACTTAGATAATTTTTCCAAGTAGTTTTTTTCCCCTCCACCGCTTGTTGGCATTTCCCATCAACCAATCATTTTGTGTATTCCGAGGCTTAATACCTATTGCCGCGGTAGCGGCCTCTCCGATGGCCGAGCGTATTCTGCCCCAACCGTCTTCGAGGTTTGAAGCACCTAACTCCTCGGAAGAAGGCAGTGCCTCATTCAGTACTCACGCGTAATTCTCGGCAGCTTGTGGGTTATCTAGCTGCCTGATGTTTAGCCGAGAAGGGCGGCTTTGACGTGTCCGGTATACGATGGACAGCTTTGAGCACACATGTACTGCTACTAGGTAATGGTCAGAATCAATATCCGCACTCCGACGGGAGCGTACGTTCGTGATGTTAGAGAAAAAGCGGCCCTCTATGAGAACGTGGTCAATTTGGTTCATTGTACGTTGGTCAGGTGATCTCCAGGTGGCTTTGTGCATATCCTTGCGCGGGAAAAAGGTGCTTTGGATCACCAGGCTTCGGGAAGTTGCGAAGTTTATACATCGTTGGCTGTTATTGTTTGTGTCGGTGTGCAGGCTGTGGGGTCCTACCACCGGTCTATACATCTCTTCCCTACCGACCTGGGCGTTCATATCCCCGATGACGATCTTGATGTCCCGTGAGGAGCAGCTGTCATATGTTGCCTCCAGTCTCGCGTAGAACACTTCTTTTTCATCGTCGGGTCTACCTTCGTGCGGGCAGTGCACGTTAAAGATGCTATAATTGAAGAAACGGCCCTTTATCCTCAATACACACATTCTCTTGTTGATCGCCTTCCAATCTATCACGCGATCCTGCATTCTGCCCAGCACTACAAAGCCCGTTCCCAGTTCGTTGGTAGCGCCACCGATCTGGTAAAACTGGGCCTTTCCGCCACGGATCTTCCATACCTTCTCTCCTTTGCGACAGATTTCCTGCAGAGCTACGATGCCGAGTTCGCGGGGTTCAAGCTGTTCAATCAGCACCCGCTCGCAACCTGCGAAATTTAGCGATCTGCAGTTCCAAGTACCGAGTATCCATTCGTCGTCCTTGTTCCGTCGCCTAGGTCGATGCCGAATATTCCGCTCCGAATATGCTTGAATGTTGTTAGTTAAGTTTAGTTTAGGTGTGTAGCCGTACTGGGGCAACACTACCGAGTCTCGCGATGGGGCTGCCATCTCATAGTGCCGAGACGCACTATACCTCCTTCCCGGTTGGTATACGACCTTAGTTTCCACCGGGGTTGGTTACCCGATCTCCGCTAAGGTTGCTCGTATTCCGGCTGGTACCACGAGGAGGTCGGGATCGGAGTTGCTGGATAAGAGGCTAACGACCACTATGGGGTCTATATTCCGCATTATCCAGCCCTTTACCAGCCAATCCAAAATCTGGTTGGTGGATTAACATCTGCTGAATAATATGGCCCAAAATCTGGTTTATATTCCGCCCCAGTTCCAGAATCCAAATTTAATGAAAAATCTGGTCCGAAAAATATGTGATAAAAAATATCATCCAGAATTAGGGCAAGGTCCACTAACTGGTCCTGGTCTAGAATCTAGTCCAATTTGATAGAAAATGTGGTCCAAAATAGCACCTAAAATCTAGTCCAAATCTGATAAAAATGTGATCCAGACCAGGTCTAGAATCTGGGTTGTAAATCTAAGCCAAAGTCGGATTCAAAACCTGGTCAAAAATCAGAAGAAAAATGTGGTTTAAAATTTGGTCTAGATTCTAGTCCAAACCTGTTTTTAAATCTGAAACAAAAGTTGATAAAAAAATGCGGTTTGCAAACTAGTTCAGGTCCGGAGTCTGGCTCAAAACCTAGTCACAAATCTAGTTGATGGCTTAAAAATTATTCAAAAAACAGTGGCCCAAAATCTGCTTCAGAATCTGATCCAGCATCTAGTCCAAATCTGTTCCAAAATTTATTACAAAATTTAAAATAAAATCTGTCGAAAAGTGTTGTGCAGAATTTAGTGCAGGTTCAAAATTTGGTTGATGGTTTAAAATCCTATCGGAGAGGACAAGGATTTAAGAAACGCGGGAGTGCTAAATCCGGTCTTCGCCAAGGGTACCTCAATCTCGCGCTACGGCTCTGCCAATGACAATCAGAGATCGCGTGGCAAGCAGCCTCCACCTGCACGTAGGACGAGGACGTTCGTTGAATTGCCTTCAACTGTGCAAGAAGAAACAGGTTGGTTGAGGATACGACGTCACACGCTGACATGGGAATCAATGCTCAAACCTGGCAAAGCCAGGCATTCCCATGAGTGACCCGTTTTTGGTACCCGGACGAATGCCATAATTACGGTAGCCATACGGATGGTTGCCATAAATACGAATGCCATAACTGCGAATACCATAATGTATGCTTGCGCTAATGGACGGGATCCATAAAAACGAATGCCATAATGTATGTTTGCTATAATGCCCGCTTTTTTTAAAGCTTTATCAGCTGGGGATTACCAACGACTGGTCAAACCACGAATGGCCGAAACATAAATGGCGTAGTAAATCTAATGGCCGAATGTCATATTCCGCCGAAAATATTCGCGGATTTTAACTGGCACAAATGTAATCATCCTCAACTAAGAAATAATTTCTACTAGTCGGTAAACCTAAATGTATGCACCTAAATAGAAAAGGTTTATGCGAGAAGTTGCCTCCTCGCCTTGAATCATCTACAAACCATTTGATAGTGACACGGCAACTAGACGAAAAAATCTATTCAAAAGAATTACTTAGAAATGGCCGACAGCCTGCACAAATGTTGGGTATATGCTGTCTTTACTCGCTGCCGCTAACAGTTGTTGAAATTCGGCCATTTGAATTTCGGCTATTTGTTATTCGGTCATTCGGTCCCAGCCCATTTTTTGCCCTAAATATTTTAAGGTTTCACAATAGTTTAGGGGATAAAAGAGAGCGGGTTATCTATATCAGTATAAATCTAAACTTTTACACAGAATCTATAAGTTAAAATATGTTCTAGATTTTGTATAAATAGGGTTTATTGAAAGTCTGTAGTACAATTGAATAATACAACACAGTAACCATCATACAGAATATTTGCTAATCCTTTACTAACATTTCTCCAATGCTTACAACTAACTTCAATAGTACGTGGGATGAACAAATGACAACTTTGGTAAGATTTTTTCAATGTATGGTATTAAAAGACGATGTGTTTCTTTTCATTCGACTGGTGCATTTGACCTATTCTAATTGCGATAATATACCAACGAATATCCTTCTTTTTTTGAAACAGGCTGCAGAGAGAACGAGCCGAAAAAGAGAGGCAGGTCCACCAACGCAGGGCGGAGTACCTCCAAAGCTTGCCGTATCCCGGGGCAGCACCGGCAGCCGCTCCGGGACCAGCACCTATTAACAACAACGAACCACTACGGTGAACTACGGCCGGAACCGAAAAGCGTCGTCCGTCTCCTACAGGAGGACAACCCGGAGGCGGCGGCGGCAACCAGGGCGTAATGAATATGAATGAATGAACGCATCTTGATAATCATCGTCCGTTGTTGGAGTCGGTGGAGGAAGCAGAGCATCAGATGGTCCGCAGAGCGTCCGATTGCTGCAGCACCTGTTTTGAACATTGCACGTAAATGCATACGTACCGAAAGCAGAGTTTTGTTAGATTGTTTTGGTGATTTGTTTTGTCGCACATTCTGTTTCGTGAAAATGTGAAAATCAATTTGTTGCCAGCGCAGCTGTGTTAAACTTGTTATTTTGGTAGGAATAATTTTGGTTTGGCCCATGGTTGGATTCAATGAAATGTTTCATGCGTTACGATATTTGCGTGAAAACTTGCAAGCAAGTTTTTTCCGAGCTTAGCACTAGCGTGCAATCTTTTGTTTATTACTTACTTTATCATATTTTTCAGCTTTTTAAAGATAACACACAGCAAAATGTTGCATTGTGCAATATTACGAATAGGGAGAGTTGAATGAAATATTAAACTTACGGGAAAGTTTGTTACGAATGGGAATGTTGATTGATAATCAGATACCTGACTCTTTACTATATACGATCGAGAAGTAAAAACCTAGCTGAAATGAACATAAGCAAATTGTGATTGATGATTTTTCTTTTTCATTTTATGTAACTAAATCGTACTTCTTAGAGCTCCGATGTAAGTCAAACATTTAGATAGAGTAGTAGTTGCAACAAACCAGAGAGAGAGACAAAGTAAATTTACTGAGGCAGAATTTTGCAAATAAACAAAAAAAAATATTTTTATTAATAGTTGAGAAGGTAAAACAATATTTATAGAAAGATACTTTTTTATTGTAAAAACATAGAGAGTTAAATATCAAAGGAGAGTAGAAACAAATCGAGATACTTATTTAGATGGAACGAGCATAAAAATGAGCATATAGTGAAGAGAAAAGAGGAGGGGAAAATTAGCGATTGCATCATCATCAGCGATGATCGTCGGAAGCAAAACAAAAAAAAGATGCGGGCACCGATCGAATCACAACAAGGTCGTCGATAATAATAATAAACTAAAGCTTTATAGCTTTTCAAACGTTGCCGTGGTTTATTGTAGGCCTCGCAAAAGTAACGGCGATTTTTTCGTTGTTGTACTAGATCAATAAGGCGTGGAAAAGGCATTAAAGATTTTCTATTTCGGTTAACACTTTAATTTATTCCTAATTGGGGCCACCGGTACGGGTGGCCATGTGAGGGTATATGTACATAAGACAAACAAACAAAAATCAACTGGCGACAGTTGACCCTCGGAAACGGATTTTAGTGGAAGGACGTTCAGTTTTACTTTACTCTTTGACTGTTACTTATGTTGTTCTTGTAATAGTATATGAAATCTAGATTACAAACAAATGAAACTATTGTAAAAATGCAGATTATACAGTAAAAAAATATTTATCACTTCGTAGGTTAAACATTTGACGAGAAACAAAAAAAACTTGATAGCTTGGATTGTTGATTCGCTTCACGGAAGCTGAGAATCGCAAAAGCATTCACACACACATACACACACTTGTCATACTAATTTATTTACTAGAAGACGTGCGTCCATCTTATGACTTTGAAGACTTGTAAGAGATTAAAAATTGTAGGGCAAATCCATACACAAAAATATTCATAAATATTTCTATGAAGCAAAACATTTACTATATCTATTTTACTCTACACACTAACAAAACCGATTAAACTGCGCATCCCCAACTCTAGAACTTTGATAGATGAAAATGATAGGTCGAACAAATATTTGAGGAAACTTCTACTATACTAAAAACCCATTTGAAACGCATAATCTTTAAAGAAAATTTTCCAATTTAAAGTAATGAATTTCATATAGAGGAAAGATAAAAGATAAAACTCATTTAATCCAAACATCTTCGCATTCGCATTACCTATAAATTACGGTTATTTAAAACAAGTAAGCCAGTGATTGTAAAATCAGTAAACTAAAGGTCATTTTTCGAAATAATATTTGCTATCATACAATTCTAGCAAAAAAAACATTGCATGAGATAATCTAGAATAGAGTTATAAGCATGCTGCAAATAAGGTGAAAAGATAACGAGAAAGTAACCGAGACAAAAAAAAAAGAATTCAAATTACATTACGTTGATCACAACTTTTCTCTTTACACTACAGAATTACTACACATACACACAGTAACATAACGTTTAAGCTTCTTACACCAAGACTTTTTGAAAGCAATCTCCTGTAAAAAAGAAAAGAAAAACGAAACAAACACACATCTAGCCTAAAACGGATATCAACTGCTATAATACCATTCGGTTTCATCCCTCAAATCAAGTGAGAAATGCCGATTAAGTCTAGTTTCCTAGTTCTAACAAAAGAAAATCGTTCGTTTTTCTACAAAAACTTTTTCACTATGGTGCACTTGATATAACGAAATGTTGAAACATGGTCGGAAAGGATAAAGCTTTAATAAACCTACTAAACAAAACTAACAAACAAACAACCAACCAACCAAAACTTAAACTCTCGCTTTAAAACCATTTATCTACCTAAACTGACACGCATTGCATTGAATTGCCATTGGGATGAGCAAGATTTTCAACACACTTTCCAACACTTAATTCCACTTTTAGCTTACCTCTTAACTGATAAACAGAAAACTGATGTTGAAAAATTTCTTTCCGGCCAACGGGCCAACCCCCTGTGGCTTGTAATCCGGAATTTGTCCCTTCACTTCCACTTCCACTGCATTTTTTCCAATCATTCATCAATCAATTCGCCGTTGTTTGTGCAGTCGTCTCGCGGTAGCGTTTTCGGCACTTGCACGACCTCGTTACGAACGAAAGAACAGATCTAATTTCTTCCAGTTTTTTATCTCCTAAAACTACTAGCTGTAACTAACTAAACTACTAACTACCTACTAGTGATAAAACAGGCACTTGCGCGGGTCTGTGTGTGTACACTAAATTTGTATAGAGGCAAACACTTTGTACAGGGGTCAAACCGTGCACCACGCGTACCAAGGATGTGCGTCCCCTGATGTAATTGTTATTATACTTGATGCAAAATCTTTATTACACATTGGTGTCACTCCGATTGGTTGTGCTTTATGGTTAGGTTGTAGAGCAAGTAATTCAACGTGCGATTTTGGCACTTAATTATGTTAATTTTCTTATGGTAAAAACATTATTGATTGGTTATAGGTAATGCCGGTTTTCGTTACTGTTATTTTGTTTCAGAACTGTACGGACGTTTTACATACTTTGTCGTATTATATTAGATTGACTACATTCGAATGTTATCTATTTGCTGTTGGAATAAAAAAGCACATGAATGCCAGATTTTGAACATTGCTTGAATTGAATTGCGTTTTCCTTTCGTTCGTATTGGTGGTTGCCGAAATAAATTGATGTAGGGTAATGTCGTTATCGTCGGGCCACTGTTATGGTCGGGCCACCACGATTTTTTCAGTTTTAGTAACTCGTGATACCTTTGTACAAGCATTGAAAAACTTCTTACTGTGACAGCTAACTTTTCACTATATTGTGAGTTTCAATCGTGTATTCAAAATACCCGTACTGAATTCACTGATTGAAACAATACAAAAAAAATTTTGCAGGTGCAGTTAACTTTTCTTCAAGGAATGATTCATGAAATGCAATTATCGGGATAAATATTGAAAATTTATTAAGTGTGTTGTGCTCTATTCGAAGGCTATTGAAAAATCCCGTCCAGTTAGGTGTTTGGGTAGGGTAAGGGGGTAAATGCTACAAAAGCGCTTATTGTAAAGGTCGGGCCACTTCTGTAGCCATGGTTGGGCCACCATAATTTCAAGCACAGAAGCGCAATTTTCGCTAGAGAACGTCAGTCGCGGAAAATTTGATGAAATAAAGCCTAATTAGTACAATAAAAACCTAGATTGTTGTTGATTTTTCATTGCAGTAGTACACATCGGAAAACGCGATTGTAGTAAAATTGATTTTACAAGATCACCAAAAATTTCGCAAAGATGTTATTAAAAATAGGATATTTATACTTATATGGGCCGTTGCTCACGAAATTCATTCTTTTGATGTCTCTACATAGAATTTCAATACGTATTTCTTGGATTAAGAGTGGTGGCCCAACCTGTACAACATGGCCCGAATATGACAACATTTTTTGTCTTCACGTAAATGCCTATAACTTTATTATTTTTTAAGCAATCAGTTCAAAATTTTCCAGAAGTATAGCTCATTCTTAGACCTTTCCAACGATCTATTTAGATTTTAAAAATTCTTTTTAAAACGGAAGTTATGGGCGAATGTCAAAAAGGCGGCCCAACCACGGCGACATTCCCCTAGGTATTTAAAATCTTCCGATTTGCTAAATGCCTTCGATGAGGATTCATGGAAGAATTTATCACATCCATAGTTTATTTTTTAATTGTTTGTTGTTCAATAATAGACAGTTCAACAGTTGACAAGAAGTAAATTTACTCATTGGTGGAACTAGGGGATGTTGACACAAAATTATTTGTTGTTTTCCTACAATTGTGTCGAATAGATTTGTGGGGTTTCTCAAAGAAACACTTCAAAGCTTCACAAATATTTTGCTTTAAGAGCAGCTTATTCATCAATTGTATAGTTAATAGCCGTGGAATAAGCGATTGATAAGCTATTTGACAACAAAAATGTTAGTTGGGACGATGAGCTGGACACAACACAACTCGGTGGAAGATTTGCTTTAGCAGATGATTGGGCGGCGGTCGCATCATAAACGAGTATAGTATGAGTTCGGCGATAACCATGATACGCTTAACGCACAACTGAAACGTTATTATGACAACTACCCTAGACACAATATCCAGAATATTATCGAGGATTTTACTGCTCACTTTAGCCGGGAATTGGAAAGAACAGCGGACCAGCGCACAGTAGTCCAAAAGGACGAAAAGTGGAACTTTTTGACGTAGGACTACGTCTTTGTTTACTATCTGGGACTGGGTAGCACTTTGTGAAAATGAAAATAGAAGTGTAACGTTGGAATGAAAGATTTCAAATGCTGATAACTACTAAACTATTGAATGAAACTGAATAATTTATATGTCGTTGGAAAGATAAAATGATCAGCAATTTTATTGAGGGTGCGAGAGAGCAATTTTATGGACGGCGTAAGAGGGGGGGCTCCTATACAAATGAAAGACAAATTTCCTCAAAACTCGAGAACTAATCAAGCAATTGGAACCAAATTTGGCATGTGGGGGTTTCATTAGGCAAGAATTTTTTGTATGGTGAATTGAGACTCCTTCCCTTTTTAGGAGGGTGGGGGGCTCCCATACAAATATACAAATTTCTTCATAACTCGAGAACTAATAGATCTAAAGGAACCAAATAAAGAATAGTGATATCGTCATATCACATTGGACATGTGGGGGTGTTTGGATGTAAGATTTTTATCTATGATGTACTAAAACCTCTACCCATTCTAAGAGGCGGGCTCCTATACGAACGAAACACAAATTTTCTCATAACTCGAGAACTATTTAACCAAATGGAACCCAATTTGGCATGTGGGGGTTTTTGGAGGCATAAATTTATTTTATGATGGTTTGAGACCTCTCACTCCTGTGGTAGGAGGATAACGACTCTCATACAAATAAAACAGAAATTTTTGCGAATGTGCTATATTTTTTGCTATGTAACCAGCGGTAAGCTGTGAAAGTAAACTAGAAAAACCTTCTCGGAGCAAAAGATAGTGAATCGACGCCGTTAACTTACGTACCTATTGCCATTCGTGTCAAAAGAGAAGGACACGTCACGTCGTTCGAATGGCACGTCATAATTCCGATGAACGTGCTTTGGCTTTAATGTTATTTGTAACCAATGGCCTTTTTAAAGGTCACAAGCGAGTAAAAGTAAGATTATTGAAACATGTCAAGCTACGCATAATTATATTTAATGCAATAATCTGTGGGCTGGTCATTCAATACTATTTCAACCTTTATGATGTACATAAGTGATTTTTAAAAGAAATCTTCTATGTCTCAATGGTTGCAGGCGTTGTACTTACGAACCCCCGTCCACGTATTTTCAAAGCCACCATTGCATTCAATGAAGAATTGAATCTGAATATTTCGCTCTCTTTTAAACATTCACTTAAACAATATTCACAGATTCTTATAAACATGCATATGCCAGAAATGCAGTTTACATTAGTTTTTGATCTGATATAGTCCTTCGTGCAACCCGTGGGGCTGTATACCTTGTAGTTTTTCCTAGTTTCTTATGTTTTCATTTTATCATTTATGGTCTTCAGCACTTGTTTGTATGAATATCCCCATTAATCTAAAACTGTCAAAATTTAGTCATTGCTTACTATAATGAAAATAAAAAAAATAACTATTTTGTGTTCGAAAATATAGACATAGTTTCTTTGATGAAGTTGTAAATAATGTAAAAACAAGCAACTTTGCTGAAAAAATAAAATTTCTATCTTTATCGAGTGCTGAACTATAGGGCATATTCATTAAAACTTCTTTAAAAATTGGGTTAGCTTTGAAAGCCTTAGTAGAAGCTGACTTGCGATCGTCGAAACGCTCAACGAATTGGCGTCGAATAACTCAGGACAAGCACAACAGAGACAAGTTCGGGATACAGCAAAACCACTACGGCTCCTTCGGTGTAGCATTTTCTTTTTTTATCTCCTTTGGTGATGTTTTTCTGACACAAGCCAGTTTTCTTGGCGGCTTCTTCACTGGTTTCCAATGCAATTTCTATGGCAGTTAAATTTAGTCAGCTTCTCATTAACTCGCCTTAGCATTCATTTTAGAAAGCATTTTTAGAGGTCGCAGCTTGGTTAGGGGGTTAAATTAGTTGGTTCAGCGAATCTGAATCTTCGTCCGCATGTTTGGGCAGAAAATGTCCTGACTTTAAGTTGGACCGATATGGTCACCCTAGCTTCCAGCATTTCAACTCAACTGCAGTATATTCCTGGTTCTCTGCTAAACTTGATACCTACGTTTGATTGCTGCTTCAATTGTAGCCTACGACGGTGCCTCAGAGCTGCCGCGGTTGATGCTTCGCACTACTGTGGGCATCGCGTGGTACTGATTTTCGACGTAGGACTACATCTTACGGCAAGTTTTGGGATAGGGTGATCAAAAAAATGCAAGCATTACGCAAAAATGAAAGATTTTGAACGCTAATAGCTTTGCCAATTATGAATGGATGTTGATGGTTTGAATACCAATTGATTCATAATAGATGTAGCAATTATGTGGTTTCTATTAAAATTTTATTTTCAATCACTAAATAGTGAAAATTTACGAAAAGTTTCAAGGACAAATTTTCAAATACATTTTCTGTGTGATTTCCGTTTAAAAAAAAGTGACAAATTCCCCACGTACCAACAGGTCGAAGATTCTACACGTTTACCAATACTTACTTTAGTGGCAACAGTCCGTTACCGATCCTGCGCGGAACGAATTATGGTCCTCCAGTACCGTCGGTCCTGGGCTGCCGTCCTTCAATCCTCACGAACACCAGCTGAACGTGCATCGTCTTCGACAGCACACACCCACCGGGTGCGGGGTCTGCCTTGGAGTTTTTTTTGTATGCCAGAAGGGTTAAAAGGCCACTGCGACAGTCTTAATGATCGTCTTTTGTGGCAGGCCCCAATTGCTGTACACAGTTTACGGACCGCTCATACCCATTGATGGAGTTGAGCGGGATAGTTGCAATCCTGTGCCCCAATTCGGTACTACATGGTTTATAAAGCCAATGACTGTTTTGGGATTTAAGCTCCATACCTGATATGGAGTAAGAAGGAAACTTCCTAAGAAGTAGTTCCTTGATAATGCAAGAGCTCCGCAATAGCAGAGAAGATGCGCTGAACTTTCAGGTTCAGATTTACAAAAGCGGCAGGTGTCGGATGATACCTTGCCGATATTCTTTAAATGATAAAGAGCGGGGCTGTGTCCTGTTAGGAGTCCCGTGATTGTGCGTAGTTCACTACGAGTTAAATGGAGTAGTTTTTAGCTACTGCAGGGTTTGGGAAGATAAACTGTTTGGCTTGTCTACAACCCTGTGTTTGATTCCAACGGGATGCTATTTCTAGCTTTTCCCATGTCATCAGTTCACCTTTCACGGCGGATGTGGAGGTGCCCAGAAACGGTTCAGGACCAATAAATTGCTGAGCTGATCCTTGTCTTGCTAGGCTGTCAGCAAATTCATTGCCCTCGATTCCGCAGTGACCGGGCACCCAAAGTAATAAAACTTTGTTTTGGCAGGAGAGCTCCCTCAATGCTGTGCTGCACTCCCAAACTAATTTGGACACGCATTTGGCGGACTTGAGTGCCAGTAGTGCTGCTTGGCTGTCCGAGAAGATACCGATTTTCGCATGCTTGTACTTTCGTTTCAAGCATATTGTTGCACAGATGTATATTGCATATACTTCTGCTTGAAAAACGGTGGGCCACTTTCCTAATGAGATAGTTTCTCTGATGCCGGGTCCGTAGACTCCGGAGCCTGTGCAGGCCCCCATTTTTGAACCATCTGTAAAAAAGCAGATAGTTCCAGATGGAAGATCGGGCCCTCCATTATTCCACATTGAGGGATCTGTTTCAATCACATCATATGGAACGTCCATATTGGGCCTGGCTTCCATGCAGTCAGAGACTGTATGGGTGTCAGATTGAACTCCCGAAGTATGCGAAGATGGCCGATTAGGTCACCTTCGAGAATATTTTTACTCCTTTGCAACCGTAGTGCGCCGAGCTCTGCTTCCTTCTTCACATAAAGATGCAAAGGCAGTAAGCATAGCATTGCGTCCATGGCTGCAGTAGGTGTTGTACGCATGGCACTGGTGTCAGGCTGTCACCTCATTCACCTTTGGCCACCATACGACTGCAGCATAGGTTATCCTAGGCCGTGCAATAGTAATATATGACCAGAAGGCTAGTTGAGGTTTCAATCCCCAGGTTTTGCCAAACAGTGACCTGCATGCCCAGATAGCCGAAGTTGCTTTCTTGAGGAGAAACCAAAAGTGGCTCACGTTATTATATTAGAGCGACAAACACTGTACTGCACATCTCATGTGTTCGTTGAAAACCTAAACGTTTATTTGAATGTTGCATTAGTATTAGTAATATATGTCAAATAGCAGAGCTTGCAAATGTAAACACAGCTGATCCGCAGCCAACCGCTGCGACTCCAAATTCCCGAAATATGGTTTGTTTTCTTTATCCATTCATTCCGATTCATTAAAGATTTCCAGCAGCAACTGAATAATGCATAGAATCAATAGGATAGGTAATTAATCCGTTTGCATTGAAGGCCAGTTCCGTGTGTTTACTTTACTCTAAGCTTATCTATGCGGCAAAAGCTGAAAGCTCTTTAAAAGCTTATTGATGTAACGAAACTTTAAGACCGTGGTGCTGTTTTTTCGGAAATCGCTAGTGCAACGAAATATGTGCGCAACCAAATATCTATTAAATAATTCCAGATTATACGTTTTATGAACATGTAATGATCTATATGATCAGTTAATTTATTTTCCATTAGCAATTATGTTTTGCTGAGCGTTTGTCGATATATATAGCGGTTCGATAAATAAAATGACAAGTTTTAGGAAATTATAACAGCACTAGAAGCACTGATTACGTGACGAAAGCGTGCTCTTCCAATACATATGCATTTTTAAGGCACAAAACAATACATGCATCAAACGGTAGCCATTTATCCAGCCATCTTTGAGTCATTTTCGGTTTCCCCAGCCCAGTTCAGTTTTTTATCGAGAATTATTCCGAGGTGTTTGACTTCATTACTGAAGCCCAGTCTGACACCATTCAGTATAGGCGGAGAAATGGTATGTTTCCTTCGCCTAGTGAATGGTATAACGACTGTTTTGGTGGGGTTAACATTAAGCCCCTCTTGTGAGCACCATAACATGGCGGTGTTCAGAGCTCCTTGCAAGCGACTTGACAATACTGCGTCAAACTTTCCTCTGACGATAAGTACAACGTCGTCGGCGTAAGCAATGGTCTCCAAGACCAAGGCGTGATAGCTTGTGAAGGAGTACGTCGGCCACCAGTGACCAGAGCAGGGGGGAGAGAACTCCTCCCTATGGACATCCTTTGATCACCGAAATCGTGACCGACGTATCTCCCAATGATGCTGTAATTTGTCTGCTCGAGAGCATTGCTTGAATCCAGCTCATTGTAGTGTGGTCGATTCTCTTTTGACAGAGAGCCGTATTAATTGACGCGAAGGACGTGTTATCGAAAGCGCCTTCAATATCAAGAAAAGCACACAGTGCCGTCTCTTGATATTTGAGCGATTTCTCAATTAACGTCACTAAGCAGTGCAGTGCGGTTTCCGTAGATTTACCGTGTTGGTATGCATGTTGATTTACATGTAACGGAGAGTTTTTTAAAAACTCATTGCGGATATAGTTATCCGTGATTTTCTCCATCAGCTTAAGAAGCGTTGAAGTCAGACTTATCGGTCTGAAAGCCTTAGGCATGATTTTGTCTCTTTTGCCAGCCTTAGGTATGAACACCACCCTTACTTTCCGCCAATTCTCCGGGATATATCCCAAAGTGAAATTGGCTCGAAAGCGGTTGATGAGCTCGGACATTATAACACCGTCCGTTTTTTGTAAGAGAATGGGTAGAATACCATCCGGACCTGGAGATTTCATTGGTTCAAAAGAACTGAGTGCCCAATCGATCGAAGCCTCCGTAAACAATCGGCGTGCAAGTAGAACCGAATCATTTGGAACATTGTGTAATGACCCATTTCACTGTTGCCCGCCTATGTTTTGTCCAGTGGTCACTGTCGAACCAGGGAAGTGCGTGTTCCTCAGAACTTCCAGAGTTTCCCTGGTGGTAACAGTGAGACTTCAAAATAATGGTCGCAGTGGTCAAATCTTCCGACAAAAAAAAAACAGTGAGACTCCCATCCTCTTTTTTCAATTGCCCTAGACCATTGCAGTGGTCCTTTGACATCGCTTTCTGCAGACGCGTAGCCTCTGGCAGAGTTTGAATGCATTCGCAAGGACCGTCGGTCCTGGGCTGCCGTTCTTCAATCCTCACCAACACCAGCTGAACGTGCATCGTCTTCGATAGCACACACCCACCGGGTCCGGGGTCTGCCTCGGAGTCTACGGCCTCTTCCTGGTTCTCTGCTGAAAATAGTTTTGGCTACTCTTTCATCGGGCATTCTGGTCACGTGTCCAGCCCATCGCAATCTGCCACATTGCACTACCTTCACTAATTGTATACTTGGTACAGCTCGTGATTCATGCATCTGCGCCACACTCCATTTTCCATTTTGAGACCAAGTATAGATCGCAGAATTGTACGCTCAAACACCCCAAGCACTCGCTGATTAGCTAGCAAACACCAACAAGAGCCACCAACAGCTCCACAACTTGACCATCGCTTACAATTCCTGTCCCTGCTGATCTCCGCATTTACCTCTCCATTCAACAGTGTCTGGAAGTGCTCCTTCCACCTGGTTGTTACCGCCGTTTTGTCGGTAAGCAGGCTGCCAGCACTATCATTGCACATCACAGGCATGGCAAAATTCCTGCATCTCTAGGTTTTATAGAAACTCCTCGTACTCGCGTTTCTTTAGACGATGGATTCCTATTTCCACAGCTCTAGTCTCTCTGTACCTCACTCTGTTTTGACGCGTTGCCGTAGTGAGTCTCCAGGTGGGTTTCCGAATATTCAAACGTGGAAAGTAGGTGTTACAGATGGCCATTCCTCTGGCCGCGGCAAAATTTATGAGCCTCAGACCGTTATCATTGGTCGACAGATGAAGGTTATGTCTTCCAATGACTGGACGGAAGAATTCCTCCCTCCCGATCTGCGCATTTGCATCTCCGATAATGATTTTCACGTCGTGTTTTGGGCACTTTCCATAGGTCCTCTCTACCTGTCGTAAAACTCGTCCTGTCGGTACGTATAAGTTGATTAGGCTATAGTTGAAGAATTTGCCCTTAATCCTCAACACGCATCTACGGTCATCTACGGGCCTTCACCGTTGCTTTTGTTTTCCCAACACTACGAAACCAACTCCATGTTCTGCTTTTTTTACCGCCACTGTAGTAGAGGTGGTACTTGAAAGAAGTGGATATTTGTGCTCGTGACGTGACCCAGCAATTCTCAAAGCGAGGAAAATCAGCGACTGTTTTATCCGAGAATAGTTTTTGAGCGTTTCATTTCCTGCTTTGCGTCAATAATCTGCTTGTATTTCTGTCAGCTGTAGAGTGTCGAATGGAACTAGTAAGATGCATAGGACGCTAGCTAATTGATATTTTAACTGGATGTCCACAAGTTAGTTGTAAGACAATTATACTTCAAATCAGTCTATCAAAATGAATGGTGCTATCAAGAATTTCGTGGAAATTGACGAATGCGAATCAGTGTTGTAAATGATAACCTAGAAAAGTTATTTACTTTTTCGGTTTAACCGTAGTTGTAAGCAAGCTCCTTAAGTAAGCTAACTTTGTCAACTGCATACCAGTTTCAAGCCAGTTACTTCAAGTTGACTAGAAATTTGAAGTCAACGAAAAGACGAGTTTAAAAACACTAATGAAGTCTGTGCAAGTCGTAGGCGAAATACGTATCTGTCTTACTAAGACGCGAAATAAAAAATTTTGGTTTAACTCTTAGTGGAACAACAAACTCTAAGAAACCGACAAAAATGATATACAGTCAGACTTGGTGATTGTCCTTTGTGGCTGGAATTGCTAATATTCATTGAAGTTGTTGCGCTGGGTTATTGTTTTAAGACTGTGTCCCCATTAGGTGCTACATAGGTAATAAAAGCAATTGCTTTCTTGGGATTGAGTTTCCATACTGAGTATGAAGTCAATAGGTAGCTTCCGAAGAAGCTGTTCCTGAAGGACACTAGAGTTCCTCAGGAGCAGAACAAAGCGCCAAGTTCTAAGTTGAAATAATGCCAAATATCAGTTGAGATCTTGTCAATTCTCCTTAAATGATAAGGAGAGAGACAAGTACCGAAAGAAATTAAAGTGGTACTGCACTCCCAAACTAATTTGAATGCAAATTGAGAGTCGGTAGTGCTGCCTAGCTGTCCGTAAAAATTCCGATTTTTGCGTATCTGTGCTTACATTTTAAACCCATCTGAGACCAGATGTATATTGCATATACTTCCGCTTGGAAAACGATGGAACAGCTTCCTGGTTTCCATGTTCGTAGACTCCGGAATCTGTGGAAGCCCCGATTTTTGACCAATTGTAAAGAAACAAAAGGTATCGGATGAAAGAACGAGCCCACGATTATTCCTTGAACTCTCTTAGTATGCGAAGGTGACCAATTTGGTCCCCGTCAAGTATGTTACGATGCCTTTGCAGCCTTACAACACTAAGTTCAGCTTCCTTCGTTACGTGTAGATGTCAAGGTGGCAAGCACAACATTACCTCTATCGGTGCAGTTGGTGTTGTGCGTACAGAGACTGTAGATTACAGAGGCGACTAGGCACTCAAAAACCGCTAGATTTTGAATCAAAACGGAACCTACCTTTATTTGTGATGGAACTCTCCGTTTTGATTTGCTTTGAAGGGGAAGAAAACTTCTGCATGTGGACATCCTTTGATCGTCGAAATCGTGACTAACGTAGGTATCTCCCAATGCTGCTATGATTTCCCTGCTCGAAAGCATTGCTTGAATCCAGCTCATTCTAGTGCGGTCGCTTACCTTTTGATAGAGAGCCGTATTAATTGATCCCCGTAGGTCCTGTTATCGAAAGTGCCTTCAATATCAAGAAAAATACAAAGTGCCGCCTCTTGATACTCGACCAATTTTTCAATTATCGTCACCAAGCAGCGCAGTGCAGTTTCCGTAGATTTACATTGTTGGTACGCATGTTGATTTCCATGCAACGGAGAGTCGTTTAAAAACTCATAGAGGAGTTATCCGTGATTGAATCCATCAGCTTAAGAAGTAATTGATTCCATTCCACCAGGGAATATATCAGGGAGAGGGAGAGACAGAAAGAGAGGGAGAAACGGGAGACGAGGAGGGAGAGCTAGCGAAACAGGGATAATGAGAGAGAAGGAAAGAGAATAGACAGGGACAGCGAGACATAGAGAGATAGGGATAAAGAGAGAGAAGGAGAAAGAGACAGGGACAGAGACAGAGTGAGTGAGTGAGTGACTAAGAGAGAGAGGATGAGGGAAAGAAAGTGGGAGAAGGAGACAACAAGAGTGGGAGAGAAAGAGAGAGGTGTGGTAGACGCTTTTTAACTTTCTTTCTCATTAGTTTTATTATGTTTTTCTTGCGTGGTCGTCGTCGTTGCCAGCATAGAACTGGGTGACTCGTGCTATTTCCAGCAGTTGTCTTGATTCTAGTCAATCTTGAGCCACTCGTCGCCAATTTCCCAGTCGTCTCAGAAGTCTCAAATTACGTTCGATCTGGTTAGGCCCCTCTGTTTCTGGTGCCGGTGGGCTTTTTGCTTTCAGTTAGCACTCCGCCAAATATCGTCCACAGCATTTTCCGCATGAACACGGCAAGGGTACATATGTCCTCCATGTTTTTCTTCCACTCTACGCTTAAACATAAAAAATGCAACCTTCAAAGACAGTACTAAAAGATTGCAAACTACCTTCAATTTCATTGTTATCTTCGATTTTCACCACTTGCTTCTCTCGCTTGTTGAGAAAAATGACAGTTACACTTTAAACATCTCAAAACAGCGGACCCATCGTTTGCCAAGTGGTCGGGCAGTTGTCAAAACGTTTATTGTTTTGCAAACCTTGTCATTTTTATGATGTGATGTTTTCTAAATTTACCATGAAACAATTAACAGCTGAAATGGTTACGTAAAGAGGAAGCATGGGACTTTCAAATGAAGTGAAAAAAATGGCGACCATCTTGAGTTTGGAACCATGAACGCATTAATCGATCTTAATTTTAAGCTCACCATTGGAAAGTTGAGCAAAATATGCTATAGGAAACATTCTTACAGTATAGAAAATTTACTGTAAAATCTGGTATTTGTGTAGAAAAGCTATGTATCATTCTCAACAGCGCCGAATGTAGTCAACAACAGCTTAAAAGCTTCATTTATATTTGTTTGCTCTCCCCGTTGAAAGCACACATTTTACCAATGGAACTCCATCGTTACTTTACGCTAATGCGAAAAACATATACCGGTAGTGAACAGTTTAGCACAGCACAGGAAGAGATACAATTAATCCGAAATATACGTCCAGAAAACTTTTTCTATGGTTAATTTACGACTCGATATAATCATAGGATTAAACGGGAAACCTAATAGTAGAATACCGTAGAACTCAGAGAAGCAGAAAAAAACAAAACTCTAGTTGATTAGGCCACATTTCAGCTTGATGCTGCTATAACGATATCAACAAACCTGTTTGATACGACGTAAATATAAGAGCATGAAAAACTGTACAGGACATATTCTCATCCGTCTCCTGATTAGTAGTTTTGGTAGCTGCCTAGTTCGTAGAATTATCACGCACCAAATCAGGAGATTCTCAACTTGACGGGTCACACAAAGAATTTGCTTTCACATTTTTCACAGTCACTCCATTTTCGGTTTGTTTAAAAAGAAACTGTAGTGAACAGGAGTGAACTTTCTTCCTCTACATTAAGTCAGGTTCAGAAGTAAGCTTTACCATTACCGAATGCGTAAAATCTCCATGTAGTAGCAGTAGGTAGGCCGAAGCTTTCGGCTCAAGTTTTTCCCATCGTAAGCCATGGTGTACACTAAAATTTGCAAAAAAAAGAATAAACACACATTTTCATCTTTGTTCACACCAAACCAGAACGGCTGGAGTTTCAATCCAGCACCGTTCTAGGAGCTAGAATTAGAGGTTTTAGAGAAAATAACTATCGGTTAGAGACGAACTAATAAATCATAAATCCTACACAAAACAAAAATCGCATTGTAATTGGACACCTCAATCCACTTTGGCTGCGGTAAAATAGAGACTAATATCTAGTAGAGTTCGGAAGAAGGTAGTGATATAAGCTTTAACTAATAAGGTTCAGGATTTCAGTTGGGTTCGTGTTTCAGTTTCGATTCAGAGGTTCAGAGCAATGCGCCATAATAATGATAATAAACACCAATATTGCATGCAAGTTTTCTAAGTTTTAATAATGGTGTTAATAAAACAGGAGAGAAATTTGAAAAGTCTGATTTTTCGTTTCATTGATTTTCTCATAATACTGAGTTTCGTTCAACTATTGGTTTAAACCTGCGATTCTTTTCTGGTAATTTCCCGACAAACAAAAAAAAGTGCAATACACTTAGCTAACTACTTTGCTGAGTATGATGAAGTCGAAACGAAATGTTTAGGGTAGAACTTGGAATAGATAGACTTTCTCCATTTGAAGTTTTATTATGAATACTAAACTCAACAGGATAAGTCGAACAGCACTCACTGAAAGAAGAAGGGTAGAAAGTATTACTATTAATCAATCAATCCGACAAAAACTGTACTAAGCAAAAAACTAAGGTTGTTTAAAAGTTTAAATCTTTCATAATATCGCTTTCTTTGCATCGGATTCGACTGCCTGGCAATCGATCACCGGATCGATTGGACTTGTCAGGCAATATAATTGTATTGCTTACCACATCAACTACACTAAACAAAAACTACACAGCCAAACACCATACCAAACCGAATAATTCACTTTGTACATAGCAAGTGCCGAAGCGAGAAGATGTCATGCAGGAAAAACTGAAAAAAACTAAAGTACCTAAGTCCAACTAGGGTGGACATACGATCGCTACCCGGAAGAAAATAATAATAATAATAATGGAAGAGATGAAGCAAAACACAGACAAACAAACCTTAACACCTTAAATGACAGTATTGAAAATTTAATTCGGAATCTAATGAACTAAAAGTAGAGGGGGAAAACACCAACCAAACCAGAAGTTAAAGTAAAAAACCGAGTTAAAAGCTACCATTCAAAGTCAATCAAAACCGTTCAGGCCACATCATACACACACACACACATTCGGCAGGTGTGTGAATCGGATTGTTATGTAAATACGAACGTGAACGATACCAAGCTCTGTCGATTCGGTGAATTCACTTGAATTTTGTTCTTATTACTTGTTAACTATTGTTTAAGAATTTTCATAACACAAAATAGCATAAAAAGATGGGATGATGACAAGCATCAGCATTCGCACCCACAAGTTCTACGGAAACAAAAAACAAAAAACAAAAAAAAAAACAAGAAAGATGACAAAAAAACAACAACTAAGCCGTTTTGACTTTCGCTATTCATTATTCCTCTAAATAGTGCAATATTGTAGAGAAACGTAGAATGACTCTCGTGACTCGCGAGCGAGTGAATAGTAGGCGTCGGTTTTCGACAGTATTGGTAGAAAAGAAGGCATAAAGTCAACCTATCAGGAAAGGCTGGGTGAGAACAAGGAATCACGCGTTGAAAGAAAGTCCTTTTCTTTACTGCTGCAATCTAGTTGCGAAAGCGACATCGCTACGATCGCTCTTTTCGAACTTCTAAACCGGCATTATTTACCACACACATAAATATTTAATGGCGAGGAACACACACACACACACATACACACGAAACAGCAGCAATGAGAAGAGCAGTAAATGCATAGCAAAACGTGAAGAAGGAGAAGAAGAAGAAGAAAAAAATAACAAAAAGAGAAATATTCTTATAACTAATTTATGAAAAAAAAAGTTCTATTATATTGTAGCTATCTTTAATAATAAATATTATATTATATTGTACTTATAAAGAAACATTTTAACAATTTCTGAAATAAAGAGAAAATTAATTCAACGATGCTTTTTGTTATTATTGTAGTAGAAGCTCTGCTTTACTAAAGTATATAAATTCTAAAGTTAAAAACTAAATCGTCGAGAATTAATTTACACAGCAGTAAACAGCGCTCTGAGTGCTGTGTAATTATTTAAAATGTTGAATATTGGAGTTGGGAAATATTTTTTTCACACACATTGGCCAGATTTCTTTTTGCTTCATATTGGCACTAGTCATACGACAACGCGTCACCAAGATTCTGCAATTCCGACCAAAGAAGCTGCGCCTTTTGATCTCGAGCCCCAAACAAGCAAACGAAATTGTTGCTTGTGAATGTTCTAAGCGGACTACCTGCCTGCGCAGATTAGGTTAACGGTGTGGTCAGCGATCCGAGTCTAACCATCAAGGACCTGCTGGACTTTGGCATTGGCCGAATCAACTCTTTTAATGTCCAGAGGGTAAAGATACTGGACAGCAAATAAGTAGATAAAATATAACTTGATAACAACGCTATCAAAATATCCATCATCCTTGTTTCGGGTGATATTCGTCAGATCTGCACTGCCTAGCTACATATGCTTAGGCAAGCTTTGACTAACTTTCAGACTGGCTGAGCAACGGCTCTTTGATGTAATTGATTTTTTTCCTCATCACACATGGTTTCACTTCCGTTTTAGCACCAACTCCTGGTAGTATTCAATAATGGGATTATGACACGTACTCTTAAACATTCTGTTTGTGCAGGTGCTGTAGACTCACCACTTTACACGACATCACTAGGGTTTAATTGTACGTGGAATGTAATTTTTGATCTTCTTCAATTTTCGTCTATTAATGGATCAAAATCCACACCATCGATCGATATTTCATATGATCTTATCTGGAATGCATAGGGTATTGTCGTTATCGTCGGGCCATCACGATTTTACAGTTTTAGTAACTCATAATATCTATGATACAACCATTGTAAAACTTCTTACTGTGATAGCTTTGAACTTTTCACAATATTGTGACTTTCAATTGTGTGTTCAAAACACCCGTACTGAATTCAGTGAATAAATCTTACAAAAAAAGAAGAATCCCCTCCAGTAAGGTGTTTGGGAAGGCTGAGGTGAAATACTAGAAAAGCGCTATTTGTAAAGGTCGAGCCACTTGAGTCGTCATGGTTGGGCCACCATAATTTTAAGCACAGAAGCGCAATAATCGCTAGAGAATGTCAGTCACGTAAAATGTGATGAAATAAAGCAAAATTAATACGATAAAAACCTAAATTTTTGTTGTTTTTTTTTCATTGTAGTTGTACACTTCGGATGAAGCAATATTAATTTTACAAGATCGCCAAAATTTCGAAAAAATGCAATTAGAAATAGGGTATTTGTACCTATATGAGCCGTTGTTCACGGACTTCATTGTTTTCATGTCTCTATATAGAATTTCACTACGTATGTCTTAGATTTTCTGCGGTGGCCCAACCTGTACAGTATGGCCCGCCTGACAACATTTTTTGTCTTCACGTAAATGCCTATAACTTTTTTATTTTTCAAGCAATCAGCTCGAAACTTTTTGGAAATATATCTTATTTTTAGACTTTTGCAATGATGTATTTAGATTTCCAAAATTCCTTTTGAAACGAAAGTTATGGGCGAATTCCAAAACGTGGCCCAACCACGACGACACTCCCTACAGGAAATTATGTGGAGAGAGGATTCCAGGGCTCTTCGTGGCATTATTTCTCAACGCAGTGTTGCAAGCACGACCAAAAGGAAACGATATCCCGCCCTGACATTCGCCATACAGCCCTCGCTCCGTAGTGGTACAACGAAAGCCAAATCACCGAGTACCACAATTTCATCGATTTTAAAACCGCATGTGATAGAATCGACCGCAAAGAGCTGTGGAAAATAATGAACGAAAACGGCTTTTCCGGGAAGCTGATAAGACTGATTTATACTACGATGGATTGTGTATACAGTAATCAGTGTACTTAGGCCTCATATGAGTGGAAGACTGGAGGATGGAGTGAGGAGTCAACCGGAATCACTAGGGGGAAACTCCTGAAGGTCTGAAACAATATTTATGTTGCACTCTTCGAACAAACAAACCGTCACGTGGGTTAAAGCTGGTGCAGCGAAATTGATTGTTACATGGAAGGATCCTAATGCTGGAAGGAAAAACATCTACTGACGTATTCTTGCTAGAAGTGGATTCCACAAGACCCTAAGGTTAAACTTCTCCGCCGTACTAAGTAGAAAATGCTAATAAGACCAGTAGTATTAGAGCACGAAAAGTTGATAAGCACTGGACGTTTTCAAACGACGAATCTGCAAGGTAATCCTCAACCGGATCCAGGAGAAGATCGACGCTGCTCTCCGGCGGCAGCAAGCTGCATTCCGTGCTGGCCGATCATGTGAGGACCATATCACAATACTCCGCATTATAGTGAAGCAGATCAACAAATTCCAGAACTCTCTTGTGCTGGTGTTCGTTGACTTCGAAAAGGCGTTCGACCGACTCAACCACTAAAACATGTGGGACGCACTTAGGCGTAGAGGAGTTCCAGATAAGCAAGCCCATCTCATCGAGGCTCAGTACGAGACGTACTCATGACCTCAACCTAGTCGACGATATTGTCTTGCTCGCAAAACGCAGGAATAGAGGGATCCAACGTGCTAGATAGCTCGACCAGGTTGAAACCGACTTGCGTGTATCGAGACGCTTAACGAATTGTCGACGAGTAGCCCAGGACCGAGTGCAGTGAAGAGGCATTCCCGGCATTCTACTGGTAGAAGTAAATATGAAGTACTCCAAATTTGGTTGAGAATGGCTTAAAAATGAGAATTACGCCTTTAATGCCTCGAAACAGTGGCCCCCCGTTAGCTAAGGGGCAACCCCTGTAATATTCTCTAAATTTACAATGAAACAACTAACAAATGGCATAGTTATGTGAAGAAAAAGAACTGGGCTTTCCAATTGAGTAAAATTTTCTTGGCGGCCATCTTAGATTTGTTCGCCATGTTGGATTTTATCGAAAAATCGCCATTTTCGCCATGATACTCCCAACCGGTTTTAATTTCAAGACCATCATGGGAAAGCTGAGAAAAAATGCTATAAGAAACCTTTCATCAAATTAGGTGTGCAGTGGAATTAACTCGATTAAACAATTAACTTTCTGTAGCAAGATTTAACAATATATGAGAGCTGTAAACCTTGCTACAGATACCCTGTAATTCAAACAGTTCAACAACTACGCTTGATTGTTCGAACTGCCAGTTCAATCCCGGAGCGAAGAAATTGGTTGGGTCATGGTTGGGCACTTAGTGTTCGCTGGACATTTACAGCACCTCCCTTTTTGAAGAAAGGCAAAAGCGTCAAACGGAAGGCTGGCTCTGGCCACCCAAAAATGCTACACGGCCGTAAAGTGCCGTAGAAGCTGATGTGGAAGACCGCGAACAAAGCTGCCTCATCGTTCCGCACCTTGGGCCAGGAAGTCGGGGCAACCGGCCAAATGGCGAAGGACTATGAGGTCAAAATGGGCATTTTTATGCGGAAGCGTCAGTCGAGACCGGCTGAAAATGCTGATGAAAAACGTCTTTACGAGAAGTCGAGAAGTCGCGATGTCGTGGTTATAATAGGGACCCTGCCTCAGCCCATCATGCCAAGAGATCATAGAAGATGATGAACCGGCTGAAGATCAACGTTTTACCGAAGACCACCAATTTTCCCAACGTCCCCCAACTGTGATCGCAAATTTTAAATGGTTAAAGCTCAAACGGAGGGATGACACCCCGTTAAGCATACGGACGTTAGGCATACGGACGCGAGGCATAGTACGCTAGGCATTGCCTTAGTATATTCATTGCCTTATATTCATAGGCATACGGATACAAGGCATATAGACGCGAGGCCGAATAGACGCAAGGCCGAATAGACAAGAGGCCGAATGGATGCGAGGTCGAATGGACACGAGGCCGAATGCATACTAGGCAGAACAGATACGATGACCTGAAGATGTGCAGAGCAAGAGCAAAGCATATAGCATACGACGTGCCAGGCGGTTAATCCAAAATTGATCCAATTACCGATTGGTTCAATGTAATATGTCAACCGTTTGTTTACAAAAACAAAAAACAGAATGACTTCTTTGATAAAACATAGTGTCACTTAAAACACTGAAAACAATCAGTGGTGCCATTTTCCATTTTGGATTTTTTTGTGTTTAGCGGTGTTGGGTATTAATGTTCTAATATCCAAATTTTATTTTTTTATTAAGTAAGAAGAAACCCTCCGCAAAAATTCCATGCCATTAGCCCAAAGCCCAGTAGCCCGAAAGTAACTAGCCCGAATAACAAGTCAGAATGTAACATAAGGGGCTTCGTAACCGCAAGGTTGCAGAATCTACTTGATGAGCGAATCTTAGAAGAAACAAACCCATTTTACTTAAGGATGGGATTATTCTCAGGTCACTCATTACCGATCCTTCGTGCTGAATTTTATATTATCTCAATGATGGCTTCTTATAGAGTTAATATACAGGTAAGAGGAGCTATTGAGAACGTACCAACCAAGGATCATAATCTCATGCGGCCTCGCCAGAGTTATACAATTGCGTATTTAGATGTAATAATTTTATCGAATACCAATTCTAAACAGAAATGATTCCTTTGAAAGTATCAAATATTCGCAGCCCGACTACGACCTCTTGAACAACTTGTTATCTATAATGTCGCAGTATAAATTTTATCGCATACTTCGTCATTAAGTCAAAAATTTACTTTTTTTATAAAAATATATCTGATTTCGCGAATGTTACTGTTAGAAACGCAATTACTAACTTTTAGTTGATGGCTGTGAAGTTTGTTGTATAAAAACTCGAATTAATCCACCTAGTGGCGTGACCTAGCCTTTCTACTGCCACAATAATCATTATTTAATTTCTCAGGAACTTAATTGTAGATGTATAGATGTTATATTAGAGTATATTTTTAAATATCCGCTCCGTATTCCTCAAAATCCTTATTTGCCAGTAAAATTCACAACGTATTGTGTAGAATAATTATATTTTCTTTCCTTGGGTGCGTAAATACATGCAAGCGTCATTTATGTTACTTGATGAACACCTTATTTAGTTTTATAATATTTATAGAAAAATAATGTAAACACAAAAGATAATTTTTACAGACTTGAATGAATATGTATAGAAAATTAGAAATTAACCCTCTAACGGGTCTACAGACGGCCTTAACTTTCGGGCTTCAGGGCCACATACGAAACTTGTTTTGAATTGACAATATGAAGTAGACTAATCTCAAATTTTTAGTCTTGACCTTGGAATGAGGTCATACATATATTAATATTTTTTTGAAACGATGGTTCTACAATTGATGAAGGGACGGTAGGGGAAAGAAATGAAAATTTTTGGTGAAGGAGGGGAAGAGCGGAAAGGAAGGGGGGGGGGGGGGGGGGGGTATTGGTAGCTATGCTTGACAAGTAGTCATTTTGACTCCTACCTTTTGTCCAATGCTGGAAGGTGCATGAGTCGAACCAAGCTGTAATCTGAGATTATAACCGGATTCGAACCCACAACACCCGCCAGGGCATGTGGTTCGCTGGTACTCGTACCTTTGACTTGTCCAGCGCCTCTATGGTTCACGCGAATGGTGAACTTATGGTGTCTATGGTGTCGCGAATAAATATTAAATAGTGGAATTTAGTCGGTAAAAGTTTTTTCTTTTCTTTAATTTCAGAGTTCGTATTCCACTAAGGGGCTTTAAAAACTTTAGACAATTGACATGTTTCTCACTTTTCTTGAATTTCATTGCAAATTTTAAAATTGCAAATTGTCATCACATACATACATACATACATACACACATACACACATACATACATACATACATACATACATACATACATACTTACATACATACATACATACATACATACATACATACATACATACATACATACATACATACATACACACATACATCACACACATCTCATACATTGAATACAATCAACATTTGATTGATACGTTTTGATTTCACACGTTTTAACGGTTTAATATACGGTGCTTAAGTGTTAAAGTTTGAATAACTTTTGAATGAAGCGTCCGATTTTAAATAACTTGGTTTCGTTTGGTAGATCTTAGCAGCAATTTTCAAATAATAATAAAATGTGTGATGCTTATGTGTTACATAAATATGTTTTAAATACTATTTTTTCACATTTCTTTATGTAACTTTCAAACTACAAGTCCAATCGTCATGAAATTTGGAAGTTAAGGGTTTGCAAGACTCCTCTTTCATATGCAATCAATTTTGTTCAAATCGGTTAAGGGACCTATGAGATAATGAAGTCCCATATTTTTCGTATTTTTATACATAACTTTTGAACTAAAAGTCCGATCAGTATGAAATTCAATAGCGACCAATGGGACACCTAGACCTTCCATTTGACACTAAGAACATTAAAATCGGTCCAGTCATCTCCGAGAAAAGTAAGTGAGATTAAAAGCGTCACATACACACACACACACACACACACACACACACACACACACACACACACACACACACACACACACACACACACACACACACACACACACACACACACACACACACACACACACACACACACACACACACACACACACACACACACACACACACACACACAGAAAATGCTCAGTTTTCGAAACTGAGTCGAATGGTATATAACATTCGGCCCGCAGGACCTTCTTTCCATTTCCGGTTTTCCAAGTGATTTCTATACCTTTATACTATATATTTATATAGTAGAAAGGCAAAACGGTTAAGGTTAAGTTTTGAAACGGAGTGTAGAACCCAGGCTTGCTTTCGGTTTTATTGAATCCCAAGAATACTCAAGAATAAGACACACAACAATAGTGATTTATTTATTTAGTCGTCAAATCATAGTAGACCTTTTACATTAGTTATTACATTATATTAGTTCTATCACTACAACACAGTCTACAAAGAAAACTGAACAGTGCAACTTTTAAATTACATAATATTGCTTACATTTTTTGCATCTAACGCGTAGAGTTAAAGTATTGTTTTAATTTTAATTTAGACATAGTAAAGTCAATATTTTCGCAATGTTGGTTATAGGCGATCATCATCTGATTTAAAGGCCCGAATTTGGCATAGTTTGTGCGACAGTGACTTATGCTAAATATATTTCGGTTCCGCAATTGACGGTTCGGTACATAAAAGCTGAGTTTGGATAAAATTTCCGTAGAATCTATACGGTGTGAAACAATATCGTTTACAAATGACACTTTGGCGAACTCACGTCGCTGTTTTAGTGTCTGTATATTTATAAGCAAGCAGCGGGCTTCATAAGAGGGAAGAGGAAAGCTTGTCCAATTTAGTTTACGCAAAGCAAACAGCACGAATTGTTTTTGTACTGATTCTATTCGTTCCTGGTGTATTAATGAAAATGGTGACCAGACTATGCTACAGTATTCTAATATTGACCTCACATATGCAAGATATAGTGTTTTTATTGTGTATGGGTCACGGAAGTCGTAGCTAAATTTTTTTATAAATCCTAGCATACTGTTAGCTCTGTTGATAATTGTGTTATAATGTTCAATAAATGTTAGTTTTGAGTCTAATATAACTCCTAAATCTCTGATTTTTTCACACTTTTCAACCAAATTATTTCCTAGAGAAATTGTAATGTTTGGCATGTTTCTTTTTCTACTGAAGGCTATTGATCTACATTTATGAGTGTTAAGTTGAAGAAGACTTTTGTTACACCAAATATAGAAAACCTGTATTTCGAGCTGGAATACTCTGACGTCCTCCTCGTTTGTTATTTCTAAAAAGAGCTTCATATCATCGGCATATACTAATACCCTAACATTTTTCAGCAAAAAAGAGATATCGTTCACAAATAAAATAAACAAAAGAGGGCCTAAATGTGAACCTTGGGGAACTCCAGAGGTTACTTCTAGAGGGTTTGACTTTACAGTACTTTACAGTACTGACTTTACAGTACTGAACAAAATAAAGTATGCACTTACCACATCTTAAACTTTCTTGCTTTGCGCATTATTTATAGTAGATAACTATTCACAGTGATCGAACAAAAATTAGCTTTATAGATGTACTTTCAGAAGATGTTTTATACAGAGGCTTTATACTCCAGAGGTTTGTCGATATATTTTTGAGCAAATTTAAGACGTTTGATCCTATACAAATTAATATTACTTAAAAACAAATATTGAATATGAAATAAACAAACCTGTAACATTTCGGATAAATGGCCTTCGTTGAGCAAATCCATTTTTAAATCCCATTTCTTTCAGTCTTCTACGAACAGTTCGTTCGGAAATATTTAAGTTCGTATTTTCTCGGATTACTCGGCTGGTAGAGAACGGATCTTTAGCCACTTTTCGACGAATCAGGCGATCATCACTGGTTGTAGTCCTCCGCTTTCTTCTTCTTTCAGTCCGGTCTTTCACGCTTCCAAGTTCCTCATATTTTTTCAATGTTTTTCGTACTCCTGCCTCACTAATTTCATATCTTCGAGCAATTTCTTTATTCGAGAAACCTTCCTTACGATTTTTAACGATAAGATTACGGATATCTTCACAAATTTGCTTTTTTGACATCGTACCAGATGAAAACGCGCACCAGTAATGAAAAATCAATCACAAACAATTTGTTTTGACACTTCGCTGCAGTGTGATGGCGAGGAAACGATTCGTATGCAGTAGACGGCGTTGTGCAGTCATTATATTAGTAGTGTGTACTTTATTATGACCAACTAAAAATTGACTTTTTCTAGAACTATACAATAGCTTGATCAAAATAGCTAATGTTTATATTTAACGATACATAAATCGTTTGATTTATTAATGCTCCACAGTTGCACAGTATATGTTCAGCAGTTTCCATTTCAAACTGGCAAAAACGACATTGAGCAGTGTCATTTTTCCCAATTTTATTTAGGTAATATCTGCTCGGGCAGTGACCAGTGAATAGACCATTACGCGAAGGTCTTTTTTACTAAGATTTAATGGGCTGCTACCGAATGACCGGAACACAAATGACCGAATCATGAATGGCCGAAATCCAAACGGCCGAATTCCAACAACAGTCATAGAAGGCCAAATCACGAATGGCCGAATCATGAAAGGCCAAATTTTGCCGGAATGCCCAAATCCACAAAAAAATTATTGCTCATTTGGTTAGACCTAACAGATTTTGAATAAATTTTTTCATATATTTCTCTCCGCGGATTTGAAACATCCCCTCGAAAAACCTTTAAAATTTTCCCCTCTTTTCCCCTTTTGTTCCACTTGCAGCTCTGTGATAATCAGCGTCAATGATAGGTGAAGGAAAAAAGCTTTTGCTAAAATTCTGTACCTTAGTTTCAGAAAAACAAGACATACTCTGCGTCTTCTTTTTATTTTGGTAGATATAGTATAGATCAGTGGTTCCCAACCTTTTTTCGGTTCGCGTACCCCCTGACGGATTTCCCTATACTATTCTGCAGCGAACTAAAGTTTTGGCGAACCCCTGGGGGTTCGCGAACCCCCATTTGGGAACCGCTGGTATAGATGATTGATAGTTGGTTCTTCCCCTAAGCGCGAATGATATACGTTTATTATAGGATGCGGGGCTTATTGATCGTGTTAGTAGCAAATATTTCCTAGGCAAGACGGCCGCAGGCCGCGAGTGTGCGCCGGTGACCCGCCGTCGGAAGCGCCGGCCACTACTATTTAGGTGCATGCATTTTCCTAGGTTTACTGACTAGTAGGGATTATCCCTTAGTTAAGTCCGAACGAGCGGCAGCGAGTAAGGACAACATATACCCAACATTTGTGCAGGCTGAAGCCCGTGATTATTTTCGACCGAATATGACGTTCGGCCATTCGTGTTTCAGCCTTTTGAGATTCGGCCGTTCGTGATTCGGCCATTAGATATATTATGCCATTTGTTATTTCGGCCATTTGTGTTTCGGCCATTCGTGATTCGGCCATTTGTGTTTCGGCCATTCGTAGGTAATCCGATTTAATAAGATCCGGGCTTTTGCTGCACTTGGTCTTATGAATCTTTTTGCCTGTCTGGATGTATCCGTGGCGTTCCAATTTGATTCTACCATGGACGTTTCCCATGTACTTATACAATGACTGGGCACCTAGTATAAAGTTACTTCGTTCCTACTAGCCAATTTTCTAAGAGAAAGAATGCATTCCCACACTAGCTTCGATTTAAAGCTTTAAGCGCATTCAGAGCTGCTTGGCTATCTGAATATATGCAGATCTTTGCAAATCTATACTTCCTATTTAAACAGATATTCGCACATTCATTAATGGTGTGAATTTCTGCTTGAACTACTGTTGGACTGTGGCCCATAGGTATAGCTTTACTGATGCCAGGACCAAATACTCCAGCTCCAGTATTTTCACTCATCTTCGACCCATCGGTGTAAAACACAATAGAACCATACAAGTGAAGCGTATGTAATTTTCGGTCGGACTATTGCCAAATAGATCCAATGGACCGTTTTTGGTCGTAATCCCCATGTTTTACCCAAAGCTTTATTACAAAGTAACACCAAGGTATGTAACTTCTTCCGCAAACTGAATTTGAACTCCATTCAGAGTAGGCCGTGTTAAATTTAGTTTGAGCCTTTTAGTAAAGGGTACTATAACAGTTTTGGAGGAGTTTACATTTAAGCCCTCAGTTTTGCACCATTTTAAAGTAATATTGAGCGCGGTTTGTAACCGATTAGATATCGTTCATCAAACGTCCCACGGATTATAATTGTTACATCGTCTGCATAACCAATCATCTCATATTCTTGTTCTGCCAGCCTTTTAAGAAGTTCGTCTGCTACCAATGACCATAATAAGGGTGATAGTACTTCTTCTTGAGGACAGCCCTTTACGGATCTAATAGTTAGTTGCGCACTTTCAAGAATGGCAGAAATTTCTCGATCTTTTAGCATCGTCATTATTCGTTCGACAATACAGTTATCTAGGCCTCTAGATTCCATTGCGCAATGCATCGAGCTAGAGGATGCATTATCGAATGCTCCTTCAAAATCGAGAAAAGCCACCAAAGCTATTTCTTTGGCTTGAAGCGATTTCTCTATTTTACCAACTAGTGATTGCAGCGCCGTTATCGTACATTTACCAGGTTGGTAAGCAAATTGATGTTTGCTCAAAGGAAACTTCGCTAAACATGTGAACTTTTTCGATTGTCTTTAATAGAACAGAGGAAAGACTAATGGGTCTGTAGGTTTTAGGAGTCGTTTTATCTCTTTTATCTCAGAAGACAGTAAGTTGATATCTTTAGTAGTTTCGTCACAAATGTCGATGTCCGTCTTCTTTTGAATCCGTCCCACTGTGCAACGATTCGTGTGGTGTCCTATTAGTTGACAAGTTGATTTTCCCGAAGCCTCGGTACGAAATTGTAAAATGCAAAGATTTAAACTTCCTGGTAGACTACGAGGACTTGAATTCCTTTCGTCTAGACAAGTCAAATACCAATTAATCAGAACCTGTAAAGGGCGTAGACTACAAGAAAATATTTACATAGTTTAAGAAAGCCATAAACTCACTGCGACTTGTCGCACCATTGAAGGTGGGCTTAAAACATCCAGTACATGACGAAGTGTATCTGGGCAAAAGTACCGCTTGATTACTCAAGGCAGAGTAGATGAGCTTTTTGTTTAATTTATTGTAATTAAGATGAAACAACTTTATTGGCAGAATTTAAACAATCAGTGTAGTATTCTGGCTCAAATTTCGCAAATCGCCAAGGTTAAAAGTGCAATAAATAACTGCTGGTAGACAATATGGAGCTCAAATAGATAGAACTTTTTATTGCTTCGTACCAGCTAATTCGTTTCATATTAAATTTAGAAAATGAGTTGAATTTGATGCCTCTCCGGTCCGCCGGCTGCGGCGCTTTCATACAGATTAAACTTTGAAGTGTAGAACTGTTGCAATTATCCTATCATAAAAAAGTACAATTTATTCTACGCTTTATGGTTAGTTTGCTTAGCAGCAGCAGTTGCAGAAACCGAGAATGGCAATTGATTATTAACTACTCTCTTAGGCCGGGTGTACGGCCGGCCAAACAACGGATTCGATTGATTTCTGTGTTCAGTTTCTGTTGAGAAAGTTGCAGGCTCGCAGGCTATGACTAACTGGCTAGATTGTTTTCCGTTTAATTCTTCTGCCACGGTGCGATGCAAGGAAACGGTTCAGGGTCGGCTGGACGGTTTCTTTTTCCTTTGAATGAGGTTTTTGAAAATGGACTCTAGCTAAGAAGAATGAATTCAAAATAAACAAGAAATCAATTTGGTTTCACGATCACGTGACTAAATAATAAAGTCATTTCCTAGAGCCAACCTTCGACGTGAAGCGGCAAAGAGGTGACTTCTCCATTTGTAGGTCGAATGCATAATCAATCTCGTTAGAGTATCGCTTAGACCTTTAGCCAAACTATCAGTCAATGTAGCCAAACAAAGTCGTGCGGTGACAAGATTGTGCGTTTGAAAATCAAGGCCTGTAACTTCTTCTAACCTGTAACCGTTCGATCTCCCCCCCCCCTGACTTGAGGTGGTCGCTTGCCATACACTGTGACGGAAAACCTAACTCTTCCGTGCAGCTGGCCTATTGTTGATGATGGCACTAGTTTAAACCGGAGAAGCGAAGCCAAGTTCCGCACATTAGTGTAGCATTTGGCATGTTAATCTATCAGGAACTGATCGCATGTGGATCGTTTCGGTTGACGGTGCGGAGGAACTTAGCGAAGGAAGAGGAAGAGAACGGCTATGCTCGGATATGATTAGACGGCTTTGTTTCGGTCTGTAGTTCCGACTGTTGAGCTCGTTCAGTCAACTCGCATAAACTCGCAAGGACACCATTAGTTGGAAAGTTATTTCTTATTTGGATTTTTAATCTGTCAGTGAGAAATCGAAACAAGTTTGAAAATCGTTCGGTAACAGGCCATATTTTATTGCAGTGACCTAGAATTAAGTGACCCACTGAAGCAAATGAGCCTCGCAAAAACATAACTTGGTTCAGCGCTATAGAGCATGCTAGCCGGATTGCGTTTCCAATGACAAATTGAATTTGTTTTGATATTTTTTTCAGTAAATTAAAACAATTAAAATACCTACTTTTATAGACTTTTTTAATAACGCAAATTAGTTATATTTTTTTATTTTTCTCCTCTGTTTGCGTATAAGTATTTTACTAGAACCATGCTTAAATGCGCCATGTATAGCCACAGAATCAAAGCCGCGCAAATTAACTCGTAAACCAAATTACAGCCGAGCAAATCACAACTAGCAGCGGGGTAGAATGAAGTTATGAACCGCCAAGCCGCGAGTCGGTCGGACAGAATAACATTCGCATCGTCACGTCATTACGCTCTGCACATTGGATCTTCGATTCGAAATTCCAATCAAGACGGTTCGATTCCCAAAAACAGGTGCTGTCCATCGTGGCTCGAAACCAATCGAATCAATATTAGCAAGCGCTCCCAGCAGTGCCCCCCCGACGACGATTCAATTTGCAGGTTCAATTAATTAACTGGGAAATCCCCGCTACCCGGCACGGCACGGCACGGTACGGCGTCGTTCGTTCGGTCGTCGTCGACGTCGAAGTCGTCGGTGGCGTCGGCTGAAGCGAAGAGAATTTGAATCGCAACCGTGTCGTTGCGGCCGTGCGGTCTATCGGATCGAAGGTTCTTGCTTTCCGCGCTGCTGGCAGCCCCACTAAATGGTAAATTCAAAACGCTCTCACTGCCCATTGATCCAAACGCTCCACCGCCGGAGGCCGTCCACTGAGAGACGGGTAGACATTGGTAGGTTGTTGTAAGGCAGCGCAGCGGCAAGGCACACAAATGGTAGTGGCAGCGATTCAAATTAGCCTTAGCTACTACGGTTGCCTCGGTTCATTGCTAATCTTCCGTCTCGGTCTACTCCGGTGGGTATTCGCTAGAACGGCCCTCTTCAATACTGTTTGGTTTCGGTCGGTTCTACAACGCCATTGAGCTGCTCGACACGTTCCGTTCCTGACCCGAAGGCTTTGAGGCAGCCAGCCAGCCGAGTAATTAATTATTGGATGAAATGAAAGCCTCCATTGGCAGTTGGTGTAAATTAATATTTTGCGTTCACCATGAAATGACGCTGCTTTCGGTTAGCCGCGAGCTGGGTCAATACGTTTGCTCTCAATTATACTGCTGTTCCGCATTTCGACGGAACTTCTTCCGACCGGGTGCGTTAGTTACTTTTCTCGGGGAGGTTGTCTATTAAGTGTGAATAATAAGCATAACTCTATAAGCAATATTCTTGGTTTCGAAATGTCTCGAAAATGTTCCACTGTATCAATTGAAGTATTAGAAACTTAAGACTCTTTGAGTTCCACGTAGCCAAAATTAAATAGAAATCGAATTAAATTTGTTCCTTACAGACAAAGTTATTGCAATTAATTTAAATTTTACCTTAACAGATGTATTGCTGGAGATCATGAACGCAGAAGCGGATTTCTAAAATTTTCTTTGTATTTACTGTTTATACCATTCTAATTCAGTTAATTTATTTGACGAAGATTTTTTTTAGTTTTACAGAATTAGTTGAGCAGTAGGCATGCACTATCAAGATAGGTTTATTTCACGCGAAGTAATTGGAAATGAGTTTCTTTTAGTTCTGCTATAATTTGACTAACGTCACGAATACGTGTGGTTCGGCCACAACTTGCAGCCTTCTTCAGCGTGCGGCAAATTTCTGCCACGCCATTTCTGTAGAAATAGGTGCAAGTCGTAGCTGAAATTCGCGTATTCGTATTCACGTAGTCAAATTACAGTAGAACTAAGAAATTCATTTTTAATTAGTTCGCATTAATTCGTGAGTTCCAGTAAGTCGCTTGAAAATAATTTTCATTTCGGTTTATTTGTATGTATCATGGCAACACTGGAACAAGCGGGTTGCAAACCCTAACATAGATGCTAGATATACAGACATTTGTGCATACTTAAATTTGGGACCCACCACCACCTATTATTTTAGTTCTTGTGAATTCTGGCTCTGCTATTGTTTCTAAAGATTAAAGTACTTCATAAACTATGTAACATTACATGTCCCATATTTAAGCATTTTTTTTTGTCGGAAGATTTGACCACTGCGACCATTATTTTGATCTATTGTGGTATACTTCTTCTTTTGTCTTTAGTTACCGATAAATGTCTGTATATCTGGCATCAAAGGTTGCAAATCGACCCAGCGTGCCCACCGTAAAAAATTCCAGTCTAATCGCACATGAGTTAGTGTTATTAGTTAGCTGAACGATTGAATTATGCGTGATTCATGATGTCCTGAAATCAACAGAGTATCCACTATTGGCAGAAAGGTAGCTGGTCATAGAACTCATGCGAAAGTTTTCAAATGGAACCCGAAGTTTTCATCGAGAAATAAAAATTGCGTAGGGTATGTTGCTGCTTCGTCGTAATTGTCTATTTCCGTCCTATCCAACACAAATTATTAAAAATATCAGCATTTTTATGACATACAATGCAAAACTAGTTATTCTCTAATATTTTAGCTTGTTGTTCATCATACGCGATCAATCAAAGTGATCTGAGATCTGTTTAAATGCTTTCTATCATTAAACAAGTCCTACCAGCCAAATTTCCTACGTTTTTTCGTACGACGAAGAAGAAAATGTCGACTAATCGTTTTAATTTCCGTCATTCATAAATGAAAATAACCAGGAAAACTTGCCTGACCTGCACTCAAATACATGCGCGCTATTTCGTAAACATTGTAATTTCAATATAATATGCTTTAATAATCGCTTTTCAGTGATTTCAAAGTTCACGAATCGGAAGGTAAGTGTGTTTTAGTCAAATCAGCACAAGAACTTCTGGAGTATTCATTAAATCCATCCGACAAATGATGAAAAGTAGAATGCCTTTTACTTACTACGACGGGAATTAGAAATAAACCCTACCTCATTCGATTGTCAGAAGACTTTGAGACACTGTCAAATAAAGAAGAGGTCGATATTCCCGTTTGACATGTAATTTGTAGCGGTTGACAGGAAATTGACCCTTTCGCAGGTTCTGGAATCATGAATCAAGAAATTCATCAAAAGAAGGGCCATCCTAAAAGCTGGAGCAGCATACAATTGATTGGCTTTTCTGGTCCAGGCTAGCAAGTTGGCATTATTCATCACTTGGATCAAATATTGAAGAAACTCGTAAATTATCTTCTTAAAGCATATCATAGCATAGTTTGATCGCCTGTGTGCTGCTCGCGATTGATCTAGATCAGCTGAAATAGCCACAAAGAACCATTTTTTGACTACGTCTTAAGGCAAGGTTTGGCTGGGTAGGGTGCCATTCCAAAAAATCTTTCTCGAAAAGTGGTCAGGTTTTGAACGCTAATAGCTTAGCGGTTTCCCAATCGATTTTCAATATTTTTGCACCAATCGATCGGAACATCTCTTAAGAATTGGCTCAAATGAAAAACGCTATTATTTCGCAGGTGTACACTATTGAAAAACCCGAATTAATCCACCTAGCGGTGTGACCTAACCTTTCTACTGCAACAATAATTATTTTTTATTTTCTCAGGAACATCTATAATTAAGTTGACTCTATTTTGAAACATCAGTTCCTTAGTCTTCAAAATCCTTATTTAATAGCAAAATTCACCAGAACGTACTGCGTGCAATAATTATGTTTTCTTTCTTAGGCGCAGTGGTCCAAACAGCGAAATACGTGGTCGTGTTAGGGTAACCAACCTATTTTGGACCCCTTCAGCAGCTGTACATAATTTGGACACTTCCATTTGATTTTGCTGTAAGTGTCCAAATTATGTACAGCTGCTGATGGGGTCCAAAATACGTTGGTTACCCTATATTGCGCCGAAACGTGAAGTTTTTCGCATGTAGTGTCTTTAGGAACATTTCTTGGTATAACAAGCCTCTTTTTGTGAGAGAAATCTTTGGGTGATTAATTCCCTTAGAAGTGAGATACGAAATTTATTTTCTCGTATACTCAAGATACAGGTTTGGTACTTTTAGCAAAGTTGTAGTTAATATTAATACGTACAACTTTGTCAACAACACCATACTTGTATCTCTTCATGGAAATTATCTATGAAGCGTTATTCGTGGACAAACCCTTTAGAACAGTTTTTAAACCCTGACTTATTCTGGTCAATTTTTACGTGTTCATAGTGTTTTAGAAAGTTATTTATCTAGTTAAAATCAACGTTTCTGCAGAACATTATTTTATGTTATTTTCTAAAGTTTCGGAGATTTTGAGCTTTTTTTGGTGAAAAATAAAATTTTTTGAGCTTAAATATTTCCCAAGATGGCAAATCAAACAACTCTCCTCCTCCTCCAACTCCTACTTAAAAGTACAACAAAAAACCCGATTTAATCCACCTTGTGGTGAAAGGAACCTTTGTTATACCATCTTATATGTCATTTAATACGGGCATTTCCAGCTCAAATATTATTTTTGCTTTGTATTTGAATTTGTAATTTTCATAAAACTGACAGAGTCAAATTATATACGTATCACTTTGAACTAAATTCTTATATAAACTGTTCCTTAGGCCCAGCCCCAAGTTATTCAGATTTGAAATCTTAAAATTATCTATTAGAGTCAACACATGCAAAGTATCCGCTAACCGTGTAATCGGATTTGAACCAAATTTTGTCAGATTGTTCATTTTAGGTCAGAAAGCAAAAATCTTAAATTTGGTGCCGATTGATACGATTAGTGGTAGTACCCCCTTTTTAAACCCAGTAACCGTGTCATGCAAAATAGACGCATTCAAAAGCATTTATGCCGCCATAATAAGCGTAAGAGACGAGATGCAAAGAGAATCTTTCATTTGCACATTGGACCTTTTGAAATGTTGCTCGTCAAATATTAGGTTTAGAATAAAAATTATTTTCACATTCAAATTCCAATTCCAATCGAAAATAGTCGAGTAAAAAATGCCTTTTTTTAGCGTTTCGACACGTCTTCGGAACTTAATTCAACTGTTTGTTAATGCTGTGCTAGTTATCATCCATATGCATCCTAGCGATAAACAAGCTTCAGTGCGTATTTTAACCTACTAAATAACTTTATAGAACATATGAAAGCAATGAAAACAGCGTGTACAGAATTTTTGAGCAGAACTGATATTAAAGTGGCTGTTAGCCCCGGGGTACAATGCTAGCCTAACAAGCCAACCGTCGTATGTTCGAATCTCGACTGGGAGAGGCAGTTAGAGTCAATAGGATCGTAGCAACTGGCCCTGCAATTGTCCTGCACTCTAACAGCTGGCTGCGAAGTCTGTCGTATACAAACAGAAGGTCAAGTTTCGATAACGGAATGTAGCACCTAGGCTTTGCTTTGCTTTTTTTAAGAGATAGATAGTTACTATTTGCAACAAAGTTGCTTATTTTAGTGTGTTCTACAATTTTTGTGAAGACGCTATTTTTTTGGACGCGTTTCAAAAATAAAAATTTGTGTCACCCTTTTAAGCGGATTCACGGTCACCCTAAGAGTGTAAGAAAGTGTGCTATATTTTATTAATTAACTGCTGCAAAGCAACACCCGTTGAAAAATTACACATTTTTACTATATTATTCCGTTTTTGAGGTTTGGTCCCATTACAGGTTTGGTCATTAAGGTTTTCTTGAATAAATTTCATCAATCATTTTTAAATATCTTTTGACCAGTAGAACCAATCCTTATGAAATTTGGTAAATACATTTACAGTGTTAAGACCTCTCGTTTAAAACTAAAACAATTGAAACTGGATAGACTATCTTGGTTAAAATTGCTATAAAGTATTGTAAATTTTAACGTGTAACTTCAATTGCTCATAACTTTCAAACTAAAAGTCCAATCAAAAAACCATTCAATAGTGATCTATCTGGCTATATTACCTTTCAAATGAGACTAATAGCACATAAATCGGCTTGGCCATCTCTGAGAAACAGGCGATAATTATTACCTTGTCAAAACACGTTTTTAAGCATAACTTTTAAACTACTTGTTTGTTTTCAACAAAACTTCCTAAAAATTTTTATAATTTAGTAAGAGCTTTCATTTGGTACAAATATCATTGAAATCGGTTGTGTGGTTCTGGAGAAAATCGTGTCACGTAGTTTTTACATTTTTGCTCATAACTTTCAAACAAAACATCGTACCACGAAGCAATTCAATAGTGATATACTAGGCAATAATACCTTTCAAATGAGACTAATAACGCATAAATCGGTTCAGCCATATCAGAGAAACAGGCGATAGAAAATGAGCTGCACACACATACACACACACATACACACACATACACACACATACACACACACAGACATTGCTCAGTTCGTCGAGCTCTATCGATTGGTATATGTGATTCGGCCCTCCGGGCCTCGGATCAGTTTCGTGTTTTTCGACCAATTTCTAAACCTTTGCTATATACTATAACAAAGGTAAAACCTGTAAAAGGATGGTAAATGGTTGAATAATGCGCTCCAGAACTACCACGAAGTTCCACAGCCTCTTATTTAGCAACTCCTGTCTCTACCTCCTCGTGGTACCATCCGGGATACGTTCCTTAGTGGAAATCGGACAATCGGTGGAAACTAAGCTCGTATGCGGACAAAGAAGGGGGCACTCATGCGAAGGCTGAGTGTAAACTCTCCGCCTGCAAATGACGTATCTCGGTAGAATCATGTTCGATGAACCTGAAAATACTGAGAACCTGAGCAGAGGTTCCAAAGCCTCCAAAGGAGGATGGTTTTAACAGCTGTTATCTATGGCTAAAAGTAAAAACACCCTAATCCAAGGTGTCATGCGACCTGTGCCGAGGGATGAATGGTGGGGTGGGGGGGTTCTATAAATACTCAGCCTCAAACGGAGCCTGTGGAGTACCAGAGCGCCCTCCACAGTAATCAGCCCTTACCGCATTATGAGGGGCTTTTCTTTCCCCTCAACTCAAGGGATTCTTATGGAAAACAAAATCAAAAATACAACAACTGTAGATACGGTAGAAAATCCGTTCCCGAGAGGAGGCATCCAGCGTTCTCCACCAAGGGTGGCGAAGGATGCAACTAGGAGCGCTAGTGTGGGTGGCAAAGGCAGCGGTATGCCTACCACGTCGGACACAGCGATGAACGGCCCAGCGCTAATCAGGGCGATGAAGAATAATAGAGACGCTGTACCTAAAGTGGTATCATCGTCACAGCAGCTCGATATAATAATCGAGTTCACACCAGGCCGCGGCAATTTCTCCAAGGACCTGAAGCAGAGCTTGCTCATGCTTCGGAGAACCTTGAATGCAGCGACCAAAACGCACAGCGACCTCGTGGTGCGTGCAGGAGAGGCAAAGAAGGTGACCGTCAAGGCGCCGAAGATAGTACAGGCGGACGCCTGCCCGTTGACGGAGTGTCGCAACGCGGTCCAGGAGGCCACGGAAAGCGCTACCAGCAGCGGTAAGGCGTCCGCCAAGCGTCTGAGACAGTCTCCGGGGGATGGCACCCCTGGTGGACCGGTAAAACGCCTGATCGGTAAAAGCCCTCAGGCTAGCGGGTTGGCAGAGCTAACCGATGAACCAGCGGGAAGCTCCAAGACGGGTGGCCCGTGGAGCGAGGTTAGGGCCAAGAGAAAAGGCGAAGGAGGCTCCAGTAAAAAAACAGCTCCACCTAAACCGGCAACGAAGCGAGCGAAGAAGGGCGACGCTCTTATCCTGAAAACCGACGGGTCGAAATACTCAGAGGTTCTGAAGGCCATGAGATGCCCTACTCAAGGATCTGGATCTCAAGAGGAGTTTCGCATACAAGTCCATAGTGGAAGGAGCGCTCGGGGACGGAGTGCAGGTACGTACTCTCACACCAGAAGTGATTCTTCAGCTTAAGATCCTGGACGAGATCACGAAGTGCGCGAGGTCGTACAAGCTCTCAAAGAGCAAAGTGGAGTGGTGGTGGCAACCGAGGCGGTTGCCTGCGCAAGGGTCCGGCCGGGACCCAGGTAGCCACCATACGACTTCCGCTGACTGACGGAAACGAAGCCCTGAAAGCTGCTAGTCTAAAAGTGGGATGGTCGGTATGCCCATTGAGCGTGCTCAAGCAGTCGCAGAGCAGAGTGCGGTGATCGCGGTATGCCCGATCCGAACGCTGATCATTTGATTGAGGTACTGTCGCGAGCGTGTGACGCTGCCATACCTAGGAAAAGCCGACCTAGGTATGGGAGGTCACCGGCTTACTCGTGGACAGCTGAAATTGTGGAACTCCGCGGAGCGTGCTTCCGTGCGAGGAGAATTATGCAAAGAGCTCGTTCGGACGAAGGTAGGGCTGAATGTCGAGTAGCACTTGTTACTGCACACGCAGCGCTTAAGAGTGGGATAAAAGCTAGTAAACGAGCCTGCTTTGAAAGGTTATGTGCTAGTGCTAATGCGAACCCGTGGGGTGATGCCTGCAGGGTCGTAATGGCAAAGACCAAGGGCGTGATAGCGCCCGCAGAGCGATCACCAGAGATGCTGGAGCGAATTATCGAGGGCCTCTTTCCGCGCCACGAGCCAAGGCTCTGGTCTCAAGCCGCTGAGTCGTTCCACGGCCGACGTTCCAGTATCTCAGACCATAGCGTAGGATGGTCGGCCTCCATGCCGAACATCCAAAGTAACGTGGGCGACGGCGGCTTAGAGGTTGGGGAGGAAGCGACGGTTACGAATGAGGAACTCATTAAGATCGCTAAATCCCTAAAGGTGAGCAAGGCACCGGGACCAGACGGAATCCCGAATGTGGCCATTAAAGCGGCTATTTTGGAGACTCCCGAATTATTCGGGGCAGTAATGAATAGATGCCTGGAAGTTGGCCACTTCCCGAACAGATGGAAGCGACAGAACCTGGTCCTATTGCCGAAACCGGGAAAACCTCCGGGTGTCTCCTCGTCATAAAGGCCGATCTGTCTACTCGATACTGCCGGCAAGGTGCTGGAGAGGGTTATCCTTAACAGACTCGTACAGTACACGGAGGGTACAAACGGTCTGTCAAGGAACCAATTCGGCTTCCGAAAAGGCAAATCTACGGTGGATGCCATCTTGTCTGTCACTAAGACAGCCGAGGTGGTAATCCAGCCCAAGAGGACAGGTATTCGTTATTGCGCAGTTGTCACGCTCGACGTGAGAAATGCGTTTAATAGCGCTAGCTGGGACTACATAGCCAGCGCGCTTCGGAACGTCCAAGTGCCGGTGTCGCTGTACAGAATTCTGGAAAATTATTTCCAGAATCGTGTGCTATGCTACAACACGGAGGAGGATCAGAAATGCGTTCCAATCACCTCAGGGGTTCCGCAAGGTTCCATACTGGGCCCGGTGTTGTGGAACGTCATGTATGACGAGGTGTTGAAGCTAAAGTTTCCGGTAGGGGTGGCGGTTGTCGGCTTTGCGGACGATATCACCTTGGAAGTCTACGGTGAATCTATCAGAGAGGTTGAGTTGACGGCTGCCCACTCTATAAGCATTGTTGAAGATTGGATGCGATCCAGGAAACTGAACCTAGCGCATCATAAAACGGAGGTTATCGTGGTGAACAACCGCAAGTCGGTGCAGCAAGCAAATATCAGCGTCGGGGACTGCACTATTTCGTCAACGCGGTCCTTAAAACTCCTTGGAGTCATGGTCGACGACAAGCTCAAGTTCGGGAGCCACGTCAACTATGTCTGCAAGAAGGCTTCCGCAGCTATTTCGGCATTGTCTCGTATGATGTCTAATAGCTCTGCGGTATATGGCAGCAAGCGAAGGCTTTTAGCCAACGTGGCCCAGTCCAAACTCAGGTATGGCGGGCCGGTGTGGTCATCGGCGTTAGGTACCAAAAGCTATCTAGCCAAGCTGGAAAGCACCTATCGTCTCATGTGCTTAAGAGTGGCGAGTGCGTATCGCACAGTTTCACATGACGCAATCTGCGTCTTAGCGGGTATGATGCCTATTGGTATCATCATCAGCGAGGACGTAGAGTGCTTCAACCAACGTGGAACTAGAGGCATACGGAGTACCACAAGATCGGCCTCGATGATCACATGGCAGCGGGCATGGTCTGATTCCACAAAAGGCCGGTGGACACATATTCTTATTCCGGAACTATCCGGATGGGTCAACAGGCGCCATGGCGAAGTCAGCTTCCACCTGACACAGATTCTGTCAGGGCATGGTTGTTTTAGACAGTATCTGCACAAGTTTGGGCATGCGGAGTCCCCCGAGTGTCCCGAATGCGCGGACGTTGAGGAAACTGCAGAACATGCTTTCTTTATATGCCCTCGTTTCGCGGGCGTGAGAAGCAACATGATGGCAATTTGCGGACAGGACACTACTCCGGATAACTTAGTCCAAAGGATGTGTTCTAGCTCGGACGTCTGGGGTGCGGTCAATGCGGCTGCTACCCAGATCGTACTTGAGCTACAAAACCGCTGGAAAGCCGATCAACGGCGAATAAACTACCATAATCCAGTAGTTATCTAAGAGTGTGTTTTAAGCACAATAGCCCCTCCCTGAAGTAATACCGATAAGGTGGTTCCAGGGGGGATCGAGGCTGGAGACTCGAGTAGGGTTTTAGTGGGTCTGGATCCTCACGCCCCAGCAGGGGGGTCGGGATACCAAACCCCACTCCCTGAGTTGTCTTCTCAGGTGTCTGATAGCAGATTTCCCTACTCGTTAAAAAAAACACGCACACACACACACACACAGCTCAGTTCGTCTAGCTCTATCGATTGGTGTATGTGATTTGGGCCTCGGACAACTTCGTGTTTTTCGACCAATTTCGAAACCTTTGTTGTAGAGTAAGGAGGGGTAAAAGTGCGATGCGGGTAAAAGTGCGATTCAATGATTTATCGGTGCAGATTCCGAGTAAATTTTCTACATTGGCATGGATGGGTGACTACTTTGACAGCTTGAATCTAACGTAAACTTTGGTTGCCTACGAAGCATAGTTGCTGAGCTATGTGCAAATGTTATTTTAGGGCGGTTTTGATGTAATTTTTCGTTATACGGCAAATACGATTTCAACAGGAGGATATTAATTGTTGAAAATTTGTAGCAGCGTTTTACTTCACTCAGATATCTATTTTGAAAATACGGTGAAAATAATTTACAAAATATATTTAGCTTTTCCGTAATTTAAGCTAACCCCGTCAAGCGCATGGCGGGGTAAAAGTTCGATTACCGGACGGGGCAAAAGACGGACGGGGCTTTAGGCACTATATTACAGACACTAGAAATGAAAGATCTGCAGAAAACTGTGTGCTCTACAGATGTTGGCCGAAGAAAAACAATGTGTTTCCGGTGATGAAACTAAAAACAAAGGTTTGGAAAAATTTCGATCTAACGGAGGCTGTAATACACCAGCGCAAAATAGAAAAGGTGCAAATTGAGAATATTCCTTACTGAAACATAACGCAGATTGAAGATAATATGGTTTTGTTAGCTACTGCTGGGCTAATTTCATCGATTCTAGCTTCGAGCTTTTACCCCGCGGTATTCGCACTTTTGCCCCGCCAGTGGGGTAAAATTGCGAATCTGCACCTGATCAGAAGAAAGAAGAATTTATTTTGCAAAATACTATTACCGCAGATGGTATATAGTTGAATGTGAAGACATTGAGTTACTGCATCACTTTAACATATGAGTGGCTCAGAAGGAAAGGGGTTTAAGTGACAAAAAGTAAATTTCGAGAAAATCGGATCCAAAGTTAAGCTAGAAGTCAGCTAGAAAATTCGTCAGGTTAAAATACAAAACTAATGACGCACTATGGTTCTGTTAACTTCACTTTATTAATTTCTATTGTAATCTTGGAAAAGCATTTTAACTTTTGGGATTTATAAGACATTTTTGAAAATGTTATTTGCACTTACACACCCCTTTCCTTCCAAGCGAAACCCAACTTTTATTTTGCTCTTTTTTTCATGTTTCTTAAAAAGTCATTAAACGGTAAAATTTTGACATGAATTTTCTAGCATGCATAAAACCATGCTCAAAGTATCGTTTCCTATCATTATCTCGATTTTTTCAATTTTGTCACTTACACCCCTTTCCTTCTAACCCTCTCATATATTATATTGTTGTCCTTCTTTATATCTCACGAAAATTGATGACAACTTCAAACATCGCACTTATGCCCCGCCCTACTCTATAGTATAACAAATGTAAAAACAAAGAAACCAATTGATGATCAATTTTACGAAGAAAACAGAAGGGCTTCGATGTAGAACAAGTATGCAAGCAATAAGAGATTCTAAACATTTTGTCATGTACTTTCAGAACTATAAGCCCTGAATTGGTTTATTTTACGATTTCTATTAAGTGTCCGGTACTGGGAGATACAATTTGTAAGTGATTTTTTGTCGATTTCTTATTTGGCTCCTAAAATACTTCATTGTGATTTTTATCGATTTCTTATTTGGCTCCTAAAATACTTCATTAGTGATGAAAGTACTTGACACCAATTTTTATTGGAAACTAATCTTCGAAATTACTCTTCCAGTTAATAAAAACTGAAGTAATGCTAACTGTTGATTTTATATTTACAGTCTACACATAATCCAAATTTATTGAACTTTTACTTCAAAAAGTTATCACCTAAATAAAATTCCATATTACAATCTTTGTGTGTAATCAATAACTAAATTTATTTGATTTCAATGTTATAAGAAAGTCTGAAATAATTTACGTTTGCTACCTGGTCTGAAATTATTTAATAAAACACGGGGAACTTATGAATAAGTGCGTGAAGAGCTTGCTGCTTTGCTATTATGCTATTATGAATATTAGAGGGTAAAAATCATTACGATCCGTGATTTTGATGAAAAAAATTGATTTGACCTTCATCGTGCTTGTACCTGGCCACCACTGCACTGATATAAACAATCTCTATTCTAAATCTTTCAAATACGTTAAAATAAGATCAGATTGATTAATGATCATTTAAATCAACTCAATTTTTTTAGCCATTGTGGCATATGCATTGATATGTATGTATTGATAAATAGTAATTGGCCAATAACAAAGTTCCACTAAGTAAGCTGAACATAATTTAGACATAGCACTTACTAACAATAAATACGATATGTTGAATTTTAAATATAATTTAGAATGTACTACTAACTGCCGAAAAATAGAGAAGTATTAGAAACAAATCACGAAAAAATATTTTACCACGTTTACGTTCATGGCTTATACGCTCTTTCGTTTTAAAGCAATCCAGGAAGACAAAACTTATTGCATCAATCGCATTACCGCACGAAAGCAAGTGCAATGCAGTTACGATATGCGGTGTCTTTGCAATCCTAAGGTATGTTTGCGATGTGGTAGACTCAATTCCTAGAACTTTTACTAAAAGTATAGTTTCAGTAGTGCAATATGAATGGTGAATTCGATACTTTGTAGTTGTTCAAACAAGGGCTAATCTGAATCAACTTTGACTGCGGCCTAAAATATTTTCCCCTCATTGCCGCTCCACATCAATCCTTTCTAGTAAGCACCGTTGAAGTGCACTGTTCCTCAGTGTTGCTGAGACGACACATTCATCAACCACATTCGAACGAAGCCAATGACTGCTTCACAATTGGGTTAAAACAATATTGTTGCTAATTCTGCTCGCGTTAGCAGGTGGGTATGTACGTACAAATCGATTCAATTGCAATGTACGGTACGGTACCTGACCGACGACGCTGCTGCAGCACCTTAGAACGCTTCAGTGCATCCCGGTGGCGAAGCCACCTCCAACACCACTACCGACCGGAACGTCACATCATCGTTTACCGGGTCGCGATCTCAGGCACAACTGACAGTCTAACAGCTTGCGAGCGTGTGTCATAATCGCCCCGTCAGCCACGACAATCATTAGCGAGCGTCTCCGCTGTTGGTCATCGTTGCGTTGCCGCGTCTGTCATCACACCACGCACCGTGATCAATAAGGCAGTTTAGATGAATGGAATGCAGCACGGCTCCTGAGCGCGTGTGATGGGGGTAGACTAAGTTCATCTGTGCCGTCCGTTTGTTGTATACCACCTTCAAGGATCTATCGAGCTGACCAAACACTCTCGTTTTTCCGCATATTGCCGGATTGTGTTGATCATCGTCATCAGCATCATCGTTAAGATCTATTCGATGAACTTGGCGTCGTCGTCGCCCGCCGTCGTTGTTGTCGTCATCATCATCATCGCCGAGATCGATTGATCAAGAAAGGCTATTGTTTGGTGGGCTACCGCAGGTGTCTGTCAGTTGTCGTTTCACTTTCGTTCGGTTCGGCGGCGCGTTTTTCGCTCAACTTTGTTGTGACCGGGCACGCGCGCCCTTTGCTGCTAGCGGGACAGCTATCTTTCGGAGTGATCCCAAACGAGTAACTTAAATGCGTGTGCTGTTCTGGCGTAATCGCAACAACTATTTCGCGACGGCTCGCAGTCAGGTTCAGAATTTGGCAACTTCGACGGACAGAGTGTGAACAGAGCTGGGCTGGGGCAGAATTGGAACGAGTTGAGAATGCATTCGCTGCTAGATTGCTGAGTTGTTCCTTCTAGCGCTGCGAGGCACTCGAAGAGGTGACAAATCGTAGTTCAAACCAACAGTGAATGTGGATCGGCAAAAGGTTGCAAAAAAAAAAAAAAAAATTAAACGACACTCATACGTTAACAGCTGAATCAATCAATCAAACGGCCTTTGAGGCTGGCCCGAATTTCGACGAAATTTGTTGTAGTGGTAGGAGGCAGAGGCAAGTTTGCGACAGCGAGTTGACTAATAAAATCTAGGCTAAGCTTGCGCTTACATCGGTAAAAATTTACCGAACGTAGGAAAACACACGACCAAAGCAAACAAAAGGTACACCTAGTTTACTTTCGCAACCGCAGAGGCCCTTCCGAAAATCGCAGCCGAAAAGATGAGTGTGGCCGGAAATTTCAGCGACTTTAGCTCCGGATCCCGGTTCGTGTTCCAGATGGCCATCGACGAGTACCACGCGGGTCGCAACTGGTCCGGTCTGGTCGATCGCTACTGGCTGATCGTGGAGGAGCTAATCGCAGGTGAGTGTTTTGGGTGGTTTGGATCAAAAACATTGGCCCGCCGAAGCTGGTGCGTAATATTGACGCTCAAGCGTGAAGATCGCATGACCATCAAATTTTAGCAGCTACTAATTAATTCCTTCTCGCGCACTGAGATTGCGCGGCGGACTGGGTCTCGGTTGGGCTGGGTTGATGAGTGAAGAGTGCTGCTGTGGTGGATGAAGTTATGGGCAGCAAACGTGATAATCGCAACAGTGATCTATTTCTCAGTTGGGGGGGTTTTGCTGTGTGGCTTTTAGTAGCGTTCGCTACGGTTGGGTTTTGAAACGCTACGAGGCGCGATTTCTGCACTGTTTTGATTGAACGCGGCAATGGTAACAGCTGAGAAAACGATTAATCATTCAATTAGGATGTTTTGTTCGGATTGCCTAAATTTGAAGTAGGAACAATCAATTTAGAGACCATTGGCCATTCACCAGGAAAATCCTTGGCTTGTTGCTAGTGTCATTATTGCATGTTTTTGACAAATCAATATGTGTATATTTTTTGTATACAAAACAAATGAGACGATGAACTAGGAACAAAAAACGATACCTTAATGATCTATTAAATATGTGCAAATTTCAAGGAAGGATCTAGCTGTCTTGGCTGCCAAGAATACAGGCGGCAGCTAGAACTACAAAGTTTGAACGCAACGCAAAAAAATGCACAGTAAATATAGGATAAATTTGTTCAAGCTTGGACATCTGTTCTCGGTAGTGTGGACATCTGTTCTCGGAGGAATCACTAGCCTTTCTGCAGCTTCTAAACTGTTTGAGATAATTGTGAGTGGTGTAATACTGTCCCGCACTAAGAACTATATTTCAACGGTGCAGCACGGTTTCATGCCTGGTAGATCTGTTTGCACTAATTTGCTGGAGTTTACATCGATGTGTATCTCGCATATGGAGGACAAGAAGCAAGTTGATGTTATCTACACTGACTTGAAAGCAGCTTTCGATCGAATTGACCATGCAATACTATTACGAAAACTGTCTCGACTTGGTGCCTCCCAACAGATGGTTGAATGGCTGAACTCATACCTCAGTGGTAGGGTACTTCGTGTGAAACTGGGTAGTAGTGTTTCATCGGTGTTTACCAATAAGTCTGGAGTCCCTCAAGGAAGTAACATGGGACCTCTACTCTTCTTGCTATTCTTCAACGATATTGCGTTGCTGCTGGGAGTTGGCTGCAAGTTAGTGTACGCCGATGACCTGAAATTGTTTGCATCGATAGGAAATATAGACGACTGCCGCCGCTTGCAAGATTTGCTTGATTTATTCACTGACTGGTGTATACGGAACTGTCTCATTGTAAGCATAGCTAAATGTGAAGTGATGAGTTTTTACCGCATCAAAAACCCGATCACCTTTGGTTACACTATCGATGGTGTTGAGTTACGCAGAGTGGACCGAGTTAGTGACCTCGGCGTCTTGCTGGACACCAAACTGACGTTTAATCTACATCGTGAGTTGATTATCTCCAAAGCATCTCGACAGCTTGGTTTCATCTTTAAAATTGGTCGGAACTTTAAGGATCCACACTGTCTTAAATCATTGTACTGCGCCCTAGTACGTCCACTACTGGAGAATTGTAGTCTTGTTTGGTTTCCTAAACAGCTAACATGGAATCTTCGGATTGAACGTGTGCAACGGAGATTTATCCGACTAGCATTGCGACACTTGCCCTGGGAACATCCGGATATCTTACCTGCTTACGTAGATAGGTGCCGTTTACTCGACTTGGACACCCTTGAACACCGACGCAAGATGCAACAAGCAATATTCGTAGCAAAAACTATCAATGGCGAAATCGACTCTCCAAACTTGCTTTCCATGATTAATTTTCGCGCATCACAACGACCGTTGCGATCAACTGGACTAGTTCAAACGCAGTTTCATCGGACGGCGTTCGGATATAGCGAACCGATAACTGAATGTATCAGGACCTTTTCTAATGTAGAGGAACTTTTTGACTTTGGTTTACCGTCACACTTGTTTGCACAGAGATTGCGTAGAGCTTATTTAGAATAAGATTTTATTCATGTAGACAATTTTAAGGTCAGATGAATTATATATAATAAATAATAAATAATAAATAAATAATAATTTGCAATTGCGCTTTTCTCTTGATTTTCTCTTCCATAAATAATGAACTATAAAAATAGTGCTCAAATTTTGATACTTGTTCTTGTTCGGACAATTTGGACCCATTTCTATTTTTACTTTTCACTTGAGGTGCCCCTTTCTGAGTTGGAGCGGTCCCATAATTCATAATTTTTGCCAACCTTTCTTTATTTAACATTAAACATACTGTGAAGGAGTTCATCCCTTGCTGTTTTTGACTAATTTTCACAGTATTATAACACTGTTCTGCTTAACTATTTTTATTATAAAATATGTTTAAAACATAAAGTAAAGTTTCCTGCTCTACTATCTTTCTTTTTATCGAAAATAATGTTAACAATAATCTATCGACATTTGCGGCATTTCCGCTCTGCTAGCGAAAAACATGTTAGGAAATATAGGCATAGTTTCTTCAGCAAAGTTGTAAATATTGTAAAATCAAGCAACTTTGCTGATGAAATAAAATTTCTATCATTATCGAGTGCTGAACTATAGGGCATTTTCTTTAAAACTTCTTTAAAAATTGGTTTTTCATGCTTAGCTTTTGTATGTTGCATTTTACAAGTATACAATGTTCTAGGCAATTATCGAAGCTCTCAAAATACACGTTTTTGCAGAAGATCGCAAATCTCTTGGACCTTCACATGCTGATTTATCGCATATTCAAGCTTTAAATTTCCATAGCTTCACGAGCACATGGTGTAAAATGGGGCAAGCGGATTTATGAAATCAGCACTTCATCTTAAAGTTTAAGTCGGGTACTATAAACCTGTACGAATTCTTTTGTAAAGAAAGGTCATGGAGATTTGCAACCTTCTGTAAAAACAAGTAACTGCAGTAACATTTTTCTCACCAAACGCTCCTCTGCTTTAATCAAAAAACGAGTGTTTTGAGCTTTCAATAATCGCCTAGAACCATATGCTCTTGTATAATGCAACCAACATACGCTAAGTATGAAAAACTTATTTTTAATGAATTTCCAAAGAAAATTTTCTACAGTTCTGCACTCGATAGAGATAGAAATGTCATTTCTTTAGCAAAATTGTTTATCTTTATATTTTCTATAACTTTGCCGAAGAAAGCATGTGTCTATCTACTAACACAAAAAAGAACGTGTATCGAGCTTTTCGCGAACGAGAAACACATAAAACGTATGCTTGCCGTACTCTCATTTGGGTGGTTGGGGACAAGCGAAACTCATACAGGTTTATAGTACCCGACTTAAACTTTAAGATGAAGTGCTGATTTCCTAAATCCGCTTGCCCCATTTTACACCATGTGCTCGTGAAGCTATGGAAATTTAAAGCTTGAGTATGCGATAACTCTGCAAGTGAAGATCCAAGAGATTTGCGGTCTTCTGCAAAAACGTGTATTTTGTAAGCTTAGATAATTGTCTAGAACATTGTACTCTTGTAAAATGCAACTTACAAAAGCTGAGCATGAAAAACCAATTTTTAAAGAAGTTTTGAAGAATATGCCATATAGTTCAGCACTCGATAGAGATAGAAATTTTATTTCTTCAGCAAAGTTGCTTGTTTTTACATTATTTACAACTTTACCGAAGAAACTATGTCTACATTTTCAAACAAAAAAAAGTTATTTTTTTATTTTCATTATAGTAAGCGGTGACTAACTTTTGACAATTTTAGATTAAGGGGGATATTCATATGAACAAAAGTGCTAAAGACCACAAATGATAAAATGAAAACAAGAGAGAAAACTAGGAAAAAAGTTCCATTTTCACCCTTTTGGACTACTGTGCGCTGGGATAAATTCCAGATTTTGAAAGATATTTTATGTGGATTCCAATAGTGTTACTCTTGTTTACGGCACGCATATGTTCTTAGAAATTTTGGCCAAATAAAGGGGATTTTACCCCACTTTTCTAGGAGTACAGAGCTGTCTTGATCAATAACTCTGGAACCCGCTGGAATAAAACCGACCTTTTTCTGTCACAAGAAAGCTAACTTTATGTCGATAGATGCAGAAGTAGATTGATCGCTGTAAAATTAGTCATTTTACCCTAATTTTCTCAGTTAACGTCGCCAAATTAGGGTAGCTTGATCTTTATTTTACCAAAACTACAAGAAACAAACAGGTGCTGTGAATAAACACTAAACTGTTCGAATGCTTATAAAAAAAACTTTATTTTGGAGAAAAAAGATTTAATTTATCCCAGCAGAATCCAGAGCTATATGTGTGTGTTTCAATACTTTTATATAAAAAAAATTACTTGCACCTAAATAGTTTGTCTCTGTAAATGCAAATAATTTTAGTCCTGGAGATGGAAGGTGATAGTTCTATTGTTCATTCCCATTTCTAGAATGCCTGAATATACACGCATATTCCGGGGACGCTTTCATAAACAATAAGCACCGCATAGATACTTTTACATTTCCACACTTCCAGAATAATTTTCAGGCGCGTATTTAATAATGTGATCAAATAAATATGTATAAAAATAGAACGATCTCACCAGCAGTCCTTTGAATCAGATATAGTTGCGTCATTTAATTTTCCCTCAGTCCTACATCTAAAATACATGTACATTATTAAAAAGTTTTACGGTCAATATTTCCACTGTACAGTAGGTGTTTGTAGAACAGGAATGAAACAAATGATTAAAATAACATATGTTAGGGCTTATCTATCCACAAAGTCGACTGCGTCGGTCCAAAACCACAATTTATTGTGGTCCCACAATTGTCTTCGGATTCCTCTTGAAGACAGCTTATTTATTGCGTAAAAAGATCAATGTTATCCCAGCGGAATAAAGACATAGGAACTTTACCATCTCTTCATGTCGAGAAAAGTTCGGTAGAATGCCCTTTTATTTGGCAACTAGCTGACCCGACAAACTTCGTATTGCCACAAATTAACCTGTGTTGTACATAAATCATGAATCTCGGATGATCTTTGTCACAATCTCGAGTTTTGCAAGCCCCCCAGTGGGCGGCGCTTACGACGGCGGGTCACCGGCAACACTCGCGACCGTCTCGTCCTGAATGATCTAGTGTTACTATAGATAGTTTTTGTGGTCTTGTATTGACTAATGTTTTATGGAAGAGTCTCGAATTTCTCGAGTTCGATTAGTTTTTGGGTTTCGCAAAAATTTCTGTTTGATTTGTATGAGAGTCCATATCCCCCTACCACAGGGGTGAGAGGTCTCTAACTATCGTAAAATAAATTCAAGACTCCAAAATCTCCCACATGCCAAATTTGGTTCCATTTGATTGATTAGTTCTCGAGATAAGAGGAAATTTGCATTTCATTTGTATGGAAGCCCATCCTCTTAAAGGGGAGATGGGCCATAACTCGCTTTCTAAAGAAGAGAGGGGTCTCAATTCACCATAGAAAAAAATCTTGCGTCCAAAACCACTTACATGTCAAATTTGGTTTTATTTGCTTGATTAGTTCTCGAGTTATGAAGAAATTTGTTTTTCATTTGTATAGGAGCCCCCCCCCTCTTAAAGTGGGGAAATCCATAGAAAATATACCATAGAAAATATTCTTGCCTACAAAAACACCCACATGATAAATTTGGTTCCATTTGCTTGATTAGTTCTAGAGTTATGGGGAAATTTGTATTTCGTTTGTATGAGAGCCCCCCCCTCTTAAAAAGGTAAAGGGTCCTAATTCATCATAGAAAAAATGGTTGCCTCCAAAAACCCCCACATGCCAAATTTGGTTCTATTTGCTTGATTAGTTCTCGAGTTATGAGAAAATTTGAATTTCATTTGTATAGGAGCCCCCCCTCCTAAAGTGAGTAGGGGTCCCAATTCATCAAAGAAAAATTTTTGTCTCCAAAAACACCCACGTGCCAAATTTGGTTCCATTTGCTTGATTAGTTCTCGAGTTATGAGGAAATTTGTATTTCGTTTGTATAGGTGCCCCCCCTCTTAAAGTGGGGAGGGGTTCTAATTCACCATAGAAAATATTCATGCCCTAGAAAACTTTCACATGCCAAATTTGGTTCCATTTGCTTGATTAATTCTCGAGTTATGAGGAAATTTTCATTTCATTTGTATAGGAGCCCCCCTTCCTAAAGTGGGGAGGGGTCCCAATTCATCATAGAAAAAAATTTTGTCTCCAAAAACACCCAAGTGCCAAATTTTGTTCCATTTGCTTGATTAGTTCTCGAGTTATGAGGAAATTTGTATTTCGTTTGTATAGGAGCCCCCCCTCTTAAAGTGGGGAGGGGTCCTTATTCACCATAGAAAATATTTTTGCCCTCGAAAACTTTCACATGCCAAATTTTGTTACATTTGCTTGATTAGTTCTTCAGTTATGAGGAAATTTGTATTTCATGTGTATAGGATCCCCCCCTCCTAAAACGGGGAGGGGTCCCAATTCATCATAGAAAAAAATTTTGTCTCCAAAAACACCCACATGCCAAATTTGGTTCCATTTGCTTAATTACTTCTCGAGTTATGAGGAAAATTGTGTTTCTTTGCTACAGGAGCCCCCCCTCTTAAAGTAGGGAGGGGTCCTAATTTACTATAGAAAATATTCTTGCCCTCGAAAACCTTCACATGCCAAATTTGGTACCATTTGCTTGATTAGTTCTCGAGTTATGAGGAAATTTGTATGGAAGCCCCCCCTTTTAAAGAGGAGAGGAGTTATAATTCCCCTTATAAAGAGGGGAGGGGTCTCAATTTACCATAGAATAAATTCTTGTCACCGAAAACACCCACATGCCAAATTTTGTTCTATTTGCTTGATTAGTTGTCGAGTTATGCAGAAATTTGTGTTTCATTTGTATGGGAGCCCCCCCTCTTAGTGGGGGGAGGGGTTTCTAACCATCACTAAAACCTTTCCTGGCCCCAAAAATCCTCTACATGCATATTTTCATGCCGATTGGTTCAGTAGTTTTCGATTCTATAAGGAACATACGGACAGACAGACAGACAGACAGACAGACAGAAATCCTTCTTTATAGGTATAGATAACTGCTAGAAACAGTTGCATCACACCATTGGCATCCTTATGAAAACATCTCTCTTTTAACATCAAAATATGGATATGGCTCAGCGGTATTCTGATATATAGAGATAAAGGACTTTGTTTTCGTAAAAATTCCCACTGTGCACTGAACCGACTTTAATGATGTTGATACCAAATAGGAAAATATTTTATGAGCTTATTAGGAAAAAATTTCAAAATTTGCTGGGCCAAACCAAAAGTTGCAGATTCAAAATTAGTTAAAGATATTCTCTGCAATCTGCAATCCGTCCTTACAGGTGGCAGGCAATTTCTAGTTTTAAGGTTTAACCTCCCCCAGAGCAAAATTTGTTTTTCAGGCTTGAAATTCCACTGCCAGCTATCAAGAGTAGAGGAAAATATACAGAGCTAATTGTACGATCTACGTCGTAGTCTTCGGCAGCTTAGAGCCGGGGTGGCTTGCACTGTTTTAAGCTCCATTCACTTCAATCTTAGATTACTCGTTACCCATTTCTTTGGCGTCTCTGAAGCCGTAGTTTTTCACTCAAAAAAAAAAAAAAAATGTCGACCTGAGTGAGCCATTTCGCACGTTGAGTCCCTCTGTGCCGATGCGAGGTGTCGGTGGGGTTATTGTATAGAACCGTTTTCCTTAAGACGTGCCCGCGTTACTATAGTTTACTGACTTCCGCTAAATGTACGTTGGTAACTTCCCCAAACAGTGTCTATTGCCCTTGATTCATGTACCTCCGCTACTTTCGCATTCAGCTTCTACTTCGCCAAATGTCGTCCGCAAAGGTGCTTATGTCCTCCGTGAGCATGGTCTATCAGTCTAATTGGAGGTTTTACATTGTCAGATTCGTACGGCGGCTTAAAGGGCTAAACAGAATGCTGCATCAACGCATCCGTCAACGTTAATTTGACAGTTAACCCATGGGAAAAGTGTCAGAATAACGCTGACGAATGCGTTGACGCAGAATTCTGTTTGGCCCTTTATGCCCCTTGATCGCAGCGTTTTGCATAGGGCAAAGTAGGCTCGATGTTCAGTGAATTGAAATGATTGTGCCATACCTGGTTGTAGAAACTATGGAGTACTGCCGCCAAGTCCACCGCTAGTATCTTTGGCCGGTAGAGCTACCATTGACAAAATCGTTAGCGGTTAGCGCTTCGATGTTTTCAGGATCGTCCTAGATCTGACCTATGGTTAATGCTCAGGTACCTAGAACTATGGTCGTGCATGAAGTCTATTTTCGTGACGGCTAACAGAATCACGTCGTTGAGTCGATCTACGCTTATCAGGGAAGTCATTGTCTCCTTTATCAAGCGAACCACGCGCTCCCATGTTCCACCTACATGCGGCGCAGATGGCATGTAAAATACCCAACGTATCCTAGCATTCATGCAGACGTTTGTGCAAGCCGTGCCGATTTGAAGAACCTGCTCCTTACTAGTGCTGTTGTTAGAGAAAATAGTGATTGGACCTCGTTTCAGGATAAAACGCTTGACTCTATTGATGTAAGAGCTCTCGTCGAGCTTGCGGACTACCTTCTGGTAGGAAGCTCGTGCACTAAAGTAGGTAAATACTACGACTCACTTTTTTCTACGTACTTACCGTAACTGGACTAAAATACTACATATTCCCGTAACTGGACCGACATAATTAACCCTAACGTTGTTGAAGACTTCGATAAACGACCTTACGCATTCTATTGACCTGGAAGCCATCTTCGGAGGGCATGGTTGATATTTCCGGACTTTGCACAACTGAATCGATTACCATTGGATTACCCTTTCTATACCCGCTTGAACATTAGGAGTGTGGTAGTGCAATCGCAGGTCGTTAATAATCATTTCATTAAAGTCGTGGACAAAGCGTCAATGATAATGCTTCGTCAAGTAATAATAATCGGAAGATTCTTCGGTAATCTGATGGAAAAACGTGTGTCGTATGGAACCATCTCCGAAAACCGTTGTTCTCTTGTTAATCTATCGTGCATGCTATTCATTGAGGAATGGCCCTAGTACAATACACTCTTCTTTTCTATCATTGGCCATTCTTCCTTCAGCTACCTTCTGTTTTTAGAAAGGGTTGTCATCTTATGGGGAAAGCTTTCATTTTACACCTGCTTTTATAGTGTAACCTTAGTCTTTTCGTACTTCTCCTAAATTTAACGAGATGACCATCGAAGCTGGTGCACCGGCTGTGCTCGTCTGCATCAATTTGATATAAAGCGGTATACCACGCATACTGTTGGCAAAATCGCTTGATAGTGAGAGAGTGCGTTTCGGAGAGTTGAGCGTTTTGAAATATGTGATACGCTTCGGTTTCATGGAATAAATTATTGCAAAGGTCAGGTTTTCTTCGGCAGCTTGATGAATAAATGATGAATAAATGTGTCCGGAACGTTCAGCTGGGTTGTTACCCAGCGCCTGCTGCTGTCTCCTGCAAACTTTTTCCGACTCGGAACGGTACAGCTGATTTGAGTTTCGGTGATCCGATCGTAACCTAAATAGAAATGGTCTTTAGTCGACGCACAGCACAAGATTTGCGACAGTAAGAAACTCCACTGTGTCCATTTGGCGTACGTCTGGCTAGCTAAACTCTAATCCCAATCGCAACCCACAAGCTACCGGTCTTGAGTCGACATCGTTCCGTGTGCTAGCAGCCCTGCCAGGTCATGATGAAGCTAAGCGCAATGTATTTGGGATGTAAGAGACAACATAGTCACGCAAAAAGATGGAGAAGATAAACACATCTTGATTTGAACACAAGCTATGGTTCAGTACTCGGGTCATTTTGCAGTCTTTATTATTATGTGACGAAGCCCAAGTAACAATTTGGGTTTTATTACACACTTATGATGGTTTTTAAGACCAAAATTGATCTTCAAAACCGTCATAAAAGCACAATAAAACCCACATTGTTGCTTGGGAATTGCTCTTCCAGTCTCGATATTCTCAAGAGCCATAAGCAAAAGGGGTAATAAAACCAACGAGAGAGTTCGAATCTACCCTAGGAAAAGGACATATTTACGTTACTTTAGGGGCGACGGCCCTTTATTGATCCTGTGCCGAACGAATTATGGTTCTCCAGTACTGTCATCCCTTCGAAAACCAGCTGACAGTACATCGTTAACAGCGGGGTGCGGGGTCTGTCCTGGAGTCTGCGACATCTTTCTGGTCCGTTGCCTTCACCGTCCATGACTCATGTCCGTAAACAACCACCGGGATTATTAATATTCCGTATAGTGCCGGTTTGGTGCGAAATTGTAAATTATGGGACTTCAGCTGGCTACGTAATCCGTAATAGGCTTAATTCGTGGCAGCAATTCGTCGTTCTACTTCGCGGTTTAAATACATCGTAATCGCATATCACGAGTACCCAAGTAGCTCACTTTTGTCATTTCTGGTTGCTACAACCTATTTATGACTAAAATTAGTCATTAGTCGGTTACCACAACTAATTTATGACAACTGTGCTAGTAGGGTATATCAAGGTATATGATTTCCTCCACTACTTCATATCCTTCCCTGTCCAAACCCACGTTCCCTGCCAGCTACCATGTTCTTCGTATTGGCACTGTTAATGGTAAGTTCCAATTTACTGCTTCCAATTTAAAAGGCTTAAAACCCTCTTCCAGCACTTCCAGTGCTTGATTGCGATGACCAAGAACACCACAACACCAAGAAGCATCTGGGGTTTCGTCATGATAGTCCTGCTCGTTTCCACGTTTGTTCTTCGTATAGCACCTTCCAAGGCAATATTGACTAGCAGGTTAAAGAGTACATCCCGTTGCTTCAGTTCATCCAACACCACCGAAACGGTTAAGGTCTCATCCACTATTCTGAAGCATGGTTTTGATCCATCCAGCTTTGAATTTTTTCTGTTGGAAACCCATGTTCTAGCATTTTCAGCCTCAGCTCACTTCATTTAACTGAATCATACACCGGCTTAAAGTCCACAAACAGATGATAAGTGTGCAGGTGATGATATTAGTGATTTTTATGAATCTACAAGTACAAGTACAAATTCTGAAATTCCACAGGCATGGAATGTACTTTCCAACATATACTTTTCCCGAAAGATATTATAAATTGTTGACCAAAAATGCATGAAAATTCATATAGCAAGTAAAAAAAGGACAGAAATGAAAATTAAAATCCATGAACTAGCTAGTGCGTATGCCTTATTTACTTTTTAAGAGAAATTTTAGGCAAGATAAAAGAAGAAAAATCGTTGCAATTTTTATGCCAAAATGAGTAACAATATAAAACTTGCTGAAAATTATTGATGCAATGAGCTAATCAAAGTAAAATATTCATCGAATGATTAAAGAACTGTGCGATACACAGTGTTTGGTATTGATTCTATCCAAATAATCAAAATTTTACTGAAATTGCTTCGTGAAGTGCGTCGATGTTGAGGGATATCAAAATGCTTTAAACTTATTTATACTCGTATCCTTTACGCGCCATAAACACGCGTAGTAAAATATAAAAAACAAGCGTTGGTTCAAAAATTAAGCAATCAATACATTCGATTTGCATCGTTCGCCTTCACCAGATACTGATACTGTCTAGAGAATACCGCCATAAAAGCAAGTACCTAATCCGGTGAAAAATATGACTGCCAACTGCCAGACGTCAGGTTCAATGCTGGCTCTTCACCTCTAACGCGCATCAAATCCATCCGTAAACAACATCAAACAACAAGGCAAATAAATTCCTGTTTCCTTCCACCGCCGGCCGTGTTCCCCATTCGGCAGCATGTCGTTTGCAGAATCAAGCCACATGGGGGCACACATTTACGCACAGCCTTTTTGTAGCTCCTTTTGCGAGCTTTATGAGCACAATGAAATTACTTATCCAAATTAGAACCGTTACCTTTGCTAAGCCCGTTGTCGATGGCGAAGGCTTTACCGCCTTAGTGGCGCTAGAAAAGGACACAAAAACCAAACACAGCTCGCTCTAATCCAAGACTCGATTTATATCCGCAATAATATCTTACAAGGCACGGGCACATCATACGGGTGACAAAACTCTAAGCAAGTAGGTACGGCTAACGACAATCAAACACGAGTAAACGTAACGAGAATTGTCATCTGCAGTACTAAAAAAGGGGCAACTGTTGCTGATTGGCGGTTTGCTGCCTGTCTCGTTGTGAGGTGAAAATTTTCCCAGCTGATTGTACGCTCGCTATCCCCCCCCCCACTCGACCCGTTTGCGTTGCGTTGATTAAATTTCTATGTAATGCGGTGCGACTCGCAATCACCAACTCTAGGGGGTTCGTTTGGGTCAGCGTAATTAAACTTTACCGGGATTAACCGATCACGTGAATGACAGCAAATTGTCATAAAAAGAGTAAAAAATAGTAACGATCGGGTGGAAAATATTTTCTCACATTTATCCCATGGTTATTTGAGATTTCGAACCCATATCCTTTCGCTTTCCTGTTTTATATCAACCTTCACAAATGGAATTTCTGCGCTTTCGAATGACCGATTGGATTGAAGGTGGTCAACTGCCGTGATTGGTAATCTGAACTTTGCGACTCTCTCGGTGGCTAGCCGGATTGTGACGAAAATGACCCGTTATCCTAGCTACATTCGCGCCGTTAGCCTGTTTTTTCCTCCCCTTTGAAGCATTTATTAGACGTGGTACATTGCACTGTCGTTAGCCTTGGCAGTTTTGCAATAATCGAGTTTCAAACGTTCAATATCGAAAGCCGAACGTGAAAAAAAAATTGAAAAGTTGCAACTATTCTATATGAATGGTTTTATTATGTATCTAGACATCATTCTAATAATGCGGCTCATTTCACTTGTTTCCTGAAATAATTCAAACTAAGTACTCGCTCGTAATCTTTTATTATCCTAGTTGTTAGTCAACAACACTAAGGTGTGAATAAACCAGCCAAACTGTGAAATAAGTAATAAACGGCGTGTGCCAATTCTAGTTTCAGATTGTTTTATGGCCTCCTTTCAAACGACTTTAGAGGCTTTAGTGTGATTTGAAGAAAAATCGCACCTTCGCTGTCATCCGGCTGCTGCTATCATCGGTGCGACTACGCGGCGCGACGGGACTGGGTGCGGTGGTCAGCAGCGGTCGTAAAATGCATATGCACCACGACGACGGAGGCGCTCGTTCACATTGAGTGTGTCCGCACGAAACAAAAGCACGGTGAATGAGATCAAATCGCGGTCTTGGCCGTCGCCGTCGGTCGTTCCGTCCAGCTCTGTCATCATTAGTTACGGCGATTAATGTTTGAGGTCCGTTCAGTGTACTTATCCTTTCTGGCGTTGTTGGCCCTTTGCTGTTGGATTCTCGCAGTCGGCTTGGCCGTCCTTTATGGATGCATTTTTTGCTCAAGCTTTTGTAAACTGTCGTTTGTGTGTGTCGTGTGGACAATGGTTCACGATGTTTGCGATATCATTAGTAAATAGTAATAGTCATTCATCCCCGATCTGCTCTATGTTTTGATGGCAACCTGCATTGACATGATGTCTGCATAAAGCTATTGTGCGGTCAGTTAATTATTTAGTTAACCTCAAGCAAGTTCTATTAGAATAAAATGATCAATTAATGACTATTATGTCCTTATTAACTAATCACAAGAATAGTTTTGTAAAACATCTGGTCTACATCGAAGTTAACTGGACGGTTCTGGTTGTGATAATGTTCCAATAATAGTGGAAAATGTTCCTATAATAGTTATCGACAAGACATCATGGCCGGTTATTACGGGGACAATTACGGGGCTAGTGCAACGTTCCTATTGACCCTTGCTGTGCCGCTTAACCGACATTCGAACATATGGCCGGCTTGTTAGACCAGTAACGTACCCCAGTGCATTTCTATCCCCGTTAGCGCAGTGTCGTACCTCGAAACCAGTTGTGAGGCACAGCACCCTTTATGCTCTTCTTATGCACGCTGTCTAATTGTCGAACGATTTAACGGAGTTTATTTGTATGAAGGCTCATAAACAGCAACTAATGATCGGTCGATTTTCATTTGGTTGAGGTAAAACCCTCAACTTTTTAAATTTATTTTAAAGGTCATCCGAATGAGTTATAACGGTATTGTATTAAAAATCTGCGTCGATTTGGTATTTTACGGGTTGATTAGCAAAGATATAAGATAGCAATGAAATAATTTCTTTAGCACGTCCTTTAAGTTTTTAACGCTGTCTTCCCATAGGCCACCAAAGTGGCGAAGTAGTAACAAACTAAAGGGGTTTCTTTATTGTAGATAATACTAGTCTATACTTATATTACAAAACAAAAATTCTTTAAGAGTTGCCCATGATGCTTGTATTGAAAATCACGCACTACACAGAGCCGATCGTCTGTATCTGTCAGATTTCTCTATGCAATCAAACAATGAATGTGATCTGTTATGAGGAATTTTTGGAATCAAATTGTACTCATTGAGAGAAAAATGCAAAATTTAGTTTTTAAATGGAATTAAAAAATAATTGACAGTATTGCTAATATAATTTCATTAATTTTTTGGGCAATTTCCTTTTCAAAGCATGAGAATCGTTTCTTTCTTAACCTAATATTTTCGGAGATATGAGCAAAAGAAAATAACAGGGCTTGACAAAAACGGGTGTTTTTGGTTGGTAAACAGCTGGATAGTATGTGTGGTGAATGACCAACTGGTTAAAACCACATTAAAATAAAAATAATAAAAAAGCTGGATAGTACGCAACATCTATGCCTCCCGTACCTGCAGGCATAAAAAAGACCCCATTCGACATTCAAAGTCGGATAGTCGTCAGTGAGGCCACAATCGCTGTGCTAGATCTAGAAACTCCGAGCGCACAACATGATTGGTTTCAGGCGGCATGCGTCAGAAGCAGGACAAAGATCGTGAAGAGCTAGAATAACTGTTCCGGGTTAATGATCCGCGCAAGCTTAATTAACCCCTCTAAGGTCTACACTAAAATGGCCATAACTTTTTTATTTTTCAATATTTTTTCACCAAATTCGGGAATTTTGCCGAAAATATTTTCTATTTTCATAATATCTATAGATAATGGCCATATGCCATATGGTCCCGGAGTTATTCCGGAGTTCCTTGGGGGACCGAGATATGGCTTTTTTAGACAAAGTTGCCAAATATCTAAAATTTGTTTGAAATCTGTTGATTTTTGAAAACATATCATCGACTGTGGACATATCAGTTACTTTGCCGCAGTTATGAGCCATGGTGCGTGCCATCCGGATCCGGGGGGACGCTATAAATTCGGAACCGGTTCCCGTAATGGGACATTTCAGCATCAGTAAAGCATGTCGTGTCGCATATCAAAAAACATCAGCATTCGATAAAATAGCGATTGGCGATCATCTCATGTCTTTCAGAGCCCATATGGCCGATTCCAGGTCCCGGACAAGTTCCTCCGAAATCCGTTCTGTGCTTGAATCAGAAAAGAAACCCTCCCCGGACCCGGAACCGGTCATACGGCCTCTGAGAGACATGAGATAATCACCAATCGCTATTTTGTCGAATGCTGATGTTTTTTGATATGCGACACGACATGCTTTACTGACGCTGAAATGTCCCGTTACGGGAACCGGTTCCGGATTCATAGTGTCCCCCGGATCCGGATGGCGCGCACCATGGCTCATAACTGCGGCAAAGTAGCTGATATGTCCACAGTTGATGATATATTTTCAAAAATCAACAGATTTCAAACAAATTTGAGATATTTGGCAACTTTATCTAAAAAAGCCATATCTCGGTCCCCCAAGAAACTCCGGAATAACTCCGGGACCATATAACATATGACCATTATCTATAGATATTATGAAAATAGAAAATATTTTCGGCAAAATTCCCAAATTTGGTGAAAAAATATTGAAAAATAAAAAAGTTATGGCCATTTTAGTGAATTTTGCGGCGCTAAAAATGATGTAGACCTTAGAGGGGTTAAGGCGTAAAAACTTTTGGCCTTAAACGGCTTTCTATGACTTGACCCTTCTGTATAGACAGACTGCGCGGCCGGCTGTTAGAGTACAGGACAGTCTATATTTCTTAACACTAAAAAGTTATTTTTTTATTTTCATTATAGTAAGCAATGACTAATTTTTGACAGTTTTACATAAAGGGGGATATCAGGGGCGGACTGGGAGCCAAAGGGCCCATCGGGCCTTTGAGATTAGGGGCCCCAGTTTGCAATATTCTCATGATAGTAAATTAACACAAAAAACGACATCTACTCAAAAGACATCAGCGTTACAAGGACAGTAAAACGAATGAATATGGGCTCTATTTTGTAAGTCATGTCGTGTAACTCGACTCGACCCAGGCACTGTCGAGTGTGGAGTATCGGGAGAACGGGCAGCAAAGCTGCTCGATGGTCGAAACAAAACAAACTCAGTCGTTATTAGGACCGAGTTACCAGCTTTTAGCGTGTGCGTCATATTGGCGGTTCACGGTACTTTAGTTTGGACGCAGTTTTTTCAACCCAATCTTCGCTACTTTGAGTTTTAGTTTGTTCAGCCACCACCAAGCTGTTCTATCGACAATATCCATTTCATTGGGAAAGCAGACGAACTAACTAGATTTGCTGAAGATTGTGCCTGTGTGTTGCTCCTTTTATAACATCCTGTAACGGCATGTTGAACAGCCCACATGAGGGACCATCACGTTGATAAAATCGCCTGTGAGGTTAGAATGGCCATGATTTTACGGTCGATGGTATCATACGCAACTTTAAAATCAATGATATAATTGTGCGTTGAATTATGTATTCATGGACTTTTTGGAGGATCTGCCGCAGCGTGAATATTTGATTTGATTTGCGTGATAAATGATAGGATGTCAATACATAGTTCAATATATATTAACAGCTTACTGCGTCTACACGTCAGAACAGAACAGTTCATAGTGCAGGCGATTCCCGTGCCGAGATATAGCTATCCCTGGGATTAAACTCTTGGATTCTCCTATAAGAATGCTGCTTCTATAAGCAAGGTATTCTGTGCGAATCCTCTGTCGAATTTCTTCACACGATTCCAATGCGAGGAATGCCCGAGACTCTGCGCGAATCTTTTGGGTTCGTCCTGGTAGAGCTGCGGAAAAAAGAAACCACCGTCTAAAAACGCCAGTACGAAGAGTACGTGCTCGCCAGTCCAGAAGAGAGGTTCGTGTGACGCTGGATGAGTAAAAATTATGAGTCAGAATAGCAGATGAGACCTCACGTGCTTTTTGATATTGCGGATGACGTCGATATCACCGAAATCCGAAAGTATAGCAGCAAAAGAAGCCTTTAGGTCATTTATTGAGAAATTGGGACTTACCATTAACACTGCCAAAACGAAGTACATGGCGTGGAAATCCAAATGGTGTTGGTGTCGAAGAGGAACTGAATGTATTTTGGTATGCTCGTGACATGTGACAACGATGTAAGTTGCAAAATAAAACGACTAATTGCAGCTGCGAATTGGCCTTTATGCAGGCATTACATTTTGTAGCTGAAGTCCCGTAGCTTGCGAATTCACATAAAACTGACGCTCTAGAGAACACCAATCCTCTCGGTGGCCCTTTACGGACATGAATCATTGACGCTAAAAGAAGCTGATCGACGAATGCTTGAGGGTTTAGCGTAAAATGTGGCAAAATCCAAAATGGAATGTAGCCCAGACGCATGAACCACGAGCTATATTAAGAATGCAAATATGCTGTTATAATGAAGATAGTACAGTGTGGCAGTCTGCGGTGGGCTGGTCACGTGTCTAGAATGCCCGACGAAAGAGTAGCCAAAATTATTTTAAGCAGAGAATCAAGAAGAGGCCGTAGATTTCGGAGTACACATCGCACTGATAGATGTGCGCTATCGAGGATGATGCACGTTCAGCTGTTGTTCGAGGAGTTTAAAGAAAGATAGCCCAGGATTGAGTACTGGAGGACCATAATTGATACGGCGCAGGATCGATAACGGACCGTCGCCACTAAAGTAAACTGAGTATGGTGCTTAAGGCGACAGTTCAATATTTATAAGTAGTCAAATAACTGCGACAAATATTTTCAGAGCTTGGACCCCAACAGCTCAACTTAAATGATTTCATGAATCATGAGGCCCCAGCAATTGAACATTCGTGAGCGGTAGAAAGAGTTTAACTGATATAAAAATTTTGGAAAATCTCATTTTGTGTAACAACAAAATTTTTATGCGGCCCACCGGGCATTTGCTCGGTTGCCCAGTGGGCCAGTCCGCCCCTGGGGGATATTCATACGAACAAAAGTGCTGAAGACCATAAATGATAAAATGAAAGCAAAAAAGTTCCACTTTTCGCCCTTTTGGATTACCTGAATGGGGCGAAGTTGCAGAAGGAGGCGGAACTGAAGATAGTTATTTCCCAGCACTTGATCTCCTAGAAGGTAAACGAGAAATCGGGATGCTGAAGATCAACAAAGCTGCCGGTATGGACCGCTTACCAGTAGAGCTTTATGACCATGGTCAAGAAATGCTGGCAGCGGCACTGCGGTCATTTCCAAGAATTGGGAAGAGAAGAAGCTACCGGAGGGATGGATGGAAGAAGTTGTTTGTCCCATCTACAAAAAGGGTGATCGGCACGACTGCTGCAACTACTGCGGATTAACGCTGGTAAACGCCATCCAAGGTATTCTTCCAGATTTTGTTACGCAGGCTATTGAAAGAGCGATATGCTTATTAAATTTTATGCGTGCTCTACTAAACGGGTTTACCCTTCCTTCAATGCTAGATCTACTTTATCCACCTCGCTCCTCATTGCCAGTATTGTCTCCAGTTACAGCCATCCTTAGCGAGCCTGACCAGTACTTTTAACTATAAGAGTTACTTTATGCACTGTCAACGTCAAGAGTGTTTTTACGGGGGTCCCCAGGTAACCAATAAGCATCAAAATAAGCAGTAAATCAGTCGTTTATTAGCATCCCTGGCGTTTAATACTGCTATTTAAATTTTTCTTGTTGGTAACTAGCTGCAAATAAGCATTGTCAGCACTATAAGAGGGCTAGCAGTAAAGTAGCCGCATATTTTGCCAAAATAGCATTTAAGTAGTATTTAAGTCAACTTAAATGCTTATTTGCTTGCTTTTAAATTGCATTGGAAATGCTTATTGGTTACCTGGGTCATTTTACGCAGGCTGTTACCGAGAGCACAAGATTTCGGAGAGGATTATCAGGTGGGTTTTATGGGAGTTCGCGCACATTGACTGCAAAGCAGCATACGATACAGTCAATCGACACCAGCTATGGCAGGCCGGTGAAGACCCTAACCCAGCGAGGTTGTGGGCCGGTCAAAGTCAGGTTGGTTTTGTATCAACCTAGATAGCCACTATAATGGGAGCAGGAACACCAAAATCCAGTCTTTGGTTGTTCCCTCGGTTGTGTGCTAACAGGGAAAGGATGTAGTGCCTGCGGGTGCTGTAGTGTAATGGTGTAAAGAGTAGAAGCGCGTGGGGTTGAGCTTAGAGTGGCCAAGTTGGCATTCAACAAAGAGGTTGGGCGTAGCAAGAGATCTTCTTTTCAGGAGCTAGGTCGCGATACCCATTGAAACCCTTGAAGTGATGTTTGCCAGGGTCACCCCCTGAAAATTATGACGGGCGCATCTACTCCACAGCAAACCTGCCCACACAAGCTGAAAGTCATCGTGGAAGGAATATTCCCGCAACATGATCCAGTGAGCCTTAGACTACGTACGGCCAAGCGAATGATACCCTCATTTCGGCCACGAATAAGAAGCCTATTGTGGTTGCCAGGGCGGTACTCCGAACGAGGTACTGATAGTGGCGATCCAAGCATATACTGATATATTTGGAGAGACACTACGGAACTGCCTAGAAATAAGACTGGTACTGCTACCGATGCCGGGAAAACCACCAGGGGAACCCTCATCGTACAGGCCGATTTGCCTACTTAACACGTTAGGCAAGTTACTAGAGCGGTAATCCTAAGCAGGCTAACGCCCATTGTGGAATGTGATACCGGGCTGGCAAGGACGCAGTTTGGATTCCATAAGGGGAAGTCCTTGACAATGGAGTCATAGAGAGGGCCGAGAAGCCTATGAGATAGAAGCGGCGGGACGACAGGTATTATGCCATAGTCACGATCGATGCCAAAAACGCCTTTAACAGCGCTAGCCGGGGTGCAATCGTGCTAGCGCTGCATAGGATGAGGGTACCGGGCCATCTATGCAAGCTGCTTAAAAACTACTTCGAGAACCGGACGCTAGTATACGACACGGCTGATGGGGTGAAGAAGTACAAAGTGATAGCGAGTGTTCCACAGGGCTCGATTCTGGGTCCTACGCTCTGGACCAAAATTATCCAAAATTACCAAAATTATAAATTATCGTAGGGTAACAAGCGATTGTCTTTAAACGTAATGTGAAGTATCTGGGTGTAATGGCAGACAATAGGCAAACAACTTCATTAGTCATGTGGATTGTGCTGAGGCGTCAACAACGGTTAAAGCGCTGTCCAAGATTTTGTGAACAGCTATGCACCTAGCAGTTTGGATCCGGTCGGGGTTATTGCAACCATGCATACTTCTAGGCGAAAACATCGAATGCCATGGTCAGAGGAACGTCAGAGGCGCTCGGGACAGAGTTCGGCTGGACTGTATTAGGCGGTGGCAGGCGAAATAAAACCACGCTGAACACGGTAGGTGAACCCATAGGCTGGTCCAGAACATCTTGTCCTAGACCGGTAGCAGACAACGGGTACGATGGAACGCTTATGCACTACCTCCCTCCTGAAGTAAACCTAACAGTAGTTCCGAGAGGGGCTCGGGAAACGGGGAGCAGGCGATTTTTAGTAGGTATGGTACCTTGCAAATCCTGCACAACACCGCGGAGGTGTTGTCTTTAGAAAATTTTCACAAACTTGCATAAAAATATAAAAAAAGACCAGCTATGACAGATGATTCACAAACACGGTTTTCTGGACCAACTAACGGGCGTCGAAACGAGAGGCATGATTTCTATGGAAAATAGCCAACTCCTAGGTCCCGCAGACGGCGCTATGGCAATCTACGCCAGACTAAAAGCGGAGTCTTGGAAGATTGGATTAAAAAAAAATACGTTGAAGACCAAATTCATGAAAGGACTCGGCTCAAAAGAGACAAACGCGCGCATCGATGACAGTAGCTATTGACGGGGACGAACTAGAAATGGTAGACGAGTTCGTATATTTGGGATCGCTAGTGACCGCGGACAACCCACGCGGCACACTTTTGGCACTTTTAGTTGAAGAAACTTACTTACGACCAAAATTGGTTCTAAATCAGTTGCCACAACTGCTTTATAACAACTGTGCTAGTAGGGAACATCATTAGTAAGTGGCGCATTCTAGCGCGAAATCGGGCCTACTTTGCACATCGCAAAACGCTACGATCAAGAAGTATGCGCCGTCGTATGAAGCTGACAATAATACAAAACCCTTATAAACTTGAAGTTATGACGTTACTCATGGAGGACACACGTGCGTGTTCTTGCCGTGTTCGAGTGGAACGTGCTGTGGACAATATATTGCGGAGTTCAAACTGAAAGCGAAGAGTGGTGAAGGTGTATGAATCACGAGCTATAGGCACCGCTTAGAGAGATTTTCATCGTACATCTGACAAAAGTCGACTATGGACTATGACTATGGTGGGCCGGACACATCCTACGGATGCCGGGCGGCAGTGCGAGAAGATGAGTGGTCCAAGATCAAGGCGACTGCTTGGGACAGTAAGTACGAGCCAGCCTGACTCTATGTTGACGACGGGGGTCACCGTAACCGTAAAGCTGTTGAGTTAATAGCGTTGCTAGGCATGGATCTAAATGCCATGCTCAGGGGTTGTTCATCGAAAGTATCAGTTTTAAATGTCCTTAAAAATACTTTAGTACAATGCTGCTCTGGAGAGTGTATCAAAATTATATTTGTGAAAAGCTAGATGAAATAAATCAGTCTAAAGTAGAAGTCTCGACTGCATCAGATACAATGTATCCTACGGCAAGCAGGTTCCAAACTACACGCTCTATTATTTTTAACATCATAATTTTAATTCATATTGACTGTAACCATTCCAGCAACAAGAGCGAAGGTTGGTTCTTGGTACGATGCCCTCCTACATTCTGGTTGTGCACAGTACATGAGTTCTCGGTGTGCTGAAAAGCAAGTCTGGTAAGCGGTATTGTTGCCAGTTAGCCTCTTGTCTAAAGTAAGTCTACCACTCATGTAGCGCATGCATCAATTCATGCCGTTAATTTGGAAAAATATCTCTTTGAGTGTGTGAGATAGCTTCCGGTGGCGCTATACTCATTGCATATTAACGGAACAGTTCAGGATTAGGAGATTGAGGTTTGAAATTCGGTGGTCATCGCAGCTGCTGGAATTTTATCAGAAAGTATGATAATTATAATAGACCGTTGCATTTTTATTATTATTATTAAAGATGTGGCTTTTCGGTCTCGGGTTTCTTACGAAAACTTTATTCTAGGTTTTCAACTGACGTTTCGAAGAACTATGCCTTCATCATCGGAGCAAAACGTTGACAAATGTTTTCTTAGTCAAGTGTTTAAACATGAAAATGTTAATTTTTTTAACCCTCTACAACTATAACTTTCCACGCACATCACAACCAGATCGATTAATCGAGTTCAGACGCCATTTTGAGCCATTCTTAACGCTTGTGATTCCACCGGGGTTGGTATCTTCCCTTGGTTACTCGTGCCCCAGGTGGAGGAATGGCTATTTCTAGCCTATAGGTATGCAGATGGTATGGATTACCCAGCCATTCACCAGCCGCATATACATCTATGACGTCCCAAGCAACAATGTGAGTTTTATTGAAGTCATATGGCGGTTTTCATGACTAATTTTGGTCTTGAATGCCATCATAAGAGTATAATAAAACCCAAATTGTTACTTGGGGTGTTTGATCAGATTTCTTTGATTCCGAATAGTTCGAGGTGCCTGAAGATGCTTCCAAATATAAATGTAAAAGTGTTTTAGTGTTCAAAAACTTTTCTATTCTCCTTGAGCTATGGCTTTTATTGCCATAAATAGTGTTCTTATAAATAGTAACCGAAACGGTAATGATCAACTGTCACGGTGCTACTAGTTCTTCTGAATCCTTAAGTACGCTTCAACTGTATAATTTACTAATTTTCATCAACACGCTTGTTAGACAATCACAAATATAGCATTACCGATTATAGTCTGCCATCTATATAATTACAATCTTTGATCAAGCTCTGGGAATTCCTCCGCGTAAGCAAACAATGATTACCGAATAGCGTGCGTCGACGTTGTCGTCGTCGTCGTCACTATTTTTGCCCTCACGATGACGATGTTGATTCGGGTGTTGCTTTAAATTTCAAGAATCCGGTTCAAATCGCACCTCTCAACAGCTCTCGACGCGACGGCAAAAGAAGAGAGTAGGCACCACACGTTTGTGGATCTTATCGGCTGCTGCTAGCGTGTTTGATCAGCCATCCGTCTGATGTCACTACTTGTACTTTGCGCCCGGCCGCGGCCGCACTGGTTGACTGGTTGAATCGCGAAACGTCTGCCGTCCATCCATGGTCATGATGTGCGGCGCATACTGTGGTCACTGGGGGTTCAGTTTGATGTGATTCTTGTTTGCGCTTAGGAACCAAATTTAACAGCTCTTCTGGTTAAGTGTGTGTTCTACGTTCTAGCGAATTGATGAACTGAAAGAATAGATTGCGTTTTCTAGCTCTTTGGCAGAAGAAACCGGCTGGTAATCAATTAATTTCAATTTATGACACCCGGCAATACTGTACTTACGGATATCCGGTGAAGATTACCAGTCATCTGCGAACAGATGAGCTTTTATTGCAATTCTTCTTTTTAAGTAATGGTGGCTGAAGTTTGCTCTCCCATACTGAACTAATCATAAAAAAAATATTTCTATTGAGTAAATGTTGACCAACATTTAAAAGATTCGTCGCTAGTCCAGCTCTTACTTTCATTAATTATTACTCGGTTTGTTAACATTTTGCTTATTGGCACTTTTCTAATGTTGGTCGAGAAATTGACAAATATCTGTTTAGCAAAATTAATGAATGCAACTTGCGATATGTCAAGTCAATATCCATGCTTTGAGCTAATTGTTCTCATTTAACACAACCAACAAGCAACTTGCGAATGAGATGTTTGTTCCCAATTAAAAATATATGGAGCAATTAAACACCAATAAATGTGCTGTTGCCAAATTGTGATGGTGATACATAGCCTTCTGGTTAGAAAATCATTTATCGTGGTGCTTCATTATTAAAAAAAATGGACTGGAAAGGTTTTTTGTATGTGATTTAAAATGGGTAAATATATTATAGTAAAATCATTGGCTGATGCTCTTATGTTTGGTGAAATATTTAGTCCCACATCATACGAATTGATCAAGTACATTCATCTTCATTAGAATCCCTTTCTAAAAGTGAGCAACATAATAAATTACGAACTTTACAATAGAGCCCAAGACAACTCAACCATGATCGTTCGAACCTGCTCCACCAAACTCGGCACCACCATCGGCGGATACTCTTTGTTTTACTCACTTACTAATACACGCGGTCACAGCTAGCTCGTGAAGCTTATATAATAAATGCACAAGAAAAAAAACCTTCCCAATCAAGTTCCGAAATTCACGGTCATCTAACCGTTCGCTGTTACAACTTCGGCGTCTAGAGACGCAAGAAACCGCGGTTTGATAGGCCAAAATTGCCATTATGACCACCGCGTAGGAATGTACGTGTATGTGTGCTTTACGCCACTTGTCCGTATTTGCACCGAGAGCAAGTACGCCGCGCAATAAACAATAAATAAAAACACAATCTGTACAGGCGGTAAATCTTCACCTTTGCTGGCCACATCCGATGGATAACAGTAATTACCGGTTCGCTACTAGAGGCTGACAGGCGCACGGCGTGATGATCATGAATGGTGGTACGTACCAGCTAGCCGGTTCGGTTACTCGTGTAGGTACGCAGGTATTCGTGGTTGTACAGCAGCCCTTGGATTAATGGCAAGGTAGTGGATAATAAAGAAGACGTCATTGAACTTCAATGATTTACAGAACAACAAACATGTTTGACAGGGGTTCTGGCAATTGGAGCACAATAGTGCTTCTAGTTTGGTTTTAGAGGGCAGTTTCAATGACATTATGTCATATCAAGTTGTCAAATGGTCATGGGGAAGCAGCAGAAAAAAAACTAATTAATAATAAATAAGGGTCTGACCCATTTTTGTACGTCCTTAAGATCTTTAGGCACGATATTTAAGCTAAGATATGCTGAAGGTGATCAGAAGAATTCTTAATATATCTGCTGACTAAGAGGTAAAACAAGTGCAGCTGTTGAGATCACAGTATATCGAAATCAATATGTCGAAAGTTCTGCTGGCTTGTAGTGCATAAGCCAAATCAAACGGCAATAAAAAGCTGACTGTTTGACATTTCTAAGATTTTTCAATAATTCACCACAGTAGTACTTCATTTCTAAAATTTAAATGTGCTTTACCTTGATTTTGTCAATTTTTTTTGTTCACTTTCACGGCCTTGCACGAAGGCGAACTGGGTTAACGATTGATTAGTCGAATAAATGCCCTCCGGGCGGTGGGTTTTGGTACCCCTGAATATTATTGAACGTTTTGAAGAACTGACCTTACAACCATATTGCACACGGAAAGGCTTATGGCGATTTGAAAATTTGAAAGTACAGTAAAGATTTGTATAACGCGGTGGATGATGCTGTACGCCCATCGCGATATCTCAGCTGTCCATTTACCAATAAAGTTGATTTTTGGTACATTGTTAGCATGTGGTATAACCAAGTCAACTACCAAAAATCAACTTTATTGGTTAGTGGACAGCTCAGATATCACGATGGGTGTACAGTACCACCCATCGCGTTATACAAATCTTTACTGTCTTGTCTGTCTTTACTTGACTTAATGTTTTTAAAATTGAATTATTGATTTAAATGTGTATATTAGTTTTTGCTTTTTAATTGACGTTATAGTAGTCAGACTTACTTTTTTGTTAAGGAAGAGTAGATGTTTGATGTGAAAAATGTATATTTGGATGAACTAAAAACCCTGGATATTAGCATAGCATAGTCTAGTTTCAAGTCTAATTCCAAATACAATTTCAAGTGCAATTTGAAGCCAATTTATATCTAGTTTCAATTCCTACTTTAAGTTCAATTTCGAATGTATTTTCTAGTCCAATCTCAACTTTGGTTTTAATTCCAACTCTTTAGCCAATGTCCAAGAGCCAATATTCGCTTAACTTTTCTGCGAGTTAACTTTTCCGAGAGTCCACTAAATTCCGCAAGTCCTAAAATTCAGATCCAAAATTTAGCCCCACCAAAAGTCAGGACTATAAATTCAAGTACTTAAATTCAAGTCACAAAATTCAGATCCTAAAAAGGAGTTCTAAAAATTGACGTTGTTTGCTTCTTATAATCGGTGGTTTTGGGCGAAAATAAATAACAATTTAAATGCCAGTTTGTCCGTACGTTTCGAGTTATTTACTGGCTTTCACTCATCCTCTGCGGACACTAAAACATTATATTAACCAACATTACACATAATACAAATTAAATTTAAATTCAAACTTACAAGTTTTGCGACTTTGCACTACACACTCTATCTATTTACAAACAAATAAACTAGGTATCTTATATTTTGTTCACTGCCAAGTTTTTGTATAACAGGGTTGTATGCGGTTTTGAATGCTACAGAGCAGGCATTCAATTTATCGTTTCAAATGCGCGATATTCAATGAATTTTGCCTACTACGACTTATAACCTAGTAAAAGAGAAACGAGAATGTTTTATACATATGTATTGTCGCTCGTGAGCGCAGGTTATCCATATTTTCCTTTATCCCTAGAAACATGCGATCATGATTTGTTTATTTTTAATTTTTCGTAACACGAGTTTATCCTCTCTTTGTTGCGAGAGGATAAAGCAATATCAGCCGTTTTTCAGAGACGAAAATACACAGGTTACTATTGAATTTACCAAGCAACCAGCCAACAAGAGAGAGATATATAAAACAACTGAATTTATGTATTTGGGTATCACCATGGGTTTCATTATATACCTAGTAATGTATAAGAGTTTCGCGCCAATTCCACCTGCGATTTATATTTTTCATGGTTCACTGAGTGAGAGGATAAATGTTTTTCAGGGAAAAATGCAATGAGATATTATCAACTCTCATTCTGCAGCGGAAAAATGTTTTTCGTTCGTTTGAACAAACAGATAAGCACAGAATCTAGTTGTCACATGAGAATAATGGGTGAGCGAAAAACGTTTATCCTACATGTGAGTGATAATTTTAATCACTGCTACAGAGTCAATTTGTTTGTTAACTATGTTTTCCTCACCTCTAATCTTTGGATAAAAGGTTTCGACAATCAGTCTTGTATTATGTTTGGATATCTTTTACACTATTTTAGCCTCGTCAAAATTAAATTTATGTCCTGTTTGGTAAAAGTGTTGTGTTAAACCTGTACCACCAACTGTTTTTGATTTTATAGTATACTAGCTGACCCGACAAACTTCGTATTGCCACAAATTAAACTGTGTTGTACATAAATCGTGAATCTCGGATGACTTTTGTCACAATCTCGAGTTTTGCAAGTTCATGGGTGTTTTAACCCTCTAACGGGTAAGACCGTCTGTTGACGGCCTTCGCTGTTGGAGCTCCAGAGCCACATACGAAATTTGTCTTGAATTGATAATATGAGAAATATGTTCAGAACAGATTTCCTGACATGCTGAAACAAATATCACAACATTCTGACCATGCGTTCAAAAGTTATCATCTTGCAAAAACAAGAATTCCGAAAAATTCCGAAAAAAATTATGGTGCGAATAATCCCTTTTTTACGTTTGAAGAAAAAAGACATCTAGAACAAAATGTTCGATCTCAAATTTTTCCTATGAGTAATGCTTTTTTTCAATTTTGTAATATCTTTGAACTGAAAAAATGTTTGGGTAGAGCGTTAGGCATAGAAAACTAAAAAGAGAAATTGGACTATTTCATACCTAGTGGTCCTCCAGATAAATATTTTCCCATGGAACTCAACACTCGAGCTTCTTTTGAGAGTACCCGAGCAGAAGTGAAGAGCAAAATAATATAAAAACATTATCAAACTGTTGAGTAAACATTATCATTATTGAGTAAAAACATTATCATTATTGAGTAGATATTTTAAACAATGGTTGTAACATGAGTTTAATAACTGATTTTGTTATCATATCTTATTTTAACCTTGAAATGACATTCGGTATATTCCATGATTTTTTTTTATTGATTAAAGAGATTTCAGATTATAATTTTATAAAATGATTTTTTAATATTTCATATGCTAGTGCATTTGTTATTCAATACCTTAATAATACTAAAATATGTTATTCTAAACTCTGGATACAGTCATGTTATTGCTTTGTTATTCAAATAACACAAGTAGTTATTCTTTTGGCCTTAAAGAAGCAAAATTTTGATATTATATTTTGTTATTTTACCAACTATGTCAGCAAACAAGATCGAATTTTGATATGTGTTATTCGATTTCTATAACACATTTTGTTATTATTTTGCTCTTCGCTCTTGCTCGGGTACTTTCATGATAAAGTAATCCTTTGCTCGATCGCATCGTTTTTACGATGCTGCCCGTTAGAGGGTTAATATACAAATTTTCCTCACAGTAAAACCTGATAAAATAGAGCGGATAACATTTAAATATTCGCCATCATTACAAACCATTTCGCCGAATACCATTTTGCGGAACACCAATTCTCGGTTGAATATAGTGTTTCGCAGAATACCATATCGCGAAAAACCTTACGCGGGATGTACCATTTCACGAAAAATCTTCTCGTAGAAAGTACCATTTCGCAGGGGTGACCCAACTGAAGGAAAGTAATAGAGGTCAGGAGATCTAGGAAAATAAATAAATCAAGATAGAGGTGATCTCTACGGGGGGCTGCCCCGCGCTGTGGCCGGCGCTTCCGACGGCAGGTCGCCGGCAACACTCGCGGCCTGCGGCCCTCTCGCCCTGAATCATCTAATGTTAATATTGATAGTTTATGGTGGTCTTGTTATTGACTTGTTTTATGAAAGAACCTAAAATTTCTTTCAATTTTTCGATTTCTCAAATCGATTTTTGAGTTACGCAAAAATTTGTTTTATTTGTATGAGAGTCCTTATCCTCCTACCACAGGGGTGAGGGGTCTCAAACCATCATAAAAAACTTCCTGCCCCCAAAACCCCCACATGCCAAATTTGGTTCCATTTGCTTGATTACTTCTCTAGTTATGAGGATATTTGTATTTCATTTGTATAGGAACCCCCCTACTATTGAAAAGGGAAGGGTCATAATTCCCCTCTTAAAGAGGGGACGGGTCCCAATTCAGCATAGACAAAATAATGCCTACAAAAACACCTACTTGCTAAATTTGGTTCCATTTGCTTGAATAGTTATGAGGAAATTTGTATTTCTTTTATATGGAAGCCCCCTTCCTAAACAGGTAAGGGCTCCTAATTCATCATAGAAAAAATTCATACCTCCAAAAACACCCACATGGCAAATATGGTTCCATTTGATTGATTAATTCTCGAGTTATGAGGAAATTTGTATTTCATTTGTTTAGGAGCATCCCCTCCTAAAGTGGGGAGGGGTCTTAGTTCACCATAGAAAAATTCTTGCCTCGAAAAACCTTCACATGCCAAATTTGGTTCCATTTGCTTGATTAGGTCTTGAGTTATGAGGAAATTTGTATGGAAGCCCCCCCTCTTAAAGAGGAGTGGGGTTAATTCCCCTCCTAAAGAGGGGAGGGGTCTCAAATCACCAACGAAAAAAAATTTGCCTACAAAAACACCCATATACTAAATTTGGAATATACTAAATGAGGAAATTTGTGTTTCATTTGTATGGGAGCCCCCCCTCTTAGTGCGGGGTGGGGTCTCTAACCATCAAAAGAATCTTTCCTGGCACCAAAAACCCCTACAGGACCGAAAAGGACGAAAAATGGAATAGGAAAAGAAGAACGGAGCAGAGAAAGAGAAAGAAGAAGCGAAAAAAAGATGAACAAGAGAGAGAAAGGGGCAAAAAGAGACAATAATAGTGGGAAGACGAGACAGAAAAAGAAAAAAAATGTGACAGAAATGGTGGAAAAACGGGATAGAAAAAGAGAGAAAACCGGGACAAATAGTGAGAAAACGATACAGATAATAAAAAAAACAAAAGGGAAAGGAAGCGAGATGGTGAAAAAACCGATAAAGGACACACCGAAAACTGATCTAAGGGGTGAAAGAAAATATAAAAAGAAGGAGATGGAACACAAACCGAAAAAATGGGACAGAAAAAGAAGAAAAGAAAACCGGGAAAAATGGACCAAGAAAAAGTAAAACGGGAGACAACAAGGCGAAAAATGCGAAGTTTAAAAGCAAAACCGGAGAGCAAAGGGAAACAAGGGAACAGAATAAAGGTGAAAGACAACAAAGAAACGAGGTATTGAACGAGGGAAAAGTTAGCAGACAAAGACGAAAAACGAGAAGGAAAGAAGACAAAAAAGTGTTAGGAAACGACCGAAACTGGAAAAGAGTTAGAAAAAGACCAAAACTGGGAAGGGGAAAGACGGAAAACGGCAAAAAAATGACAAAAAATGAGTAAAATACAAAAGGAAAAATAGGACTGGAATTAAGGCAAAAATGGGACAGGAATGGCACGCAAAAAAAGAAAAACGAATTAAAAAAATAACAGAATGGGAGAGAAAACAGAACATAGAATAAGAAAAAAGTCACAAATGACATAAGCTGTTAAAGTGACTATAATCTAACAAAATAAAAATAAAAGTTGAGAAGGTCACACGAGAGAAAAACATGGGAAAACGGGGGAAAACAGAAGACATGACAAAACGGAGAACGGAATAAAACGAAGAAAAAACTGTAAATGAAATTTAAAAAAAAACTTAAAAGAAAATGAGGACAACCCGGATAGAAAAAAACGGGACAAGAAAGGTGGAAAAGAAAAGAAAAAAATACTACTGCACTCGTGTGGCGAAAATGAGATAAAATGCAACGAAAAATAGAACGTGACAGTAAAGAAGGAAAAACATGACATAACAATAGGAAGAACAGACCAGACTAAGACGGAAAAATAGAAAAGCAATTAGCGGAACAGAATACAGTAATGTTCCGATTTTGTCAACTTCCGATTTTGTTTACTCCCGGTTTTGTCAACTCCTAATTTTATCAGCTTTTTATCCCGATTTTGTCAGCCTATAAATTTTGTTTAACTTATGTACTTCTGAACATAATTTATAAAACTTTTCAGCCTGCTTGAAACTATTTTGATTCTCTGGGGAGAGTTTTTGAATAAAATGATGCCTTCTTGCGAGTAATTCGGGGTCAAAATTAGGGTATTTTTATAGTAAAAGTTCTATAGTTCCTAAACAAGCAAAGATAGAGGTATACTATTTTCAGCAATGTTGTGTATTTTTACTATTTTTACAACTTTGTATAACTTGAAAAAGTTATACACAACTATAAAAACAGCTAAAATAGAAAAATTGATCTTAACGATTTTTCATTTATGAGAAATTGGATTTTTCTGTCTTTGGTGAAGAGATAGAAGGCTACTGTCTTCAGCAAAATTTCTTGTAATAATATGCTGTAAAACTTTGCAAAACACATCAATGTGTTATATTGAAACTGGAGAAAAATAAATTTGTTATTTCACTTTTAGGGAGATTAATCAAAATTTGAATTCCACTGGACGATAGAACTTTTAATTTTAAGAAAGTCTTCTAAAGGTTCCACCAACTTAAAACCACGTTTTCCTGCTAAAAGCTAATGCGCACCAAAAAAGGTTCTGAACCAGTGTGCTGTGCCCGGTTCATTGAGCTTTCGGTTGACCAATTGAGGGCTAAAATTTTATTTTTAGTAGAAGTCTTCGATATTGCAATGTCTTAAGTCTTGAATTTTGAAAAAATTTTCGAAAAATTTTTTCCGATTTTGTCAGTTTCCTCATTTTGTCAGTCCAAAATTCAACATGGGGCTGACAAAATCGGAACGTTACTGTATAACATAAAAAGGGAAAGGAAAATAGTAAAAACAGGATTGAACATGAAAGAGTTTTCGTTAAGAAAAAGTTCAAATGTTAATGTTAAATGTTTCTTGTTAAATCAAAATTTTGTGTTACTAATACTTGACGACTTGTAATTTCTGTAATTCTACCTCTAAATAGGCGTCCGAAGATGGCTGAATGAAGTATAGTAGGCTGAAACGCGTAACGCATAAAATCTAAAACTGTTTCATTCCTCACCGAAAAAAATCAACCAAACCCAAGCATATAATTGAACGGTGATCCAAACATTCGAAAGAAATTGAACATGAAAAAACGGAAGAAAAAAGAATCGAAAGAAAAAGACAAGAAAAGGACAAGTCGAAAGAGGACGGGACAGAACTAGAAAAAATGTGATAAAAAGGAAAGTAAATGGGAAATAAAAAGAGGGCAATCCGCAATCGGGAGAAAAACGGGAAAACTGAACAGAAAAAATGGGTAACCTAATGCTAAGAAGAATAGCGAGAGGAAAAAATAAAAACCGATAATCAAAATCGCGCGCGAGCTGACATTTACAGACATTTGTTGTTATGTGCGAGGGGATGCTGAGATAAACATGACTATTTGGTAACAATCTCGAAAATCATGACTGTGCTTCGATGTTGCTCTTTTGATTATTGCACTTCAGCCAAGGAGAATTTGAAAAAGTGGTGTATGGAACAATTATAGAGCTAGTAATTATCTACAATATTGCTGAAGAAAGGAAAGTTTTATCTTTTGTATTTACGGTGCTCTGCTTTTTTGCCCTTGGTAGCAAAACGAGTGCTTTGTTTGCTTCCAATGAGTCAGCAGCCTTAGAGTGCCATAAATACAAATGGAATAGCAATGCTTACTTTAACAATATTGCAGATAATAAACTAACTCAACAAATACCCCATACATCACTTTTTCAAATTCTGGTTGGCTGAAGTGAAATAATCAATAGAGCAAAATCGAAGTGAAGTAGTATTTTTTAGCAATTCAAATGTTAGTTTAAATATCATTAACCCAATTAAAAGCTTCGATAGAAGCTTCGAATGTCAAGAACACAATTTTCCTCTACAATATTATTATACAAAACATTCATTCGAAAGCTAACCATACTTCTACGTGTACATTCCAGTCGGTTCTGCTGACCTACCTAAACCCATCGTACGCATAGTTCCCCCCAGGAATGCACGTAGAACTTCTTCGCACTTTCGCTCGCGCACCTTCGCTTGGTCCACTTTGTCCGGCTGAATTCAGTCAAGGTGCTTCCCACCCACAGCCGCACGGACATACACACACAAATGGCACCGTAGTAGGTACCAATGGGCAAAACACAATAAGCTAGGAAACAAGCACCACCGGAACAAAAAAGAAAACCAGGCCACTGTTCACCAGGCCGTTTTACTCTTCTTTTTCCACTCGGTTCGGCCTTCGGTGCGGTGTGGTGCTGTGTGGCAGGGATTGCGCAATCCAAACCCGTCCATCCGGTGCGTACACTCGCTCGGACTTCGTAGGTACTGAACTGACACGAGACGACTCGTACCATATCACACTGTACCTGTACCGTCGTCGTGCCAGCAGACCGGCGTGCTTCAAGTGGAAAAGCTCGCTGCTCGATCGATGGCGGTGTGGTGATGGTGATGTTGTGCGGCTTTCGAAGTTTCACATGATGGGAAATAATAAAAGTAATAATACATAGTAATAACTCGTGGTGGCGGCCTTGCGTGAGTTCAAATTGTACACTTTCCGCAACGCTGCCGCTGCCGATGATGTGCCACAGCCGGAGCCGCGCAGCCTCCGCGTTGTGCCGGTCTTCAGGTAGGCAAAGATAGTGATGATGAACTTGAAAAATTCTGAGCGCCGTCGTCGATTTGCGGCCTATGGACCGAGGAAAAATTTGCTGCTAAGTTAAGTACACTTGCCCGTTTCGTAGTTTGCCTCTGGAGGACGGGCAAGCGGAGGCTCTGCAGAGGAAAGTAACAACCATACTATTACGGCTGCGGTCAATTCAGCTTTTGAAGGTTCGGCTGCTTCGGAGATAGACGCTTCACAAAAATCTGTTTGCTTGATGTGGTTTGGTCTGGTGTGTCTTTTTGTTGTCGAAGGTTGATGGATGTGGTTCAACTCGTCAAATGAGGATTGTGGTTTGTGACTTCGACGGCAGAGAATGGAACGACTCCGTGCCGTTTGATGTGTGAATAATTCATGTTGTTGACACACTGGACGGAAGTCATTCTACTATCGAGTCGGTAATAGAATGTCATTCATGTTTGGTCATTTTTTTAAACGCAACATTGTTGCCACTGATAGGCGGTGACTAATGGCACAGCTATTCGAGACATTATCCTCGCTCAATTATTTTCGTCGGTACATTTCATTGGTCGAGGAAAGCTGCTTCGGCTCATTGAGCAGCTTGTGAGGTTTGACTTACGAACAAAATAATGAATCACGCAGTGAAGTCGGTAAGGTCGCAAGAATAGCCGCAGAACGGTAGAACGTGGTCATTTATTGTTCGCCGGACTACTGACTGGTCTGAACATCGACAGCCTTAATTGTACATAAAGGGTCCACGGTACCATCGCATCGGCACGCTAGCTAGCATCCATGTACCGGCTAGGGTATGAGTACTAGCGCCATCCACACCGTACGAACACCTGCGAATGCTCGAGTGGAGCGCTGAACGATGCTTGCAGCCCCGCACCCCCCGGTTTCGCATTCGCACTTACATGCGTAGCTCGCCTCGAGTCGGTACCGCTAATTGCATGCATGTACCACTGCTTTTTGAATGATACATTTGCACTTGGACTTCACCTTGGCTATGACAGTGAAGTTAACAACCATTCTGCTTTCCTCTTGTGGTTTAGCTCGTGCGGGAGGCTCGTGCAGTACGGTATTTGCAGCAATCAATAATCGATTTTGGACACTGTTTTATGCAGTTGGAATGAATTATCTACCAGCTAATAATTGTAGCGGAGGGGTGAAATAATGTTTGGAAGTGGTTTGTTTAAAAGAAGGTACGAATTGTCAGTGCTTTCTATTTTTAAATTGATAATCCAATATTTCAAATACAGCCAATGTTTCGGATAAATCTACCACTACGTGAATAACAATATATTAAAGCACTGCGAACTGCTGGACAAACGCTGGCTTGCGGCTTAGAAAATTGAGTTGAGTGGTCACCACTACTTCCATCTACTATTAAGATAAAAGAACGACCTTTAAGCTTCCACTAACGACAATTCTTCCAATCAACTCACCGTTCGAATCAAAGCCTATATTGCACGTTAGCAACGGCATTGGTACAGTAGGATGCCTGCGAAGCGAACAATGTTGGTGATAGGTGAGAAAACAGCGGTGAGAAACATTTATCTAGTATTTTTCAGTGTTCTATGCGACTATTGATAATAAGCAATGAATTGAATTGAAAGATTCAGCCTACACTGCCGCTTGGGGAGTGAACAATATTTAATACTTACCAAATTGCTTAATCTTCACTAACTAACGATCGTCAGACGATAAGACATGCGTTCACTTGAATCAGGTTTGTATAAATCAGACTGTGCTTAGCTACACTCATTCCACTGTAGTGCCTAAGAGAAGTAAAATTCGTAAAAATCTTGTACGAATGATTTGTTGATCTGAACGATTTTTTTGCATTATTTTTCCAGTTTACGCAGTTAAATGTCCGTAATCTTTGTGAGTAAATGGAAAAATTACAGCCTTTTCAAAGCGTAATACTAAAACTATGATAAAACTAAATTCAGCAATACTGTAGAATGCAGTTTTATTTGAAATTGTTTTCCATCCAGATACCACGTGGACAGAAAAATACCAATTTTCCCCACCGTGGACAAGCGTGGACATTGACTCAACCCCTACCCCCCTCCATGTTTGTCCACGTGGACATTTTTTTTCTTAAGTGTAATTTAACAAAACAGAAATGTATGGTGCTAAATTTTGTTTTCAACTTGATTTATGCAGTATTTATAAAAAACATACGCTCCAGTCTAAAGGCCGACACAATGTATACGGATTTTGAGTTTTGGCTTTTTCCGTGTATTTTCTGTCAAATTTTGTCGCAGTGTCAAAATCCGTATGCAAGGTGTTAGGACCTGAATTCTTCTGTTCATAGTAATCTTGTCTACACACTTAAAAAAAGTGCCGAAGTCAGCAAAATTTTACCGAGATTTGGACAGCCGAGCGTTCGGTAAAATTTTTTATGATGCCAAACGTTAGTAAAGATCCGCAAACGTCGATATGCAAAACTGAAATTTTTACCGAACACTCGGCTGTCCAAATCTCGGCAAATTTTGCTGAGTTTTTTAGGTGTGTACAGCGAATTATTATCGACTGCAAGAAAGTCAGTTTCAGTTTGACTTTTGCTTGATGATTCTTCTCCGTCAAGAGTATCCATGTCTAACTAGAGCACCTCAGCTTTTCCGTCTATTTCAACACAACACAGGACCTTTCCGATGCTACGCGGTTCGTAAAATCTTCTGAAGACGAATCCTTTCGTAATGCTCGGTTCATGTGTTTACGTCAACATATGCATCGTCAGAAGATAAAACTTTATTTGAGCCTAAAAACAATCACTGATCAATGGTTATGTATAATTAATTCAATATTTCTGTTTCTATTTTCTGTGTTTGGTATGAAAAAAACTTGTCCACGTGGACATTTACGATACCCCCTCCCCCCTTCCGTGGACAAGCGTGGACATTTCCATACCCCCCATCCCCCCATCCCCGTCTAAACTGTCCACGTGGTATATGGATGGCCCCTAATGCTTCTGTAAATATGGCTTTCCCTTCAGGTCTTGTCCCACTCTGTTTGAATACTATAAGCAACGCTATATCATTATTTTCTTTTAACGTCCCCTCGGTCGATTGTCATAACTCCCGCTTTGAAAAATTGATAAGGATTCCATACATTAGGCGCATTTTCTAAAATTGAACGGACGAGTGCATAATACAACGACTTCCCCGTCCTTGTCCGCTACCTTGGCAACAAAAACCAACTGTCGCGTAGTTTTTGATATGATGTTAAATCGAATGTCATTTTTGTATCAAGGTGAATTCCCAAGTCAGACACTATAATCTGATTGGCATTGGATTGATGGTTGGCATCGGCAAAAGGCAAAAACCTATTTGACACGATCTCTCACAATATTTTATGCACGAAGCTCCAAGCTAATTTCAATTTCTCAAACCATGCATCAAGTCTTATTCATTCATACCTTACCGGAAGATGTCAAAAGGTTTTTAGCGACGGTTCGTATTCTAGAAATATCTGTATAACATCGGGAGTGCCTCAAGGATTTATATTAGGACCACTATTATTTTCAATGTACATTAATGACCTTCCTGATACACTAAAATTCTGCACAGTACACCTTTTTGCTGATGATGTGCAGCTATACTTCAGTTCTGAGTGCATGTCTTCTTGCGACGTGGCGGCTAAAGTAAATTTCTTTTGCAGTCGTTACATGCGACACGCACTAGTTCCATTGGAATGTCAGCCCATATCTTGTTGATAACTAACTTAAATTCATCCAAATTACGATATTTATAATCCTTAAGCTTCTGCTGCATGTACCCCATATAAAAAACTCTAGAGGTTAAAATCGGGAAAACTTGGAGGCCTTTCCTTTTTGATATGAAATCCGTCAGATTGGCTTTGCACCTCGTCTGCACAAGATTTGCAGTGCGGGCTGGAGCTTCATCCTGTTGAAAGCAGTAATATTCTACACCATACATTTTCCGAACGTAAGACATCAAGTTTTGTTCTAAGACCATTTCTAGATAGTATTTTGCATTAATTTTTACACCTTTTTCAAAAAATCAAGAGGAAATTTCCCTTTCCTAACAATGCCTCCCAATACCACGACCGCTGATGAATTTTGGTATCGTGGTCGTACATTCCATTTGTGTTTTGGAAGGTCGCTGATTGTAACCGACCACAACCGATCATTTTAAGCATGATGCGGGGTTTGAAGAACAAACAACTTCTCATCAGAAAAGATCAATTCGAAATCTCCGTGCCGACGGAGCAGCAGTTTGCATCTTTCCTGCCGTTTTTGTTTTGTTGCTTCCGTTAATCTATTGATTTTACGTTTTTTGAATGCTTTCATATCCAAATACATTTTTAAAATTCGACGAAGAGATTCCCGGTTGATATTCAACTCAACAGCCATTTTCCGTGCGGAGCGGTCGCAACTGCAACAAATTCGCTCTCGAACAAACTTTTTGACCTCTGCAATTCTAACGTTTCGTTTTCTTTCGTTTTTTACGGTTTTCAACATATCCCGTCTCGACAAATCTTTTTAGTATATAGCATGCAAATCGTCTTTTCATGCCGAGATGTTTGGAGTCACAAAAAATAGTGCTGCAGGCAGCATTGGTTTGGAATTTATTTATTATCAACGACCGTAACTCGAACATTGGTACGTGTACACCGACTGAGACACAATACGAAAATGAAACTACGTCAAGTAAGACTTAAGTGATGATACCACACGCACATGGTCTTAGTTTGATTGTATTAATTGCATATGCCGCTGCAAGCATAAAATGATTTTTGTTCAAATATATCAGAGGCGGGCACCGCTAATCAGCTAACCGCTAACCTTTTAGCCAGCGAGTAGTGCGTTCGCTAGGTTTCAAATCTGTTAGCTTCCAATAAGTTAAAGTGCCACTAAATAAACTACTAGCCGCTAATTTTTGAAAATAATAACAAAAATAAGTGTGCGGTTTCTTACAAATTGATAAAATTGCTCGCTGCTATTCGCGACGCGAGCAAATATAGTTCATTCATGGCTAGTTGAACTATTTCCAAAAATTATTTTCAAAAATTAGTGGCTGGTAGTTTATTTAGTAGTACTTATGTTTATCGGAAGGTAATAGAAGCGCTAGCACATTTAAAACCTAGCGAACGTGTTACTCGCTAGCTAAAATGTTAGCGGTTAGCTGATTAGCGGTGCCCACCTCTGAAATATATATAAGTCACACTGTAAAAAAGGTGAAGCACCCGACCTTTCAAAATAATATTTTGCGATGGAAAATTGGTGTACGAAGCGATCGTAGGATGGTCAATATGTTATTACTTATCACGACAACATTGGCCGATTAGAATCACATCTCCGGACTTTAGAGTACAACTGGACTTAAAATCAAAGTTAAAATTGGACCAAAACTTAAACTTGAAACTGGACTAGAAATTAGAAATGAAATTGGACTTGAAATCGGACTTGACACATGGCATTTAATATAACTTAAATTTGAACTAATTTGGGCTTGAAGTTTTATCTCCGATTGAGCTGGAATTTGGACCTAAAATTAGAATTAAATTTCGAGAAATTTAGACTGGACATAAAATCTACGAAAGTTGGAATTTGAAAATTTTCTTTGATTTAGGAATTTAATTAGGCTTGAATTCGATTTGAAATTAAAGTACAAATTTGACTTTAAATTGAACTTAAGATCAAGATCCAAATTGTATCAGAGTTTGAATTTAACTTAAAATTTGTTGTTGAAATTAGACTAATTTGAACTTGAAATTTTACCTCAATGCAAACATGGACACGAAATTGGACTTACGAAGTTTTACTGACAGTTTTCGTCTAATTTTCTCACACGTTTCACCTCTTTTCTGTTCCATTCTTTTTTTTCAGTACCGTTTTCCATTTTTCGTTCCGTTTTTTCCCTAAATTTTGCCTTCACTTTGTATTCGTTTTTCCTATTTTTCTCTCGTTTCCTCTTTTTCCATCCCATGGTTTTTATTTTAATTATTTTCAGTCCTATTTTTCCTCATGCGTTCTACTCGTATTTTGATATTTTTTCCTCGTAGTCAGTCTTTTTTCTTCTCTTTGTGTCTCTTTTTTTCATTTCCAGTTTTCGTATTTTTCTATCTTTTTATCTTCTTTATTTCGTGTTTACGTCTGTACCGTTATCCATATCTTTTTTTTCTGTTTTTGGCTCCCTTTTTCCCTTTCAACTCCGGTTTCTTTGTTTATATCCCGTCCTTTTTGCTTCCGTTTCACCTTTTTTATCAGTTCATTTTACTGTTTTTTTCTCTTCTTTTTCTGTCCCATTTTTCCGTTTTTTGTTCCAAATTTCTCCTTTTATATCCTTGATTAATCACTTTTTTTCCATTTTTCTCGTTTCCTCTATCGGTTTTCTCTTTTCTCTCGTAATTCTTTTCTTTGGTTTTTCTTGTTTTCTGGTTCGTTCTTTCTCTTATTATGTCCAGTTTTTCCTCCAAGAGTTCACTTTCTCCTGAAGTCACGTTCTGTTTTCCTTTTTCGTTTTACCCCTTTGTCTTCCGTTTTAATTTTTTTCACCCTAGTTTATTTCATTTAGGTCATTGCAAATTATTTTTAAAGTTTTTGTCACCCTCCCCCCCCCCCCTTTCCTCGGAAAGTTGCTTGAGAAATCGGGAGACAAAAAATAATTTGTAGGATTTACGGCAAATTTTTTTATAAAATCAGTTACTTGTGGGCTCTACAGCCTAAAAAAACTCGAAAAATGAGTGCACGAGTGGAGTTAACGCTTCTAACATGAAACAGAAATGGAAATTCGAGCAATGGAATTTCTGAAAGTCGGCAAAAAAAATTCTTTCATTTTTGTCTTTCCTTTCGTAGGATTTCGCAAAGAAAATAATAACATCCATTTGAAAAGCAAGATTTGGTTTTCTTATTTAAAGTTTAAGTAAAAATGCATATCTTTTTTGCTCGATTAAAAAATTCACTTTGTTTTTTTCCACCACCCCCTTCAGTTGCCCAACACCGGAAAGACAAAAACTATTTTAAATATTTGTAATGGCCTTACTATCCTGTTTTACGTCTTCTTCTGATCTTATTTTTTTATTCTCTTGCACCCGCATTTTCTCCTTTTTTACCTCGTTTTTTCTCCTATTTTGTTCCGTTTTTTCTCTTTTTATGTTTAGTTCATCCTTAGTTTCTTTCCCCTTTCTAGGGGTTTCAGCAATGCTGTAGATTACAACTAACTTTGCAACTGTTCCTTTGAAAATTCTGCTTGGCTGAGGCAGTATAGTCCAAAGAGCAAAATTGAATCAAACTGTGCATGCCAACCCTGTTCCTTTTATGTGTTTGGACCTCTCCTCTTGTTGGTGGCAACCATTGTGCTGATACTTTTACGTCAAAGAACATAAGTGCCAAATTTGATGGAGAACCTTTTAAGCGTTTTGGAGTTATGACGGAACATACATCTATTTTCTTATGTCAAGGAACATGTGTGCCAATTTTGGTGGAGAACGGTCAAGGCGTTGTGGAATTACAGCGGAACATAAAACATACTTTCGTTCACTTTTATACTTATTTTATTATATAATCTTTATTATTAAATCAATAACATATTCCCGTTGTTCAATATGAGAATTGAAAATTCTCGATATGAAATACAGATAAATTTATTAATTTTCTTGAGTAAAATTGTCATTCTTTTTGTTTTCATATAAATATCTTCTAACTATATTTCTCGGTCACTTGACGTGGAATGACCCATATGTTTTAGTAATTTATACCTAATATATAAAATTATTATATGTTTTATATTATTGCATTTGATTTCAATGGGCAATAAACAAGCCCTGAAGCAAGATGAAACACGCTAAATCGTACCCCAAACCATTTACAACTAGCTGAACCAGACAGGGTCAACAATCGCATCGTCCGGACCATCTCCAGTCGCACCAGAAAAGGTCGCCAAATGCACTGCTTTACGATCGGCCAAATTCATGTTCAAGTACACGCTAATTGCACTAACTTTCCATACTTTTTTGCGCTGTTAACGTACGCCACCAAACCAACCTTGCCACTGAACCGATCGCCAGTCGGTTGTTGGACCAGCAGGCAAAAAAAAACCCAAACCGGTAACAAATCGCGATCATGCGAAGAGCCGCTGGCGCTGGCTGGTTGGCTGGCTGGCTGGCTAGTGGTTACAAACGGCCCCGAACCAACCCCGACGATTTGAGTGCCCAATTTTTAGTTAGTGAACAGCGTTTGAAAGGAAAAACGAGACGAAAAGAAATGTGATAAACGAGTTTTTCAGTCGAATGGTCAGACGGACTGGCCAACCAACGGAGAGTCGCTGGGGCCACGAACAGCCTTGACCGAATTTTCAATCGGGTTTGAAATCGAATTAACATTTTTTTACGATATGTAACCCCGATCGCGAAATATTCCGGTACAAAGTTAGACGTAGTATGAGAATATGTGATCTTACCAATAAACTTAGGGTACGTATAGAGACTTACTATACAGTACGACACCTGATTTATTCCATGCATTTTAAGATGGAAAAAATTGCTAGTTTCAGTACAAGAATTTGGTAGACAATCCAAGGTTCATCTGATAAAGAAATTTGCGTCAATGTAGATCGTTTATCAACAAAAACATGTCAACCTTTATTAACTAACGAGTACGCCGCGAGAGCTTTGAGACAGCGCTCCTCTCTTTGTACGCACCTAAAAATCGCGAGCGAACGTACCACGGGGCTGCTGGTGTTGCACCATAAACCAGTTCGTTCAACGAACCGTTAAAGATCGCAACTACTGGACTAGGTTGTTCGGAAATTAGTTTCGTGTTTTTCGCAACAGAGGACTTCATCGTCTCTTTTTTCTACAGCCAATTTCACACTTAAGTCGCATTATCATTTTATGTTTTGACGGCCTATGTAGCAAGGTTTATTTTGGGTAGCAGTTTCTTAGATAGTACGCAATATTTATTTCTTTAGTTTATAAAAATAATATAAAATGTTGAAAACGTTTGGAAAATTGTGAGAAACTCGCCAAAAGCTATTGGCAAACTTGATTTTGCCAAAAATACTATACAAAGCAACAAACGACATAGTTTCTTTGCCTAGCAAAACAAGTTTTTGCCATTCTTTCTCTTATTCCCAAAAACCTGAAATGCGGAAAAAGCTAATTCTGATGATGATGGTGATGATGATGATGATGATGATGATGACGATGATCATCCCACCTATGTCTATGACGATTGGAGCTAGACGAGTCATCTTTGTGTGATATTTTATAATAAAGCACCTAAAATGTGACCAGGTGGCCAGATCCGTTTAGGGACTGTCGCATGATTACTAATCATGCACAAACTGTAAAAACGAAGACTGACTCTTGTGGGAAGCCAATGACCTCAAACAACGCAGCCAGTTTTTTGTCGACATCTCACTAGATCGGCCTTCACAGTAATGTTAATTTTGTCAGAAAAGTGTTCAGCTTTGCAGTAAGAATAAATTTGGCGAAAAATGTCAGTCGATTTTTTTTATGTTAGGTTTCTTTTTTTCCAGAAAAAATAACGTAGATATAAATATCTCGTATCGTAGGAAATGCTTAAAAAACAAACACCACAAACCAAATTCATATTGCGTTTAGTGAATAGTAAACAGTGCCATTTTGCATAAACACTAAGATTTATGATTCATGATGAAAAACTCGCTAACTAGCTACTAGCACATGATTTTTAACCGTTAGCAAACATCCTTTATAAGTTGTCCATTATATACTCATTTAAATAAAAACTGCTCTTGCAAAAGCCACCGGTAACGGTTGAAACGTCGGTTAATTAACTTCAATTATCATTTAATTTGATCAGATGACTTAGATAGCAGTAAACATCGTTATTTAGTGCCAGTCACTAATATACAAATGTAATAATTAACGGCGATTAGCACCTTTCAACATTCGCGGTTCACGACCGCACAATGTCGGTAGGAGATTTGAGCAAATGTGTAGACTATAAACTATTAGGTGATTTTATAATTTACTATTAGGTGATTATATCAGGGGCAAAACGCCGAACTCGTTGGACAAAACATTCCACATTTTGACAGAATGTCCAAAATAGCGTACGCGTAACTCCTGTCCAAAATACATAAATCACTCTATTTGGTCCTCCTCCTCTTACATAGTGTCCGCAAAATCCGCATGTCCGCACGTAGCTCATTCCAGTGTAGCTTTGATCGGCTAAAGGGTGACAACTAAAATTTTAGAATTTTTCGAGACCCCTATACTCAACAACAAACGACCTCAGAGAGAAATGAGAGTATGTATGTGTTAGCACTCTTTCACCTCTTTTTGTCTATATTTTTTGTTTTGTTTATGCTTGCCAAGTTTTGCTTAAAATGGCGTCGAAACAAGAAGCATTTTGGGAGCGCGATGAACACTTCTACGAACTGCCACAGAAATCTCGGCAATAAGTATACGATACAACAGCTAAAAAGCAAATATGTTGCAGCTTTCACTGTTTGCCATATCTTAAGATGCCCAACAACTATTCACAAGCAAGGTAGTGGAAGACCAGCCAAAATTATGGACGCAGAAGGACATCGTTCTCTTTCTCGTTTCTTCAACAACAAGCTCTCTGGTTTGGCTATCAATTAATATGCACCAGACGAATGTTTGAAGAAAATTTTGATTCCGTTTGTACAAAAACATCATGCAGATGGACAAAACGTGTTTTGGCCGGATAGAGCATCATTGCATTACGCCAAAAAAACACAATCGTTCCTGAATACCCCTTCGATTCCATTTTTACCCAAAACCCACGACCCGACAAATCTGTCTCAGTGCGCCCAATCGAAGATTTCTTTGGGACTTTGAATTCCTTGGTGTACAAAAATAACTAGAGAGCCACGAGTTGCAAACAGTTGATTGGTCGAATCAAGAGATGCATTCGCAAAGTTGACATGACGGCCGCGCAACGCTCCTGTTCCGACATCAAACAGAAGCTTCGCCGAACAGCCGATTACGGACCGTTTTCAAATGTACACCAATTTTTTTTCAGTACTGGATAATGTATCTTTAATTTCGGTAAATCAGATCTTCTTCATATATCTTTGTCTTCTTTTGACAGCTTGAGAAAAAAATTCCAAAACTTTAGTTATCACCCGTTATATCAGTTTCTCCGGAATTCCGTATTGGTGTATTGTCTGCCATAACTGTTTCGCTTGTTTCATTTTTTTTGCTCGATTAAATAAATCTTTTTTTTCGTCCCGCCCTCTTCAGTAGCCCAACACCGAAAGGACAAAAACTTTATAAAATATTTGTACGTTCTTGTAAATTTTACTATTAAGTAAGGATTTTGAGGACTACGAAACTGATATTTAAAAATATAGTCAACTTAATTATAGATGTTCCTAAGAAAATAAAAAATAATTATTGTTGCAGTAGAAAGGGTAAGTCATACCGCTAGGTGGATTAATTCGGGATTTTTTTCAAACTATCGGGCTGCTTGGCGTACGAGAGGTCCACTGTTTCTCGTCAATTCTTATATTTTTACCTTTGTTATACTATAACAAAGGTTTAAAAATTGGTCGAAAAACACGAAGTTGATCCGACGCCCGGAGGGCCGAGTCACATATACCAATCGATAAGGTTCGACGAATTGAGCAATGTCTGTGTGTGTGTGTGTGTGTGTGTGTGTGTGTGTGTGTGTGTGTGTGTGTGTGTGTGTGTGTGTGTGTGTGTGTGTGTGTGTGTGTGTGTGTGTGTGTGTGTGTGTGTGTGTGTGTGTGTGTGTGTGTGTGTGTGTGTGTGTGTGTGTGTGTGTGTGTGTGTGTGTGTGTGTGTGTGTGTGTGTGTGTGTGTGTGTGTGTGTGTGTGTGTGTGTGTGTGTGTGTGTGTGTGTGTGTGTGTGTGTGTGTGTGTGTGTGTGTGTGTGTGTGTGTGTGTGTGTGTGTGTGTGTGTGTGTGTGTGTGTGTGTGTGTGTGTGTGTGTGTGTGTGTGTGTGTGTGTGTGTGTGTGTGTGTGTGTGTGTGTGTGTGTGTGTGTGTGTGTGTGTGTGTGTGTGTGTGTGTGTGTGTGTGTGTGTGTGTGTGTGTGTGTGTGTGTGTGTGTGTGTGTGTGTGTGTGTGTGTGTGTGTGTGTGTGTGTGTGTGTGTGTGTGTGTGTGTGTGTGTGTGTGTGTGTGTGTGTGGCGCTTGACTTTAGTCGTCTGTTTCTCCTCGGAGATGGCTGAACCGATTCGTTTGCTATTACGCTTATTTGAAAGGTGTTATCACCTTGTACATCACTATTGAATGGTTTTGCGGTCCGACATTTTGTTTAAAAGTTATAAGCAAAAATGTAAAAATTACGTGACATGATTTTCTCCGGAACCGCTCAACCGATTTCAACAATTTTAGTATCAAATGAAGGCTCTTGCTACTGCAAATTTTTTGTGAAGAGTTTTATCGCAAACAATCAAGTGGTTCAAAAGTTATCCTTAAAAATATGCTCTTTCAAGGTGTCAATTAATCGAACGTTTCTCAGAGATGGTCAAACCGATTTATGCGCTATTAGTCTCATTTGGTAGGTAATATAGCCTCATAGATCACTATTGATTTGTTTTTTGATTGGATGTTTTATTTGAAAGTGCACAGCATAATAAAAGTTACAATTATTTATAACGATTTTAACCAGATAATTTATCAGATTTCAATTATTTTAGTATCAAACAGAAGGCCTTAACGCTGTGAACATATCTGCTAAATCTTATTAGAATTGGCCTTACCAGTCAAACGTTATTTGATAAACATTTATGAAATTATTTAAGCAAACTTTACGCTCTAGCGTAAAAATGCTTAATTTTCCAGGTGGCGTGTCTTTGGAAAAGTTTATTTAAAAAATCTGACTTTTTACACTATTAGGGTGACCGTAAATCTACCTATTAGGGTGATACAAATTTTTGTTTTTTTAATGCGTCCAAACAAGTACAGTGCAGTGTCTCCACAAAAGTTATAGAACAGCAACTTTGCTGTACATAGTAACTATCTATCTCTTACTGGTTGCGAAGTGTAACGATTTTTTTTTTAAATGCAGCGAAAATTTAAAAGTTGAGATATCGAAAAGCGGTTACGTCACAATTTAGATAAGTAATTTTTACACGTCAAAAAAAAAATCACCCAAATCGATCCTCTAAGATACTGCGATACACGCACAGTCGCTGAAAACATATGATTACGAGGAGAGCGCGTTTAAACTATTGTACAGCACTGCACTTCCCTTCAAGTGATCCCACAGTTTTACTGTAAATTCTCAACGAGACCACGTACCGAAAAATATTGTGGGCTCAACATTTCTAAAGATAAAAGCCTTCTGAAAATGCAAAACAAACAAGTTTTTCGACTTTCCAGTGAGGGTCCCCTTTAAATATCAATCCAGCCCAAGAACTATGCACACGATTTTTTGATTGCTTTCAAGTATTCTACAAATCTGTCAGTATATTACATATGCATGCATATGTGTTGATGATAACTACCATTACTGCCTATAAATGCATAACAGTCCATGTGATTTTCACCACTTTTGAGATGGGCCTGGGAATCATCTTTGAATTGTTCATGCTTTCAATATTTCAAACAGTAATGTAATGTTTGTTCCCAAAATTTTGAAAAAAATATGAAACTATGTCAGTTAGAAGTTACAACTAAACGCATAACAGTCTCGGTAGTGAAAATATAACAATAAACATCTGCTTTTAGAAAATGCCTGGACCGATTTCACTGAATAACTAACAAATGCAGAGTTTTGTGGCCTAGAAGAATTCTATTGAACAGAATTTGGATCGGATGTACGGTTCCGAAGATATTCCGGAACAACACGTCCGGGAATATTCCGGATCGGGGATCAGTTTCTGAATTCAGCTAAAGTACAACATATGACATCTTTAAGTACTCAAAATTGCAAAAGTAACTCATTTGTCGACATATAAAGTGTCCAGGGTTACATTGGCCACAGCTGGACACATTCTAGGAACGTTCCGAATACATCCAGGAAAACGGACAGTTGCTCACTTAAACCAAACCCCAGGAAGTCACCTCGCTATTAACTCAAAATAACAAATTATACAAATAAAAGGAAGACATTATTTGATTGCTTTGGAATATTATACAAATTTATCAGTATATTACATAGACATGCATATGTATTGATGATAACTATCATAGTGTTATCAAAAAGTTGAGTTCCGAAGGCGTGTCGAATTCTAGCTCAAATGATAAATGAGAGGGTATAACAAAGGTTCCTTTCACCAATACGTGGATGAAATCGGTTTTTTTAAAAAAAATTTTTCAACTAATCAAGAACAAAGGTTCTAATATTTGAAGACCTCGTGTCATTAGTGGCACCGTTTTAACGAGAATTACTCATATGTGTTGTTTATGCTTTGTGTTTAATTTGGTAGATTTCCCTAGATATTTTAACTTGTCAAGATTCAGTACATTTGTTTGATAATTATTAATAATAAAAACCTACCTAACTAAAACTAACAACTTCAATTAATGCTGCATTCAAATTTTGAATGATTTCGTATACCGAGTGTGAACATCTGTCTTCGTATTATAGTTTATATTCATTATACTTAGTCTCTGGGATATCCAGGGCAGCGAGCTCATGCACTTCGCTAGTTTTCATCCAGGGTGGCATGTTTAGGATAATCTTGAATCATTTGAACAAAACGCGCTGAAGTCTCAGCCTGTGTGCCAACCACAGCCCGATCAGACCGGGATCGCGTACTCTATTGCAGGGTAAATGATTTGTTTGTAGTCAACCAGCTGATTCTGAAGGCTCAGGCTGGATGTTCTGCGTATCATCGAGTACAGCGACCGGATGAGGATGTTGATAATTTTGTTAATATGAGACTGGAAGATTAGCTGCCTGTCTAGCGTGAGTCCGAGGTAATCGACCCCATTGGACTACTGGATGATAAAGTCGCCGAACTGGACTCTTATACTCGAAGCCAGAACCAGCTGCGGAAACTTCGAGTGTGGAAAAGGATGGCCTGGATATTAGCTGCATTGATCACAATTCTCCTGTTCGTAATATATTCTGTCAGAGCATCCAGACCTCTCTGAAGTTTGCATGTGAGGACACTCTGTCGTCCGACACAGTACACCATTGTGACTGAGACAATAAACCACCCTCGGAGAGGGGAGGGATGTCAGATATATAAATGTTATACAGAATGGGCCCCAGGATACTTCCTTGAGGCACACCTTAACACTGGATGTTAAACGTATGTAAACAGACACTATTCAGAGATCGAATCCCCTCCCAAACAGATAGCTACTGACGATCTTGATACGATACATTGGAAAATTGTATCGATGCAGCTTGATGCACCAGGCCGTCGTGCCACACATTGTCGAATGCCAAGATCCAAGAGTCACTTGCGGGACCAAAACTTTTCCTGAAGGAAGACACCATTTTCATCAGCGAACGAAAGCATCCAGCTTTGGATTTAGTTCTCAAACAGCTTGGAGAGCGTAGAGAGCAAGCTGATGGGTCGATAGCTCCTGGGAATAGTAGGATTTTTCCCCGGTTTTAGTACTGAGATGACTTTAGCTAATTTTCACATCGAAGAAAAGTAGCCAAGCTACCAGCACCTGTTGAACTGGTTTGCTACAAAAGTAAATAAGCCGTAGCTTAAGTGCTTGAGCTTGATGTTGAATATGCTATCTAATCCGGGGGCCTTCACGTTTTTGGACCCCTTAGCACAGACAAACAGACATAACTCTTGGAAGAAAAATCAACAAAAATTATCGTACCTCACATTTAGTCTGAACACTAGCACCATCTATGATCGACATTCCCAAATATCAAATAGCAATATGGCTATCCCTTGAAGTAGCAAGTATTTTTTATGGGGATTCCCCTTTTTTCGTCAAAAAGCGCCACTTTGACCAAAACGGAGACATTCCCAACTAAGCTCAAATTTGAAATGACGGTTTAATCGGTACGATGAATGGAAAACGAGTGTTATGTCTGTTTTTCTGTGCCCTTAGCATGGCCCATCAGTGCGTCAGCTGTGATTTTTCTCCCTCGGGTACTAAGCTGTCTGATCGATTGACCTCGGTAACTCCCTCTGCAACTGAGTGCTCGTGTGGGCAAATAATATTCTGTCTCAGATTGTGTTTGTGAGACATTACAAACTGCTGACCCAGCCCGTCCGCTTTCTCACTTGCAGTGATCAGTAAACTCGCCTGAGCCCCCAAACGAGACAAGAGGAGGGATAGACTTTGGCCTAGTTTTGTGGACCTTAGTCATAGATCAGTTTTTTAATGCATTGGAATTTATTAGAGATTCTGTTGGAATTCCTTGTTTCTTGGCTCCCCTGGAAAAACTAGAAAAACTGTGGGAGATTTCAGCGCTTGGTCCATCAGCGATCGGAATCGATGTTGTCGTTGAAGATACTAGACTTGAAAGTCGACCCAGTTGGCACGATGGCAGTTTCGTCTGGGTCGACTGTCCACCGTATCGATGCAGGCAGCAAGCTTCATCATTACAGGGTAGTAGTTAGAGGATAGTTCTTCGTAGTAGACCTCTGGTACTGCAGTACACCGCAGAGATGGCCACGTTCGTTATAAAGATGTCCAAAATAGAGTGGAACCCCGATCTGGAATTCCTAGTCGTACTGTCCGGCGCCAAGATGTTGTAGTGGCTGGCCTCAAAATCTTCCGCCATCTTGGATCTCATTCTAATTTGTCTTTCGGTTGCAACACACTGCAATGATGCATTTCTCCGTCGGCGAGTTAGTTTGCCCAAATCGGATTATAAATGATCAGCAGTAACGACTTGGGCCCTGATTTGTTTAGGACAGTAACCCGCTATTATATTGATTGGGCCCATCGACGTGCTGACCTCGACTCCTGTGGCCTCAATGACTTTCTGGTTGAGGATCGCCAGTAGGCGGAATTTTATGTTGCACCTCACAGCAAAGGCTACACACCCGCCTCCTGCTGTTCTGATCAAGTCTCAAAAAAGTCGAAAATCGGAGAGGTGGACGCTAATCTCTAGGTTGTGGTGAGCTTCCGTGATGACAGCGATGTCGATCTTTTTTATATTGAGAAAGTCGAGCAAATCAATATGCATGCTCCTCAGAGAGTAAGCATTCCAATTAGCTGTGGAGAGAGCTTTATGGCCCGAATGTGCTAGCGATGGAGATTACAGCTTGGAGCTGCTCAGCTAAAGTGGTAGAACCTGGACCTGGTTGGGTAACTACAGATGCGATGCGGTGCTGGGTTGAACGGAAGCTGGAAGCCGTTTGATGAGCAGTTGAATTCGTGGCGGCGATTCGTTGGTTATTGAGAGGAAACGGAGACAAGTTTGGAACATATCAACGAGACTGAAGAGTAGAATATTTACTATCCGTGATGATCGGATCAGTGCGCTTGCGACCAGGCTGATTGTTTACTAATGTTTGTTGTCGAATCCGCTTGAATTCCGCTAGCTTAGCAGGTTTACCTGAAATGCGTAATGTGTGTTATTTGCCCATTATTAGGATAGCGTGTAACTGTGAGGGTTGTCCTATCTACAGCGTTCAAAGGTAAGGTTTGTCCCATTTACATTGCTCTGTTTTAGATGGGACAAACGCATCGGGTCCTCCTTTTTTGCTGATCGTCAACCACAGAAGGACTGAAGTTTTTGGCGCGTCTTAGTAGAATAAAAAGAAAACTTTTCCAACGAACGGAACGAAGATGTCATAATGCTTTTACTTCCCAGCTTCTACTGAACTTTATAGTCACGCAATACAGCAGACCGGATCGGCTATATCCGGTGGACTCGAGATGCCTCAGGATGTCTAATATCTTCGCTCCGGGGTAGAGTTGGCAGTACGAGCGAAGTTTCGAGCGTAGTTGTTTCACTGTTTGCGCCATAATTGCTGTAAGTCAACAGACGATGCTGTCCAAATTTTTGTATACTACTTGTATTGGTACGATTGGCAATGTATAGGTGGATTCCACACTAGGTGGCAGGGTAATCGCATGAACAATCACTAAAATCATACATACGTTACTTTACTTTACATTTATTATCAAATTTATATCGCTATATACTTATTATCAAATTAGACTGTTAAGGGTTTGAGATGCTCCGATTTCATTTGCAATTAATTTTTTTTCAAGTCAATTTAAAAATTTTCATAGTTTTTCATAACTTTATTTACAGTTTAGCTTGGTTTCTCCATTTCGGTATTAGCCAAAATTATCAAAATTGAAATGTTTGGAAACGAAGTCTCAGAAAAGTGAGTGAGATTTTTTTTTCCTGCAAAATTAGAGAAAGCTAAAGCTAACATATATTATAATTCTTCGTTAAATTTACAGACAGACTCATGACAACTTCTCCGCGGCCGGTTTGTAACCAACTGTTCTATAAAGCATCGAACGGGTGCCGTTTTTTTTGTAGCTTCTATTTCTGTTTGTTTTGTTAGCCTTATTTTTGATAAGTGTCAATGAAACATTTTTTTGTTTTGTTTGAGTTAGTCACCGTTCGCTTTATAATTTGAGTTTCTTGATTTTTTCGGTGAAATATAGACTGATATTGTGTTTTCCGCGGACGTTTCGACCTACTATTCTTCGGTCATTGACTACGCATTAGCACGTATATTCTCTACCTCGTCATCTATCTAACTCCAGAGAATATATACTAATATTGTGGTTTCCGCTGACGTTTCGATATATTATTCTTCGGTCATTCGGTTAGATAGATGACGAGGTAGAGAATATACGTGTTAATGCCTAGTCAATGACCGAAGAATAGTAGGTCGAAACGTCCGCGGAAAACACAATATTAGTCTATATTTCACCGAAAAAATCAAGAAACTCAAATTATTCTTTTCTTTTATTATTTTTGGACTGAATATTTAATAGATTCAGGCATTAAAGGTACCGGATTAGATGGATATGTGCTTCAAAGTCGACAGTGACTTTGTGTTATAAGCGACGTTAAAAAGGTTCATGCTTTTATAAAGTTCTGAAATGGCCTTACTTATGTGCAGTACAATGAATCTCCACCGACTTCCCTCTCAGTTGTTGAAGTCAAGGATAATCGCAGGACACTACAAGTCATCTCAGTCGAAACTCTAACAATGGTTAAACATAAATAAAATCGTATACAGGAATCCCCCGAATAAGGCGATGGGTGGTGCTGTACGCTCATTGCGATATCTCAGCTGTCCAATAACCAATAAAGTTGATTTTTGGCGGGCTGGTACCGAGTGGTCGAAACATAAATGGCCGAATCACGAATGGTCGAAATCCAAATGGCCGAATTTTAACAGCAGTCACAGAAGGCCAAATCACGAAAGACCGAATCACGAATAGCCGAGTCACGAATGGCCGAAACACGAAAGGCCGAATTTTTTCGGAATGCCTAAATAACTATTCAATAAAAAATATGAATAGGCATGTAGTTGACAAATAATTTAAATCAAACAAGAAACAAAATAATCAATTCAACTATTTACTATAGAGTATAGATGATTGATAGTTCTTTGTTCTCCTAAGCGCAAATAAACTTCGTTCATTATAAGACGCGAGACCTATTTACCGTGTTAGTAGCAAATGTTTCCTAGATGCTTCAGGGAGAGACGGCCGCAGGACGCGAGTGTGCGCCGGTGACCTGCCGTCGAAAGTGCCAGCCACTGCGGGAGGGGGGAGGGGGGGGGGGGAGTCAGCCCCCTGCAGAAACCACTTCTATTTAGGTGCATGCATTTTCCTAGGTTTACTGACTAGTAGGGATTATCCCTTAGTTAAGTCCGAACGAGCGACAGTGCGTAAGGACAGCATGTACCCCACGTTTTTGCAGGTTGAAGGCTGTGAATATTTTCGGTCGAATATGATATTCGGTCTTTTGTAATTCGGCTATTAGATATATTATGCCATTTCGTGATTCGGCCATCATCAAAATTTATATCGCTCATATTCGTTAGGCGGTCAGGAAAATAAACAATTTATAAAATATACATTGAACCAACTACTAAGTACGCATGTACATATAAAAACCTTAAAGAGTCATCGAAAATGATGGACAACGAAGCAAAGTACACGGGGTTTCGCCATTTATGTACAGAACTGATTTATTACCAATGTTAAAGAGTTGTTAAAGAGATATTCTGTTTATTGACTAACACACACACATCGATATCGAACGATCTGGTTGTGTTGCGTCATACCAATATCATACTTTATTACACTTACACCCCTCCGGTGGCCGTAAGCCTGATGAAAAATCATTCTACGCGTACGTAGGGATGTTACCCGCTCAGCAACAGGATCACGCCTACCATGAAACGGTTTGCCTTCAAAACGCCGGCCGGTCCGGTCGTACATATTTACGCGGCGTCGCGTGCTACTCTACTCTACTCTATACTCTGCTGCTGCTGGTTGGTTGATTGCTGGTGCCTTCCCGCGGTGGCTCCGGTAGCACGGAATTTGTTTGCCACTTCATAGCATTGCATTGTTGTTGTTTACACGTGTAATAATATTTTTTTTTGTTCTTGGCCGCGCGCGCCATCGTTCTTCGCGCGGTGTTGCGGCGCGACCGACCCGAGCCGTTGACGAATTGAACTATGCACCACATATCATGGCTTTGATGGCTTCGTACCAGTGGCTACTAGCCGTCCGCGTCCATCGACAGAGGAAATTCTGCATATAGGTTCTTGGATATTGGTCAATTAGCGTTAGTTGGGGCTCGACGTCGAACGGGGAAGTTGAGTGCTGGTTTTTTCGCGCGTCGTTTTTAGTGCTGACGGTGATTGTAGAGAGTTCACAAGTTGCTGTGAAATCATAATGGTGGATTGTTTTTGCTCGGTCGGGAAATTGTTACACGCGGTCGACCAGTGATCGAATTTCGCGTTTAGTGAATTTGTGCCGAGCTCGGCGAAATCGGGTGACAAACAGTGGAGTGTCAACATAAACAACAACCGCGAGGAGGGCAGAAGAAGGCGGACAAAATATGGAGCATGATTTTCCAGCGAGCGTCAGCGACTTTACGTTGGAAATGAAACCGGTGGTGATATTGGCCGTAGGAGATGGTTACCAGGCGACGAGCTTCGGATCGGTTCTGGCCCGGTACTTTCGGGCGCTGGAGGGATTAACTGCTGGTAATTTCCAGTTGCAACTATCGTAATGCGGTGTGGTGGTCGTTGTGCGCGGGTGTTTATCGACATTCGATGAACCAAAGTTAGCCAGATCAGATATGGTGCGAAAAAAAAATGTACTGACATGAAAATTAGTGTCGAAAACTGTGACATTGGTTGATCCCAATTCGTTTTGTGCTGTGTTTTATGTTTACCTTTCAAGTGGATAAACAGGCTTCCATGGCCTCGTTACACGCAGTACAAAGTGGCAGTTATGTAGTTTACATTATAAAAGGTCATCCGTATTAAATAATTTAATAGTAGATATTTTCTACGAGAGTACGATGAACAAAAAATAAACAAAGAAGCATAACCATTTCGTATCGTGATTCTGGAATACTTGGCGAATCGTAAAGTGTGTTTTAAATTTGTGACTTGAAGTGATTTCTATGTGGTTCTTATTTAATGTTCTTTAGAACTTTGTTGTATCGAAAAATAAAATGTTTCGAGATGGACAATAGGACAATTATGAAAAGTTTTCAGCATAGGCATTGGCTGAAAATGTGGTATTTAAAATATTAGTGCAAAATTGAGTTCCAGTTAATTGAACTGCTTTTATGAATGATATTTCAACATAAGTTTGTGATAGTTGAAAGCGATTAAGTTTTCAGTATTGATTGTTTATTAAATTAGTTGTTTTATTGCCTTATTTTACGATTTTTTCTACGAAAAAAATTGCCGAGAAAAAATTTACATCGCTTAACAGGATAGAATTTTTCTATCATGTTCACTAAATCACTTAAACATTTGTACGGGATTTTCCCCAAAATCATTTAGATTGGACCGAAAGGTCCCAGACATAGTTTTCGGCTCCAAAAATTTAACTCTGGTTATTTTTTATTTCGTGGAAATCTGGAAAGCTTTTTTGTCCGTTAATTGCTATTCTTTTAGTAACACAAAATAGTCGAAGGTTCTTTGTTCCTTTTCTGACTTTGCTTGGTGTTTTCCTTTACCGTGCTAAATTTTGTGCGAAAACTGTTTCCAAAAAATATTTGTCTCGGATTCCTGAGAAAGTTCGCGTGCAATTTTATAAAAGCATGTTTGTTTTATGATGCTTTCTGCATCAAATATGATTTTTTCAATTTTACGGAAAATTGATTTTTGTGTGCTCATAACTCAGGAATAAAAATATAATTTTTTATAATATAATATTTTTCTGGACTGTTAAGAAAATTTCTTAAAAAAATTGTTCTATAATGCTTCATTCAAGTTCTAAAATCTATTTAACAAACGATGGCCATCAAAATCGCAAAATTTTCTTGGAAAATTAAAGACCTAGGCATTTTCAATATTGGTTTTGTGCATATGAATTAAACCTTTGTATAAAAGTTTTCAAAATTCTAATACCTTTGGCCCCAATTTATACGATAATTTAGGATAAAATTATGAAAGTACGAGCTAGTTACCTAGTACGAGAAAACACTAGTGTCACGTTGTGAGAAAATTCTTAACTGCTATCCTCCATCGAGAAGGCCTTGACCTACTGAACAAGTGTGCCGAAGACATAAACTTTCTATATACGGCTAGAATAATTGGATGTTGCATGTTGGAACCGTTTAAGACTGGTCTCAAGTGCAGTGCAGGTTCTTTTAAGATAGTTGACCTCACATAATGGAGTCACTCGATCTCAATACGTGTATTTATACAAGACTGATGATGTTAATTGCAGTAGACTAAAATTAAATTGCTTCGCTTCATGTAAGCATGGACTATGAGTAAGCACATAAGTTTAAATATGTGATACATGTATAATTGTTATCATCGTTCAAAAACAAGAATTTAGGAAAATTTCAAAAAAGAATAATTGCGTGAATTTTCCATTTTTACTTTTGAAGAAAAAATATGTATAGCAGAAAACGTTTGATATCAAAATTTTCCAATGAGTAATTTGAGTGCTCAATTTTAATTTTGTAATATATCTGTGTTGAAAAAATATCTAGATAGAACGTTAAACAAAAAATAGAAATTGGACCATTTCATCCTTGGTGCTCCTCTAGATAAGTATTTTTGAATGAAAATCAAAACTTGAGCTTCCCTCTCCATCCCTTTTTTCATAATTTTTGCATGATATTTGTGACATTGTTGAATCATTGTGAATCAGTTTTGTCAACGTTTTATAATTGTTTGTTATTCGTACAATTTTGTGTATCATCTTTACGTAAGTTTATGCTGTTTTTGTATCAATTTGGGATCATTTTTGCGTTATCTCTGTGGTACTTTCATATTATTTTTGTAGTATGTATTTCTTAATAATTTTCTTTTTGTTCTTTTTCTAACGAGGTGTAGCAGTCGGCTAACTTTTCTGTTGGGAAAGAATAAATGCTTAATGCGAAAAGTGTAGATTCAGGCAAACAGGCAGTTCAGGCAGTTTGCCTGAATCTACATTTTTCGCATCACGCATTTATTCTTCCCCAACTTAATAATTTTTTTGTGTCATTGTCGTCTTGATTTTCATATTATTGATTTACCTTTTTATTCCTTTGTGACGTTGTATTATGATTTGCCAATGAGGCCATTAAACATATTTTGTAAAGTTTTTGTGCTTCTGAAGGAAGAAGGTCGAAAAAAAAACAATGAGATTTTTTCAATCACCAAAAAATAAAGATTATTATGCATTTTTACTTTAAATTTAATCGTGAAAATCGAATCTATTCTTGTTTTTCTTATATACGTTATTATTTTTCATGTAAAAACAGAGACAAAACAGAGGCAAAATCGAAAAAAAAATTTTTTGACAATCTTCGGAAATTACATATTTTGAACTACTCATTTTGTTGCATGCTAGATGCGTTCCCAGCTAGCACCAACTCGTATATCAATGTACGAAAACTATCGTAAATATCTCCTAACAAACTCGAAATCGCAACTAAAGCTGGATAAAGTGGGATCAAGTTGATTTTCTGTCGTATATAATGATAATGACTGACATACTTACGATTTTTAGTACAAAATCGCAGAGTAGTGCAGAACGACTCGCGCTTGATCGGATATTATAATATATAAATCTATATATATAAAAATGAAATGCTGTTCGTGTGTCCGGTATAGACTCACAAACCACTCGACGGATTTTGATGAAATTTGGCATACACATTGCGTATGATGTGAGGAATGTTGTTAGCATGGTTTTAGGCCCCTCCCCTCATTAGAAAGGGGGGCTCCCATACAAATGAAACACAAATTTCTGCATAACTCGAAAACTAATGGAGCAAATGGAACCTAATTTGGCACGTAAAGGTTTTTAGAGGCAGATTTTTTTTCTATGGTGGACTGAGACCCTTGCTTCCTCTATGAGGGGGGGCTCCCATACAAAAAAACCAAAATTTCCGCATAACTCGACTATTAATCAAGCAAATGGAACCAAATTCGGGATGTGGAGGTTTCTAGAGACAGATTTTTTTCATATGGTGGTTTGAGACCCCTCCCCCCACTAGAATGGGGGGGGGGGGCACCATACAAATGAAACACAAATTTTTGAATAGCTCGGGAACTAATTATGCAAATGGTAACAAATTTGGCATATGAAGGTTTTTGGTGGCAGAAATTTTTTCTATGGTGGATTGAGACCTCTCCTTCCTCTAAGAGGGGGGGCTCCCATGTAAATAAAACAAAAATGGAACTAAATTTCGTAACCCAAGGTTTTTGGAGGCAGAATTTTTTCTATGGTGGTGAGACCCATCCTTCTTCTAATAGGGGGGGGGGCTTCCATACAAATAACTCAAAAATTTCCTTATAAATCGACTATTAATCAAGCAAATGGAACCAAATTTGGCGTGTGCGGGTTTCCAGAGATAGGATTTTTTCTATGTTGGTTTAAGACCCCTTTTCCCTCTAGAAGGGGTGGTTCCTATACTAATGAAGTACAAATTTCTGCATAACTCGGGAACAAATTTGGCAACCTAAGGGTTTTGTAGGCAATTTTTTTTCTATGGCAGATTGAAACCCCTCTCCTCTCTGGAAGGGGGGCTCTCATACAAATGAAACTAAAATTTCTGCATAACTCGAGAAATAATCAAGCAAATGGAAACAAATGTGGCCTCCCACATGGCCACATTTTTGAAGGCAAGTTTTTTTTCTTTGGTAGTTTTTGACCCCTTCCCCTCTGGGGCGACAAAAAACATTAGGCATTACCAATACCACCAAAAACTGCTTATAGTAACATTAGATGATTGAGGGCGAGATGGTCGCAGGCCGCGAGTGTTCCATACTAAAATATAGAGTAAATTTGGAACAAAACTGATTTCTCTAAGCCCATGATTTCTGATCAGTTTTCAACTGATTTCAAACGAACTGCACTGATATTTTATTGCGATTTTGCCGACACTATCTTTTTAAGGGTTGGTAAAAAAACCCAAATTGTTACGTGGGATTAGAAATGTGCTGTATGAATTAGGAATATCTTGGTTTGTCAAAAAGAAAGCTCTTGGTTGCAAGATTACAATTAAGCGAATCTTCAGCATTATGAATCTACCCCCTTTTTGGAATGGCGTAGCAACGCGCGCCGGGTCCTCTAGTACTTATATAGTCGTAACGCTCAAAATTATTCGTAATCACGTATATCGCCTCCAAAATAGTACGGATATGCCAATTTTGCGCATGAAATACGATTTATTTAGCATGTATATCTGTACGTAATGCTGATTTTTACCTTTTTTAAACATATGAAAATGCTAGCTGGGTTAACACTCCGTTCAGTTATTTTTCGATTTTTTTAGATAATCGTTTTTATTCAAAAACTGTTTACTCAAGACCAACAATTTTTTTTTGCTTTTGGATTTTTAAAGCCAATTTTGAAGGGAAGGGGGGGAGGGGTTAGACAAAAACTTTAAAAATAATTTGCAGTAGCCTTATTTTCATGTCATTTTAGTATTATCATATCATTTTGTATCGTTTTTGTGCCAGTTTTGTATCTTTTTTGTGTTATGTTTGTACCATTGTTTAATTTTATTTGTATGGTTTATTGCATATTTCTGCCGTTTCTTAACATTTTCGTACCATATATTTTTGCATATTTTTGTCTTTTTGTGTCATTTTTATAATTTTGCGGTACAGTACTTGTATGTTTTAGTATCCATTTTGTATCCTTTTTGCGTAATTATTTTTGCGTCATCATAATTTTTATCAACATGCATTGTGTTCATATATACGTCATTATTTACCAAGCGAAAACCTACCAAAAGAGAAACAAAATCGAAAGATTTGTTTACCGCTTTTCGGTCATTACATGATTATTTGCACTTTCATTTTTACACACTTAAAAAACTCAGCAAAATTTGCCGAGATTTGGACAGCCGAGTGTTCGGTGAAAATTTTAGTTTTGCAAATCGACGTTTACGGATCTTTACTAACGTTTGGCATCATAAAAAATTTTACACAATTTTTTTACTCCTGAGCCACGCAAGGCATAGTAAAGATTCTTTTATGAAAATGTAAGCAAATTTTCTTAGGTAACCAGCAAATATGCTATCCGGAAAAAGTGTTTTACTAAATATTCCACGGGGAAGCCAAATTAAAAGAAAAATTATGTAATTTTTGAGTCATTATTGACTAATTTTTGTGACAATTTTACATTATTTTAGCATCCTTGCTCATTTCAATTTCATTTCTATGTTATTATTGTCAAGAATTTACGATAGTTCGTATCATTTTTTAAAAATAATTCATAATTCAGAATGGCACACTTGTAATGTGATTCAGTTTTTTAGCCCAAACTATCAACTATCTATTCTTAGAATTTTACGAAATTATATTATCAGGTCTGGACCGAAGGGTCTACGAATTTCATCAAATTTCAAATGAATCAAATCAAAACAATATTTGACATATTCGAGGTCTCCTTTTTTCTCAAAAAACTTCAAGAGAAATTTTTCTGGATTTTCTGGAATAACGTATCGGAACGTAATTTTTGAACTGTAGAACAGAAATTTTTTTATAAAGATACAAGAAATTTTTTCCACATTTATTTACTTTACAGATTCTTTCCCTGACATTTATTCGTCAGATGGCAATTTAAAATCTTTTAGTGAAAAAAATTTACGATACCGTTATTGTTATTCAAGAGCTATGATTGGATAACTTGATTTTAGTAAACATTTAGTTATACTTCAAATATTCATATCTCAGCAACCAAAGATGGTCGGGAATAAAACTTTGAATGTCCGAATCCGACCTGTACCCCATTAGGAAAAAAATTAAAAATCCGTACCCGACCCGAAACAGCAAATTAATTTTTTTATGATATCCGAACCCGATCCGACCTGACCCGACCCGAACAACTTTATATAATAGTGATGGTCAGGTATGAAAATTAAAACCCGTAACTGGTTTGAAAAAAATTGAGAACCAGTACCCGACCCGGACACGAACCTGAAAATAAATTTTTTTCAATACCCGAACCCGACGGCTGTGGGTTTTGGGTGAATTTTCCGCTATCTGACAATCTCTATCAGAAACCAAGCTTCGCAGAAAATATGTTCTTTTATGAAAATGTAAGAAAAATTTCTCAACAGCCGAAATAAGTACAGTTGGATTTCGAATTTGGCATGGTTCGATTTTGGCATGCCTCGATTTTGGCAACAAAAGTATCCGTTTTTGGTAACACAAGATATTTCTCTTCTAAAAATATGCTTAAATATCAATCAGTTTCCGCATACAAGCTTTAAATGACGAAAAAATGATGCCCTGAGTATGTTCATGAAAAAAAGTTATGTGGTTTCGAACAATAATATTTTTATTGCCGTAGGACTATGTTTTACCGCAGGGTGCCAATAACTTATTTGCACCAGACGGATATGGTTGTAATCGTTTAATGATATTTAGTCAACTTCTAAAGCATTTACATTAAATTTTTTCATATCGAAAAAGTGTCTCGATTTTGGCATGGTTTCGATTTTGGCAACATAGGCGACACGCATTTGTTGCCAAATTCGAAATCCTACTGTATCTACAAAATTTTCCGTGGCGGTTAAAATTTTTACATAAATGAAAAAATAGTCTTTCCACTTTTTCTTTGAAATTTGCCTTTACCGTGGAATATTTAGTATAAAACTTTTTCCAGATAACATTTTTGCTGGTTATCTAAGAAAATTTACTTAGATACTATGCCTTACGCGGATCAGGGGTAAAAAAAATTGTAGGCCATGAATAATATTTTTTGGTATAAAATCAGTTATTAAAGCTCTCAGGTCTAAATAACTCGAGAAATGAGTGTATGGAGTGTTTACGCTTCTAGCGAAATAGAAGTGGAAGTGCAAACAATCATGTAATGATTGGAAAGCGGTAAAGAAATTCTTTCGATTTTTGTTTCTTTTTGGTAGGTTTTTGCTTGATAAATAATGACGTATATATAAAAAGCAAGAATAGATTGGTATTTCACGATTAAACTACCACTTATGCAGGCCTAAAAACTGAACTAAAGGGTGTCCCACATCAAATAACACCACCGAAGAAACGCTGTAGAAAATTGCCTAATTGACCGATCCTTTACAAACTTTCAGACAATAAAAAATAACCAATTAGTAAGCTTTTGGCATATTTATTTCAAACAGTTTCAATACCATAACTGTATGTTCGCACCTTACTTTTAACTCCACTCAAAAGGATTTGTACAACATCTGGCTGCAGCTTCTTCTGTACGGAAACCCACTTTTTCTTCATGTCTTCTTTAGATTTGACCTCCTTGGGATGCTTACGTAATGCCTGCTTCATAATAGCCCAGTATTTTTCGATGGGTCTTAGTTCCAGTGCGTTGGGGGGGGGGGGGGGGGGGTTCATGTCCTTGGGAACGAAAGTAACCCCGTTGGCTTCGTGCCACACCATGACATCCTTTGAATAGTGGTACGAAGCTAGATCCGGTCAGAAGATCGTATGGCCCTCATGTTGCTACAACAGAGGAAGCAGACGCTTCTGTAGACACTCCTTCAGGTAAATCTGCCCATTTACAGTCCATGTAGTCACGAACGGAGCACTCCGTTCGATACCTGAGCAGATCGCTTGCCAAATCATGTATTTCTTGACAAAATTTGAAAGTTTCTACATCCTTACTTCCTCCGAAATATCAAACTTGTGCTGGGTGGTGAAGTACAGTAACCCCAGAAGTTGCTAGAAGTTCGCAATGACGTAAGTCTCATCATCCATGATGAGAGAGTTACTTTTCGAGTGACGCCATTGTTTCCAATTTTCGAAAAACTGACTGCGACAAAAATACAGTGAAAACAATACACTCTAAACTACTTCTACCCAAATTTTTAAGAGTAAATACCCAATGGGTAATTTTCTACAACGTTTCTTCCGCGGTGCAATTTGATGTGGGAAACCCTTTATAGGGCGTGCCGCATTTGAAAAACTCTAAGAAGTTTATTTGAGTCAGTACGCTGCTGTCGCGCCCGGTAAAATGAGCTGTACTTTCAGAAAAAGCAACCGCAACCCGTTTTGGTGTTGTCTCTTAGGTACCGGTGGTTATCATTTCGGTAGCACTTAAGAGTTCCTCGTATGTATCGTAACACTTGTCTTTTTGCTAGCGTTAGATTTTCATTTTCCCTTTTCTATTTCATTTTTTTACAGGGCCAATTGGAACAAATATGAAGCGCCTCAATGCGTGTTTTTGCAAACTTGAAAATATTCGTCTACGGAGGATGTTAATGTCTGCTAGCACTCGGAAATGTGTTAACCGAGGGCATTGAAAACTGGTGCTGAAAATATTACAAATACAACGCCACCGGTATATTCCTATTCACTTCGTATTTGTCTGCATGTACGGGCACGGCGTGCAAAAAGAGATAAACTTGGTTGCGTCGTGTTAGGCAATAGCAACGACCGTATAAGCACGGTTCGGTGTTTTGCCCATGCCTGGTGCCAGTGCAGTTGTTGAAAGGAATCGTTTTCCTCGTATCCTTACGACGTGTCCGGCCTACCGTAGCCTAGCTACTTTCGCCTGATGTAAGATGGGAATCTCTCCAAGCAGTGCCTGTAGCACGCGAATCATACGTCTCCGCCACTCTCCGCTTTCAGTTCGTACACCACCAAATAATTTTCGCTCAAACACGACAAGGGGACGTATGCCCTCCATGAGTCGCGTCGCAGCTTCAAGACCATAAAGACACGGATATAAATTTGATCTCCAAAACGAGCAAAATGACTCATGATTCCAGGTTTCTAGCTTATGATTTATGAAAATACACCATGAATAATAATCATGATATCACGAGCTTCTTGCAGTACAACACAACGCAAAATCATGAACTATTATTTATGATTTTGTGCTCATGATTTGACAGGAATTCGCATTTCATGGTTTCATGATTTCGTTCATGGCATCGGAATCAAATTTCTTTCCGTGGAACTGCCGCTGTAATGAGGGTTTTTGTACATTGTACATTTGTCCGGAAATCCGTGTTGAATGCATGAACATCTGCCTTAGCTGGTCTCGATCGACTACATCGTATGCTGCTTTAAAGTCAATAAAGATGTAATACGTGAGCACGTTGTACTGTCGACACTTCTGTAACATTTGTCGGATGATAATCATTTAATCCGTAGCGGAGCGAGCTCCCATGAAGTCCACCTGATAATTCCCTGCGAAACATTGTGCTATTGGCAGTGTTGGGCACCGCTAATTCGCTAATTCGCTAACCGACCAATCGAGAAACGCTAGTTATACTTTATAATTTATACTCAAACTAGCCGAATTGCTGCTGGGCCATGATTCTAAATGAAGTGCCGCTGTTTATTTTAAAAATTAATAAACTGTAATCATTTTATCCATTATAATAGGTTTTGATCTTAGGTAAATTAAGAAAAGCCATGCAATAAATGTAAATTACAAATAATTTGTACAGTGATAGATTACAATGCAAGTTATTGCGATATGTTCAAAAATAAACAGTAACTTTTAATTTGCAGTTTGCGATTAGTGATAAGCGAAATTTCCACGATTATCGAACAAATTGTATCGGTTAGCGAATTAGCGAATTAGCGGTGCCCAACACTGGCTATTGGTGACAGCTGGCGTAACAGGATCTGGGAGAGTACCTCGTAGGTGGGGTTTACCAGCGTTATGCCGCGATAATTGTAGCAGTCGAGCTGATCACCCTTTTTGTAGATGGGCCAACCGCTCCTTCTATCCATTACTTCGGTAGCTTCTCCACCTCTAAAACCTTGGAAATCACCCAGTGTAGAGCCTTTGCCACCATTTCTTGGCCATGTTCATAAATCTCTGGCTGATAGGTGGTCCTTACCAGCGGCTTTGTTGGTCTTCAGCAACCCAATTTCTCGTTTCATATCTTGTAGATTAGGTGCTGGAACATTACTGTTTTTCATGGGCATTCCCGGGTTAATTTCCGTTCCATTTCCTTCTGCAACTTCGTCATTAAAGTGTTCACTGCTTTCACCTGTCGACCACCTTTCGACCACCTCGCGTTCATTTGTGATCAGATTCTCTCCCTCGTCCCTATAGGGGACATGTTAGGTTTTCGGGAATTGGTTTACCTTCTTGCAAACCTTGCGCGTATTCCGAGCTAATGGGAATACATAGTTGTTCTAATTCTTAACGAAATCCGAGCTCCTTCTGGAGTTTTTTACTGCTCAGAATCGTGATCACCTGGTTCCCTAAACGTCGGTACTTGGACAAGTTTTCTCTGCTCAGCAATGCTCAGATAATTTTTTCAAGCCGGTTTTTGCTTTTCATCTCTTGTTGGGACATATTTCTAATCAAAACAATCATTTCCTATACACCGGGGCTCTTCACCTAGTGCCATGGTAGCGGCCCCTCCAGTGACCGTGCGTATTCTGCCTTAACCGTCTTCGAGGTTTGAAGCACCTAACCCTTCGGAAAGAGGCAGTTCCTCATCCAGTCTTCGCTCGTAGTTCTCGATCTGTTATCTGAGAGTTATCTGGCTACCTAATGTTCAGCCGTAGCAGACGACGCCGACCAATGATAATAAATAGTCAGGTTAGAAGAAAAGACGTGTTCGTTTATACACTGAAGTCGCTTTTTACGCGGTTTTTTTACGCGACTATTTTTGCGCAAATTTCGGAATTTACGCGTTTTTTTACGCGAATTTCGGAATTTACGCGGTTTTTTACGCGAATTTCGGAATTTACGCGGTTTTTTACGCGATTTTCGGAATTTACGCGGTTTTTTAACGTGATTTTCGGAATTTACGCGGATGTGCTCAAAACGTCTATTTTCCGCGTAATGTTGAAATCCACAGTTTTTTTGACGCGAAATTTTGTTGTTTTTCACGTGAATTTTGGAATTTACGCGGTTTTTTACGCAAATTTCGGAATTTACACGTTTTTTACGCGAATTTCGGAATTTACGCGGTTTTTTTATGCGATTTTCGGAATTTACGCGGTTTTGATTTGCGCGGGACGTATCCTTCGCGTAAAAAGCGACTTGAGTGCATTAGTGAAGAAAACTGATATAACAAACAATGTGTTAATGACAACTGCACGACATGGTTGAAAATTTTCAATAGAGTTTTGCACGGCCGAACATAATCTCGTTTCTTTGACGTCTATCAGTGGTTTCTTTACATGGACTTAGAATGTGGGTTGAAATGATGGAAGTGAATATTGTTAAAGGCGTTTACAGCAGGTCAGGAACGCACGAAAACTGCCATTCCAACTAGTTTGGAGGGGAACACTGCTGGACAATACGCTTTTTAGACGTTTCTCGAATTTATATATGTCGCGTTCGCAAGATTCGGTTAACAGATAGTAAACAAACCCCAAACAGATGTAAAATAGGTGAATTGCGTTCATTCGTGACGTCAGCGTGCAAAACCTTTTGCAATTTATAACAACAAAACAAACATTGTAACGTAGTTTGCGAGTACTTCGATTGCTTTTACTGTATGATACAGGTGTGGTACCATTGTGCTTGTACGATCTGCCTAACCTGTGCTTTATTATCATTGGGCTCCGACGTGTCTAATTGACAGTTTTAATCGCACATATACTGCCACTAGGTGATGGCCTGAATCAATCCCTACTAGCACGGTTGTTACAAAGTTGTTGTGGTAACCGAAATATGACTAATTTCAGTCGTAATCCGGTTGCCTCAACTAAATGAACCTAAAATGTGCTACTTGGGATGTCCTTACCCCGTAGGAAAGGTCGTTAGAGAAGAAACGCACTGGCCCGATTACCGATCTATACATTTCTTCCCTGACATCCTGGATGTTCAAATCCCCGATGGCGGTTGTAATGTCTCGTGACAAACAGCTTTCAGTTGCGCGTAGAAAGCTTGCTTCATATTGTTGGGTCTACGACCTTTCATACTCAAAAGACACTTTCTCTTTATTATCGAGATTAGGCCCCTCCAAAGATCAGCGCGGATCTTCCAAATCTTCTCTCCTTTGAGACAAATTTCCTGCAGAGCTACGATGCTAGGTTTGCAGGTTTGAAGCTATTTGAGCTGCACCCGGTCTCCAACCACAAAATTCAGCGTTATGCAGTTCTAGGTACCGAGTTTACATTCGTCATTCTTGTTTTGTCGTCTAGGACGATGCCGAATAATCCGATCCGCGTTTTCTACACACTTTAAAAAAAAGCATCCATCCAAAAAAGCAGCCAAATTCGGTAAAAATTTTTATTTTTAAATTATGATACCAAACGTCAGTAAAGATCCGTAAACATCGATATGCACCACCGAAATTTTTACCGAACGCTCGGCTGTTTTTCCGCTGTTTGCAAATTTTTCCGAGTTTTTTAAGTGTGTAGAATGTTGTAAGTGATCATTGTTTAGGTAGACTGCCCTATTGAATAGAGCCACGCTACCGAGCCCCGTGATGGGGCTACTATCTTAGGTTTAGTGGTGAGATATTTCGTTTCTTAATTCAGTTGATCGCTACGGATGAGACGCTGTCGTGAACCGCTCATAACCTGGAGCACAATCGCGCACATGGTTGAGAAATATGGAGCCGTCAAGAGGCACCCCTGACGCGATGCGACGTGGGGACAGACAATCCTGTTACTCCTCGTGCTGGTAGTCAACATTCGCATGAACTCCTCCTTTCTTATCTGTATACGTCCTTAGCTTCCACAGAGATTGGTAGATCTCTACCAAGGTTGCTCGTATTCCGGTTAGGACCACGAAGAAGTAGGGATACGGGTTGCTGTGAGCGAGGTACCAATAGTACGCATCATCCCGCCGTTCGCTAATCTGTACCAGGTACAAAAATAGCAAGCCTGTGTCGGGTTTATTTTTTATGATAATGGACAATCTCGAAGAAAGTCTTGTGAGAAAGTGTGTACATGCCTTGCAGGAAACTGAAATGTGAGACCAAACGTTCAATCGCAACGAACAGTAATTCGTGATTAGTTTTTGAGTGATATCGATGTTACATCCGATGGTACACGGGCGGGACAGTTCTCCCATTTTCTTGCTTTGTCCATGGCATCGCCTCTCCTCCACTTGACGTTTGAATCATGACTTTTAAAGGGAAAAAATGAAGTGAAAAAATAAGTCCAGCCTGGGCGGATTTATGGGTTAACAAAAGTCACGTCAGATATCGGCAGTGAACTTATAGGTGTACGGGACGTGCCTGCCATCGTCTTCTTGACAATGTAGGTATAATGAGAGAATGAGGACGTGGCTATAATGATATAAGGTTTCCATTTTTTATCAAGTGCAGACAAAGATAATACTAAACTTGTTTATTATCTATAGGTTCTGAAGCATTTCAAGCAAAAGCATCTCATTTGATTTGGATGATGGAAACTGTATCTCAGTGTTGTATTTTTCGATATCAAAATTAGAAGTTTATTTAATTATTTTCCGGTTAACGTCATATCATGCATTCATGTAGAGGAAAGAATTTAGCTGACATTAAATTGAAACTGCGCGCGAACACACTTGTATGCAAGTTTGTCGCCAAGTTACGTTTAAAGTTTTTTCTTGTATGCTTGTTTCTTAGCTTGAAAGTAAAGATAGTTACTTGCTACTCAACTTGAAATATTTCATCGTGTAATGATTAAGCAGGGCTCGAATATTTTGAATCAACGAATAAAAACTTAGTGTCAAAAATGCACTTAAATAAACCATATTCTCGCACGTTCCGTTTCAGACCCTCGTGCCAAACACCTCCCCTTCATGGACAACCCACTACCGACGCTCGGACTGATAATCTGCTACCTGCTGTGGGTCCTGCTGCTTGGTCCGATGTACATGCGAGATCGAAAACCCATGGACCTGCGGCGGTTCATCATCTACTATAATCTGTTCCAGGTGCTGCTGAGCGGGTACATGTTTTATGAGGTGAGCAAACCATTCCCGCCCTTAATGTCCTACTTTCGCCGTCTGAATTGAGACCGGCACCGGTGATTGTTGATAGCAACAGAGTGGCCTATAAAATTCTATGGCGTTACGCCCACGATTATTCCCGACCGTGATAATCGATACATTTTTGACATGGGACTGCGTGGTCCCTTGTCAGATGATCACCACGACGGCTAACTAAAACGTGTCTTTATTGTCGCCCCACAGCATCTGATGGCGGGCTGGCTGCAGGGATACAGTCTCACGTGCCAAACAGTAGATTATAACGATGGACCACTCTCGCGAAGGGTAAGAAAGCAAAGTTCTATTTTAACAGCGAACCCGTGTTTCGGGCGTTTACGAGCACGAACAATGTTGTTAGCTTTCCTCTTGTTTCTTTCTTTAACTTTTTATCTTTCTTTTCGCCACCGCAGATGTTTAATCTATGCTACGTGTACTACCTGTCAAAGTTGACCGAGTTCGCTGACACGATATTTTTCGTCCTGCGGAAGAAGCAATCCCAGATCACGGATTTGCACGTGTATCACCACTCGCTGACGCCGATGGAGGCGTGGATTCTGACCAAGTTTATTGCAGGTGAGCCCACGACCATAACAACTCCATTATGTCCCAAACCACCCATTTCGATTTTTGTCGATAATTGTCCCGCAGAGGGTTGCCCTCTGGTCGTGGAAAGCAATCGATATACATTGAAGTACGTTGGATTGGTACATGTTTTGCACAACTTAAGCTCCGATACACCGGTTTGACCGATTTCCGCGATGATGTTTATTTTTTCCGGTGGCTAGCCGCAAAATAATTTGCAACTCATCGCTTTTTGACCATCGCGTTTGTCGAGATGGATTTGTTGGTTCAAAAGCGTGGTGCCATGTTGAGGCTCTTGACATAACTTCAAATTTCTTAAAAATCATACAGGAAAAACTGAAGGCAGTATGGTTTGATAATTTCCAATTTTTTTGATTTTAACCAAGATTAATTTTCATAATTGTAAAAAACTAGCTCTAAAAGTTCCCTAAACTGGCAACCCAACATCATAGCACAATTGCGGATTTCGTTAAATCATTTTCAAATACCAACCACAGCTCAATCCATTACTGGGTACCACAATAGTAACGAACAGTTTTACCATGACTGCATTATTGTTCCCATTTTTCATCCTCCTGACTATTCTGCTCTTTATTTCCAACATCATATTCCACAACCACATTGACCCAAGTAACACACAAAACAAGTTAGAAAATAATCTTCTTGAAAAGTAGTCGTTTAAGAGTACTATAAACGTACTTTGAAAACATGTGTCGTTATTATTAAGGTTTTGAGATGTTTTGTGATAACATGAATTTATTTGACAGCTCATATCAAATGAATAATGTTTGTTTTTGTCAACATGTCAACACGAAGTTTTTATTATGTTTCCATTACTAAATTTAAACTACTGGAAGAACAAGTTGTAGCTTATGCTATAATAACGTTTTAAAATGGTATGAAATAACCTGATCCATACTTCTTTTCAATTGTTGTTTCATTAGACTTCAATTTTTTGCGCTTTTCTGGTAATAGAGAAGTGCTGATGTATGTAATGTTATACTATTCTATAACAACGTGTGTTGCTTGGGGATCGTCCCAGTGTGGAATGTTAAAAATATAAATTCATCTCATCATATTAATTGTTCCCGCAGGTGGCAACGCGACCTTTCCCAACATTATCAACAACTTCGTGCACATCCTGATGTACTTCTATTACATGCTGTCCGCGATGGGACCTCGCTATCAGAAGTATCTCTGGTGGAAAAAGTACATGACCGAGGTTCAAATAGTGAGTATTTTTCACGATGCGATGTTATTTTAAATAGTGTTTAATGCGACAACCAAAAAACGAACAACGAAAACAGATAATTATTTATTTATTTAGAAAACCGACAGACTGTCGAATGAGTCAAAATGGGGTATTAAATATCTGTAACGTTTTTGGAGATCATAAAAAACTTTGAACTTCAGACCAATATTTTGCTGAAACGCTCCATAAACCAGCTTTCATTTGTATCAAAATCACCAATCATGTTGTTTTTATTATGACATCCTTTTTATATCTCTTTGTCATTTGCATCACTTTTGTGTTAATTTTGTACCATTTTCAGGCAGTTGTCAGATGTAAAATGTTAGTTTTGTATTAGTTTTAAATAATTTTTGCGGGGCGTTTTTTTAAAGTAGTTTTTATCTAGTTCTCTGTCATTTTGTGTTTTTATTACATTGAAACTTTATTTCATTTTATTTTTATTTCGTTTTTATTTCATTTACGGTGTGATATATACCGTAAGCGCACCTAATTCAGCGCACTGTATATTTCCATTAGAAATTGAAACATTCTCAAACTAATAACTAGGTACATACACACACATTTTGCTAGATGCGATAATTAAGATAACAATTTGAAAGAATTTGGAGATTTTGACTAAAATATAGGATGCGCAAAATTAGGAACCATGTCTAGAATTGGGTACGCTTACAATACTTTTATGGTATTTTTAACATTTTTTGTCCTTTTTTATTATTTTTGTACATATATTGTTTGAGCCTCTTTGTGTCTTTGTCGTTTTATTCTTATTTTTGCATTCTTTTTATATCTGTTTAACGTCATTTTTGCAATATTTTTGCAGTATTCCCTGGGCCATTTTGGAGTAGTTTTTATGCTTTTTGTATCTCTTTTGTGTATCTTTGTATCTCTGTGCAATTTTTAAATATTTTACCATTTTGCAATCATTTTGGAAGCATATTGGTATCATTCCTTGCAATACAATGTATACTATTTTTGTATCTTTTTGTCACTTTTGCTTTACTTTTCATGCATACTTCCATAATTTTTGTATTATTCTATTAAAATGGCGCACTTTCAATTGTAAACATTTAGTTTGTAGCCGAAAAAGAATCGATTAAATTTCTGGGAAATGTCGGTTTTATTTTTATGCATTTTATTCTTTTTATCTTGTTATTATATTATTTTCCCATAGATACACGGTGGACAAAAATTGGATTAATAATAAATAGAGTAACAAACCTATTTTGGACTCCTTCAGCAGCTGTACATAATTTGGACACTTCCATTTGATTTTACTGTAAGTGTCCAAATTATGTACAACTGCTGATGGGGTCCAAAATGTGATGGTTACCCTACAAAATGGACTCAAACTTAGCATATAATTGAAATAAAATGAACACAAAATGGGTACTAAATAGACTCGAAATGAATACAAAATGGACACGAAACATACACACAATGGATTGAAAATTTACATAAAATTGACAGAAAATAAATATAAAATGGTCGCACAATGATCACCAAATGGAAGCAAAATAGATCCAAACTGGATTAAAAATTAGCATAAAATGGACACAAAAAAGGTACCGGATGAACACAAAACGGATACAAAATTGACACAAAATGGAGACAAAATGAATGCAAAAGGCACTCGACGTGAATACAAAATGGAAAGAAAATTTACACAAAATTGACAAAAAATAGACAAAAAATGGTTACAAAATTAACACAAAACGAGCACAAAACAGACACAAAATGGATAAATACATAATAAACTCAAAATCCACACAAAATGGGTCAAAATGGACAGAAAATTTACGCGAAATTGACCGTAAATGAGCATTATGGACACAATGGACACCAGATTGTCACAAAATGTGAATAAAAGGGACAAACTGGATATATTATTTATTTAAAATAGAAACCAAATAGTCGTAAAACAAACACAAAATGGGCATAATATAGGCACATAATTAGCACAAAATGGATTCAAAATAAACACAAAATGGGTACCAAATAGACTCGAAATGAATAACAAATGGACACACAATGAACAAAAGCTTACACAAAATAGATATAAAATAGTCGCAAAACAATTACAAGATGGACACAAAATGGACACAAAGTGGACAGAACATTTCCTCAAAATTGACAGAAAATTAGCATAAAGTAGACATACAATGGAGACCAGAATAACACTAAATGAGCACAAAAGGGACACATGGTATAGCTCAATAAATGTAAAAAAATGTTAAAAATAGTTCGTAGTTTGATACAAAGTAGACACAAAATGGATAGACACAAAATGTATACAAAATAGACTTGAAATGAATATCAAATGGACATACTATAGACAGAAAATTTATGCAAAATTAACAGAAAATGGACATAAAACGGACACACAGTGGACACATAATGAAAACACAATGAGCATAAATGACAGAAAAATTACACAAATATGACAGAAAATAATCTTGAAATGAACACACCATGGACGCAACATTGAATCATAATGAACGCAAAATGGACACAAAATGAACTCAAAATAAACACAAAATGGACACAAAATGGACACAAAATTAACTCAAAATGGGTTTAAACTGGAATCGAAATGAATACAAAATGGACATAAAATGGACACAAAATGAGCACAAAATGGACTCAAAATACATGCCGAATGACCTTAAATGAGTACAAAATGTGCATACAATTTTCGCAGAAAATTTTCACAAAATTGAGAGAAAATGATCATAAAATGAACACACAACGAACACAATATTGACACATAATGGGCACAAAATGGACTCAAAATAAACACAAAATAGTCGCAAAATAGACATAAAATGGGTTTAAAATGAACTCGAAATGAATATAAAATGGACACAAAATATACACAAAACGGTTTCAAAATAAACACGAAATAGTTATAAAAGAGACACAAACAGACAAATAGACAAATTTCAAGTGGACTCGAAATGAATACAAAATTGACATAAAATGTACACAAAATGGACATGAATATATGGCTGAAGTTTTTGGAGCGTCTTAGTAGAATACGAAACCAGGAAATTAAATAAAAAGAAAACTTATCCAATTTAATTCTACTATGTATATTTTATTCTTGACAGATACGTATTTCGCCTACGACTTGCAGGCTTCCTCTGTGTCTGTTTTCGAACTTCGAAATACGTATCTGTCAAGAATAAAATATACATAGTAGAATTAAATTGGATAAGTTTTCTTTTTATTTAATTTCCAGGACAAATGAATGTATGGTACTATCACCTGCCTTAGCAGAACATCCGTTCATATCAATGAGTCTATCCTGTCAAAAAGAGTTGTACATATTCAACGATTGGTCATGCTTCTCAACTCTTGTATGAAGGGCCAAAAGGGAATTGGTCGATATGCAACATCACTTACACGTACCAGGGATTTAGAGAATCTCCTTCTAAGGGCTAAGTCACCTAAGTCAATCCTTGAATAAACCGTCCTAACGCAGAATGAGTCCAGCAGGTGGGGAAAAAAGCCCGCTCATTAGTCACGATGTGTTGTTAATCGGGCCAAGATTAACCCTAGAAAGTTGACTGTTCCACTCTCCCTACGCACACCGCTTCCAACAAGTGCTCTGAAGCTCCCTCCCTCTTCTCGATTCTAGTTTATTTCCGAATTGTGGTATATACGGCCAAAAATGATACAATCTCCCCAGCAGTCCTTCGAATAGAATAGAGTTGCGTCCTTTTAGTTTCCATAAGTGCTTCTAATAATTAATTTACTTTTTTCTTCTGGTATCCATGTGCAATATCAACACTCGGATTGGTCAAAGTTTTTACTATATAGCAGGAGGTGCTTCATAAGCTAAAACGAACAAAATTATTAAAATAACTTATATTATGCTTACCTATTGGCGAGGTCGTGTGACTCCGCCGTTTGCCCAAAACCGCGGTTTTGAGATCAGGCAGCCGGAAACCACCCAGTATCGCACCTCCTAGCTTGGCTACTCAATAGAGCATTGCCGGGTATGGCCACGTGGAGGCGCTAGATAGGGGCTTGGGATAGTTTGAGCTATGGACACAATGGACACACAATGGACCGAAAATTTATGCAAAATCCTGTCTGTTATCTTTTCATATTATATCTTACGTTCCAGCTCTGAAGTATTTGTAAAATTCAAGGTTTTCATCTTCCAACTGTTTCCTTTTAGCTAGAGAACTTGATTGAAAATTCTAAACCATTAATTCAAGTGTATACAGGAATCACTTTTTACTTTCTACTGTCGTGCGTCCCAAGTTTCTTATTACCGTGTACGTTTTTGCGATAAAGCTACACCGTTTCTTGCTACACTTTTTTTCTGCACTTCAGGTTTTTATTATTTTTGTCTCATTTCTGTATTATTTTTGTATTGTGTTTGTATGGGTAATATGTTCCTTTTTGTGTTGTTCCAGGAATATCTTGTTTGATTGAGTAATCTTTAGTTTATCTTTAGTTCTATTTTAGTTTACCTTTTTGCTTTATGATATTTTGAATGCTTTTTGTGTCGTGTTTATGCAACATTGTAGCTTTCTGTATTACTTTTGTTAATTTTATGTATCATATTTATTTGTTTTATTTTGTATTAAATTATTTTTAAGAATGTTTTTTTTCTGTGTTATGTTATGTCATGTTATTTTTGTGGCTTTTTGTTATCCTTTTGTTTTATCCTTTTTATGCCACTTTTCGTCATGTCATGTAACTTTTATGTGAATTTTAATGGATTCTATCTGATTTCTGATGTTTTTATTTCTATTACGTTATGTTTGTGCCATTTTTGTATATTTATAACACTGCACTATGGATAAAAACGAGCAAAAAACAGACGCAATTAAGATACGGCCTGCAAACTGATAAAATGTAGGTGATCTAATGTGAAATTTTCTACAGAATCGTGTGGTGCCAAACCCTTTCCTGTTTGACCTCGGGAAGTGTCCCATTTTGTTCATTTTCCTCCATTTTTAACATTTTTTCACACGTGTTGGACTATACCAAGCAAGGCTTTGACATAACAAAACTTAAAACCCGAATAAATTTGTGTTATTTGTGTAAATTAGCACCACGCGATTCTCCGAATTTTTTTACATAAGATCGCCTATATTTTATCAGCCCGCAGGCCGTATCTTAATTGCGTCTTTTTTGCTCGTTTTTGGCCATTGTGCATTGATTACACAATTTATTGTGTCAAATTGGTATTGTTATTTGTATCAATTCTACTCATATTGTACGATAATTTTATAAAATTTGGAATTACGGTACTCTCGTGCCAGTTCGTTAGCTCTGAAAAGGCGACCAATAGAACAAAGAACTATTATATAATTAAATATGTAACATTGCATGACATAAAACGATAAACGGAAAGTGTGGCCCCCGTCTAGGCACACCAATGTGAAAGATGACGATGACAAATGGGGTAGAACCAGCGCCAATCGTGATGCCTAATTATGTAAATTTTCAGAATTCGATTGAAAATTGGCATATCACCGATGCCAGCAGAGCTTAATTCCGGGAAAATTGAAGGGTCGAAACCATTATGGTTTTCCCTTAATCAAGCTGAACGTAACGGATGGAAAGTAACGAATATTAAATGCTATGGCAAGTCACCGCCGGTGACAACTTAATTTCGTCTGTGTCCTTTGAACCGCGACCAGCTGCGGGCAACGCTGCAGACTCATGCGAAAAATCAAAATTAATTGACGCGAAATGGAATTGACAATTATAATGATTGCGACAATGTGGAATATCAAAAAAAATTATCAATTTTTAACTGAGGATAACGAATTATTTAATTTTAATAATTTGAACTTTACTGCCGCCTGAATCGACTTAACCAAAAGAGAAAGCTAATGAAGTCACTAAAATTATACCATCTTTCAGGTCCAGTTCATCCTTTGCATTGGCCACTGCATCAACGCCCTTGTGACGGGCTGTCCGTTCCCGCGTTTCATCTCCACACTGCTCCTGATCAATGCTTCCATATTCCTGATACTGTTTATGAACTTCTACATTGCAAGCTACAAGCGGAGGCCATCGGTACAATCGTCGGCGATTGCGGCAGCTCAAGTCGGCAGCCCCGAGGAACAATCTTCGACGGTAGAAGATCTGCAAACGAACGCCGAAGAGCTCACCGTGAAAGAAGTCAACAACAACAGTATCCTGCTGCTGAAGAAACCAACCATGGACGACGACGAATCGGACGACGGAGTCCCTCCGACCGCTAACGGTGACATCGTTAGCAAAATGGAAGCGGACGTAAGCAATTCCGGTGAGGACGACACCGAAGCCGCCACCACCACCGCTAGTGAACTGCCAAAGGATGTGATAGCAGCGGTTGACGGACTTCGACGGCGGATAGCGAATGCCGAAGAACTGCTTCCCGTGCGGGCGGAAGAAACTGTCGCAGAGTAGAGTAGAGAGCGCGGTGTAGATTGTAATCGTGTGTGTAGAGTATTGTTGCGTGCTTTAGGTTCTTAGTTCAATCATGACAATTTGAGACCAAAATCAGGCCTCTGTCTGGGTGGGTTAGAAGCCGCAGTCAGGTCAATCCTCAGGTTCGCTTACTGGGAAACGCCTACAGTTGGCTGTAAATAGCCTGTAATTAGTTTTATTTATAGTGCCTAAACAAGCAGACACAGTTCGATTTTATGTGTAATTTTCTCGAAGACGATACGGGGCATTTTGCTATATCTGTGGTACGAAAGTTATGCGAAATTTTGATGTGTTCAATGACAATCTAAGACAATACAAGTAGATTCTGATAGCTCCAACTGATGATGGGATCGAAGCTTAGTGACATAAATCTGAAAAGAAAAACCGACGAATTAAAAAAATAATAGCTCAAACTAGTAGTCCTTTAGCGAAGTATAAGTGTGTTTGTTTAATACCTCTAGTCTATGTTAATTTTCAAATTCAACTTGTTTTTGAAGCTTTTTTTACCGTTTAACCACTCAGGAGGAAAACCGTTTGCTCAAACCATAAGTTATAGTTGATTGCACCGGAGGTTGCACGGAAAGTGCGAAACACTGTCACCTCAACCCAAATAGATGCTAGATACTACAGTACGCAGAGTATTTACTGCTATTTGCATTAAACCCCGTTTAGATTAGTGTGTACGAGAGCATGCGACTGACTGAACGGTGCAAGTCCCCCGGCCGGATTCCTCACGCGGAGGAGCGCGGAAAACTAGTTTCATCGACGTCACGAATGCCGACAGAAAGTTCAACCATTAGCCAAGTAAGCGTGTACTGTTCTACCCGCAATGTAAAACAGAGTTAGTTAGTGTAGGAAAAAGGAATTGTCAAATTGATAGTGACATGATCCGAAGAGTGTGAGTCTTTTTTTTATTGGAAAGAAAGTGAGAAATGTTCCAATGTTGCTGTCCTGTTTTGATCTGAATCGTCCCATATTAAAACGGTGGAAATCCACGCGATGGTGGCGACGCTGCGTAACTGCGCTGGCATCGATGGCAGGGACACTCTCTCTTTTTTCGGGGTTGACGAACGTGGTGGCAACGGCTGAGCTTTGCGGACGTGAAAACCAAAATCGGTACAACTCAGGTGCAGTTTGGGGTCACGTTGGAATACGTTAGATAAACGCAGGAAACTCAGGGGTCCTAAGAGCGAAAGGGTTTTTAGCATCCGGTTCAAGGCGGCCAAAGTCGGGAGTGTGGTAGAAGAATTTCTGAATAGTCATACCTTCTGTTTGATTTGTCATACATGTCTTTCATTTCCTCCTCCTAGCTTTCTGTATTTCTTTCACTTCTGTCTTCCTTCTAATTTGTGTATTTAACCAAACTCAACCTTCTGGTCTTATTTCGTCTTTCTGTTTTACTTTGTGCACTGCTTTTTTACTTTGGCTCTTGACGGTTTGACTTCAGACAAAGAAATGGCTTGTTTTATCTTATGTCCAACGACCTATGTCCTTTTTTCGCGCCTGCTTTCTTTTTTTATCGTTTACTTGCCATCCTCAATTCACGCTAGCTTGACTCCATTTTTCCTACCCCCTGGTGGTGGGTGGGTGGAAACCGTTGACGCGTGGCTGCGTACGACAACGGGAAAAGCTTTTCCCAACAGAGTATTCTCACTATTTTCTTGACATTATTACGTGATATTCATTAAATATTTTACACGCGCAACTATCTCCTAAATCTTGGGCAGAGACTAGGCCGACGGTTACAACAGTTAACAGCGTTGATATCGATGTTGTCCGCGAATTCTAGGAGCAAATGAGATTTCGTGATGATGGTACCGCTTCTCTGCACGCCTGACCTTTGAATAGCATCTTCCAATGCAATGTTGAACAGCAAATTCGATAGTCCGTTACCTCGCTTCAAACCATCTAACGTTACAAACGAGTTCAATATTTCACTCGCTATCCTGAGGCTTGATTTTGAACCAACAACGGTGGCATGTATAAGCCTAATCAATTTTGTTGGAAAACCATGTTCAAGCATAATCTCTCTTTTCGTTTAACTGAATCGTACGCCACCTTGAAGTCTATAAACAAATGGAGAGTCTGCAGGTTGAATTCCCAGAATTTATCGAGGATTTGTCGCAAGGTGAACATTTCGTCTGTCGCGGAGCGTCCTTTTCGAAAGCCGCACTGGTATTCGCCAACAAAGGTTTCCTGCAACGGCCTCAGTCTGAGAAACAGGATGCGGGAGAGAATTTTGTATCCAGAATTGAGCAAAGTAATGCCTCGGTAAATGCTGCATTCGAGTCGATGGCCCTTCTTGTAAATAGGGCATGAGGCCTTCCTACCAGTCCGTGGGTAGTTCCTCCTCAGTCCATACTTTTTGCTCGCGATTTTCAAAAGTTCGACGGGATTTATTCAATCAACCTGGTTTATTCACATGACCTAATGTGGTGTAGCTCGCCCGCCGAGTTAGCTCCGGGGTACGACGCTGGCCAAACAAGTCAGTCGTCGTATGTTCGAGTGTCGACTGGGCGGTGCCACTACAGAGTTAATAGGATCTTTGCACTAGCCCCGTGATTTTCCTGTACTCTAATAACCGGCAGCGAAGTCTATCGATAAAGAAGGGTCAAGTTTTGAAAGACGTTTATACCCATGGTTTATTTATTTAATGTGGTGTAGCTGGGTCTGTTAGTGAAACACTTTGATACCGTTGCCAAGTGATATTTTATGCCATTGCTTGCATTCCGTTATCTTTACCTTTACCGGGTCCTTACCGGACCTTACTTCTTAAATCATCCAGCTCCAAAGTCCAGCAGGTGCTTGACGGTTAAGCTCGGATTACTAACCATTGTTATTCAACCTCCAGGCAGGAATACTCACACAAACTCACGTGTCACTCACAAGCAGCAATCTCGTTTGCTCGCAATAACACGCGGCTCAGCTAAAGTTGTATGCATTTTGTCTGAGTTGGAAGGAAGTAACCGCCCAGCCGATCCCTCCGGGTTCGTACGGTTAGCTTAAAGCTATTATCAAAGGGCTGAGGTGGGCTAGGGTCTGGAATATCAGGATCCTACAGTAAGTTGGAGAGATCCACTTACATGTCTGTATTAGGCATTCAAAATAAGCAATCTTGGCTTGCTAACCTGAACAAGTAAGAAAAACTTAATGCTTCAAAAAAGTATTTAACTATTTAACGTAACTCGCTGGAACGTGCTCTATCTGCACCTCACACATCAGCTGCACTAGTAAACAACAGTATGATTTAGTACCAGACGATGAGTAACGGTGTTCTTCTTCTAGTTGCGATGAACTCGAGTTGCGCAAAAACAGACACCGATGAAGTCTGCAAGTCGTAGGCGAAATACGTATCTGTCGGAAATAAATAAAAATAATAAAATTTAGTTTGGAAAAAAGTTTTCTATTATTTAATTTTAGACTCGAACTTTAAAAGTGCTGAAAAAATCATAGGGGTTGTCCACAAGACACGACCGCATAGGTGACGTAGGCCTACGTAAGTCTATTTGTAGCGATAGTAGGATGTATCCATGTATGTAATAATACAATTCTTAATGTATACATACGTTGTACGTAGCGTTTATCAAACATTGTATACGTTCATTCCTCAACAGATTTAGGAGATCTTTCTATGAATTGATTGAATCTATTTTATTAAAACGAATCATTCACACTAAACTGAACAGTAAATCAATTTTCATGATCTGTTTCTACGTTGAATAGTGCTTTTCCTCTGGAAATAGGTACACGGTACGCGCTAGTTTTCAAAAAGCTGAAAATTTTACGCAAAACTTTTCTGCGGTTCACATAAGAAGAACACTGATTTACAAGCTGCAGACGTTTCGGAAGTGGTAGAAAATGTCGTCCGTGATCAGAAAACTTATTCCCGCCAATTGTTGGTCGTCCGCAACGGCGAAATATTCAACTTTTCCCTCGTTGCCTGTGTTATTATCGTATTAACTGGACAAGAAAATATAATAAACTCTTCAATTGTTGTGTGGTCCTTAAAAGAACCGATTGTTTGATTATCATAACTCCAGCTGGCAATAAACTTGCACTAACGCACTTAACGTAATTTTCTTGTCGGTAAACGGCTTATTGCAACGAACCAACCGGAAAGCCACAGCAGCTATGCGATCGATGAAGCCGTTCGTGTATGGTTATGAGTCACGATGAAATGCCAGTCCTGGTGGCCAGCTGCAAGCGACGTGGGATAATTCTGGTCTTTTTGTTGTCGTGAGCAGCCCTTCCGCAGTTAATTATTCCATCACGGCAGCCAGCTCCAGCTTCAATAGTAGTGCTGGGCGATCCGTTCATGAGCTGAATCAAAGAACTAGGGTATATCTACCAATAGTGGACCGTTCCCTATAGTGGACCCTCAGGTACAATTTCAGTGTTTATTAGTTTGTATCTCTTATTTCTGAGGATAAATAACAAGGAACAGGGAGAATTAAACATAGCACACATTTTAGTTTATAACACTTAGTTGCATTCGTTTACTTAAGCCGTAATTTGGACATTTTCAACAAGCGAAGGTCCATTATAAGGTTACCAACGCAAAAAATCTCACCATTAGTGGACCCTCTTCATAAGAAACACACAAGAATTCCTATTATGGACCCGGTCGTTATCCTATTGTAAACCCCAAAGGGTCCATTAAAGGCAATTGGACATTCCAATCTGTTTTCGGAAAATATGGAAAATATAGTGATTTGCAACATAAGTTGATATTTTTGTTAGCTCAATCGAATGTTACTGATATTGAAAGTGCTATTGGTTGAGTATTCTGTAATGCCAGTTTAAAATAATCCATAGAAGAAGTCAGCTCGTGCACCAAAAGTGTCTACTACCGGTAGTTATACCCTAGCTTCACTGGGTGAGCGAGAGAACTACCGCTCAGTTTCTTGTGAAAATAGCTCACACGCTCACTTGCTCGCATTTGAACTGAATCTGATTCTGAACTGAATGAACTGAAATGGTGAAACAAGCAGAGCGCCTGAAGTGCAGCGAAAGCATATGCGAGAAAAAGGAAGAATGATTAAGGTCCCCCAGTTGCGTTGCCAACTTGACAATTCGTGATAACTGATATTGTTCAGGGGTTTATATGAGAAAAAAGAGAAGCAAATATTTTTGTTTATGTTTTCACGTAAGTTTTGACAATTGGCATGGATTTTCGTGTAAGTGCGAACTGGCTCAAAAATCTCTTTTACTTTCGTAGTTCCGAATTTGTAACAACGCTGGCTGGCGTACCAAAATATATAGCTCTGAGAGAGCGAAATAACTCAGTGAGCTAGTGAATCGTTTGAAAGAACTAGCTCAGTTCAATGAGCGGAATGATTCAGATTCGTTCTCTTAACTGAATCACTTTGCCCATCACTATTCAGTAGTTTCCTTTCCTCAGCAGCCGATTAATACGACTGACAGGGAACTTTATGTTATGTACCAGAGCAAGCGACAAGAATCGGTCCCGTCTATTTTTCGTGGTCCTTCATTCTGTCATTTACGTTGAATAAAATGGAGCATTTCAATTTCAGTCTGAACAAAAGAGCAAAGTTACCAGTGAGTCGTTCGCCTTTTGCTGCCAAAGAAAAATTACGTGCGCCCATAAACCAGCGGTAGTAATTTCGCAGCTGGAATTTTGGATTTATCCGCACGCAGGCGGGCAGATTGCGTGGTAACGAGAAGACCAATCTGCAGCTGGCTGTCCGTATCGACGGAGAAATGAATAAACTTTTCTTCGGAGTTACTAGAGGTGTTTTGCTAAACATGCAAGCTGTTATATTGCCCAAAAAATTCCGATATTTTTAACAGTATTAATTACCAGACACCTTCCTTTTAAGGGTGAAAACATGCTTTTATGAAGATATAAAAGGTTATTGTTCTCCGCTGATCACAATAAAGTTTATTGGGCCAGCAGTATTTATTAAAACAAAACATTGGGTTTAGTTTTAATGCGTTTTCCTGCGCATTTGTTACGTCGAATCAGTGTTTAATTTGGTGTTAGCTTGGTTTTAATTGCTATCATTTATTCACGGCAGACAATTTTTCAACGTGACGATTATTGAATATTGAGCACAATAAGGAATTATCAAGGCAAATAGCAATCAAGGAGAAATGGAGTTTTATTTAGTCTTGTAACTTTGTTATAGTAGAATTAAATGGAATTTTCCATCGATTTTCTCGTTGATTCCTGAATTGTACCAAGACTTGTTCGATAATAATTGGAAATTATTCCAACCAATCACAAAGCGACAATTTCTAGTACGACCGAGTTAGAGTTATTTTCAATTTTTCAATGACGCGCATTAAAAATCAATAGTTTTCTATATTCTCAATATATTTCAAATCGATTTTCCGATCAATTGGTGTAAATATCTTGGGAGCCTATTGAAAATTCAGTGAATTATAAGCCGAAGCGTGAAAATGCGTTTCCATTTTGATGACGTCATTTTCAATAACCAATCACAAAGCGAGAATTCTGGTAAAACATAAGTTCATTATTTTCAATTTTTCAATAGTTCAACATCAAGAATACATACTTTTCTTCATTTGGGCCAATTGAGAAAATTTTCCAATCGATTGGTGTAAGAATATTGAAAATCGATCGGGAAACTACTAAGCTATTAGCGTTCAAAACCTGACCACTTTTCGAGAGAGTTTTTTGGAATGACACTCTATACCAGCTACCTTCCTGAAAGACGTAGTACTACGTCAAAAAAAAACTGATGTCACGAGGGCCAGCACTTCGAACCAAGTTTTATCCAGACCGAGCTGCTGGAATGAAACCCTGTAATGTTCTGTAAATTTCTCGAAATTCGGTATTGTTTTGTACTTTGAAAAACAAGTAAAATATCAAACAGCAAAGCAAACGAGATTGCTGCTTGTGAATATTTTACACGGAAGTACCGCTTGCACAATTTCGACCGTACAGTGGAGATTTACGGTGTAGTCAGCGATCCTAGTCTAACCATGAGAGACCTTCTGGACTTTGGGATTGACCGATTCAAGAATTCCAATGTTCAGTCAGTAAACGTAAACTGGACTACAAACGATTATGTAAATTTTCGCAGTATTAAAGTTTATATTCCGCTACATTTGTTTCGGGGAACTTTCACCGGTTCTGCTCTTCTCAGTCACGTATATGTGGGTAAGCTTCGTCTACCATTACGTCGTTTTGTGCCACGAATTATGAGCTACCTTAATTGCAAGCAATTGTGTCATATGATGTGGTCAGTGAGGAACGAATCATGCAAATAACACATATGTAAGTTGCTCCATGATAGATAATGCGCCATATCTTCCGTTCAACGGCATCAAGAAAGTTCTGACCATCGTTGAACATAACGCGTGTCTTAGTGCCGCAACTTCGTGGTATGGCGACTTTTACTCCTCCGAAGCATCTTTCGGAGTCTGAAGTAAGGAAAATTTCTACCATACTGTGCCTTCGTATTTCTCTATAAGGGATCACCTGTGGATTCAACTGAATGAAATAGTCTAGCATTTCGATTTCGTCACCGTCAACCCGCATTCTTGGTGGAAGGCTAAAATTTATCTCCTTTTTGAACCTCCATATTTTAAGAAAAACTTTTACTACATCCACCTGATGCCAATCTCTGCTCAGTCGCTAAAAATACACTTAATGTAACGTAGTTACTATCACCTTACAATGCGAATCACGAACCCGTGCGTGGCTATCACTTTGGCTGGTTCTATTCAAAGCATCAACATCGAAAAAGACATCAAAAGTCACTCACCCGTCAAAGACACGCATGGAAATTGGTGAAAAATCATCGTCATTTATCTCGTTATAGGGGATACTCCCGTGAAATTCGTTTTACTGGAAAAAATATGCCACCCTGAACCGGGCTAAGCTCGAAAAAGTAGACTCCTGAATCCGGTGCTAATGGAGATGGATTTATTAAAAAAAATACAATATTTATGATCCAATAGCATAGTAGAGGGATATGAAAAGATCCCGCGAACAGTGGCACATTGATTTCCAACATCGTCAAAGTCGCATATCAAAAATATGATAATGATGGTGTAGAAGGATAGGGTTGTCGGTCGACATGCAGAAGCCAGCCACTGCGTCGAGCTCCAGAAAAAAAGTGCAAACATGCAAACACCCCAGGAACGACCCTTTTCTGTCGGAGCCGAACAACCAACGGTGTAACTCCATTAGAAAATCCCCGTCGAGCGACGGATCTCGGCAATTTTGTGGGATCCATCTGCATGATGTGCTCACTAGCCCAGTCTGTCGAAAGGTGAGCTTATTACAAAACCCATATCCACGCGAATCGGTTGGTTGTTCATATTTGGTTGGAAGGATGTCGAAAAGTGACAGTCGAAAATCGAATTTGCCTCGACCGCGAGTGAGTGTCTTGCGTTTCGAGGCGAAACACGCCCGAAACATAAAAAATAAATCGGGAAAGTGGATTGTACATGCTCGTGCGTACGAAAATACATTGACTGATGCCTTCAATCATATGTTCCAAAATAAGTTTCATATTTCTCTGCTTGAATGGGATTAGACGGATTGGGTTGTCATTTTTCGATTTATCACCGACGTCGTGCGTCAGAGGATGAAATCAAAAGAGTAATAGATCATAGGTGAGTTTACTGATGCAAAATTGAATCTGAGAAAAATAAAACTCTACAACATCCAGCGCTGCTGGAGCTTCAACAAAATAACCAAAAAATAATGATCAGTCAGGTAAAGGCAGACAAACGTTTTAGACAAACTATCAGACACAATATCTAACATGGACCGTTTTTTTTTTCTGTTAAAATATCCCCTGTATACAGTAAAACTGTAACTGGGTGAAGTAGCGGTAAGCTGTAAAACCGAAGAAAAACCTGTACATAGCAAAGTCACATCTCAATGCAAGTGCATCGGGAAATTGAAAATCCAATAGTGTTAAGTGCAGCAGAAAAATCCTCCCTTCGGGTATGAAGAAGCAGCAAACCGTGCCGATATTGTGTTTTGCAATTCAATAGAATCCTTCCGTTCCATCTCCGCTTAAAAAGAGGAAATCAGGTGTAGAACGCATCGCTTCTCGCAATTACGCGTTTCACAACAAATTTGCATTGTTCAATCAAAATACAAATAGTAATTGTTGATATTTATTAAAAAATTGAAGCTCTTTTCTGAATTGCTTGCTACAGCTGCCAATACCCGTTCAACCCCTGCTTCACAGTTTCTGCAGATCTGTGGTGAAATGCAAACAGATGACCTGCAACGTAATCAAATGCATATACATTGAAGGAAGACACGGCGGCAAATTGAATTGAACCGGCATCCTTCAGTACCTTTCGCATTGTGTCATCCATTCACCACCAGCGCACCTACCGCACCGGTGCGGTGCGGTGCCGGGTGGCATCCTGCCGGTTCCTCGTCGGGCTAGCGCAAAAGAAATATCCCATGGAAAGTTTTTCGCCGCCCGAAGATCACATTCGACTCACGGAAATCTCATTACAATTTTAATTAATTTCGATCGAACAGACCGCCATCTGCGGCGCAGCGCCACTGGCTGTCCGTAACGCTGATCAAGACAGTTTTATCCAATTTATTTTTTTTTTGGTTCTCCAAAGTTTGCTGAGTGTCATTTTTCGCGAATTCATTTACACTAATCCTGTGATGAGTGTCAATTGAGGAAATAATCGAATTTTCGGTTCTACTCAAGTTCGATAGACTCAAATGTAACTATTCACGGTGCGATAATTTCAGGTTTGATGTTTGTTGGTTTCAATTTGTCGGTTACAATGATCTTGTGACTTGTATCCCATTTTAGACCAAATAGGAATCATACTTTATGTGCAATAGGCTAAAATGCAGCAAATGATAAAAACAGATGTTAAGAAGTCCGTATTGAGCATCGGCTCCATAAAAAACTTGTTGAGCATCGGACGCTCTCTCCCTTTCCAAAAATTGTTTGTGACCTTAAAAAATTGTCACCAGATGTTAGTTTAGCTTCGAAAACGAACCAACTTAAGCTGGTAGGTAATATTGTATATTTTTTGTTACCCACACTGGTTTGATTCTGGCCCTCGTTGAACGCTGAAGGTAAACTTCGATGTTGACTATTTTTGTAAATAAAACAACATCACCTTTTGCGGGGAAACTACTAAGTTTTCCGTATATGTGTCTTTGGGAAAGTTTATTGGTTTTCGAAGAACTTTTTTCGTTATTCAAAAAAAAAATGCATTAAGGAGGTGGGCCAATAAATATTCAATTTAACTATTTTATTTGAAGCCAAAAATAAACAATGCCGAAGAAAAACTAATATTGTTTAAACAAACTGGAGCTGACCGATGAACTTGGGCTACTGCACTTGAAGCGTGGTCGTCTCCACATCTTTGTAGATCGCAGCTATGACTCCCACTGCAGGACCGGAATGAGCTACACGATACAGTGCGGCTGTGGCGATTCGTCCTGAGTCTGACGATCCAGACCGACTAAAACCCTACTCGAGTGTCCAGCCTCAATCCCCCCTGGCACCATCTTATCGGTACTCGTTGATCGCTCCCCAGACGTCCGAACTAGAATATATCCTTTGAACTAAGTTATGCGGAGTAGTGTCCTGACCGCTCACAGCCATCATGTAGTTTCTCGCGTCCGCGAAACGAGGGTATATGAAGAAAGCATGTTCTACAGTTTCCTCTTCTTCCATTCGGGCGCATTCGGGACACGCGGGGGACTCCGCATGCCCGAACTTGTGCAGATACTGTCTAAAACAACCATGCCCTGACAGAGTCTGTGTCAGGTGGAAGTTGACTTCACCGTGCCGCCTGTTGACCCACCCGTATAGTTCCGGAATAAGTCGACATGTCCACCGGCCTTTTGTGGAATTAGACTATGCCCGCTGCCATGTAGTCATCGAGTCCGATCTTGCGGTACTCCGTATGCCTGTAGTTACACGTTGGTTGAAGCACTCTACGACCTCACTGATGATGATGATGCCAATAGGCATCATACCCGCTAAGACCCGCAGATTGCGTCATATAAAAAACTGTGCGATACGCACTCGCCACTCTCAAGCACATGAGACGATAGGTGCTTTCCAGCTTAGCTAGATAGCTTTTGGTACCTAACGCCGATGGTCACTCCGGCCTGCCATACCTGAGTATGGACTGGACAACGTTGGCTAATAGCCTTCGATTGGTGCCATATACCGCAGAGCTCTTTGACATCATACGAGACAATGCCGAAATAGCTGTGGAACCTTCTTGCAGGCATAGTCGACGTGGCTCCCGAACTTGAGCTTGTCGTCGACCATGACCATGACCAGAAGTTTTAAGGACCGCGTTGACGAAATAGTGCAGTCCCTGACGCTGATATTTGCTTGCTGCACCGACTTGTGGTTGTTCGCCACGATAACCCCCGTTTTATGATGCGCTAGCTCCAGTTTCCTGGAGCGTATTCAATCTTCAACAATGCTTATAGAGTGGGCAGCCGTCAACTTAATCTCTCTGATAGATTCACCGTAGACTTCCAAGGTGATGTCCGCAAAACTGACAATCACAACCCCTACCGGGAACTTTAGCTTCAACACCTCGTCATACATAACGTTTCACAACACCGGACACAGTATGGAACCTTGCGGAACCCCTGCGGTGATTGGAACTCACTTCTGACCCTCCCCCGTGTTGTAGTATAGCACACGATTCTGGAAATAATTTTTCAGAATCCTGTACAGCGACACCGGCACTTGGACGCTCCGAAGCGAGTCCCAGCTAGCGCTATTAAACGCATTTCTCACGTCGAGCGTGACAACTGCGCAATAGCGGATACCTGTCCTGTTGCGCTGGATTGCTACCTCGGCTGTCTTAGTGACAGACAAGATGGTATCCACCGTAGATTTGCCTTTTCGGAAGCCGAATTGGTTTCTTGACAGACCGTTTGTAGCCTCAGTGTACTGTACGAGTCTGTTGAGGATAACCCTCTCCAGCACCTTGCTGGCAGTATCGAGCAAGCAGATCGGCCTATATGGCGAGGGGATAGCCGGAGATTTTCCCGGCTTCGGCAATAAGACCAGGTTCTGTCGCTTCCATTTGTCCGGGAAGTGGCCTGCTCTCCTTTAGGGATTTAGCGATCTCAATGAGTTTCTCGTTCGTAGCCGTCGCCCACGTTACTTTGGATAATCGGCACGGAGGCCGACCATCCTACGCTATGGTCTGAGATATTGGAACGTCGACCGTGGGCTGATTCCGCGGCATGGGGCTAGGGCCTTGGCTTGTTGCGCGGAAAGAGGCCCTCCAGCATCTCTGGCGATTGCTCAGCGGGCGCCATCACACCCTTGGTCTTTGCCATTACGACCCTGTAGGCATCACCCCACGGATTCGCATTGGCACTAGCACATAACCTTTCAAAGCAGGCTCGTTTACTAGCTTCTATCCCACTTTTAAGCGCTGCGCGTGCAGGAACAAGTGCTACTCGACATTCTTCTCGGCCTTCGTTCGAACGAGCTCTTTGCATAATTCCCCAAGCACGAAAGCACGCTCCGCGGAGTTCCGCTATTTCATCTGTCCACCAGTAAGCCGGTGATCTCCCATACCTAGGTCGACCTTTCCTAGGCATGGTAGTGTCACACGCTCGCGACAGTACCTCAACCAAATGATCAGCGTTCGGATCAGGCATGCAGCGATCACCGCACTCTCTTCGGATCGCTTCCATAAATACTTCGGGATCGAAGTATGATGTCTTCCATCCACGGGTGGTTGGAGTGTCTGCTCTACTCGCCGCCTGCCGCCTCGTTATCTGACCGACACCATAGCGGACCACCTGATGGTCACTGTGAGTGTTGCCATTATCTACCCTCCAGTATCCTATCAGACCAGGACTGCCGAAAGTCACGTCGATAATAGACTCCGCACCGTTCCTACTGAAGGTACTTGTGGTGCCAACGTTGGCCATATCTACGTTGAGCTTTGCCAGAGCTTCAAGCAGAATCCGACCCCTATGGTTCGTACGACGACTTCCCCACTCTACCGTCCAAGCGTTAAAGTCGCCCGCCGCCACTAACGGCGTTAGACCAGTCAGCACAACTGTTACTCGGTCTACCATCCGCGTAAACTGCTCGATAGACCAACTCGGCACTAGAACACTCCACCCACTTTGGCAACCGCAAATCCCTCTTCTGCAGTTGGCACAACCTCTCAAACCGGGAACCTACTTGTCGTCCATATAGCCGCCGTCCCGGACCTATCCGACACCCAGTTACCGTTTCCGGCAGGAGGGATGCGGTAAAGGTCCGAGCTGACTGCAATGTCCGTCAACGACTCAGTACCTGCTTGGTACAACAGTTAGTGGGCCGCGTAGCAGTGATTCAAGTTTAGTTGCGCTACCTGCACTACGCCCGTGTTTTAGTCGCCGGCGCGCCTGCCGGAAACTTTGCGCCTCCTGTTGTGTGCTTAGCGTCCATTTGGCCGGTACATATCAGGCACTTGGGCGGCGCATTACAGTCCCTCGCTATATGGCCCGCACCGCCACATCTCCTACACAAGTGGCTTCGGTCTGGCCCCTTACAGATCCAGGACTTGTGCCCTGCTCAAATCACCGGAAGCAGGCCTCCGGCTGCTGGAACACGCTCAGTGGGCATACGGACCATCCCACCTTCAGCCTAGCCACTTTCAGAGCTGCATTTCCGTCTACCATTGGAAGTCTTATAGTTGCTATCTGGGTTCCCGCCGGTCCCTTACGCAGACAAACTGCCTCGTTGGTCACCACCACATTACATTGCTCCTTGAGAGCTCGTACTAGTTCGCCTGCTTGAGTGATCTCGTCCAGGTTTTTAAACTGAGGAGTCATCTCGGGCGTTAGTGCGCGGATCTGTACGCTATCGCCAAGGACCTTTTCTGCCAGCACTTTGTAAGCAGAACCCTTTTCAGTGGCATTCTTTTTGAGCTCAAGGATCATGTCGCCTGTGCGAGAGTGGCGGATACTGCGCACATCCATGCCAAGACCCTTCAACTGATCATCCCCTCTCATGGCCTTTAAAACTTCCGAATATTTCGGCCCCTCAGTTTTGAAGATAAGGGTATTGCCTTTGCTTCTCTTTTTTCTGGACACTTTCGGTGGGGCTCGATCCTCCTCTTTCTTCCTGGCCTTTTTCTTTTTGACCAACTCCCACTGGTTCTCGGACGCTAACAGCGTCTTGTTACCCTAAGTGGGTTCTTCGGTTGGCTTACGATCCTTTGCTATCAGGCGCTTCTTCGGGCCCGTGGGGGTTTCTTGCCCTGGGGACTAACTGTCTTGCGCGTTTGGTGGATGCCTTGTTGTCGTTGGACTGTTCCCACCATTCATCCCTCGGCATGGGTCGCATGACACCTTGGATTAGGGGTTTATCCATCCACGTTTTTACTTTTTGCCATGGATAACAGCTGTTGAAACCATTCTCCTTTGGGGGCCTTAGACCCTCTGCTCAGGTTCTCAGTTTTTTCAAGTTCATCGAACATGCTTCTACCGATATCCGTCATTTACAGGCGGAGTTATCCATCTTGGCTTCTAACCTAGTAACTAAACATTACTCAACTTTATACTAAGATGCGCGAATTCTCCAAACTGCGGTACATGAGCCAAAACATGAATTGAATAAATTCGTGTCATAATTCAAAAACCAAGCGATTAAAGATAACTGTAAGGAGAGCTCAAGAACACTATATTTGGAAACTGAAAAAATAGAAGTAATATATTATTGTTCAAAATATCCTACTCTTTTGCGTGTAATAAATATGAGATTGATTTTGTTCTGTTATTAAGCTCTGTCACTCCATATAACATTCCCAAGCAATATTTTTGTTGTATAGTAGCTTATTAAACTATTGTACAGCTAATTCCCGTGGAACGAGTGCTTAATAAGCTATTATACAACAAAAATATTACTTGGGATTGGGATTTTCATTCCAACAAACTATATTCTCAATGTGTAATTTATATTGCGTTTTGAGTATTAGGTGGAATTTTTCATCTACATCTCATCATCATGTCCTTTTCCTTTTTCATTTTTTTATAATTTCATATTTTAAACTTTAGTTGACAACCATCCTAATTGACCAGCAACCCTGCGACCGACCTTTCAACGAATGACGATAGAAACCAGCAATGTACTAAGTTCAAGCATGTTAAAAATCACCAGCGGTAAATGGCATTAATTTTCGAAAGTGGCTGCGGTACGGAAAAATAAATACCGCATCGGCCCAAATACCGCATCGTAACACTAATGGTTTACTAACGATTATTTACGGTGAACCCTTGCCTCGCAAATATGGGTACAAGTATACAAGTAGAAACACAAACACACTTTCGAAATTTTGTTTTTTTTTCTAGACAAACTAAACCAACTTGATGGCTTGTACTTCCGGAAAAGAAACATACCTCACAATGTAGGGTAGAAGGTAACACCCACAGCGATCGAAAAGTTTGAAAACTGTTATGCCAGTAATCCGGTGTGACAACCATCCAGTGGAAACTTCGGATCCAAAAAACCACTCCTCAGACTCTGCTCGGGGTGCGGGTGGTGCAACTTTTACGTCGATGTGATATTCCCGTACCTATATGTTCGTGTTGTTCAGAGTGTTCGTTCGGTTGCTATAGAGTTGTGAATTATTAACCTTTTATTGGTAACGAATGGCTTTGAAATAATTCACAACTGGATTATTTTATCTGATTACATTAAACTTTGAAGGATATATATCTTCTATATCTTCTTCAATGGCAGAATGATTACCATTCGATTCTAGCAAATCTAGAGAAGGATAGACATAAGCTTGCTTACCGTATCTTAATTCGTAATTCGGTGGGGAAATTCTATCAGGAAATCCGATAGTATCAACTGTAGAACTAAGCAGTATTGAATCACGCTAGAGCACAGCTTGTCTCCACTGGGACCGATTTGAGCCTTGCCGGTGTGTTGTGAGTGAACAAAGAAAAAACTTATGTGTGTATCACTGGCTGTCACTTTCAGAAGCGCAAAAGCGCAAAGAATCACAATATCTAACAGTCTACGGTTGGTTGGTTGGTAGGTAGGTATGACTTGCAGGAGATTAGACCAACTGACGAAGCTCGGACAAAGTTCTGCCAGCTATCCGAAGGGGGAAAAAGTTTCCGATGAAGATTTTCCCTTGGCGTATAATGACCGCAAACACTTTGATTGAAAAGTTCACCATATCCTGTCGGAACTGGTCACCACAATTGATTACGCATACACGCACATACCCTCACTTATACAATGTCCTGTATCACAATATCAGGCAGCAACGGAGCAACTGGGATATCATTCAGGATCAAAATGGCACGATTTCAATTCCGTTTGTGGACCCATTCTTTTCCTGCCAACAAAGTTATCTTTTGTCAAAAATACTATTGCTAAGTAGCAGAAATACCGAAGTCTTATAATTAAATATCGGCGCCTACTGTGATTTCCCATCATGTTCCCTGCGGGAAATTTGCCGAGCTCAATATGTACCTACATCAGATACAACGCGGACGACAAATGGAACTGAACGTCGTCGATTGGGTCCATAGAAACCGGAATTCCCTTCGGGGACCTAGAGCCGGAATGGCAAATTAAAATACCTGGTAGGTACGTACCTACCAGTACAGATGAATTTTTCGGTGCCCCAACCGGTGATTGAAACCAGTTTCGGTTTAGACGAAGTGAACAGAAATAGACTGTGAAATGCTGATTTGTCCTGGGAAGATTGGTTTGAAAATTTTAATGATTTCAACACATTTTTAGGTTTCGAGTTTTGTTTCTGAGATAATTTTATTATGTTGATAATCATAGACCTTTCATAGACTCAAGGCTTAGAAAGAAATTTCATCTTAACACGCATAATTGTCTATTTACTTAAAATAAATTTTGACCTTTTCATTTGTGTTTTTGTGTTGGCATTAAATTCTTCGTTTTCTCTACCAGGATAAACAGAGTAAAGCTTCGAATACATTGCTCCCGATGGCAGCAGTAAGTATTCAGGAACGTTATGGAATTATACGTTCTTGAAACTCATTCATTAATCCTACGTGATGCTCAGAGTTGTGTCCAGGGCGACACATGCCGGAGTACGTCCCATAATTTGTATATGAATGTACAGTTTTAATGGTGAAGTGTTAAAAAATGCGGCTATAAATTCGTACAAATTTCAAAGCTAGAAAAGTGTCGAAACCTGCACACGCTAATGGTAATGCCACAGCCGCTGCTGTGGGGAGGAAACCGAAAGAGATAAATTTAAGGATGTTTTCTGAGACAAACTTCTCGACTTGATAATTGCTCCCCATCGGGTGTGCACTTGGGAAATGGGGTGTGTCTTTGGTTGGAACAATGAAATAACGTTGGGAATAAACTTACGCTCCTTTCTTCGTACACTTTTTATGGTGCGACACACTAGACTCTGTTTACAGACTGTTTTGTAGGACCAACTAACACAAGCGTGAAATGAAATCCACGCCAACAACTTAAACGACGTCCAACGACAATGTGTGTCCCTTGCGTGAGCCGAATGTGAGACACCTTTTCCCCGAGCTGGGCTGGCGAAATTTTGCTAAGAAAACCAGATATTTCACCCAACAGACGAAAATTAATGAAAACCAGCAAATTGAATTAGTGGAGCGACGATGAAAGATTGCTCGGCCCCAAGCCTCAAAGCCCTGGCGGCAGCGGCGGCGGTGTGGTGCAAACAGCTGCCAGGAATATGTAGAAAGTTGGGTAGAAAAAGTTACATCCTACAGACGACGCCGACGACAACGACGACGTCGACGGACGGTGACAGCAGTGTTCTCTCTAAGCGAGCGTGTGTAGGCGAATTTTTGGTTATCCTCGAGGGAAAAATGTGATACCAAATCAACAGCATGGGCGGAAAAGTGGTAATAGCACAGAAAAGCACGACAACGACACGATGGGACATCTCGAAATGTGCTTAATAAAATTAAACGAAAATGACAATCAATCATTGCCACTGTGAGTGTGTCTGTGAAGGATGCTCTTTTTCATTTGACGATGTGTTAAGTGTTGGCTACAGTTCTCAATCGTAAAACAATGATGTCATAGACATTTCTTATAGTTATATTATGCATGTTCGGAAGTTACTTAGATTTTTCGATTGCTACTTGTTATGCGAGTAGGGGCAAATCCACCAACTTTGGACGAGGTTGAAAAAGCAGCGAGAGAACTGAAAAACGGCAAAGCAGCAGGAAAGGACGGCATTCCCGCCGAACTTTTGAAAGTCGGGAGTGAACGGCTGTATTGTGCAATCCATCAGGTTGTACAAAGGTAAGGTATGAACTGAGGCGGAACAACTTACGGACTGGTTGGAAAGTCTCATATGCCCTATGATAAAAAAGGCCATCGACTAAATTGCAGCAATTATCGAGGCATTACTCTCCTCAATTCTGCATACAAAATCCTCATTTACAGACTGAGGTCGTTGTAGGAAACCTTTGTTGGCGAATAGCAGTGCGGTTTGCGAGGGGGACGCTCCATGACGGACTAAATGTTCACCTTGCGACAGATCTTCGATAAATTCCGGAAATTCAATTTGCAGACTCACCATTTGTTTATAGACTTCAAGGCACCGTACGATTCAGTTAAACGAAATGAGCTGTGACAGTTTATGCTTGAACATGGTTTTCCAACAAAATTGATTAGGCTGATACGTGCTACCCTTGATGGTTCAAAATCAGCGAGTGAGACGTCGGACTCGTTTATGACGTTCGATGGTTTGAAACAAGGTGACGGACTATCGAATTGACTGTTCAACATTCCATTGGAAAGTGCTATTCGAAAGGCCGGCGTGCAGAGAAGCGGTACCATCATCACGGAATTTCATATGCTCCTAGGGTTCGCGAACGGCATCAATATCATCGGTGTTAACCGTAGAGGCGTGGAACGCATCTTAAGGCGATGAGAGGGCTTATCATAAATTCTACAAAAACAAAGTATATGATGGTTGGTAGATAGCGTGGTAGTCCTTCAGGTGTTGGAACTGCGGTGGTGATAGATGGAGATACTTTTGAAGTGGTCGACCAATTTGTTTATCTTGATACGTTAGTGACATGTGACAACGATGTGAGCTGTGAAATAAAAAGGCGGAAAGCGGCTGCCAACAGGTCCTTCTACGCATTACGTAGCCAACTGAGATCCCGTTGCCTGCGACTCCGTACAAAACTCGCGCTCTATGAGACGCTAATTCTCTCGGTGGACCTCTACGGCCCCAAAGCTTGGATGTTGAAAGAGGGCGACCGACGAGCTATTGGCATTTTTAAGCGTAAGATACCACGATCAATGCTTGAGGGCATATTAGTCGAAGGAATGTGGCGCAGGCGCATGAATCATTCAAAATATCAAGCATACAAAGATGCGGATATTATGAAGCAACTGAAACACGCCAGGCTACAATGGGCTGGCCACGTAGCAAGGATGCCGGATGAGAGACCAGCGAAAGCAATATTTAGCAGAACACCTGACAGAGGCCGACGATTTCGATGTAGACCCCGTACCCGTTGGATGAGCGCTGTTGACGAGGATGCTAGAGCAGCGGGAGTTAGGGGCGACAGGTCCGCTCTCGTGTGGTCTAATTTTCACACAAACGCATTCTCGTTCTAACAAACCCACCGGCATGAGAATTTCTTTCGGACTCTCGGATCCATTTTTTCATGCACTGCGACGAGTTTTTGCGAGTATGTATCTAACGGTTAACCACAGTCGCCGCTCCCGGTTCGTTATAGCAGCCCGAGCAGCTGATACCGATTGCTCGCAAGGGCTCGCACTGTCAACCGCGTGTGTAAGCGAGGGTGTAAGATGAAGAAGAAAAGAAAAAGCAATGCAAAATTTGTATCCATACATCCGCACGGGATGCTCACGTTCTACTGGCCTCGTCAGTGAGCTATTCAGAAAGACGCTACGAGACTGTGCGTTCGCAAGTGTGTAGGTAGCAGCATATATGCATGCAGCACCGGTGGTTGTTTGTCGTACGCTTGCGTCAGTGGCGTAACCGCTGGATGCATTATCGCTCAATTTGGTACTGGTTATTGGATTATTACCAATGTAGCCGTTTGAATAAGAAACAATCTAAAACTTTGCCGCAATTACCTGCTCTCGTTACAAAATTACTTCACGGCACAATTTTCTAAAGTCGATTAAATGATATGCCTGATAAGGTGAACAGATGTTGTTGTCGATCAAGAAAATGCGTTAAACGGGAAGCGCTCGAGCGCAGTATCCGCAATCTATATCCAATGTTCCGCCATTGCAATATGATCATTTGACTAGTGCAGCCGTGTTGTTAGAGAGCAGAGTGGGCATATTTCTTGCCTTATCCTGTACAACGCATGAATCCTATACATCCTATACACCGCTGTTTAATTACTAGTTTTAGACGGATAAGACTTACCAGTTCCATTGGTCCCACTCCAGAAAAAAAGTGTAGTAATATTAAAACTAACTGACCGTTTGGTAAATATACGACCCAACATTCCCGATTGATTACTAAGCTGAACTACCTACTAATTAGTTACTGGCTGAAGCAACGACCGGACGTTCGCCATCTTCTTCTGCGACGCGTTTGCCGAAGCATTTAAGTGAAGATCGAGGAAACGGGACGATCAACCGACTAGGTTGCCCGAAACGGACTTCTAACGCGCGCGGGTTTAGGTGACCGAGCCCCGAGGTAGTTAGTACGAGGCGGAGGTTCGAAGGTATGCGTCATAACCTTGTAAATGGACGCGTTTGCGACCAGAAGCGGCAGAACCAGCATCGAAAGGGTGATGAATTTAGTATAAGCTATAAACCGCAACCGAATTAGTACGTAAGATAAAATAAACCACGTGGTTAGGTAGGTTAGGGCCTAGTGGGGATACCCCGAGAATAAACTGCATGTAAATACCAAAAGTCTTGTAAATACCAAAAGGCTATGAATCTCTAAATCATGTCGATCCTGAGTTAATATTAGTCCTTTTGGTCTATCGGAAAGCATTGCTCACCTGGCTGACAAGAGTCGGTACCACCCATAATAACGGATCCGTGATTCTTAGTATAAAATTGAGCACTGTTTAATTACTAGGCTAGCGGGAATGATCGATATACCCGATTTAATTGGGTTGCCATGTTTATACAATTTTGAGCACTGTTTAATTACTAGGCTAGCGGGAATGATCGATATACCCGATTTAATTGGGTTGCCATGTTTATACAATTTTTATTGAAGGGCTAGGCTACCTCACAGATTTAACTTTAACTATGTCATTACAGATTTGAGATGGTCCAGGTAGTGCTTGACAAAGTCTCACAGGAATTCATAGGTGTTCTGCTTGCAACTGAGGTAGCTTATAGCCTTTGGCACCAAAAGGCGTAAATGAAAACGAAGCTAGCTCTCGGTTACGTGGCAAAGTAAAGCAGACCAGGCGAAAGCCACCACAGTTTAAGGTGAAATTAGTCGTCATCGATTCTGCCACTTTCAAAAGCAGTTTTTTGTTTGTAACAAAAATTTTGTTTATGGAAATATATTCGCTGTGTTCAGATTAGCAAGAAGAATGCGGTGTTTACATTTTTATAAACAGAACCCTGCTTTTGGGCCCAAAAACTGCTTCCGAAATTGGGCTCTCCGACGAAAAGTTAATGACTGCTAATTTCCCGTTAATTAAATTGGGTCTATTCTTTGATACCGTAATCAAACAATACTTTATGTAATTCTTGAAATTCAGTTTTCTTTGCCGGCTGAATATGAGAATCCTCGCCCAATTCCAAAGTCCAACAGATTCTTGATGGCCAGACTGGGACTGGGGGGACTATCACCGTCAATTTGTGCTGCTCGAGCAGGAATATAAACGCGATACTTCTCACTCACCCACAGAATTCACAAGCAGCAATCTCGCGAAACGCACAACTAGTTTGGCCACTTTTTCAGAAGAATCTCGATCACAGCTGAATAATGGTTTTGAGAGATTTTATTTTGGGTCGGAAAACACAACCCACAGTGTCTCTGGGAAGAGTTTTCCTCAAGAAGTTTGAACCTATGAGGTGGGTATTTTCCTATACACTTCTCAAAGGTCCCACAAGCTGAAAACCATCAAGAATTTGACATGCTTGAACCATATTAACACGTAACACAAGCGCGTAGCCTTCAAATATACCCATTAGAACAAGTATGAAATAGAAAAACAACTTAACCGAAGC